>NC_047110.1:79736015-80936015 GCF_902500255.1 Thalassophryne amazonica
TCAAGTCCAATCTATTTGTCTTACAGAATGTTGCACAACACACAAAAGTATCCTATAAAACCAAAGTACAGCTGAATATCTGTACAGTAAATAGCACACTTCTTGTAGTGGTGAAACATTCATCAGAGACCTATCACAATGTTCACATTCTGTCAACTGATGCAGCTGTGCTGTTCTCTCATCATCTCCCAATGCTAGGTGTCATGAACAGAATTTTAACAGCACATAACAAGAAACGTATGGCAGCTGGAGCATGTAGGATAAACAAAGCATTGGAAAACTACCAAGCACCATGGAGCCAATAGTGATACATCGTAAAATAGTCAAATCTGTCCCAATTGCAATCTTCTTGATCAGCTCAGAGAAAAATGATATCACAAGTATTATACCTCCATACCTCCACCATTACTTCACACTTATCTTTGTAACTACAAACCCAATTCCAATGAAGTTGGGACATTGTGTAAAATGTAAATAAAAACAGAATACAATGATTTTCAAATCCTCTTCAATCTATATTCAATTGAATATACCACAAAGACAAGATATTTAATGTTCAAACTGATAAACTTTATTGTTTTTGTGCAATTATTTGCTCATTTTGAAATGGATGCCTGCAACATGTTTCAAAAAAGCTGGGACAGTGGTATGTTTACCACTGTGTTACATCACCTTTCCTTCTAACAACACTCAATAAACGTTTGGAAACTGAGGACACTAATTGTTGAAGCTTTGTAGGTGGAATTCTTTCCCATTCTTGCTTGATGTACCACTAAGACATCTGTGATGGCACCATCAATGCTGAAAGGTACATCCAGGTTTTGGAGCAACACATGCTGCCATCCAAGCAACATCTTTTTCAGGGACGTCCCTGCTTACTTCAGAAAGACAATGCCAAGCCACATTCTGCATGTGTTACGACAGCGTGGCTTCGTAGTAAAAGAGTGAGGGTACTAGAATGGCCGGCCTGCAGTCCAGACCTGTCGCCCACTGAAAATGTGTGGCACATTATGAAGCACAAAATACGACAACGGAGACCCTGGACTGTTGAACAACTGAAGTCGTACATCAAGCAAGAATGGGAAAGAATCCATTTCAAAATGAGCAAATATTTGCACAAAAACAATAAAGTTTATCAGTTTGAACATTAAATGTCTTGTCTTTGTGGTGTATTCAATTGAAAATAGGTTGAGGAGGATTTGCAAATCATTGTATTCTGTTTTATTTACATTTTACACAACGTCCCAACTTCATTGGAATTGGGGTTGTATTACAGATAAACACTACAAAACAGATTTTCTTGAAACTTGGTGAAAGTGCCAAGGAAGAAACTACTAATGTTTGTAGTAAATCCAATCCTTTAACATTGCAAAATGGAGCATTTAATTTTTTTTCAACATTTTTGAGAAGATATCATATAGATATTAGCATTTGACATATGACTGTGCATTATCTCTTGAGAAATTTTAAAAAATGCCATCTCTCACAATTTTTAAGAAAGTAGGAGGGGGCGATCATGGTGGAGTCCCTTTAATCAGAGAGTAGCGACAACAGAGAACGTGCCATTTTGGGGCCAATTGTGCTGAACTACTGAACAAACCTTTTATATTTTCAACTTTTTTATCATTTAACCACATACAGCAACACATCCAGATACAGGTACTATCAAAATAAATGTAAAAAGTAGTTAAGATATGAAATTTATATGAATTTACAATTTATGATGATTCATTTAATTAATTTGAATCCTGATTTATGCTTCTGCACATCTGTAACTCCATGTCATGCAATGACACGCATGACAGTTTTAAAGTTCTCCGTTGCTAGATTATGCTTTATTCTGGACTAATTTCTCCCTCAGCAAGCTTTTCTTTCTACAATCATCACCTCCAATTCAAAGGTAAGCTGTCCAATTTCTTTTTTTTCCAACTCCGTGTTGTAAATTTGCGGACTTTTCTGCCAAATGTATGTGATCCTGAAATGTAATCAGCATGCAAAAACTATTCAAATATGAGCGGAAAGAGAGAAAGCAGAAAAGTGTCAAATCACAGCATTTTGTGGTGTTTGATTTAACAGGTGCACGTCAGGCTGCAGGTCGAGTGTAAGCACGGTTTGAAAAAATAAACTGTCGGTCTTCTAATCACGGAAATGACTCCGGTCCCACTTTACTGGAATCTGCAAGTTTCAGAGTGCTGAACTTTAATTTTGTGCCTATGTTATTCCGCACATCCAGACTGATCGGTCTGGTACGTGCGAGGGGTTTTTAATGGAAATACATTGCGATTGGACAGGACATTTTATCCTATGTAAGCGAAAATCCATTAAACAAAATCCGTTAAATACAGTGTTTATTACATGGAGAACAATACAAAAACATCTGGTTTATATGATGATGGTTTAGGTGAGTTTTACTGTACATGGGACTGACGAATAAATTTACCTCTCAAAACTGTGAAGATGATGTCGGCTTCCATCCGACACGGCTGACTTCATTTTTCTTCTGTTCGGATCTGAAGGTACATCTTGAACTCCTTGTTGTGTCTATTTATGCATCCAAATGCACAGCAACCCAGCATTTTCAGCGAATAAATAAATGAAATAGCTGGATTTACATGCAGACAGATAAACAGCGAATGCTATTTTGGCCACAAGATGGCACCACAAGTCGCATGACTGTTTTTTTCGGCTTATCATGTGGCTACTCTCTGAATAAAGGGACTCTAGTTCCTGGCTCCTCCCCCTTAATTGGGCTTGCTCCAGAATGCAATGGATTCTTCCTTTGCCCATACCTCTACCTTTCACAAGTTTCCATGAAAATCGATTCTGCAGTTTTTGCATAGTCCTGACAAGGACAAAGGGCTCCCAAAACATGACCCCCCCAGCAAAGGTAATGATATATTTTAGTGGTTGGCACTGTTACCTCACAGTGGGAAGGTTACATGTTTGCATGTTCTTCCATTTGTTTGTGTGTGTTCCCTCCAGGTGCTCCGGCTTCCTCCCACCTCCAAAGACATGGAAGTTGAGGCCCAGTGACAAAGGACTTAATGAAGGGCAACAGAGCCCAAACGAAACAAGAAATCTGGACTTTCGTTGACATCATTTAGCCTTCGCACAGATTCGTTCGTGCAGCTGGCGCTTCTTTGGGATTTTTAAACTGTCGAAAAATTTGAAAGAATGCCGCTGAAAACCACAATTCATCCGTATTATGTTTTATTGTCATTCTTGGCGATTTTTCATAGTTTGCTTAGTTTTTGTACTGTTAGGGTTTAGTTTGACTTCATTCGACCGGCTGAATGTTTTCACACACTGCAGAAGCCGGTTTGTGAATGCTTTTCTGGAGGAGAGATGCAGCTCCTCTGCGGGGAGCCGGTGTGTGGTGTGGGGCTTCTGCTGCTGTGTGTACAAGTGTGGCTGCTGTCACGCCATAGTGCTGGCCAGCCAGGAAGAATTTGTCAACCTCCTCTGGCAGTGCACGGCAGTCCGTGATCGTGGTGTTGTTGCAGCACTGCTCGCAGCTGAGGAGAGAGTTGTTGCACAAAAAAATCCAGACGGAGCTGCAGCATTCTGTCCATGAACTCTGAAGGGCTTGCTGTCTTCCAGCCTGTGCAGAGAGAAAAGCCTGCTGGCCCTTTCAGTCTGGCAGTTCAAACGTTTTGAGAAAGTGATCCTTGATCACTGTGTATTTGTTCGCAGCGGGGGGGCTTTGCAGGAGCGCAATCAGCCTCGTTTCCATGTCGCTGCTGAGAGCCGACGCGATCCTTGATGGCTGTGTATTTGTTCGCAGCAGGGGGGCTTTGAAGGAGCGCGATCAGCCTTGTTTCCGTGGAGTTGCTGATGGCCGACATGATCCTTGATGGCTGTGTATTTATTTGCAGCTGGGGGGCTTTGCAAGAGTGAGATAAGCCTTGTTTCTGTGTCGCTGCTGCATGCTGACATGATCCTTGATGGTTGCGTATTTGTTTGCAGCAGGGGGGCTTCGCAGGAGTGGGATAAGCCTCATTTCCGTGGAGCCGAGTGCCGACACGATGTAATAATATTTTGTGTCGTCTGCAGTGATCTCTCAGAGTGAACTCAGCCTCGGTTTGTGCAAACCAGGCGGCAGTTTACAGAAGCGTGACTGTGAGCATCAAGTGTAGAAAATGTTCCAGCAGTAGAGGACATTCACGTGTGAACAGCTTTGATCCACAAAGGTGTGACAAATAAAAACAGAAAACCCAGCGTGTGTTACAACACATCCAAACACTGAATGCATTGAAGTGCAGTGAAACGTGTGTGTGTGTGTCTGATATACGTACACAGCACCTGTGCATGCGTGATCTGAACTGGTAATCCAACCCGCGTGCGTGTGTGTGACTAACTGCATGATCAGAAACACACTCTCTCTCTCTCTCTCTCTCTCTCTCTCTCTCATATCACTGACAGACAACCTCCCCACCACAAACAAATGTGGGTGGTGTGTGAAACTCTCAGTAAACACTGCCATGAGATGTAAACTTTTTTTGGTCCTTTCACAAGAAGGCAAACATAAATGAATGAAAAAACCGGGACGATAGCTCTCCTCCACATCTGCGCCATCAGCAAAATGAATAAAAATGACTTGTCAGATTATCCAGACTCGGGTTTATGACCATCAGACAAACGAATCACTGGATGAGCTGTGCTCAAGTTATTGTGTAATGATGAGTAAAAGCCTGGACATGAACAAGTTTTCTAACTTGACACAAAACATTTGAACAAGCCTTTAAAAGAACTCCCCTTCATAAAGACTAAAGCACCAAGCAGTGTCAGCTCTATGCCATTCACGGTTTCAAAACACAATACAATAAAACAGATTCCCTTGCAGGAAGACTGCAGTTTTTCCTTTTCCTCATTTGATAATTTCAGGTTAAATGATGGGACCCATAACTGGAATAATTATTGCATTAAAAGTCCTCTTTTTTTTTTGTTTGTTTGCAAGTTCTCACCTGTCCATCCTGACCAACATGCACTTGGTGGATCTGAAGGTTTCCCTGAGACACAGAGAGAGAGAGAGAGAGAGAGAGAGAGAGAGAGAGAGAGAGAGAGAGAGAGAGAGAGAGAGAGAGAGAGAAACAACATATCACAACAGTCTGAGGGCACATAAGAAACAATTTAAAGCTGATGCCTTTCAGCATTTTACACATAACCTCAAAAAATACATCTCTTTGACTTACTCTATATACACTCTCAAAGGATAACTTATTAAGTCGTAACATGTACCTTAAAAAGTATGACTGAATGGATGTCCTTCACTGTGCTTACTTCACTGAAATCCCAACCAACCCATAAAGGGGTTAAAAGATGGAGCATGGCCAAGTCTGTACAGGACATGGGCGGGACCACCATATATACTGTATATGCCCGTCTGAGGACCCAGGGTCAAGCATCAGCCCACCCCCTTTTTTGAAGAAAGTTGGTTAAACACACACCTGAAATTAAATTAAATGGAATACATTTAATGAATAGGACAAAAAAATGGACACAATCAGGTGAGTTATTTGTGATATATTTTTAAATTTGTGATTAGACATTTTATTGAAATTGGCATTCCAATGTACATTGATATCAGCCATGCTCGAGCATCCGTCCACCCCCTCTTCAGGCAGAATTTTGTGTGGAGGGCTCTGGGCCCTCTGATGGGAGAACGAAGTATATGTGTGTGTGTGTGTGTGTGTGTGTGTGTGTGTGTGTGTGTGTGTGTGTGTGTGTGTACACACACATACACTGGCCAAACCTTGTGAGATATCACCAATAGGTTTTCTATCATGACCCACAAGAGATGTTTTGAAGCCCAGAAACTACTGGGTGTTGTCATGTTGAGGGTGCTTACTCTGCCTACTTCATGCCCAACCCATACTTTAATAAACAGGTGGCATGTGGGTGAAACTCTGCATGACCTGGGGTGGACAAATGAAGCCCAAACACGCCCCATCGTCAGAGTCACTGAACAGGATTAGGTAAAAGGTTAACCTCAGTTCAGGTGTTAATCTAAATCATAATCTAAAGTAAATCATATTTTGAGGTCTCATGATGTCTGCCTTTGTTGTACATACTAAAAATTATGACTCATTTATTTCCTCAGTAATTGTGTAATTCAGTAATAAGATGACAATTTCTCTTGATGGAAATACTGGAGCACAGACATCTTAGAAGGACAACTAGCCACAAAATAAGCAATATTATTAGGATATTTGCATTGAAATGCCTAGAAAACAAAGACACAGTCCTTTGAACAGGTAGCAGTCACAGCCAGCAGCGACAAGAACTCTGGACTCAGATCAGCAGCACTCCACAAGTACAAAACCGCACAGCAAGCCAAATTATCTCAGAAAATTATGATAAAATTCTCGGAATGGACAAATCCAGTCGAGTTCACAACAACTAGCAGCCTAGTGGGCTTTGAACTTGGCTCAGCAGCACACACAATTGTCACTTAAAGTGACCATGCACAGAATTATTTATAACTCTATGTCTTATGATATCTTAAAAGGATGGGTTATAAATCTTATTAAAATAAAATAAAGGCAGAAGTCTGTATTTCAACCCAGGAATTCAAGAAAAAAAAAAACTTTCCTAGTTTTAAACAGTCTAAGTGGGTCTTCAAGCACAGACTTCAGATTTTGCAAGATGTGATTTAATGCATCATGCAGGCACACACATGTTCTGCCATAAATAGCAGTGTAAATTCACAATCGATTTGTGACCATGGCTTTTATTTTACTAGCCCACAGCCTTGGCTGACTGCTCACACCGCACTTTTTTTTTAACCAAGTCACAATATTAATCTTATTCATAGCTTCAGTGGTAACTAATGAGCTTTGTGCGTTGCTCAGTGTACATCATGATTGGTTGTAGGTCCAGCCTATTCCATCCAGTGATAACAGTTGGTGACCATTAGTCTGGCTTAGCCAAGCCATCATTTAAATCCTTGTAAAATAAAAAATAAATAAAATCACAAATACAAACTGTTATTGCATCACTATCATACTGCAGGAAAAATTCTTAAACTCTGCCCTCCACCACTGATATGAACAAGGCCTCATGAGGGAAGACAATATAGGCTATATTTAGCCAAACTCCAGCTTTGCCTTGATAACTGAATTTCATGTATATGTATGTCCAGTGCAGACTGAGCTGACATATGGACAGAGAGCAATGTAATCTCTCAAACAGCTCATTTCCTTTTCAGGCACACTAAAACCAATAACTCTGATGAAAGGGGCCCATTCCTAATGAAAACATATTCGGCGAATGGCAGTTGGGTGAAGTGGGATTTTGTTGCTAAGCTTTGAATTCCACAAAACAAACAATATCATGGAATAGGAAGGAGAAAAAAAAATCTGGGCACAGCCACAAAGAGCAGGAAAGGCTTTAGAGCTTTTCTGCCTCCAACTTCTCTCTCACTCAATCGTGCAATTTGTCTGTGCTGTTTAGCACAAGTGAAATGAGGAAAACGGTTGGCTAAGGTGTCAAATGTTGTTGCAAAAACTCCCATGCATGTATGGAAAGTATAGACAGTGCATGATCGCATCTGCATAAGTGCACAACCACTGGCGCCTTAAGATAAATGGATAACCCACATCCTTAAAAAAAATACAAAAACATAAAGATTGAAAGTGATGCAGAAATTCCTCCATCACTTGGTGTGGTTTTGAATTACATTCTCATGTCAAGTGGCAGTCTGTGTGCATGCAATGATGTCTGGAAGGGTACATGAGACATCTGGATATGTGGAAGCAAAAGTCCACATGCACAAGCAGGCAGCTATAAACATGCAGGCGCTCCATGACTGTTGTGGAGTGTAGTCAGTGTGGTAATTACCGGGGCCTGGAGGAATGTCATCTACAGCCCTCTACTTCCATTTCCTGTTAGTTGTGGTTTCACAAGCAGCCCGTGTGCTAGTGCACTACATACAGACCAGAGGTGATTTCTCTAAGACTGCAAGGGAAGCTCAGCTTCCCCTAAAATGTCAAAAAATTAAGTGGTCAAATATGTACGGTCTGTTAATGTTTCATCGACTACAAATGCATTCGAACACGTTCATTTTGAAGACGAGTTTGTTCAGAATCAGCTACTTATCACAAATTGACTGACTCTATTTTGTTAACTTCTCATAAATCTTTTTCTCAAATAGTCTGCGGTCAGTGAATTTGACCGTAGAAGGCAAGTGTCCGTTCACTTCAATGGGACTGCCTGGAAAGGTTCTTTTCATTTCCTCGAAACTCAACGGTCATTGGATAAATGCCATGATTTTGTCCCGTCCCCGTACGTCCAGTGTCTCTGCAGGTGAATGAAGCTGTGGGCGGGCCTGGACACTGGAGTTCTGCACAATGATTAATTTGCACATTTTTGCGTATTTATGCATTTTAAAAATTTGTTCCAAAGTGTTGTGCGTGTGCTATAAATCAGTCTATTTTAAAGGCGCACATGAGATGTCACAGTGCTACCAAAAAAAAACAAACAAACAAAATGAGTCAAAATCTTTGGAAAGACAATAGACACGGACGAAACTGGTGATTTTGATGCCAGGAACATTCACAGATCGCAGGCATCAGGTACCGGATTAGGCGTTATGTGAGATCCAGGCGAATTACTCTCTGCTACGTTCTTCAGTAAGTTAAGTGTTTAAGGTTGTTGCACTTCAACTAACGTCCCGGTTCACAACACAACATCAAAGTATTCATGATTGGAAGTCTATCCGGGCACATTTGTCACTGATGTACTTTATTGACGGAAATTAGTGATGGAGAAACTGAAGTGTTTTGAACCACTGAATCAAGACGAAGCAATGGTTCAGTGTTTCGAACCATTTTGATACAATTAGGTATGGCAACATCTGCTGGCCAACCTTTAACATAACCTTTGCATGGAACAATAAAAGGCAAGATGTCATGAAATAGTCTGACTCTGTTATGTATGTTTAATAATAAAGGTTCTATGTGCTTCTTGAAATTTTTGATGGTATTTTTGTTTAAAAACATTAATAATACACTTTCTAAGGGATTATTAAAGTTCTAAATAAGCTTCTATCTAATCTAATCTAATGTAATGGTATTGTGCCACCATAAAAATACCGTATGTAACGGAGATATAAAGTGCGAAATGCATTCACATGTTTTACCCATTGTTTAATTAGTTTTACTTTTCCCCATTGGTTCCGCTTTGTCCTGTATTTGGAAAAGTAGTAGACGCAGCCATGTAACTCTGTACACACATGACCCCATCAGATTTCAGAAGCTATGCACAGTAGGCCCTGATGACTAATTAGTAATTAGTACTTGGCTGGGAGACCACTTAGGAACATCAGGAGATGCAGAAGTTTCTCTGTGTAGAACTGGATGTGTCAGGAAGGGCATCCAGCACATTAACCTGTGCCAAATCCCTGTGTGCATCTCCACCAAATCCGCTTGGGGGGGGTATATATATATATATATATATATATATATATATATATATATATATATATATATATATATTTATAAATAACAAAAAAAAAATGTATGTGTCATATTTCTCTCCAAGGTTAAAATAGAGCAATGCTCCAGCAGGTAGCACACACATCCTTGTGTTCCCTTTTAAGTTGGACACATACAAAATAATACCATTAACTGGTTACTGACTTATTTTCTACACAAGCTGGCTGGCATGGACTAACCCACCCACTTATCTATATTTCTTCAATTCAGAAAAAGGGACCTCAACAGTGTCAAATAGAGGTACACTATTTTTGTGTATCTACTATGTACAAAATTCACAATTTTTTTCTTACTCACCTTCAAAGTCTAATGAATTTCAAATGTTTTAAAATTGGTTTTACCTTCAAGGCAATCTGCCACTACCATCAAAGCCAATTATTTTTTTCTTACTGTATAAGTACATGAAAACATCCCAGTGTAGCTACAGTTGAAGGGAGATTATGGGTTGGCACTGCTGCACACAGGCTATTTGACTTGGTGTGGCACAGATTCCCCAAATTCCAATGGTGCTTTAGGAAAAGCTGTCTGGTTCTACTGCCCAACTTATCAATTTCCTGTTCACTAGGGCTACTGTTATATGCAGCACATTTCTTTGTATAAACCAAAATCATGAGAATCGCTCAGTGGGATTCACAGCCTGTACATCAACGTGGCTCATAATCAGTGGGGGGCACAGTTCCGCTAATCCGCTAACCGCTAATTAACAAGCTAACTTTTTTGTTAGCAGATTAACTTTTCAGCTAACTTCAAAAACCATCACCAAACCAATTAGCTTCTGATAAATTTAGTTCCAACAACTTTTAGATCGCTAACATTTTTTACATAGTAATGGTGAAAAACACTGATAAACCCTGTTGGCTCCTGTCTGCTACATATTTTTCAGCAGTGAGGCAAGTGAGAGGGGCTGAGCTCAACTCTACCTTAGCAGAAGGGGCCTGGCCACCAAGCTGCTACAAAAAAAAAAAAAAATCATTACCCCTTGACAGCATACAGCGGTTCAGCCATGAGGGAGACGTCTTGAAAAGGAAAGCAGATCTGACTTATGGTTTTTATTTATAAATCAAATGAACCCAGATAGAATAACTACATTAATGTCAACTCTTAAAATGTATAAAGTGAAAATACAACACATATCTGTTAATTTTAAAATAATGCACTAATTCTGATGATGTGAACATTAACACACAGATGCCCAAAGGGATTATGGGTACACTGAGCCTCCACTCATACTGCTTGGTTGACTAATTCATTCTATGTAAAAACCAACACAAGTGACTATAACGTGTGTGTTGGTGTTTACAAATAAATGTACTTTTGTACAATATGTAATTTTTTCATTTGTAAAAAAAAAAGGCTTTTGCAAAACCGAAAAGTCTGTTAAGCTGTGATTCAGGTCGACAACCGTGTGATATAACCAGGGTCAAAATGCATAGAACACTGCCATCTACTGGCACCCACTTTCTACAGTCATAAATTTGTTCACTTCCAGAAATGTCTTTAAAAAAAATACTAATAATAATCTTTTCTCAGTTTTACACAAAATACACATACACTTGCCTCACTGTCCTGCGTTATCTGCATCTCTTCTCGTTGTGGCACCTGGGCAATGTGCAACTGACCCTGTGGAATCTAGCAGACAGACAGACAGGCAGACAAAATCAGTGATAGCTAAAGCAGAAACAAATATGATCAACAACTGAAATTTCATAATATATTCCAACATCAAAGTAAAATCACATATAGTTATTATACAGGTCATTAATTGTGGATTACTAAATAAACCATAGATGGTAACAATGGTAATAACCATTTTGATCATAACAGCATGCAGGTTATTTAGTTACTATGGGACAACAGCTGCAAACCACAGCCACTACCAGCAAGTATACCCAAACCCCTATGCTGTGCAATCAGCATTGATAAAATTCAGAAATTAGTTACTGGAGTATCAGCATGGTAATAACTGCGCACTGAGCTCTGAAAAATTCTGTCTTCGATGTTCTCCATCATGTCTTAATGCCTTCCAGCTTTTACATGTGATCCTTCCTTTCTCTGACACATCAGCAATGAAGTACTTGAATCGTAGCGACCGTTACATTAACATGAATGTAAATCATGTGGTAGTTGTATATCATCATTCCTTGCAGCCAGTGCATCGATCAGAAAAGCCACCACAGCACAATCACAATATTCAAACATGCATCTCTCCTTGGGTGGATGAGTGTAAAAGTAAACTACTGGTCTGTGTGGCCAAGCTCACTTCAGTGGATTAACAACTGTGAGCTCTGCAGGAAACGTTGAACTGAGACTGCACAGATATACTTTATTTTGAATATTGATTTGCCAAATAAATCAGTATTAAGGCCACTGGAGTTAGTATTTCATCCCTGCAAGATCACAGGAGCACTATCTGACTAGAATGTAAAAACATCAATTTGATTTCATTTTACTGATTCAGAAAAAGAGAGAGATTTACACTGTGAACAAAATTACACTCCTTACTTCAGATAAGCAAACTTCAAGGACATGTGCAACAGTCCTACAGAAATGTGAAGTGGATTAAAGTCCTGGCACTACACATATTTCATCAAGTCAGGTATAGTATATACTGATATTCTGCTAAGTCAATTGTTAAGTGTTGTGACCTCTTTTAAACCTTTTCTATTAAAAAAAGTGTCAGATTGACTGGTGAAATTTATGTTTAAATACAATTTCATGGGATACAGCCAAATGTACAAAACAAACAGTATTTGAAGTCATGCATTTATATCAATATATTTAACTATTATTGTTTATTGTTGCCCATATAATAGTCACTAACACATGAAGGTTTTAAATCACTGTGTTCTGAATTAAAAGTAAATTAAACTATTCACTTATAAATCATTTAGCAGGATCACCAACTGATACCACTCTGCCATAGTTACACATATACACACATCATGTGCCCTTGAAGAAATCAGACTACAATTGTTTCCTACGTGCTCATCTTTAAATGATCTGCCACTGCCACCTCTGTGTAACATTTTACTGAAATCCATAAATGGGTTTAGGAAGAGTTGTGCTGACAAGCCTCACAGACGGAGGAACAGACAGTGTGATTCCTATATGCATCCCGCATTTTTCTTTGCATGGGGGCATAACCAGTGCAATTAATGAAAAAGGTAACTGACATTTTGAATTCAACATAAACAAGTATAAAAGGAACGGTCAAACTTTAGCTTTTGAAGTGTTGGAATTCTTCTGGTGCACATTCGTGTCAATCCAGGTGACAACTTTATTTAATCAAAAAGCATCTCTGCATCTCTTCATTTGGTGAAATATTTGTGTCATGATCTACTGTCCAAAAAGCTATTAGACAAGTAATGTGACTGGTTGAAATTATAGTAAACATTCAATATGCTTTCTGCTTTGTATCATTGTTCAGGCAGCTGAACCCTAGTGACTTCTGAATGAATAAATAATTTATTTTAGACATTCCACCTAAAGTGACCAGAATATCAAAATCAACACCTATTCCTCAGTGTTAATACAAACACCACATCACATATATGTATATGACTGCAACAAAAATGCAAATTAACTAATTATACAGACAATACAAGCATAGCCATCCATATACTTCTGTGAACACACACATATTCCACATGACTAGTGAATATGTCTACAAAGTAGTCTCTATTATTTCCCACTCCTTGTGTGATACACATGTGATATCTTATGTGTATTGTTTAACTTAAAAAAACAAAAACCAATACAAAATCATAACTTATGTTGATAGGCCCAGACACTTCTTATTTTTTACAATTCCATTGTGGGCCTGCTTATGACCTTCATCCTGAGCAACTATACAAGGTGATGCAGTCCCAGAACATGAGCGACAACCGCAATAGCACTTGCTGCATCCCATTTCTGCAGACTACCATATGTATTCTGTGGTTCTGTGTTTGATTCCCTTATCTACAAAATTCACTGCAGGAGCAAAATATGACAGCATTAATCTATGAAACCCCACAACTTGCCAGCGGGTTTGAAAGTCATGTTTTCTTTCCAAAGAAAACAAACAAAGCATAAAAATTACTCGACTTATCATAGCCCGAAACTGTAAAAACAGCAATTATCATCAGGTTCTCACATTTTCTGTGGCCTTTGGACTAATCTGTGCTGAATGATGCTGTGAGGAAAAATAAATTCTAACCACAGTGATACTTCATCAAAATTATTATTCTATGCGTCTCATTTACAGTTTGGCTAAAAATAAATCATTTGCTTGATCCAGGTCTTAGAACACAAAAATTCTACACTGTTCAGTGCAACTTTGAAGCCTTGAAGAACATGTCTGAGACCACCAGTAGCACAAGAAAAAACTTCAGCAAATTTTTAACTGAACTACAGGTTAAAGCAGAGAAAAGAAGGTGGAGAGGCCAAACCCATATTGTCAAAATGAAATAGTTATTGTGTATGTACAGTGTCTGTATATTTTCTTCCAGCATACAGACACACACACACAAAAACCAATCAGCCATAACACTGGGACTTACATTTGACTTCTTTTATGATTCATGACATTATAATTGTATTGCACTGCACAGATGTTTGACTGTGCTGTTTCAATAGAGGTGCAGTGAAAAATGAGGCCACAGTAGGTCAAAATGTGAGAGCAGCAAAAAAAAAAAGGGTTAAACCAAGAAAAGATATGTAATAAGAGATGGCAACTGTAAGACAGGTCTGAGACGTATTGTGAGAGAGTGGTTCATTTATAGTAAGATGATTTTCTTTGCATATGAATAAAAACCTTTTTTTCCCCACACATTCAGAGAGCGAGGAAATTGCATCAATATTACAGGTTTGTTACTCACCACCTGTACTTGTCCATCTTCACCAATACGATGGATTTGGACCTGCTGATTGGCCAGGGTGTAGTGCACGGTCTGCTGGGCTGAAGCCTCAATGTGGGCTGTTTCTCCTTCAATGCCTTCCTCTGGTTCAGAAAACAAACACTGTCAGTCACGTGCTGATGTGCACAGGAGAACAGATTTAACCCATAAAACTATAGAACAAAATAAGTTGTTAGAGAGAAATAATTCCTCAATTACCTCAAGTACCGTACTACCTGTTGCATAAGAACACTAAATTTGCCATTCTTCACAGATGAGGTGGTAAACTTACAGTAGGATCATGAACACTTAACATGCAGACATTTGTTTCATACTATCATTCTGTTACAAAAACAGTCTTTTGTCTCATTTGACGATAGAACAGAAATAATTCACTGTGATACACAGGTGACGTCTTGTAGGATGTTCTTGATCTGGCCAATTACTGTATAAAAGAGCTTTTCTTCACTGGGGAAAGAAAACTTCTGTCACATACCACTACTGCTTTTTAGAGTTTTAGATTATGTTTAATGCTCCTGAAGTTATTACTCCATTTCTTTTTCTTTTTTGCTTTCTTTCTTCCCAGAATTAAGAAAATATTTTGTTTGGTCACGTCAGTGTTTTTGCTGCATAATGAAAATCTGTTTCACAGGCAGTGACAAGTCACTGGATTTGAACCCCCTCTCACTGTTCTCCCATCTCTCATTATTGAAACAAAAAATTGTTTTTGTATTTAATCCTCTGTACTTTTCATTTGACAGCTGAAGAACAATCCAGATGGCTTTTGGAATCTACAGCTTTTATCTGAGCTCACTTTGCTGGTTCGCTGATACGTAATGGTTATAAAAGCAGAAGAACTACCTCTTCCCGTTCCAAGAACGTGTAATCTGATTAAGGAAGGAATAACTGTTGTGATGTGTGTTTGTGCATGTGCCATTTGATCTTGCAGTTGTGCTACACAATCGGTGGTGTGTGCAACCTGAGAATGCAAGGCCTGACAACCCACACCTAGTGTGTCCTCACAGGATATATGGGTTTTCTCTGCAGTATTACTTTCCCTGATCAGAGGTGAAGGGTGATGGCTCATGGGGAGGGAAGGACAGCACGCATTGTGTGGAGATTGCAACCATCTGCAGTAACACGCTATCTGCATTTGGGACCAGGTCTTGAAATAGCCTTTAAAAAAAAACCCCTGATGAAATAAGTGATTATCCGTCGAAATACACTGAGTGTGACAGTTTCCACACAGTCATTTTCCTGCATAAACGTCAGGGGAAACTCCAACCAAAATAGCATACAAACAATGGAAAGGAACCTGAAAATCAATATACAGTAGTGTTCAGAATAATAGTAGTGCTATGTGACTAAAAGATTAATCCAGGTTTTGAGTATATTTCTTATTGTTACATGGGAAACAAGGTACCAGTAGATTCAGTAGATTCTCACAAATCCAACAAGACCAAGCATTCATGATATGCACACTCTTAAGGCTATGAAATTGGGCTATTAGTAAAAAAAAAAGTAGAAAAGGGGGTGTTCACAATAATAGTAGTGTGGCATTCAGTCAGTGAGCTCGTCAATTTTGTGGAACAAACAGGTGTGAATCAGGTGTCCCCTATGTAAGGATGAAGCCAGCACCTGTTGAACATGCTTTTCTCTTTGAAAGCCTGAGGAAAATGGGACGTTCAAGACAGTGTTCAGAAGAACAGTGTAGTTTGATTAAAAAGTTGATTGGAGAGGGGAAAACTTATACGCAGGTGCAAAAAATTATAGGCTGTCCATCTACAATGATCTCCAATGCTTTAAAATGGACAAAAAACCAGAGACGCGTGGAAGAAAACGGAAAACAACCATCAAAATGGATAGAAGAATAACCAGAATGGCAAAGGCTCACCCATTGATCAGCTCCAGGATGATCAAAGACAGTCTGGAGTTACCTGTAAGTGCTGTGACAGTTACAAGACACCTGTGTGAAGCTAATTTATTTGCAAGAATCCCCCGCAAAGTCCCTCTGTTAAATAAAAGACGTGCAGAAGAGGTTACAATTTGCCAAAGAACACATCAACTGGCCTAAAGAGAAATGGAGGAATATTTTGTGGACTGATGAGAGTAAAATTGTTCTTTTTGTGTTCAAGGGCCGCAGACAGTTTGTGAGACAACCCCCAAACTCTGAATTCAAGCCACAGTTCACAGTGAAGACAGTGAAGCATGGTGGTGCAAGCATCATGATATGGGCATGTTTCTCCTACTATGGTGTTGGGCCTATATATCGCATACCAGGTACCATGGATCAGTTTGGATATGTCAAAATACTTGAAGAGGTCATGTTGCCTTATGCTGAAGAGGACATGCCCTTGAAATGGGTGTTTCAACAAGACAATGACCCCAAGCACACTAGTAAACGAGCAAAAGTTTTGTTCCAAACCAACAAAATTAATGCCTCGCAGATGTGAAAAAAATCATGAAACACTGTGGTTATACAACCCCTGGCAAAAATTATGGAATCACCGGCCTCGGAGGATGTTCATTCAGTTGTTTAATTTTGTAGAAAAAAAGCAGATCACAGACATGACACAAAACTAAAGTCATTTCAAATGGCAACTTTCTGGCCTTAAGAAACACTACAAGAAATCAGGAAAAAAATAATTGTGGCAGTCAGTAACGGTTACTTTTTAGACCAAGCAGAGGAATCATTCAATTCTGAGGAAAAAATTATGGAATCACCCTGTAAATTTTCATCCCCAAAACTAACACCTGCATCAAATCAGATCTGCTCGTTAGTCTGCATCTAAAAAGGAGTGATCACACCTTGGAGAGCTGTTGCACCAAGTGGACTGACATGAATCATGGCTCCAACACGAGAGATGTCAATTGAAACAAACGAGAGGATTATCAAACTCTTAAAAGAGGGTAAATCATCACGCAATGTTGCAAAAGATGTTGGTTGTTCACAGTCAGCTGTGTCTAAACTCTGGACTAAATATAAACAACATGGGAAGGCTGTTAAAGGCAAACATACTGGTAGACCAAGGAAGACATCAAAGCGTAAAGACAGAAAACTTAAAGCAATATGTCTCAAAAATCGAAAATGCACAACAAAACAAATGAGGAACGAATGGGAGGAAACTGGAGTCAACGTCTGGGACCGAACTGTAAGAAACCGCCTAAAGGAAATGGGATTTACATACAGAAAAGCTAAACGAAAGCCATCATTAACACCTAAACAGAAAAAAACAAGGTTACAATGGGCTAAGGAAAAGCAATCGTGGACTGTGGATGACTGGATGAAAGTCATATTCAGTGATGAATCTTGAATCTGCATTGGGCAAGGTGATGATGCTGGAACTTTTGTTTGGTGCCGTTCCAATGAGATTTATAAAGATGACTGCCTGAAGGGAACATGTAAAATTCCACCGTCATTGATGATATGGGGCTGCATGTCAGGTAAAGGCACTGGGGAGATGGCTGTCATTACATCATCAATAAATGCACAAGTTTACGTTGATATTTTGGACACTTTTCTTATCCCATCAATTGAAAGGATGTTTGGGGATAATGAAATCATTTTTCAAGATGATAATGCATCTTGCCGTAGAGCAAAAACTGTGATCTTAATCCAATTGGAAATCTTTGGTGGAAGTTGAAGAAAATGGTCCATGACAAGGCTCCAACCTGCAACGCTGATCTGGCAACAGCAATCAGAGAAAGTTGGAGACAGATTGATGAAGAGTACTGTTTGTCACTCATTAAGTCCATGCTTCAGAGACTGCAAGCTGTTATAAAAGCCAGAGGTGGTACAACAAAATACTAGTGATGTGTTGGCGCGTTCTTTTGTTTTTCATGATTCCATAATTTTTTCCTCAGAAATGAGTGATTCCATATTTTTTTCCCTCTGCTTGGTCTAAAAAAGTAACCGTTACTGACTGCCACAATTTTTTTTCCTGATTTCTTATAGTGTTTCTTAAAGCCAGAAAGTTGCCATTTGAAATGACTTTAGTTTTGTGTCATGTCTGTGATCTGCTTTTTTTCTACAAAATTAAACAACTGAACGAACATCCTCTGAGGCCGGTGATTCCATAATTTTTGCCAGGGTTTGTACAATTAAATACTAGTTTAGTGATTCACAGGATTGCTAAAAAAGCATTTTGAACATAATAGTTTTGAGTTTGTAGCATCAACAGCAGATGCTACTATTATTATGAACACCCCCTTTTCTACTTTTTTTTTTTACTAATAGCCCAATTTCATAGCCTTAAGAGTGTGCATATCGCTTGGTCTTGTTGGATTTGTGAGAATCTAATGAAACTACTGGTACCTTGTTTCCCATGTAACAATAAGAAATATACTCAAAACCTGGATTAATCTTTTTAGTCACATAGCACTACTATTATTCTGAACACTACTGTAAACCAATGTGAAGTTTGCAGTACATGCCAGTGAGCATAACAAAGCCTTGAAGCCAATCAGTCTGAGCATGTCTGCTGGAAGCATCTACCCCTAGAGGTTAAATAGTAACTCCCTTCAGCTATTCCCTTGTTTGAATTGATTCGTATCTCTAAAATACATTAATATACAGTGTAACACACTCGGGGTCGCCAAAGCAGATCTGAGGTGGAGCTGCATGTTGATCTGGCACAAGTTTCATGCCGGATGCCCTTCATGATGCAACCTGACATTACATGGAGAAGGGTGGCAGGGGTGGGGTTTGAACCAGGAACCTTCCACACTGAAACCAAGTGCACTAACAAGCCCCACCCCTGCTCCCCAGAGGTTAAATAATAGAAGATTTTTGTTCTTCTCACTATGGGGGCCTGAGACCATGGAACAAGTTTTGTTTGAATACATCAAAGCATTTCTGAGATATGACCCCACTTCATACTATTTTTTTATATTTATCTTCATTTTCTACAACTGTTAGCCTCTTGACATGTCATCACAAAGTATTTGGCCATTTTGGCAATTATGTGACAGTATCTTGCTATGTAAATTATGGGTAATCCCGGCAATACATGAGGGGAAACCAGTGGCCTTGGACCAGCAAGCCATCATGAAAGTAACGCAAAGCTCACCAGATACTGTCCAGAAACCGCCAAGACACAGTCAATATCCAGTGACGGAAGCCATTCTCTCTACAGCTGCAGCAGCAGCATCACTCATTCATCATCACTGCTCATATTTAATAATGATGAAAACACATAAAGCGCAGTGTACTTAAAAGAGATTCTGGCAAGCTTTCACTCACATTGGGCAAAGTGTAGCTGCATCATGAAGACATAAAAATCAACATCTCTATACTTTGTGGAATGTTGTACAGCATCATAACATATTTGTGACATTTTATGTCATTGTGACGGTATGTGGTGATTACTGCAAATATTTTGTCAGGTCTAGATGAGGTTGTGGTGGTGTCTAGCAACACTTTTGCAGTGCATTAATGGCATTAGGGTGGTGTCATGACAACATGGTTCTGAGTCAAATGACCACAAATCATCCCTACAGTTCACGCCAGTCCCGTTTACAGATCTTAAATTATGAAAGCAGAAACCCCCGCTTAAGTGTCAGCAGAGCATTTAATGATTAATTTAAAATTTCAAAATATTAAAGAAATACTGAGGGGAACTAATCTGTTTCTGCATTGAAAATCTCTCCAGACTCACAAATCACATCCGAAGTTGTCAGCAGCCTACGAACATTATTGATGCTGTCAATTGATCAAGTAGTAGTGATCAGTGACTCTGTTAAAATTCCAAATAAAATGCTGAGCAAGCAACGCAGTACAACCCCTGGCAAAAATGATGGAATCACCGGCCTCGGAGGATGTTCATTCAGTTGTTTAATTTTGTAGAAAAAAAGCAGATCACAGACATGACACAAAACTAAAGTCATTTCAAATGGCAACTTTCTGGCTTTAAGAAACACTATAAGAAATCAAGAAAAAAGATTGTGGCAGTCAGTAATGGTTACTTTTTTAGACCAAGCAGAGGAAAAAAATATGGAATCACTCAATTCTGAGGAATAAATTATGGAATCACCCTGTAAATTTTCATTCCCAAAACTAACACCTGCATCATATCAGATCTGCTCGTTAGTCTGCATCTAAAAAGGAGTGAACACACCTTGGAGAGCTGTTGCACCAAGTGGACTGACATGAATCATGGCTCCAACACGAGATATGTCAATTGAAACAAAGGAGAGGATTATCAAACTCTTAAAAGAGAGTAAATCATCATGCAATGTTGCAAAAGATGTTGGTTATTCACAGTCAGCTGTGTCTAAACTCTGGACCAAATACAAACAACATGAGAAGGTTGTTAAAGGCAAACATACTGGTAGACCAAGGAAGACATTAAAGCGTCAAGACAGAAAACTTAAAGCAATATGTCTCAAAAATCGAAAATGCACAACAAAACAAATAAGGAACGAATGGGAGGAAACTGGAGTCAACGTCTGTGACCGAACTGTAAGAAACCGCCTAATGGAAATGGGATTTACATACAGAAAAGCTCAACGAAAGCCATCATTAACACCTAAACAGAAAAAAACAAGGTTACAATGGGCTAAGGAAAAGCAATCGTCGACTGTGGATGACTGGATGAAAGTCATATTCAGTGATGAATCTCAAATCTGCATTGGGCAAGGTGATGATGCTGGAACTTTTGTTTGGTGCCTTCCAATGAGATTTATAAAGATGACTGCCTGAAGAGAACATGTAAATTTCCACCGTCATTGATGATATGGGGCTGCATGTCAGGTAAAGGCACTGGGGAGATGACTTTCATTACATCATCAATAAATGCACAAGTTTAAGTTGATATTTTGGACAATTGAAAGGATGTTTGGGGATGATGAAATCATTTTTCAAGATGATAATGCATCTTGCCATAGAGCAAAAACTGTGAAAACATTCCTTGCAAAAAGACACGTAGGGTCAATGTCATGGCACAGGGTCAATGTCAACGAGCAGATCTGATTTGATGCAGGTGTTAGTTTTGAGGATGAAAATTTACAGGGTGATTCCATAATTTTTTGCTCAGAATTGAGTGATTCCATATTTTTTTCCTCTGCTTGGTCTAAAAAAGTAACCGTTACTGACTGCCATAATATTTTTTCTTGATTTCTTATAGTGTTTCTTAAAGCCAGAAAGTTGCCATTTGAAATGACTTTAGTTTTGTGCCATGTCTGTGATCTGGTTTTTTTCTACAAAATTAAACAACTGAATGAACATCCTCCGAGGCCGGTGATTCCATAATTTTTGCCAGGGGTTGTATATCAAGTTCAAATTTAGTCAGGTGTAGCAATGAGGCTCATGCACTGTGAACCTCTACTTTTCTCTGTCAGGATAACTTGGCTTCACACAAATGTATTTTCTCATTGTTTAATCTGACTTCTTCCTCCTGTCTACCAACTACTGAATTGAAGTACATGAACTGAACAGTGTGGCTTTGCCAAAGTTCCTTTGGGTTAATTTTTTCAATTACAGAATTTACATTTTTTTTGTTTGTCTTGTTAAATGATATTTGACAGGTCAGCACTACTTTTGAGTATGCAGATAGAAAATGTACATTATTTAGGGCCCCTTCACACATAGTACAAATACGTACAAATCAGGATCACAGCAAAACAGCCCGCACAAAAACATAGAGCCAAAGGGCAGGTGTGAATGATCCCACTGCAACGGTTTCGTACACACGCGTGCACGAAACCATTGTTAGGTCATGTCGCAGCTGCTTTGGAAAAAAAAAAAAATACATTCCATCCACGGGACTCGAACTTGCAATTTACAAAAGCTCTGATTGCCAGGCAGAAACTTTACCACCCACTGCACTACCATCGTTGTCCTATAAAAGGTGTGTAAAATGTCCAAAATCAACAAGGATATAAACGTAAAAAATAAAACCATGCACCATACAAAACACTGCATTTTATTGAATCCCTCTATCGAGCGGACAAAACAAGTATGAACCGTCTGTTCCTCTGTAGATGACCCATGGTCACAGACGTATAGTCGTGAAATGACATGAATGAATAAGTGCGCTCTTATGTCCATACCTGCTGCGTCAGTGTGTCCAGCCGGCTCGGAATGTGTTCTGCCTGACACACATGTCCTGTGGATGGTGTGCCGCAGGACTGACACTGCGTCATGTGGAACAAAGCTCACGTGGGTGACGTGACATTCAGATTGCCCACTGCATGTTATGATCTGACGGTCCGTTTCACCTGGGGCAGCATGTCAATGTGCGCGCTGTGTGTTCGCTGCAGCTCATAACAACAGCGATATATGTTTTTATGTATGTCCACGTGAGGACAGCAAGCAGACACACACGCGTCACAGTGGACAGTTGCTAGGTTAGGTCCGTCAAAACACGGCACGTGTTCCCCAGCTGGGACATCCAGAACCAGAGATCTCAACAGCTGCAGCTGTCGGCGGACACGCCGCGAGAGGGATCGAAGGGGCTCTCACAGGGCACACTCTGTCTTTCAACCACTGGTGTGCACAAATTGTTGTAGCAACAGGTGTACGAGGCATCGGAGGCAGCTCCAATTTTACACATATTGCATACGATTCCTGCTTTATGCGCAATTCAGCCACATTTATACTATGTGTGAAGAGATGCTATCATTTTATCCCCCTGCTCACCAATGTGTGCGCAGAGAAAACAAATTTTCAAACTGCTGGCTGTGAGGTGAACAATGTAGAGATTATAGATTGACAACAAGAGTATCAAACAGAATGCCAGAGACTTGTACTTCTCTTATTACACTTCAATGAAAAAGACCAGCTTAAAAGTTTAGATAGACAGACAGACAAACTTGGGTAATGGTGTACTGATGCACTTTTCATGCAAATGTTTCAGTCCACATCAGTTTTGACAGGCAAGTGTGAATATGTGTTTCATGAGAGGCAAGCTTCAGAGCAAAAGTCTTCCTCATTCTTTAACAATGTTCAGCCTAAATACTATCCAATCAAAGGACATAGCGGATATGAACAGATGAAAATTCACTTTTGATGCTATGTACAGAGTAAAATACACCCCTGCTTTTTGAAAACTCATCAACTTGAGCAAAAAAGTAATTATTCTAACTTGTTTGAATTTACTTTGTGATTATACAAAGAAAAAATACTGAACAAAAGGCACTAAAGGTTAAGGTTTTAAGGTTTAGCCTGAGTGAATCACAGATCAGGGCGTGCACTATGCAGAAGGAATTATGACACAGACATATCAACATCGACTGAACAAAATGCTAGCAACTATGATCCACTGACATTAAATATGTTTTGGAACATAACTGTGGCAGAGACAAACCTGGTCTGAGTGTATTATACCTGCAGCTTGAGTACGAGGTGTGCGTTTGGAGAAGCTCTTTACAGCGAGACTCTGTCCACGTTGCTTGCGTCTCCATGCAGTGCGACACTTGGAGTCAATGCTTTGCTTGATGCGGTACCAGTCTGACTCGGAGATGCCAAATTTGTGGAACAAGTGACCTGTAAGAGCATGAAGAGGTCAAACATAATTTTACGCAGAACGAAATATTAATGAATTGCCTTTCCGGCCTTTTAGGGATCTGACTTGCCAATATGCCTATTCCAATACTGTAGATTAGAACTAAATCGCTTGTTGGCTTTTCTCGAGAAAACATGAAGGCACCATCTACTACAGGAGATATTTCCCAATGACAAACCTTTGTCCAGAAAAGCTTGGGACATAACTTGATTAATGTGAACAATAATTATTGTAACCTGCAGAGGACAACATTTCATCACATATGCGTTGGTGTGGCTACTGCTACTGTGATCAGATGTCTGTTATGCTGAAAACTGGCCAGATGTGCCACCATTACTACAAATTTCCATCCCATCAGATGTCAATGAGCAAAGAGTGCCCCGGTCCTGTAGTAAAGTAAATGTATTGCTTCACATTTTACCCCTTTAACGCCCACCCTCAAACGAGACTATGGTGCCCAATTGATGCATGGGCACAATACATGAAACGTGTTGCAGGCATCCATTTCTAAATGAGCAAATATTTGCACAAAAACAATAAAATTTATCAGTTTGAACATTAAATACCTTGTCTTTGTGGTGTATTTAATTGAATATAGGTTGAAGAGGATTTGCAAATCATTGTATTCTGTTTTTATTTACATTTCACACAACACCCCAACTTCATTGGAATTGGGGTTGTACGTATACTTCTGATGACTGAGTCCAGAAAATCACTGAAAGACTGGATCTTAATCTTGATCCACGACAACTGCAAACCCAGACACTGAGATTCCTTATTCAGACTGCAGTACTTACAGCTTCTCAAGTGCCACAATAAAGGTATCCACTGATTCCAAAAAGATCACAGCACTCTCAGCAAAGTTACAGGAAAAAAAAGAAAAATGCAACAAACATAAAAAAAGACTCAGATTTTACATACCAATAGCATTCCGGGGATGCGGAAACTCTTTTGCCATATGCGCAAGCTATCAACAAAGTACTGCTAAATAGGGGTGTGCAGGATGAACAGCATGTAAAGACTTATCACTGCAAGAGCAGTGTGTGGAGCTTGTACAATAAAGCCCCTTTCACACTGGGGCTGCCCCCAGTTGCGTCGTGCGTCGTTATGACAAAGCCACGTGGAAGCAATCTAGTGCCGAGACGATGCAGCTCAGCACCACAACAGCGCGAGGGGAGCAAACAAAAATTAAACGTTTAATTTTTTTTTTTTTTTTTTTGCCGTCCTCTGCTCGACGCAGAATTAAGTGGTTTCAGCGCAAGTCAGAGCAACAGGACGGTACTCAGCGTGACTGGAAGCCACACACTCACAAGACGGTGTTACCAGACGCCAATTTATGATTCCTGCTGCGTTCCATTTTTCCCGAAGTATAAATCACACAGGACTGTTTTTATACCGTGTACTCAATGCAGTAAAAACTACACGCTTAAAAAAAAGACCACAGAAAAAAAAAAAATGCTGATTGCAGCTGCAGCTCCTCTCTGTGTGGAGCTGTCTGGTGAAGAGAGGCACTGTGAAGCAGCTTCTTCTCTCACAAATGTGTTTAAATAAAATCCATAAAAGTCCTGCTCACAGAGTGTTTACCAGAGACATCCAGTAAAAAGTCCGGATATCTCCAGTCCACTCACGGTCGGTTCGTTCACACGCGCACATGTGAACAATTAAAAGAAAAAAAAAACTGTCTGGCTGCTGCAGGTAGTTCCTTGTTCTCCCCTCAAACTCTCTTTTCACTGTTAAAAAAAAGGACAAAAAAAGGACATAAGTCCTGCTCACAGACTGACTGCCAGAGACAGGACATGTCAACATCAAGTAGAACTCCAGACATCTCCACATTTGCTCACGGACGGTTCGTTCGTTCGCGCGCGCATCTCGCGGTCAAAGGAGGAAAGATAAACTATAACGGAACTCAGAGCGCAGCCCTGCAGCTCAGCACAAGAACAAATATAAGCTAGAAGAGAAGTCAGAGTGCACAGTCTGGCTGCAGCCAAACTGTGCACTCTGACTTCTCTGTGTAGAGAACCTGCATGCTGCGTTCTCACCTCCTCCCTGCCCCCTGCTGCGTGCACCTGACGCAGACATTTCTGCGTCGTCATGACGCCACAGGAAGCAACTGGGAGCAGCCCCTGTGTGAAAGGGGCTTAAGGTCCATCACAGGAGCTTGTACTAAAAATAAAATTAAAAAAAAAAAAAAATCAATGTAATTTCCAGGAAATATGCATGTTTCATGACAACAATATATCACAAAGTGATGCAGGCATGCTGTCTGTGTGACAAACTGTGTGAGTAAGAGATCCAGAAAATACAGTGGTCCCTCATTTATCGCGGGAGTTACGTTCTAAAATTAACTCGCAATAGGCGAAATCCGCGAAGTAGTCAGTGTTATTTTTTACAGTTATTATAGATGTTTTAAGGCTGTAAAACCCCTCACTACACACTTTATACACTTTTCTCAAACAGGCATTAACATTTTCTCACTTTTCTCTCCTGTGTAAACACTCTCTTTTTTCTTCTGGGCGAGAAGATTATAAACAGACACACGCAGAACACAATGCGCATGCTCTCCCTTTGCTCACTGCCTCTGGGGGTACGGATGCGGGACCCGCAAAGAATCCAAGTCATGGCCACATAGCTCTGCGGCTGCGGTTTCCGAGACCATGCTGCGGCACTTACCGAGCCCGCAGACTCAGTAAGCGCATCGGAGGCAGTGAGAGCAGTCATGGTGATGCCGACCGGTGCTGCGACCGGCCTGCCTGATAAGGACGCAGAACACAATGCGCTGTTAAAAAAAAAAAAAAAAAAAAAAAAAAGAAGAAGCATGCAAAATTGCACTAAAAAAAAATGTGCGAAACTGCGAGGCCGCGAAAGGTGAACCGCGTTATAGCAAGGGACCACTGTAGTTCAATAAAATGTCAAAATGTCTCACTGGAACAAATTTCCTTTAATTTTTTATGCTTTATACACAAATAATGATTGCAACTACTTGTGCAATTTTCACTGGTTCCCGGAACTTCAATGCAAAAAATTATAAAATAAACACAGCCTAAAACCATCACAACCTGCACTGCAACTTTTTAGAACAGCTGCCACAACATCATGAAATACCAAGACATTGCAGGAACGTATTATGAATACTGGAGGCAGAAAAAAAAAAGAAACAAAACAAATAAGGTGTGCAGGAAAGGTAAATGGGTTGTATTCAATTGTACATCACAGCTGAACAAAATTCAGTGACTGAATGGGGACTCCATCATATGACTTTTTTTTTTTTTTTTTTACCCCATGGAGTCCCGGGACATCAAATTTCCTATTTCCACGTCATCTTATCTTACCAACAAAGGCACCTAATCCGCTGGTTTCCACAACCCTACTCAACACACAATTCATACAAGAACTGAACAGTGGATGAGCCAGAGCACACCCCTTTAGAACACCAGTATTCACTGAGAAAACTCAAAGATTTTGCACCTGCTCCCTACAGCACTCACATTACATCTGCATAGGCTGGCTCTGAAATCCAGTAACATGTCCTTGCCAGCAACACCCCCCCCCCACAGTTTAACAAAATGTAGCAAATCTACTGGGACCCAAGAACAGTAACAAAAAAAAAAATAGACTAAAATGCCAACCAGTAATGTAGTAAGTGTAATTGTATACATTGGGCTCGACAATAAAAATAGGTTTTAATACACGGGGACAATCCAGTCATTCCTCTCTCTGTTGAGATGTGTGTAGAGAAGATTGCAAGCAGCTATATTAGTGGTGATCCAGCTTAGCGTTACGAGCCGTTTAGTGAGTGAGGACAGCTTGACAGCTCATTTTCCACATAAATTAACACAGCTGAAGCCTGTAGGTAGAAAATGAGATAGAAGTGGAGCTGAGTCTATCTGTGGCTGATGGGACAGAAGCCACTTTGACATATGATGGGTCCTGTGCAGGCAGGCAGAGCAGGTGCTGCTTCTGTCCTCCTCCTCCCTTTTCAGCAGGCAGAATGAGTCATCAACAAGCCCCATGGCACGGTGCCAGCCTCAACATACCTCAATGTTAAGCCAAATCTGCATGTCACTACACACACCCATACTATTGAAAAGAAAGAGAGGTTACAAAGTTGATAAATTCTATTGCATGCAATGTAGGAAACATGAAAAATTATCAAACAGGGGGTCGAAGGAGAATAAAAAAAACAAAACAAAAAAAAAACAAACTGGCCTTGGCCAGCCCTTATCAACAAGGGGGATACATACTCCTGGGGAATATGGACTACTTTGAGGAGATGATGTTCAAGAGGTTAAAGCGGTGGGCAGTTGACTGCCTTGCACAGCAGCACCCTGACATTGGTGTGTGAGTGTGTGCATGAATGGGTATCACTGTAAAGTGCTTTGAGCATTAAAGCGCTAGGTAAATGCAGTTCATTCACCATTTACTATCTCCAGGAGGCATGTAGGAAATCTGCCCAGTCAGTCTACATGTGCTGACTTGGAGAAAGCCTTGAGCATACCTGCTGTGGGAGTACGGGGTGCCAAGTCCACCACAATGCACTTTCTGGTCTCTATACAACAAAAGCAGGAGCTATGTTCGCGTTCTCAGCATTTCATCAAACCCATTTCCGGTGAGTGGTGGACTCCACAGGGCTACCCCGTGTCTCAAATCCTGTTTGTGATTTTGATGAAAAAGAGTTCAAGGCACAATCAGGAAGTGTAGGGTGTACCTCTGAATTGCAATGGGCAGGTTTGAAGCGGGGGAGACATACATACACAGCAATTTTCCAATCCTTGTCCTCAGGGGCACCCTACCCTGATCTTGCGTTTTTCTTTTTTTCTTTAAGTGTATGTTAGTTTGTGATTGACTGAGCACACCTGAATGGGCCAATCACCTTTTATGAAGAGCAGGGACAGAAGAATATAAATGTCTAGTTTAGGAGTCCCTGTAGACTAGGGTTGGGAGCCACTGGTCAATGCTAAAAGAGTCCATCTTCAAACCACAGTTTGCACCACAGAAATAGAGAATGGAGCCTCAGGACTTTCAGAAATATCCATCTGTCTACCATCATATCCCTGACTCTGCTTAATCACGAATCAAAGCGTTCACTGAATTAAGGGTGACTGCATGTGGAACATTGCACTCGACATGTGCTTGTCATTTATGGTCTGGTATGTTATAAAATGTGTTGTGCATTAATGCGTGTGCAATGATGAATGCATGTTGTTGTAACCCACCTTGGGAATACTAGCTCAGTCTATTTCTGTGTTCAATTCTGTACTGAGAAGGTCTCAGAAAGTTCAGTTAGTGCTGTGAGGGGAAAGGATTTAAACTCTGGTTGAGTGAAATTTATTAGTATGATATAAGCTGTGCAGAAATTATGTGATAATCACTAGACAAACCGTGATTAATAGACACTGTCTTGGCAGTTACTTGTGGGTCATTTTGCCAATAAAGTCAACATAAGTTGGCAAGATCCAACAGCTTGGAAATGCTTGAGAAGTAGGTACCTATGTTGAATCAACACAACACAACGATAACCCCTGTGTGTAGTTATAAAACCATCTTTCCTGGATTCCCTTTGAAGGCTGGAATGTGTGTTGGTAGATAAAACTCCACAGTTTTAACACCAAATGTGCTTATCATGGAATAATGTTACTGCATCTTTCTCCACATTATTAAAATTTTGGTGGTCATACTTCACGCCAATAAAAAATATAATGAAATAACTTTGAATTTGATACGCTAATTTATGATAAGCCAGTGGTCTCAGAGTCAGATTACCTGAGGGCCATTGGCCAGATTCTGTGCTCACAATAAAGTCAACAGAACAATTAAGAGAAATTAACTTGGGCTGTCCTAAGCCAATGAAAGTATTGAGGCTTGTCGAAGCAGTTTATGATGAATTCCATAACTATGATACATTTTGAAGTCGAACGTCAACCCCAAAGTTTGAAACAATTTCATCTTATATTTTCCATAATTTATTCTCACTTTTCAAACTCTTTCACATTCTAATCCCCTATTTAGGCAGCAAAGCCTAGAGAACCCACTTTACTTTCCAACAAAATGCTCCCCCAAAAAATATGGTTAGTTGAATTCTGAACTATAAATGAAAGCTTCACTGCAGCTTCCATATAAATGTAAACACTTCATAAATGGTAAATGGATTGCATATCTATGCTGCATTGGCTTCAAGTGTCAGCAACACCACCACACTGGGAAGCTACAGATACATACAAGCTTCTTTTGCTAAGTTCATATATTATCCAAACAAAGATTTTTACATTTGCCTGAAAATTTACATCTGTGAGAATATTTTGAAAATTTACATCTATGAGAATATTTTTTTCTAATAGCTATGGGAACCACGAGCTCAAGTGATGTTGATATGATAGGCCGTCCAAGTGTGTAGTTATTTTACCGTAAATCTGAGACCGAACCAAATATAAGGTGGCTGAATATATCAGTATTTGCATTTTTGCAGATACAAAAACATTTATTTTACCAAACAATGCAGAAAACACTTTAGATGTTGGAATTGGTGTTAGTACATACTCTGTCCAGCTCCAGCAGCATTGTTTACAATGCTGTCAAGCACAGCTGGAATCTCAATCACCCCTTGGTCACATTAAATACAAGAGACAGAGTCAAAGTGACAAGCTGCCATTCATTTTCAGTCAGAGTGGGTGTTTTACTGTGACAAGAGACAAGTAGTCGCTGTGATGCCAGCTAGGCGGCACCAAAATAGACAAGTCTATTTTATGCAGATATTGAGAGGTGTAACATGGCAATCGGCAATCCAAGTGAAGGCTGTGTGACGATAAGATAATACATATGTTGTTGGTTACACTTATAGTTATTTATAATAAAGTTCATGTTTACATTTCATGTTCATGTTTTCATTTGATAAGATTGCGCCTCCTCTATTAAGGCCATGCCTTCCCAAGGCACAGTCGCCGTGGTTCAACAGTTCACTAGTGTGACGTCAGGCAGATGGCTAGAGGGTTGGAACGGAAATGTCGTAGTTCCAATTTAGAGGTGTTCCATCTTGCGTGGCGTGATGCTATTTTAGATTCTAAGCATGCACTATTGGCTACAAAGCAGGCCTATTATTCTGATTTGATTAATTAAAATAAGCATAATTATTTTAATAAGCTTTTATGTTGTGAAAGACCTTGTGGCTCTTGTCTGTGAAAGGTGCTATATAAATAAAATTTACTTACTTACTTACTTACTTAAAGTTTTTGTTTGACATGGTAGCATTTCTCATTCATGGGCAGCCACCTGTTAGTTGTTTTCCTTTTTCAGCACAGGATTTCCTGGATTACTTTGAGAAGAAAATAGAAGATATTAGGTTGAGCATATCTCAGCACGCCTTGGTCCAGCCACTGCACCCTGCTATTGAGGTGGGTGCTACCATTGAGATGTTACCTAAATTTACAGAATTTGATAGTATCTTACTAGGCGTGCTGACGAAACTCATGGCAACTACAAAAAGCACAACCTGCTTATTTGATCCTATACCAACAAAAGTGTTAAAGGACCTGTGGCTCATTCTTGGACCCATTGTGCTGAAAACTGCAAATCTCTCACTAACTTTTAAGTCCTGACTGAAGACACATTTGTTTTCTATTTTATATGATTTACATATTTTTTACTATGCTTTTTATTCTTTTCCATTTTTTAACCTTTTTAACTTTTTTATTATGCTTTTAATCTTTAAATTATGCTCTTTGATCCTTTGATTTAATTTGTTTTGGTTTTTCATTGTTGAGTCATGTCCCGTGAAACGCCTTGAGGTGACGCTGTCGTGATTTGGCACTCTATAAGTTCAATAAATTGAACTGAATTGAATCCCATCAGCTCAAGGGGACTCACAGCGAATGCCGTAGATCATCAGTGGGTCCAGTTGCTTCTTGCCATGTTTGCCCAGTCCAGAGAGGTTTGACATGGCCTGGACCTCCCGATGAAACAGGTAATCCAGCAATGTTAATGCCATCTTCTCTGCCGTGCGACAGTTTGTGGTGATATGGAGCATGTCAGCTGGTGACACTGGGCATCGAACTCTCATCTCTGGGTTGTTTTCATCTCCCAACCATGTTCCTGCTGGGTAGTCATCTAGAGAAAGGAAAAGCAACATTTTTACAAACACAGCAAAAATCAAAGACCTAATATTGCCTGTTACTATGAATACTCTAAATAATGATTTATTTATATTAAAAAATGTAATGCGTACAATAATTGATACGCACTACCCTGGTACAGAGCTTTCATGCCATTACTGTAACACAACAGCACAACCATGTGGCAGTGAAGGGGAATTTGTTTCAATGATGTAAAACGTTGTCAATTTAATCTTTGAGCAGAATGCGTGGCTATTGCCGTTTGTTCTGCATGCATGTTAGCTGTTAAGACTAATCAACAAACATTTTTTAAAAATGTTGCACATAGTTTCACCCATTTTGCTGAGACTGAAACTTTTTTTTTTTTTTTTTTTTAATCATCAACAGCAGATTTTTAAAAAATGTGACCATTTGACTTTTTGCTGCTCTGGCTCAGTTAACAATACCAAGCAAACACCACAGCATATTGGTAGACTCACCGTGAGATAAGTAAGCACAAGTGTAAATACATAATGCAGTATTCCATGTAGAATTTAATTATTTCAATAAGCAGACCACCTAAAACAAGTGAACCCCAATTAAAAACATTTGTTTTATTTTTCATAAACTTTGTAAAATACTGTTTGCCTAATACCTTAACATAACATAATCTAATGTCAACACAAACATCAAAAGCAGCTACTTGATGATCCACTACAGCTGTCATCTGCTGTCAAAGTATGAACTGCATATTGGCAAAGATTACCTGTGTGACATAGGGATTTTTCCCTGCCTCAAGACCCAAAAAGTCAAACAGGTAAGTTCATCAACACAATAATGCACACAAATGCCCAGAGAAATTTCTAAATTTGGGTTGTATCTGGTCAGTCAAACATGATATTGAAGCATTATTGATTGTCATTAAGGTATTTGAGCCCATGCTGCCACCTAGTGGGGACACCCAAGCATGTTAAAAGAATTCATAGCGCATTGCACAGGGTACTGCTGTTGCTCTTTCCTTCACTCACATTAAAATGTAAGATTTTTAAAGCTAATAAAGACATGGTTTATCTTACAATTAATTACAGCAGCACTATCATGCTAAAGATGTGGGGCACATCCACAAAGGCTTTCAAAGGAATATAGAGAACACTGTCCAGACCAGTGACACACATGAGTAAGACACTGAGGGTGTAACACCTGCACCTTACATGTCTGACAGAGATTCAAGCAAAGACATTCTTTGTGATACGGTGATACAGTAACGCATTCATCGTTTTCTTGACAAACATACACCCCTTTAACCAGGTTTAACAGAATGGCTCCAAACAGATAACTTTGAGCTTAACCTTTCCCAGTCATCTAAGGTCAAAGGTCACATGATCCACAGAAATCTGATATTTAATTTCATTAGTGTTGCATGTTTCTAACCAATTCTTCAAACTAGACATCCTAAAAGGCCCTGTCACACCTTGATGATTTAGCCTGCGTATGCCGACCGTATTAAAAATGCTGACACATACTGACATACGTCTAATAAATTAATGCAGCTGTCACACCGACAGCGACGATGTTTTAAAGAGTTACAGCGCATTAATCAGGTGTGATCACCCTGATCGATCGATCAGGTCGTCTGATGATCACAACACAGTGACGGCGCTTTAAAAGTTTAATCATCACAGCACTTTTGTGTGATCAGAGCGCAACACTGGCATGAGAAACGCACCTGGAGCAGAAAAATCACAGAGGAACTTGCTTTAAAACACTGCATTTCCAGCCACAAATTAAAGTATTTTCAGATGTCATTTTCAAAAATCAGGAGCTTTATGTGGATTCATCAAATCAAATCAACTTTAGTTATAAAGCACTTTAAAAAAAAAACAGCTGCAGCTGAAACAAAGTGCTGTACACAAGGGGACATATAAAAAGGTAACAAACCACAAAAGTACAAAATAAAATAAAATAACTAAAACAAGTAAAATCAGTTAAAACAACCAAAACAGATCAAGATCTCATTCCGGGTTAAAAGCCAGTGCATAAGTGGGTTTTAAGATTAGTTTTAAAAACAAAAAGTGAAGAGGCCTGCCTGATGTGGAGCGGTAACTCGTTCCACATCTTTGGACCCACAACAGAAAAAGCTCGGCCCCCTCTGAGCACACGCTTGCACCTCGGCACCTCCAGGAGGAACTGATCAGCTGACCGGAGGTGGTGAGCAGGGGCGTAACAATGAAGCAGCTCAGAGAGGTAGGGCGGGGCAAGGCCATTTAAAGATTTAAAAACAAATAAAAGAATCTTAAAATGAATTCCAAAATGCACAGGCAGCCAGTGGAGGGAGGTCAGGATAGGTGTAATGTGCTCCCTCTTACGTGCACCAGTTAGCAGACGGGCAGCAGCATTCTGAACTAGCTGGAGACGTGCAAGGGAGGACTGGCTAATTCCATAATAAAGTGCATTACAGTAATCCAGCCGGAAGGTAATAAAAGCATGGATTGTTGTTTCAAAGTGCTGATGTGCAAGAAAAGGCTTAACCTTAGCAAGCTGCCTTAAGTGAAAGAAACTTGATCTGACTACTGCACTGATTTGGTGGTCCAGTTTAAAATCATTGTCCATCTTAAAACCCAAGTCTGTGACAGATTTCGAAAAGGCTGACAAAGGCCCCAGATCGACAGGTGAGGAAGAACAGGAGCTGCTAGGGCCAAAAACAATCACCTCCGTTTTCTTTTCATTAAAATTAAGAAAATTCAATGCCATCCAGGCTTTAACATCCTCAAGACAGGACAAAAGGGGCTGAAGAGAAGAGGCATCATTTTTCTTTAGGGGGACATATAGCTGGCTGTCATCAGCATAGCAGTGGAAGCTGATGCCATGCTTTCTGAGAATGGACCCCAGGGGAAGAAATACAGGGAGAAGAGTAGGGGTCCAAGAATTGAACCCTGTGGGACCCCATATAAAAGTGGAGCAGAGGAGGACTCACAAACCCCGAGGCCAACGCACATAGTCCTACCAGTTAAGTAGGACCTGAACCAGTCCAGGGCACTACCACCGATGCCCACAAGCTGCTGCAAACGATTTATCAGTATGTTGTGGTCAAAACTGTATCAAAAGCAGCAGTCAGGTCAAGCAGGACAAGAATGACCATTATCATTTGCCATTAAAATGTCATTAAAAACCTTTAAAAGGGCAGTTTCTGTGCTATGCAACATTTTAAAACCAGACTGAAAAACCTCTGAAATGTTATGTTCATCAAGGTAAGTTAAAAGTTGTGCATAGACAATTTTCTCCAGGATCTTAGAGACAAATGGCAACTTGGAGATAGGCCTAAAGTTTGATAGTTCAGTGTTGTCGAGGCCAGGCTTCTTCAACAAAGGCTGAACGACTGCGTGTTTAAAACTAACAGGGACAACACCGGAGGATAGGCTGCTGTTTATAATGGTCAGAACAGACTGCCCTAAGGTATGAAAAAGTTATTTAAAAAAGTGGGGGGGGGGGGGACCACATCACGAGGGGAACCCGATGGTTTCAAATGAGCCACCACATCCTGTAACTGTGACAGAGTCGCAGGTTCAAATCTGTTAAAAACCGCAGGGCAGGGAGCAGAGACAGAGGGGTCAAAGCTGGGTGGAGAAATGAGAGCTCTTGCAGAAGCAACCTTGTCAATAAAAAAATGTAGAAAACTGTTACATAAGTCAGTGGATGTTTCCAGACAAACAGGCTGTGGTACATTCAGGACAGAGTCAATTGTTCTGAACAATACACAGGGGTTCTTGTAATTTTCCGTTACAATGTGTGACAAATACTCTCTTTTGGACTCTTTGACAGTGCTTTGATAGTGGCCCCAATGGTTCTTTAAAATTAGAAATGAAACCTGCAGCTTGTCCTTCTTCCACCTCTGTTCAGCTCTGCGACATTCCCGTCTGGCAGTACGGGTTTTCTCATTAAGCCAGGGTTCAGATCTAGACTTAGACTGCCTGGGTTTTAGAGGAGCCACAGAGTCCATTATAGAAAGGCAGGAGCAGTTAAACCAACAGCACAGCTCCTCCGTATCAGCCGCGGGTGAAACGGGGAGCACACAAGCAGCAAAGAAGGCAGCAGAAAAACGTTCGGCAGTGAGGGGGTTAAAAGCCCGACGGAGTCTGACAGATGTGCAGCACTTCTCAGGTACACAAGAGAGTTCAACACTAAAAAAGACTGGTGCATGATCAGAAAAAACAAAGTCACCGATTTCTAAGTTTGACACAAGCAGACCATGGGAAAAAAACAAGTCTAATGTATGTCCATGTTGGTGTGTGGGGCCAGACACCCACTGCTTCAAATTAAGAGAGTCCACTAAGTTTAAAAAATCTTCCACCATGGGCTTGTCAGGGCAGTAGACATGGATATTAAAATCGCCAACAAGAAGAAGACGATCATAGTAGGGCAACGAAGGAAGGAAGCAGAACACTGTTTGCAGGTAAAATAACTTTTAAAAACAGTCAACGTTCCTCCACCCCGGCCCAGTGTCCGTGGAGAGTTAAAAAAGGAGCAATCGGCTGGTAAAAGTTCCACGACAGGACTGCACTCACCAGCTTTCATCCACGTTTACGTAACGCAAAGGAAATCCAGATCACGGGTATCAAATAAGTCCCTGAGAATAAAACTTTTGTTTGCCAGGGATCTGGCGTTCACAAGGCAAATTCTGGTAGGAACTGGAGCTTGTAGCCCAGCGGATCGCTGAACACGGAGCGGCGTCTTCAGGTTACAGAGATTTTTCCCACGCCGGCGGAGCCGCGGGGACACCGAATTGCGTAACATGAGATTGACGTCATCCACACCGGCAACAGCTACCAGACAGCTTCGATTCATGTCCATCTGTGATGGACCACAGCTTTCAGCCAATCAGTGGCCAGCATTAATGGACGTATTTAGCCTTATGAGTAAATTACAAGAAACATGTGCCAACAGTCATATAACTTACCAACAACAACTTACGTCCCGCATGCGCGGGATGTATGAGTCACACGCTGGCATGCATTGAAAATTTTCAGCATCCCCAAAATATTTTGAGGAGCTCAGCGTATTAGGACATACAGGTCATATAATTAGAATATCATGAAAATATTGATTAATTTCAGTAATTCCGTTCAAAACGTGAAACTTGTGTAATGTATACATTCATTCCACACAAACTGATACATTTCAAGTGTTTATTTCTTTATTTTTGATGATTATAACTGACAACTAATGAAAACCCCAAATTCAGTATCTCAGAAAATTAGAGTACTGTGAAAAGGTTCAATATTGAAGACATCTGGTGGCACACTCTAATCAGCTAATTAACTCAAAACACCTGCAAAGGCCTTTAAATGGTCTCTCAGTCTAGTTCTGTAGGCTACACAATCATGGGGAAGATTGCTGACTTGACATCTTGCCTGAGCTAAAGACAAAAAAGACTGGACTGCTGCCGAGTAGTCCAAAGTTATGTTCTCTGATGAAAGTAAATTTTGCATTTCCTTTGGAAATCAAGGTCCCAGAGTCTGGAGGAAGAGAGGAGAGGCACAGAATCCACATTGCTTGCGGTCCAGTGTAATGCTGCGTTTACACATAACGACGACAAGTCACGAATGCCACGAAGTACACATTCTTGGCCGCTGATCACAAATGTGATGATTCGGTTCAGAAGCATCAGGTGCCCCCAAGAACTGTTTGGAACTGTTAAGACGCGCAAGGATTAATGGCACGTGTCACTAGCGAATTATTACAAGCCATTACACACGGTCAAAAATATTGTCCCATACTGTTGCGCGCAGCAGCGCATCGTTACGTTCTGTCACAATCTGTCAGGAATGTTGTGAATTTGGCGAATCGTCTCCACACACCCCGCATATTCTTCCTACCGTCACCTGATGAAGACTTCACACCACTCCAGATTGCTCCTCACCTCCCAGATGAATCCACAGCAGAAAAAAAACTTTGTCAATGCTTGCATAGTTGGGCTCTATGTTATAGAGTTACACAGAAAGGAGGAGAAGGAGGAGTAGGCGGAGAGAGCCAGACTGCAGGAAGCTCGTGCTGTCATGCGCAGGAGGCCCAGAAGCATCTGGGTGCAAGAATGGCTCAGACAGAGGAGGAGACAGCACTTTGGTCACTCCACTTTCATCTCCAGGGAGCTCCATCTCATTAATGTCGAGACTTTCAAGAACTACCTGAGGATGCCTCCAGAGCTCTTTGATGAAATCGTGCAAAGGATACGCCCCTCCATGCAACCAAAGGACACTCGCTGGAGATTATCTCTGCAACCTGGCTTGAAGCTGTCTCTCACCTTGCGGTACCTGGCAACTGGAGACAGCTATGCCTCACTGGCAAATGCCTTCAGGTGCAGCAAGTCATCTATAAGCTTAATGGTTCCTGAGGTCTGCAAAGCTATTGTAGCTGCCTACAAGGATGAAGTATTTGCTCTTCCAGTGACTCCAGATGAGTGGCGGGCCACAGCTGAAGAGTTTGAGCATAGATGGAATGTGCCCCATGCAGTCGGTGCCATAGATGGCAAGCACATCACCATCGAGATCAGTGGAGTGGGACATATGTCAGATGCCCAAATATACAATGAGTCAGAGCTATGCTGTATCCTGCAAAAGTTGACCATGAGGATGAGGAACACAACGTCATTAAGGTGGCTTGGAGAGAGGAACTGGGAATGCAGGATGTGCCCCCTACCAATGAACCCAGGAACAGAGCCACACTCGATGCAAGGACCCAGAAGGATTACCTATGTACATATTTCAATTCGCCAGCAGGAGCAGTTGAGTGGTAGGACCGTATTGTGTGAGATATATGTGAATATGAACTCATGGCTCTATATGGACTGACAGAAATGCATATAAAATGTTCATGATGTGATATACATATATGAATATGGACTGATGAAATGCTCTATATGACTGGCAGAAATAATACACACACACACACACACATATATATATACACACACACACACACACACGGGTATGGATGGAGATATTAAAGCCCTCAATTAGAACAACCTCGGCCTTCAGGACTTTTTCGGGATTTGGGAATTTAACTGTTTTTTTGGAGCTGTACTTAACTCACGGAACTGTGGTTACATACGTTAACTCACTATTTCATTCCTCCTGACTGCCCGAGGATTATAATCAGAACAAGTATTTTTTAGGAACTTCATTTTATTTAATCATTACTGTGTTCAAAATGAAGGAAAACACCAATGTTTTTAACCAAAGATTGTATTTGAACTACACCACAAAAGTTAGAATCAAAAGTTGTGTATTTTCCACACTGACACCTTATCACCTCCTATTCCCACACCAGAATTCTACAACTACTCATAGCCATAATGGTACTATAACATACTGGCACTGAATGATATGTCACACATGTGACATTCACTGACATGTCACACGTCAATAAATGCTGACATGTCACACGTGACATTCACTGACCATCACTTTGGTCATCATGCCCCAGGCTCCATGAACTAGTCAAATTGCCCAGCAGATTGCTGAACCACTCAGTAGATGGAGAAGGCCCATGACTGAATGAGATGTGCTGCAGGACTGGGTGCTGCTGCCCGTATCCAGGGAAGTGCTGCTGTCCCCATTCTCTGCCCTGCATGTGCCACAGGTCTGGGGCGCCTGACGGGACTGTGCTCCACTCTGATGGAGGTGACTGCCACTGGCGGCTCTTAGACGGGTCGGGAAATCTTGACATCGAATGTTGTGAGCGATGTGGCATTTGCTGCTGTTGAGACAACACAGACTGGCATAGTCTCTCTCCCTCGGCCTGGGCCTCATGTAACACGGCAAAGAGTCGAGTCACTGTCACCTGACAGAGTTCAGTTGGAAGGCTGTGCAGAAATCTGCCCACCAGCATGCCAAAGCTGGCACCTCTGGAGGTCTGGTCCTGGGGAAACCCCTTCAGCAGGTTCAACACCACCCTTGATTCACTCTGTGACACAGAAGTTGACGTGGATGTCATCGAAGCAGGGGTGGCTGACCTGGGTGTCTCCAAATCAGACAGAGGAGCTCCAAGAGCAGCACTGGGTTGTGCCTGCTGCTGCTCCTGGTCCCTTAACTCCACAGCAGATTTAAAACTGGCCACATTACGGTGAGTCACAGTGCTGATATGTTCATTCAGAAACTGGAAATGTGTCCATATCCATGCCTCTGTGGGGGTGAAAACATTTGCTGACTGGCCAGACACTACCACTGCCTTATTCAATTTGCCCATTAGGGTACGCATAGAGTCATACCACACCTTCAGCTCCTGGGCGGACACTCCCATCATCTCTGCTTGGCGCTCCCACAGGAAGTCTTTTTTCTGCGCATCTTTGTAGTCAGGCAGACGTTTTGCATGTATGCAGAGGTTGCCCTTTAAAAATTCTACAACACGAGGAATGGGCTTCTTCCTCCACAGGATTGGAGGGGGTGCAGAGATGTCTGGCTGCACGTGAGTCCTCTCGCTCCTCTGGCTCAGACTCGTTCTCCCGCTCATCGATCACAACAGCAGGTGGAACACCTGCAGGAGCGTCCTGAGGAGATTCAGCAGGAACTATGGAATGACACTTGGCCGACTTCACGTCACTGTTCCTCTTCAGCATACTGCATCAAACTGAACGCAGTGGAGCAGGGTTTTAATTGTGCTCATATAACAGAAAACAGGGAGTCGTCGTGGCGTGCAGTGAAATGTGACACCGCGTTACAAGTCGTGTAAAAACTTGACAGTTTCTGTGTCACTGCATAATAACGCGTGACAGTTTGGGCTTCAAGAATCATCACAAGAACCACTACAAACGCTGTCACATTCTATCCGTCAACAAGACGGATCAACGCGCTCAGTTGCGACCTCCACGACATGAGGCGAAATGAGGGTGGTGCGTGACATTCATGGAAGATTTTTTTGACAGCCAAAAACATGCTCCACGAAAATCATAAATATCACGCACCAACATGCACTATTAAGAAACCTACTCAGGTGAGTTAAGTCACATTAAGAATGTCAGGAATGTGACACGAATGACATAAAAATGACATTCGTAACACATCTTGCCTGTGTGTAAATGCAGCATTAAGTTTCCACAGTCAGTGATGCTTTGGGGTGCCATGTCATCTGCTGGTGTTTGTCCACTGTGTTTTCTGAGGTCCAAGGTCAACGCAGCCGTCTATCATGAAGTTGTAGAGCATTTCATGCTTCTTGCTGCTGACCAACTTTATGGAGATGCAACTTTCATTTTCCAATAGGACTTGGCACCTGCACACAGTGCTAAAGCTGCCAGTACCTGGTTTAAGGACCATGGTATCCCTGTTCTTAATTGGCCAGCAAAGTCACCTGACCTTAACCCCATAGAAAATGTAAGGGGTATTGCGAAGAGGAAGATGCGACACACCAGACCCAACAATGCAGAAGAGCTGAAGGCCACTATCAGAGCAACCTGGGCTCTTATACCACCTGAGTAGTCCCACAGACTGATCGACTCCATGCCACACCGCATTGCTGCAGTAATTCAAGCAAAAGGAGCCTCAACTACGTACTGAGTGCTGCACATGCTCATATGTTTCATGTTCATACTTTTGAGTTGGCCAAGATGTCTAAAAATCCTTTTTTGTATTGGTCTTAAATACTATTCTAATTTTTTGAGATACTGAATTTGGGATTGTCATTAGTTGTCAGTTATAGTCATCAAAAAACAAAAAACAAAAAAAAAAAACAAACGTTTGAAATATATCAGTCTGTTTGTAATGAATGAATATAATATACAAGTTTCACTTTTTGAATGGAATTACCGAAATAAATCAACTTTTTTATGATATTCTAATTATATGACTATCACCTGTACATAAGCAAGCTTCAGTGTATTTCAACGTGCTCTTAACTTATTGGACTTATGTCAGCGGTTTTTTAATACGAGTGGCATATGCTGGCTAAGTCGTCAAGGTGTGACAGGGCCTTAAATGAGTTTGACCTTTCAAAGCCACCCAATGTCAAATATATAATTGTATATGCATTTGTGCTCAAAATAATGTGTTTAAAAAGTGAGTGAAGCTCAAAATCCTTATAATAGCTTTTATTTCCATACATCAAATGCACTGGGAAAACTGCACATTCTATTCCAAATAAAAACGTGAAAAAAATTGAAATTTGTGATTACTTTACAGAAAGTGAAGAAAAAGGAATAACAGGCTGTCCAAAAAATAGCAAACTCAATTACATGATAAACTGAAAAAATGAGATTTAGCTTTCCTATGAACCACTGAACTAATATTTAGTTGTATAACCACTGTTTCTCAGAACTGATTCATATCTGTGTTGTGAAATCACATGGATATATAGTTGTATGCAAACATTTGGACACGCCTGATTATTTCCATGATTTTACTCATTGGTTGTTTGGATCAGCAATTTCAGTTAAATATATCATATAGCAGACAAACACAGTGATATTTGAGAAGTGAAATGAAGTTTATAGGAATTACAGAAAGTGTGCAATAATTCTTTAAACAAAATTAGGCAGGTGCATAAATTTGGGTACCCCAACAGAAAAATACATCAATATTTAGTATATCCTCCTTTTGCAGAAATAAAAGCCTCTAAACACTTCCTATAGCTTCCAAAGAGAGTCTGGATTCTGGTTGCAGGTATTTTGGACCATTCTTCTTTACAAAACATCTCAGGATTGTTGGTTTTTGAGCATGGACAGCCCGCTTAAAATCACACCACAGATTTTCAATAATATTCAGGTCTGGGGACTGAGATCAAATCAAATCAATTTTATTTATATAGCGCCAAATCACAACAAACAGTTGCCCCAAGGCGCTTTATATTGTAAGGCAAAGCCATACAATAATTACGGAAAAACCCCAACGGTCAAAACGACCCCCTGTGAGCAAGCACTTGGCGACAGTGGGAAGGAAAAACTCCCTTTTAACAGGAAGAAACCTCCAGCAGAACCAGGCTCAGGGAGGGGCAGTCTTCTGCTGGGACTGGATGGGGCTGAGGGAGAGAACCAGGAAAAAGACATTCTGTGGAGGGGAGCAGAGATCAATCACTAATGATTAAATGCAGAGTGGTGCATACAGAGCAAAAAGAGAAAGAAACACTCACTGCATCATGGGAACCCCCCAGCAGTCTAAGTCTATAGCAGCATAACTAAGGGATGGTTCAGGGTCACCTGATCCAGCCCTAACTATAAGCTTTAGCAAAAAGGAAAGTTTTAAGCCTAATCTTAAAAGTAGAGAGGGTGTCTGTCTCCCTGATCCGAATTGGGAGCTGGTTCCAGAGGAGAGGAGCCTGAAAGCTGAAGGCTCTGCCTCCCATTCTACTTTTACAAACCCTAGGAACTACAAGTAAGCCTGCAGTCTGAGAGCGAAGCACTCTATTGGGGTGATATGGTACTATGAGGTCCCTAAGATAAGATGGGACCTGATTATTCAAAACCTTATAATTAAGAAGAAGAATTTTAAATTCTATTCTAGAATTAACAGGAAGCCAATGAAGAGAGGCCAATATGGGTGAGATATGCTCTCTCCTTCTAGTTCCTGTCAGAACTCTAGCTGCAGCATTCTGAATTAACTGAAGGCCTTTCAGGGAACTTTTAGGACAACCTGATAATAATGAATTACAATAGCCCAGCCTAGAGGAAATAAATGCATGAATTAGTTTTTCAGCATCACTCTGAGACAAGACCTTTCTAATTTTAGAGATATTGCGCAAACGCAAAAAAGCAGTCCTACATATTTGTTTAATATGCGCACTGAATGACATATCCTGATCAAAAATGACTCCAAGATTTCTCACAGTATTACGAGAGGTCAGGGTAATGCCACCCAGAGTAAGGATCTGGTTAGACACCATGTTTCTAAGATTTGTGGGGCCAAGTACAATAACTTCAGTTTTATCTGAATTTAAAAGCAGGAAATTAGAGGTCATCCATGTCTTTATGTCTGTAAGACAATCCTGCAGTTTAGCTAATTGGTGTGTGTCCTCTGGCTTCATGGATAGATAAAGCTGGGTATCATCTGCGTAACAATGAAAATTTAAGCAATGCTGTCTAATAATACTGCCTAAGGGAAGCATGTATAAAGTGAATAAAATTGATCCAAGCACAGAACCTTGTGGAACTCCATAATTAACCTTAGTCTGTGAAGAAGCTTCCCCATTTACATGAACAAATTGTAATCTATTAGATAAATATGATTCAAACAGCCATTGGAATGGCCATCAATGGCCATTCCAGAACGTTGTACTTGTTCCTCTGCATGAATGCCTTAGTAGATTTTGAGCAGTGTTTAGGGTCAATGTCTGGTTGAAAGATCCAGCACCACCGCAACTTTGTCACTGATTCATGAACATTGTTCTCAAGAATCTGCTGATATTGACTGGAATCCATGTGAGCCTCAACTTTAACAAGATTCCCAGTACCTGCACTGGCCACACAGCCACGCAGCATGATGGAACCACCTCCAAATTTTACTGTAGGTAGCAAGTGTTTTTCTTGGAATGCTGTGTTCTTTTTCTGCCATGCATACCGTCCCTTGTTATGTCCAAATAACTCAATTTTACTTTCATCAGTCCACAACACCTTATTCCAAAATGAAGCTGGCTTGTCCAAATGTGCGTTAGCATACCTCAAGTGACTCTGTAGCGTGTATGCGGGAACAGCTTCCTCTGCATTACAGCATCACACAGCATCTCTTTGTGCAAAGTGCACTGTATAGTTGAACGATACACAGAGACACAATCTGCAGCAAGATCATGTTGTAGGTCTCTGGAGCAGGTCTGTGAGTTGACTATGACTGTTCTCGCCACCCTTCACTTCAGCTTATCTGAGATTTTTCTTGGCCGGCCACTTCGGGCCTTAACTAGTACTGTGCCTGCTGTGTTCCATTTCCTCAGTATGCTTCTCATAGTGGAAAGTGACAACTAAAATCTCTGAAATAGCTTTTTGTATCTTTCCCTAAACCATGATGTTCCACAGTCTGTTTTCACGTCATCTGCGAGGTGTTTAGAGGCTCCCATGTTGCCACTCACTAGAGATGCAAAGAGTGGAAACATTTGCAAATGGCCACCTTAAATACCCTTTCTCATGATTGGATTCACCTGTGTAAGGAGGTCAAGGGTCAATGAGCTTACCAAACCAAATTTGTGCTCCAATAATTAGTGCTAAATGTATTCAAATCAATAAAATGACAAGTGTGCCCAAATTTATGCACCTGCATAATTTTGTTTAAATAATTACTTACTAATTACACTTTCTTGTTTGGCTGAAAGGAGCTTCTCTGTCATGATTGGGGACCTTTCCTCATCAACTGCTCCTCTGTGCTGTGGAGTGCCGCAGGGATCTGTCCTTGGGCCGATTCTATTTTCTTTGTACATTCTGCCATTGGGGTCAATTATAACCCAGCACAATTTGTCCTTTCATTGTTATGCAGATGATCTGCAAATCTATCTGCCTGTGAGGACTAATGGGAGTGATGCTTTGTCATCATTATTTAATTGTATTCGTGATGTAAAGCAGTGGCTGTCCCGAAACTTCCTTTACCTGAATGATGGTAAAACTGAGATCATGGTGTTTGAGCGCACTGGCATACCAAATGTGGTAACACCAAATTTTGGTGCTTTGGCTAACTATGTAAAACCAGCTGTCAAGAATTTGGGAGTGATATTTGACAGCTGTTGAGGTTTGATCAACAGATAAATTCTGTTGTCAAAGCTAGTTTTTTCCAACTTCGCCTCTTGGCTAAAATAAAGCACTTTCTCAGTAGACGTGATCTTGAGACGGCCATTCATGCTTTCATCAGCTCCAGACTTGATTATTGTAATGCACTTTATGCGGGCATTAATCAGTCGTCTCTTGTGCGTCTCCAGTTGGTGCAGAATGCTGCTGCTCGTCTTTTGACTAACACTTCTAGACGTGAGCATATTGCGCCCATCCTATACTCACTCCACTGGCTTCCAGTTCGTTTTAGAATTGATTTTAAAATTTTAATGTTTGTTTTTAAAGCTATTTATGGCCTTGCACCTCCCTACTTGTCTGAAATTTTAACTTTGCGCACCTACAGTAGGACGTTAAGGGCGTCTGGCCAGCTTTACTTAGATGTTCCAAGGTCAAGATATAAACGCTGGGGTGATCATGCTTTCGCGGTAGCTGGCCCCAGACTGTGGAATGAGCTACCTCTTGAGTTACGTACTATTCCTGACCTAGCACTTTTTAAATCTAAGTTAAAGACTTATTTATTTAAACTGGCTTTTAACACTTAGTGGGGAGGTGACATGTTCTGTTATTTTTATGTTCTTTTTTTTTTATGTGTTGTTTTAAAATTTTATTTTATATGTGTTTTATTTTGTAAATTTGTGTTTTTAATGTTAAGCACTTTGGACACCAGTCGATGCTGTAAAGCGCTTTATAAATAAATGTTGATTGATTGACTGACTTTCTGTAAACACTAGAAGCTTAATTTTACTTCTCAGATATCAGTGTGTTTGTCTGCTATATGATACATTTAACTGAAATTTCTGATCCAGACAACCAATGATTTATAAAGGAAAATCATGATAATTATCAGGGGTGCCCAAATTTTTAAATACGACTTTAAGTATTCACAGCCTTTGCCATGAAGCTCAAAATTGAGCTTACGTGCATCCTGTTTCCACTGAACATCCCTGAGATGTTTCTATAGCTTAATTGGAGTCCACCTGAGGTAAATTCAGTTGATTGGACATGATTTGGAAAGGCACATACCTGTTTACATATAAGGTCCCACAGCTGACAGTGCATGTCAGAGCACAAACCAAGCATGAAGTCAAAGGAATTGTCTGTAGACCTTTGAGACAGGATTGTCTTGAGGGACAAATCTAGGGAAGGGTACAGAAACATTTGTGCTTCTTTGAAGGTCGCAATAAGAACAGTGGCCTCCATCATTCGTAAATAGAAGAAGTTCAGATCCACCAGGACTCTTCCTAGAGCTGGCCGCCCATCTAAACTGGCGATTGGGGTGAAGGGCCTTAGTCAGGGAGGTGAGCAAGAACCCGATGGTCACTCTGTAAGAGCTCCAGCATTCCTCTGTGGAGAGAGGTGAACCTTGCAGAAAGACAACCATCTCTGCAGCAGTCCACCAATCAGGCCTGTATGGTAGCATGGCCAGACAGAAGCCAGTCCTTAGTAAAAGGCCCATGGCAGCCCAGACAAAGATTGAACTCTTTGGCGTGAATGCCAGGCATCATGATTGGAGGAAACCAGGCACCATCCCTACAATGAAGCATGATGGTGACAGCATCATGCTGTGGGGATGTTTTTCAGTGGCAGGAACTGGGAGACTTGTTAGCAATCAGGGAAAGATGATGAATGCCGCAATGAATAGAGACATCCTGGATGAAAACCTGCTCCAGAGAGCTCTTGACTTCAGAATAGGGATGGGCACTGATGAGATTTTATCAATATTGATTCTGCTTATCATTCCATTTCTTAATTGATTATTTCTCAATACCGCCTGTAAATTTTCTGTGTACTAAAAGTAGACTTTACAGGTTTTCTATGTCAACAACATTTTACTGAGTCTTAAAGTAAATAAATATGAAATTGGTCACTGGATTCTAGATCGCTGGACATAAATAAAATCTGTACATGGTCCCTGGATCCTAGATATCTGGAATATAAATAGAAATAAAATCTGAGGTTTTTGTGAAAAGCAATTCCTTTCAGGTATTAATAAAAAAATTTAACTCCATAGCCCCTGAACTGTGGTCTCACAAACGCCTGCGCTGCACGTCAAGATCAATGCAGTTCATAAACAATAGAAGTCGTCTCAATTTGGGGGTTGGTTTTGGTCGCCTGTAGTTTGCTGTCTGTATTACAACGTTTGGAAAGAGGTGTCATTTGATTTAAAATGCAATTCGCTTTGAAGTTATTAATTCTGACTGAAATCCAGCTTTCTAACCTTACTCGGCAGAAAGCTGCACAGCGTTTGGAGCTGTGCAGTTAGTCCCACAGAACAGAGGATTATTACCTTTATTATTTTCTTTACATGACGGACAGTAACTTCAGTTTGTCAACCGGCGAAGTGGGTCCAGCTCACGCCAGAGAACCATCATGTGTGCTGCCCCATGGACAATTCAATAAGGAACGAATAAAAACTCTGGTGTGGAATGGAGGATGATTCTCCTTTCTTGCCAGTAGCATGACAAGAGTCCCAGTTAGTGACTTTAATCAGCACAAAGGTAAGTCACGAAATCTTTAAATGGCTTTGAGGGGGGTTAATGAAGAAATTGCAGACTCGCTGCTTGCGATGTGACCCGCTGCTTTGCAGCTTCTCAGAAACAACGGGTCCACAAACAACATAGAGAAATTATCATTTTCCCGATACACACCCTCAACAACAAAGGAGGCTCTGGCGTAAAATGAACTTAAGAACCAATAAGTGAATCGTGAAGCAAAAAAGCTATTGATGTCAGTGGATCAAATCATTTCTTATCTATTTTTAACAGGAACTGGTTTTTGATACCCGGCCCTACTACAGACTGGAGGACGGACGGTTCATCTTTCAGCGGGACAATGACCCTAAGCACGCGACCTCGATATCAAAGAAGTGGCTTCAGGACAATTCTGTAAATGTCTTTGAGTGGCCCAGCCAGAGCCCAGAGCTGAATCTGACTGAACATTTCTGGAGAGATCTGAAAATGGCTGTGCACCGACACTCCCCATCCAACCTGATGGAGTTTGAGAGGTGCTGCAAAGAGGAATGGACAAAACTGTCCAAAGATAGGTGCACCAAGCTTGTGGCATCATATTCAAGAAGACCTGAGGCTGTAATTACTGCCAAAGGTGCATCAACAAAGTAATGAGCAAAGGGTGTGAATAGTTATGTACACGTGATTTCTTAGTTTTTATTTTTAAGAAATTTGCTAAAGTTACAAGAAAAAAACAAACACTTTTTTCGTGTTGTCATTATGGGGTGTTGTGAGTAGAATTTTGAGGGGGAAAATGAATTTACCCAATTTTGGAACAACGCTGTAACGTAACAAAATGTGGAAAAGGTGAAGCGCTGTGAATACTTTCCGGATGCACCGTATGGAGCTATTTCAAGGATTTTGAGCTTTAATCACTTTTTAAACACACTGCTATTATTTTGAACACAATTATAAGCAGTGGTGGGCATAGCTAACCAAAAAGTTAGCTTCGATAACCGTTAATCCGCTAACTTAAAAGTTACCTTTTATAAAGCTAAACTGATAAACCCCTAAAAAATTTAGTGTAAGTTCCAGATAAAAGCTAACCCGATAACTTTTAGCATTGATTTCAGTACACTGGCAACTACTGACACAACAACGAACCAGCTCTTCTGTCTCAGATCAGCCTTCTTTCAGCAAAAAAGACCTGGTGACCATAAAGAAAGGAAAGAAAAGAGCAAAAGGAAGGGTGAGGAGGGGATCATTTCTCTTCACGGCATAAAGATTCCCCAGCATATCACACAAGTCATGCACAGGCAGATAGTTTTCACTTATGGTTAAAATTTTAAACAAACTAATTAAGTGGTGTTCAGTTGTTGGACTTCTGTGCTAGTCACAGTTTGTCCATCATGAACACCATGTTCAAGCACAAGGGTGTCCATAAGTGCACGTGGCACCAGGACACCCTGAGCCGGAGGTCAATGATCGACTTTGTAGTCGTATCATCTGACCTCCGGCCACGTGTCTCGGACACTCGAGTGAAGAGAGGGGCAGAGCTGTCGACTGATCACCACCTGGTGGTGAGTTGGATCCGCTGGGAGGGTAGGAAGCCGGTAAGACCTGGCAGGTCCAAGCGTATTGTGATGGTCTGCTGGGAACGACTGGCGGAACCCTCTGTCAGCGAGGTCTTCAACTCCCACCTCCGGGAGAGCTTCTCCTAGATCCCGGGGGAGGCTGGAGACATGGAGTCCGAGTGGACCATGTTCTCCACCTCCATTGTCGATGCGGCTGCTCGTAGCTGTGGTCGCAAGGTCTCTGGTGCCTGTTGCGGCGGCAATCCCCGAACCTGGTGGTGGACACCGGAAGTAAGGGATGCCATCAAGCTGAAGAAGGAGTCTTACTTATCTTTGTTGGTAGGTGGGACCCCAGAGGCAGCTGACAGGTACCGGCAGTCCAAGCGTGCCGCAGCCCGTGCGGTCGCAGAGGCAAAAACTCGGGTCTGTGAGGAGTTCGGGGAGGCTATGGAGGAGGACTATCGGTCGGCCTCGAAGAGATTCTGGTAAACCGTCCGACGCCTCAGGAGGCGGAAGCAGCTCTCCACCAGCACTGTTTACGGTGCAGGTGGGGAGCTGTTGACCCTGACTGGGGATGTTGTCGGGCGGTGGAAGGAGTACTTCGAGGATCTCCTCAATCCCATCGTCACGTCTTCCGAAGAGGAAGCAGAGACTGGGGACTCGGAGGCAGACTCATCCATTACCCAGGCCGAAGTCACCGAGGTGGTTAGAAAGCTCCTCTGTGGCAAGGCTCCTGGGGTGGATGAAATCCGTCCTGAGTACCTTAAGTCTCTGGATGTTGTGGGGCTGTCTTGGCTGACACGCCTCTGCAACATCGCGTGGCGATCGGGGACAGTGCCTCTGGATTGGCAGACCGGGGTGGTGGTCCCTCTGTTTAAGAAGGGGGACCGGAGGGTGTGTTCCAACTATAGGGGGATCACACTCCTCAGCCTCCCCGGTAAGGTCTATTCCAGAGTACTGGAGAGGAGAATTCGAACCTCGGATTCAGGAGGAGCAGTGTGGTTTTCATCCTGGTCGCGGCACACTGGCCCAGCTCTACACGCTCCATCGGGTGCTCGAGGCTTCATGGGAGTTTGCCCAACCAGTCCACATGTGCTTTGTGGATCTGGAGAAGGCATTCGACCGTGTCCCTCGGCACACCCTGCGGGGAGTGCTCCGGGAGTACGGGGTCCTTTGCTAAGGGCTATCTGGTCCCTGTACGACTGCAGCAGGAGCTTGGTTCGCATTGCCGGTAGTAAGTCAAACCTGTTTCCAGTGCACGCTGGCCTCCGCCAGGGCTGCCTTTTGTCACCGGTTCTGTTCATTATTTTTATGGACAGAATTTCTAGGTGCAGCCAGGGTGTAGAGGGGGTCTGGTCTGGGAACCACAGAATCTCGTCTCTGCTGTTTGCGGACGATGTGGTTCTGTTGGCTTCGTCAAATCAGGACCTTCAGCGTGCACTGGGGCGGTTTGCAGCAGAGTGTGAAGTGTCCGGGATGAAAATCAGCACCTCCAAATCCGAGGCCATGGTTCTCGACCGGAAAAAGGTGCTTTGCACTCTTCAGGAGTGGAGTATCCTTGCCTCAAGTGGAGGAGTTTAAGTATCTCGGGGTCTTGTTCAAGAGTGAGGGACGGATGGAGCGTGAGATCGATAGACGGATCGGTGCAGCATCTGCAGTGATGCAGTCGCTGTATCGGACCGTCGTGGTGAAGAGAGAGCTGAGTAGGGGGGCAAAGCTCTCGATTTACCGATCGATCTACGTTCCGATCCTCACCTATGGTCATGAGATTTGGCTCATGACCGAAAGAACGAGATCGCGAGTACAAGCGGCCGAAATGAGTTTCCTCCGCAGGGTGGCAGGGCACTCCCTTAGAGATAGGGTGAGGAGCTCTGTCACTCGGGAGGAGCTCGGAGTCGAGCCGCTGCTCCTCCACATCAAAATGAGTCAGTTGAGGTGGCTCGGGCATCTTTTCCGGATGCCCCCTGGACGCCTCGCTGGAGAGGTGTTCCGGGCATGTCACCCTGGGAGGAGGCCCCTGGGAAGACCCAGGACACGCTGGAGGGACTACATCTCTCGGCTGGCTTGGGAACGCCTTGGGGTTCCCCCGGAGGAGCTGGAGGAGGTGTGTGTGGATCGGGAGGTCTGGGCGGCTTTGCTTGAACTGCTGCCCCCGCGACCCGACTCCGGATAAAGCGGAAGAAAATGGATGGATGGATGGATGGATGGATAATTCTGGACAAGTTATTGAAATTCATGTCATGTTTGTTGTTTTACAAAGTGAAAATATCAGCTATATGTTTTAGTTTTAAAGTAATCCACTAATTTTGAAGGTTTTAGCGTTTAGACACACAGGCCACAATGCATTATGGGTAAATTAGTTTCCTGACATGAGTGGTTGGTTGGTTGGTATAACACACAACTTACTGAAACGTGGTGGGTTTTACAAATAAATCAGTATTTGTAAATACAGTGAGGAAAATAAGTATTTGAACACCCTGCGATTTTGCAAGTTCTCCCACTTAGAAATCATGGAGGGGTCTGAAATTTTCATCTTCAAAATCGCAGGGTGTTCAAATACTTATTTTCCTCACTGTATGTCTTTTTTTTTTTTCATTTGTAAAAAAAAAAAAAAAAAAGGCAATTTGAAAACTGAAAATTTGGTTTGTTTAGTGGATTCAGCACTTTTAGCAAATGTGTGGCAGCAAATGCACACTGCCATCTATGGCAGTGTTCATGGCTGTCCTTTCATGGCTGTCTGCTACAAAACATGTAACAGGCAGGCACTAAAATCTTTGATTTCAGACTTCACAAATGTTTTTAACTGTTAAGCTTTATTCACTATGCCTGCAAAAATATGTTAGCGGTCTAAAAATTATAGGAACTAAATTTATCGGAAGCTAATTGGTCCACTGATGGTTTTCAAAGTTATCTGAAAAGCTAATCCCCTAACGAAAACATTAGCTTCGATGATTAGCGGTTAGCAGATTAGCGGACTGTGCCCACCGGCTGTAAGCAATGAGACAAAATTTGACATCCTGTAACACTGACCTTTAACCAATTTTTCTCAAAATCAGAAACAGTCCACCACATTTAGCTTTAATCACATCAGATATGCTGATTTCCCTCACATGCATACACACAAAACTATATTCCCACACGGGTGTAACCAACCACAACATCACAATGTGTACCAAATCCAAATTTGTACCTTCTGAGTTGAGCGTGATGAGTGTAACATTTTGGGTATTTTGTGCACTGCTGGAGTTGCCTCCATTGGAAACGGTGTCACTGGCATCTGATCCACTATCTTGGTCTTCCTGACTCTCCTCAGGGCCGGGCACCTTTACTAGGATTGTGTTTTGCCGCCTCTTGTTCACTGTGCTGAAAAACACAAATACGGTTTGTAAGAGAGCAGCACTATTTTTTTCAAATAACAAATGCCTCCTTATATGATGAATTCAGGTTCTGCAAAGCCTGATATTCTATGGACAGACATGAAACACAAGAATAGAACAAGAGACTGTAATGTTTTGTGGAGATGGTCCTTGTTGAGGATGCCATAATGAAAGGACAAGATTGGACTCATCACAACAAAATATAAAGCCAAAATTCACTCAACAAAAATATAAACGCAACACTTTTGGTTTTGCTCCCATTTTGTATGAGATGAACTTAAGACTGACCACAATAAAAGGCCACTCTGAAAGGTGCAGTTTTGTTTCATGGGGGGGGATACCAGTCAGCATCTGGTGTGACCACCATTTGCCTCATGCAGTGCAATACATCTCCTTTGCATCATACGTGAAGAGAACACCTCTCCAACGTGCCAAACGCCAGCGAATGTGAGCATTTGCCCACTCAAGTCGGTTACGACGACGAACTGGAGTCAGATGGAGACCCCGATGAGGACGACGAGCATGCAGATGAGCTTTCTGACAGTTTGTGCAGAAATTCTTTGGTTATGCAAACCGATTGTTTCAGCAGCTGTCCGAGTGGCTGGTCTCAGACGATCTTGGAGGTGAACATGCTGGATGTGGAGGTCCTGGGCTGGTGTGGTTACACGTGGTCTGCGGTTGTGAGGCTGGTTGGATGTACTGCCAAATTCTCTGAAACACCATTGGAGACGGCTTATGGTAGAGAAATGAACATTCAATACACGAGCAACAGCTCTGGTTGACATTCCTGCTGTCAGCATGCCAATTGCACACTCCCTCAAATCTTGCGACATCTGTGGCATTGTGCTGTGTGATAAAACTGCACCTTTCAGAGTGGCCTTTTATTGTGGGCAGTCTAAGGCACACCTGTGCACTAATCATGGTGTCTAATCAGCATCTTGGTATGGCACACCTGTGAGGTGAGATGGATTATCTCAGCAAAGGAGAAGTGCTCACTATCACAGATTTAGACTGGTTTGTGAACAATATTTGAGGGAAATGGTGATATTGTGTATGTGGAAAAAGTTTTAGATCTTTGAGTTCATCTCATACAAAATGGGAGCAAAACCAAAAGTGTTGCATTTATATTTTTGTTGAGTATAATTTAAGGGACAAATTCAGGGAGGAAAAAATGAAAATGCTGTGAAAAACCAAGAATTTCACTGAAAGTTTTATTCTACAGGGAAATATCAGTAACACTGCATCACTGCACATATTCAAATGGTCACTACATAATTAGTTTAATCATTCATCATAATTAGTTTAATCATTCATGGACTTTATTCTTAGAATTACATAAACAGGTGATAATGTTTGTCTTGAGTAAAAGGCAATGACCCTAACTGCCCGGTCACACGGCACTTAATGAAGAGCAATGAAGCCCAAACAAAACAAGAAATCTGGACTTTCGTTGGTATCGTTTAACCTTCGCGCAGCTTTGTTCCTGCAGCTGGCCTTTCGTCAGGATTTTTAAACTGTTGAAAAAATTTGAAGGAATGCCACTGAAAACCTCAATTTGTCCGTATTTCGTTTTGCTGTAGTTCTTTATGGTTTCTTATTGTTTTCTAAGTTTTTGTAACGTTAGCGTTTAGTTTGACTTCGTTCACCCAGCTGAATGTTTTCACACAATAGAAAAGCTGGTTTGTGAATGCTTTAGTGGAAAAGTTGCAGCTCCTCCGCAGCGGTGCTGGTGTGTGCAGTGTGGGGCTTGTGCCGCTGTGTGTGATGTGGCGAGTGCTGCCGTGGTCATGCCATGGTGCTGGCCGGCCAGGGAGAATTTGTCGGCCTCTCCGCCAGCGCACAGCAGTCCGTGATCGTGGTGTTGGCCAGTGCTGTGTGCACATGAGGAGAGAGTTGCCGCACAAAAAGTCCGGCTGGAGCTGCAGAATTCTGTCCATGAACTCTGAATGGCTTGTTGTTCTACAGCTCGTGCAGAGAGAAGAGCCTGCTAGCCCCGTGAGCGTCTGACAGTTCAAAGTTTTGAGGAAGTGATACTTGATCACTGCATATTTGTTCGCAGCGGGGGTGCTTTGCAGGAACGCTATCAGCCTCGTTTGTTTCCATGTAGCTGCCGAGTTCCAACTTGATCATTTTGATGGCTGTGTATCTGTTAGCAGCAGGGGGGCTTTGCGGGATCTTGATCAGCCTCGTTTGTTTCCATGGAGCTGACGGCCAACACGATCGTTGATGGCTGTGTATTTCAGAAACACCGGGGACACCAGTGTTTTGGGAAAAAAAAGGCAGAGAGACAGTGTGTCTACGTCACACACACACCCCCCCCCCCCGCCCCCCCAACACACACACCCCATCTTGTATGCGCGCATTTCGGTGTACAGACGGCGATTACAGTTTTGGTATTTGAGAGTAAAAATGAGCTGTCTTATGAATGTTGAATAAGCACTTCAGGTTTTTTTTTTTTTTTTTTTTTTTTAAATTGGAGAAAGACGGAGCGCGCAGCGTGTCGTCAGAGTCTCAACCAGTGAGGATTCTGACGATGAAGGAGATGATCCCTCTTTTGTTCTGAACGAGGAACCAGAGCAGGTGGATCCACCGACGTGCCCACAGATCTCCACAGTGGGTCAGATCATGCGCTTCTGTTTGCAGTTTCTCCAGGACTCAGGTACTATGAGCTCCGTCCCAGCGATGAGTCCTGGAACGCAGAGATGCAGACACACACTGCTCCAGCTGTGGCCCCAAGCACGTTTCGTTTAAAGCGTCGAGATCAACATTAGCTTTGGTTTCATTTTGTTCCATTTTCGTCCCTTTTGTGCTCTCAATTCACAGGCTATTTGGTGATAAAGCTTGTTTGTCCACCTTTTCTCAACAATTTATGACTTTTTTGCTTTTTTACCTTTGTTCGGGAATCGTTGTATGCCATGTGACCGGGCCTTAACAAGTGACTGAATTTGCTTCTTTATTTGATGAATAAAGATGGAATCAACTCATACATCATGTTACAGTTACACAAATACAATTTAAAACCTATTTTTAAAAAATCCAGAGTGGACTGGGAAGACTAGCAGCAACACAAAAGGACCTTTGTCCAATCACAAATTAAAAAAAATTAAAAGCAAACATTTATCAGTTACTCTGTGGGTGGAGACTGTGGGTCTTTCCATCTCTTATTTGAAATGGTTAACAATTATCCTGATGGGAAAAAAATAAATAAATGTAGACAGACAAAAACTAGCCAAGGTTTGCACAAGTATGACTTTTCCCATGATGCGCACATATCCATAAACTCTGGGAAGAGTTGACATGATAAATTCAAGCATGTTTAATAGACTGGGATCAAATTGATAAAGATTTGCCAAATACAGTTCTTAAAATAATAAATACTCAGATGTTGGTCACACTTTTGTAAGGATTTCTTTTTTGGCTTCAAACAAAAACAGTTCATGTAAGCAACTCACTTGCTGAGCAAGTTCTCTAGTGGATTGTCCTCTTGGCCAGAACCCTTTGGTTGGTCACTGCTAACTATCACATTGGTTTGTGGAACAACACTGAGGATGAAGACCAAAACATAGCAATAAACTGTCACATTCCTGCATATCCTTGCTTTATACTGCACAGTATGTAATAACATTAAGTAATGTAGTTTTCCTAGCAGCTAAATTTATAATACAGGCCTGCAATACAAATATATAAAATAATGTCCTCTCAAGAGCCCACATAAAAATGCATACAAATTGGCCATTTCACTAGGAATGCCTCTTCAACCTCCTAATAATGCAGACATTTAATCAGCCAATCACATGGTGGAAATTCAATACCGTCAAGTGGACTGGCTGAAGTTCAAACCAAGCATCAGGTTGGGTGACAAAGGTGATCAAAATGACTTTGAACATGGCATGGTTGATGGCGCCAGGATGTTTTGAGTATTTTAGAAATTGCTGATTTACTGTAATTTTCTTGCACAACCAACTCAAGGGTCTACAGATAATGGTCCAAAAAGGAAGACTTAAGCAACAAGCGTTGTGTCTAGGAGAAAAAGCATTTTTGACAGCAAAGGTTAGAAAAAGAAAAGAATGGACAGACTGGTTTCAGCTGACAGAAAGGCAACAGTATCTCAAACACATATTTCAATTAAGGCATACACAACAAGATATCTGAATGTGCAACATGTTAAACCTTGAAGTAGATGGGCTACAGTGGCAGAACAAAGCATTTATGTCTGCTAGGAGCAAGAAACTGAGGCTGCAGTGAGCATGGACATCCCAAAATTAGACAATAGAAGATTATATAAACACTGCCTGGTCTGTGAGACTTGATTTCTGCTGCAACACAGAAAGGATTGGGTGAGCACGCTCAATATAGACCAAATGTCCATCATTAGCAAACATGACCAAAATCTCTGATGAATGTTTCCAGCACTTTGTTGAATCTAATGCAATGACGACTTGAGCAAATTAAGGTTGGGGTAGACAAAATAGAGTCATAGTGTGTATAAAGTTGGTCGACAATATGCAGACCAGTGAACCATCTGAAAAACACTGCAGGTCACATGACTGTTTTGCAGTTTAAAAAAATGGCATTATGCAGTATGCATGATAAAAGACCGATGGAACATCCATTTTCGAGACATAGCTCTGATGTAAAAAGTCAGACAGTGAGCAGGAAACAATTTTCAAACTGTCAGTCATGAGAATGCAACAGAATGGGTCAGTGGCAATCATATAAATTGTCAAGTGCAGATGTGAAGGAAAAAAAAGCTAGCTCGGCAAATCAGGACAGCTTTGTGCAGCTTGATTTTTTTCATTATATTCCATGAAAGTGTTTTTCAAAGGCTGAAGTTACTTCAGAAAAGAATTTTAAGTTTTGTTTTTTGTTTTGTTTTTTTACCTACTGACTGCCGTTTTTGCAGAATGTGAAATACACTCACCGGCCACTTCATTAGGTACACCCAGTGGTAGGCACAGATAACCAAAAAATTAACTTCGATAACAGATGATCAGATAACTGAAAAGTTATCTTTGATAAAGTTCAAATGATAAACCACCCAAAAATGTATCGGAAGTTACAGATAACCGATAAATTCCAGTATTGTCTCCGGTACACTTGCAACTAATAACAAGCTTATTTTGAGTTGATCGCTTCTGTAGCATCAAAAGCGTCAACAGACCGAAACAATGAGTCAGCACTTCTGTCTTTGAGTGTCCTGCCCCCTGCTGGAAGCTCTAGTTTACTACATGGTTGACAGCACAAACGCAGCTGAGAGAAGCCACAAAGCTCAACTCTCTACTCAATCACAACGCTGCCGTCAGGCCGAGGTCTTGGAAAATACGGCAATGCTGACTTATGGTTTGGTGTAAATAAAATGAATACTGATAGAATAACTCCATTAATGTCAATTCTGTCATTTGTGCAAAGTTAAGATATAACATATATCTTTTAATGTTGAATAATGCACTAATTCTGAAGTTTTGTAACAGACAGATGGCATTCTGGGTAAAATGTGCCTCCGCTAACACTGATTGGTTATGTAAACCAACACGTTAATGTGAGGTGTGTCATGTGTTGGTGTTTACAGATAAATGTGGTTTTGTAAAACATGCCAAAAAACAAAACAAAAAAAAAAACGTCTGATATAACCGGTGTCAAAATAAATAGAACACTGCCATGATCTACTAGTGCCAGTGCGAGTTTTGGCCCTTTTTCAGTTGATTTTTCATTGGTAGGAGAATTTTTGGGATTGCACGGAGTTTCAGGTTAATCACGCATCCTGCAACGTTTAGCATACATGGAGTAACGAGCTGTGTTTAGCATCTCACGACCACCTCTCACACTATGCCTGTGCAAACATCGCAGACCTGTCTTGTAATTTTTTTTTGCTTTGTTTTAAACTTTGATGTCTTCCATCGAGAATTTCTGTAAATTAAGTTTGGAAAAAAAAAAAGCTTCTGTTTATGTTTTGCTTCTGGAAAAACGAGTCTGATGTGTGGTTTTTGACAGTACAATGTGTGTGAGAACATAAATCGTGCGCTCTGAACTTTTACACCGTGCGGTTCTGTGGTACGGTTTGAGTTGGAACCGAGTACAGTGATTGAAAATATCAGCCCAGCTTCAGTTTGAATACTGCCATGAACACTAGATGGCAGTAGAGACTTGCCAAAACAAAATTCCAGATAATCTGTGTCTGCTGCTACTCTGCTACATTTAAGATGCACGGAATTTAATAAACGCCAACAGAATAACGTCTATAAACCCAGAGAATATATTCACAAGAGTTTTAGGCACTAGAGTTTAATGCTGTTGTCTGTGGAGCCTGATCAGAGTGTCTCAAATGCATTTTTTCATGTTGTGAACGTACTGAGATTATCCTATACCCATAATGCACCTGGACACAGTATGTCCACACTAAAACCTTAAAAATTAGCCCATTACTTTAAAACTAAAACATATATCTGATATTTTCACTTTATAAAAAATCAGCCGTGACATTAATTTAAATAACTTGTCTGAAATTAGTTTGGTTAAAATTTGAACCATAAGTTAAAAATGTATGCCTCTGGATGATCTGGGTGATATTGCCGTTGTATCAGTATGGAGTTAAAAGAAATGAGTTTTTTGTGACCAGTTCTCCTTCGCCTGCAGAGGATAGAGCGTTTTTTTTCTAGAAGCAGCTCTTCTCTTTTTGCAGAGGGTAGAACTACACATCAGCTACAAAACATTTAACAGGTAGGTGCTCAACTGATTTTAAATTTTACAAGTTTGTAGCTGTTCAGCTTTGTTTACCACGTTAACGGTCTAAAAATTATCGGACAAAAAATTATCGGAAGATAATTAGTCCGATAATGGTTTTCAAAGTTATCGGAAAAGATACTCCGATAATGAAATATTATCTTCGATAATTATCGGTTATCGGATTATCGGAACTGTGCCCACCACGGGGTACACCTGTTCAATTGTTTGTTAACACAAATCAGCCAGTGACATGGCAGCAGCTCAGTGAACAACCCCTGGCAAAAATTATGGAATCACTGGCCTCGGAGGATGTTCATTCAGTTGTTTAATTTTGTAGAAAAAAAGCAGATCACAGACATGACACAAAACTAAAGTCATTTCAAATGGCTACTTTCATTTTTTATTTTTTTTATTAGGAGGTAAGGCACAGGAACTGATGTCAAAATTATAATGATCAGATCACATCTGCAATGCAGCTGTCAATAAGCACAATCAGTATAGTAGAAATACTGTGCATCACACTGAATGAAAAATAATGCATATGATAATCTGCCTCCTAAGGTTTTCTGTTTGAACAGGAACTGGAACATGAAAAGGCAAAACAAGCGAAGTAAAAAAATAAATAAATAAATAAAATAAAAATAATAATAACAATCAAGAAATTATGAGAATACTAAAAATATTTTTAACAGGGAGGGAGAGGAGGAGAGGGGGTACATCATTCATGAGAGAAAGAGTTGAGAGCGAAAGAATGTTAAAAAGGGAAGCCATTTGTTATAAAATTTATTAGAGTTACCTTTCACTGAATATCTAATCTTCTCCAGCTTTAAAAAAGACATGGTGTCATTGAGCCACTGAGCACTAGAGGGCGCTTTAGTTGACTTCCAGTGAAGAAGAAGATGCCGTCTTGCCAATAGAGAAGTGAAAGCTAAAATATCTAATTGGTTAAAGGTAAACCTGGTATGGTCTTCTGGGAGCCCGAATATGGCGACATGGGGTGATACGAGGTCTGTTAGAAAAGTATCCGACCTTATTATTTTTTTTAAAAACCATATGGATTTGAATCACGTGTGATTACATCAGACATGCTTGAACCCTCATGGGCATGCAAGAGTTTTTTCACGCCTGTCGGTTACGTCATTCGCCTGTGGGCAGTCTTTGAGTGAGGAGTGGCCCACCCTCTCTGCGATTTTTTCATTGTTTAGGAATGGCTCAGAGACTGCTGCTTTGTTTGATCAAAATCATTTCAAAAACTGTAAGGCACAACTGAGTGGACACCATTCGATTAATTCAGCTGGTTTTCGGTAAAAATTTTAACGGCTGATGAGACATTTTAGTCTGTAAGTGTCGCTTTAAGGATGGCCCACGGCGCCTGATGGCGATCTGCGCTCCGAGGCGGCGGCGTCTCTCCGTTTCAAGCTGAAAACTTCCACATTTCAGGCTCTGTTCACCCAGGTTGTCGTCAGAGAACAGAGAAGTTTCAGAAGAAGTTGGCATGAGGAGTTTATGCGGACATTCCACTGTTAAAGGAGATTTTATAATGAAAGAACGTGCGGGCAGATTCGCATGTCGGGCTGGACCCGACCGCGGGGGGTCGCGACAGGAAAAACACCTCTGTTGGAAACCTTAACGGACAAGTTGGAACATGCCCAGCTGTTAAACAATTTCTTAGATACTCACTTGTTGAAAGCCATCAAAAGCCGCCTGAATTTTACAAATGGTTTTCAACACGGAGGTGTTTTTCCTGTCGCGGCGCAGACGGATTTGCGGCGTCATCACGGAACCGACTCGGCGAATTTGCCCGCACGTTCTTTCATTACAAAATTTCCTTTAACAGTGGAATGTCCGCATAAACTCCTCATGCCGACTTCTTCTGAAACCTCTCTGTTCTCTGACGATGTCCTGGGTGAACAGAGCCTTAAATTAGGAAGTTCTCAGCTCGAAACAGCCAGACGGACGCCACCTCCGACCGCGCCGCGCCAATCCGCTTTGTGAGCTGTCCTTAAAGCGAAAGAAACTCCACAACCTCTCATCAGCCGTTAAACTTTTCACCGAAAACCAGCAGAATTTCTTGAATAGTGTCCACTCGGATATCCCTCACAGGCCCTGAAAAAATTTTGATAAAGCAACGCGCGCCGTCTCCAGCAGCGTCTCAGACAAAGGATTTCAGCCGAGAAGGCTGGACCAGTGCTCACTCAAAGCCTGCCCACAGGCGAATGACGTCACCAACACGTGTGAAAAAACTCACGCATGCGCACGAGGGTTCAAGCATGTCTGGTGTAATCGCACGTGATTCAAATCCATATAGTTTTTTTTTTTATAAAACTGTCGGTTTCTTTTCTAATAGACCTCATATTTTTATGGTCTTTGAAAATATTTTTGACATGGTATCAAAGTAGTTCTGCCAGAAGCGAGACAGCAAGGAACAGGAGTAAAACATATGAGTTAAATTGCAAAATGGAGCTTGACATCTGTCGCAACTGTCAGTGACAGTGGAATAGATTTGTGAGAGTCAAGCTTTGGAATAATGGACTCTGAACAGTACTTTAAACTGTATAAGGGTGAGACGAGCACAAGCTGAGCTTGTATAAATTTTTTTTTAAGAGCAATGTCCCACCAGTTATCTTCCAAATTCAAGCCCAGTTCTTGTTCCCACGCAGCCTTGACTTTGGTGACTGGTGTGCAATCAAAGGACAAAATCTGATTATAAACTTTAGATATGAGTGACTTCTGGAGTGGGTCATGGCTTAGAAGATCTTCCCAGTGTAGACTTGGTGGTATTGAGGGAAAATCTGGAAACAAGTCCTTAGCACATTGTCTAATTTGAAAATAACGAAAAAGATGAGATGGTGGAAGATTAAATTCTACTGAGAGATCTGAGAAGCTGCGAAAAATACCATCCTTGTAAAGATCTTTAAAACGTTTCAATCCTTTGTTGTGCCAAGCAAAAAAGGTTGAATCTGTAATCGCAGGTTGAAATAAATGATTCCTTAATAGAGGAGTTAAAATAGAGGTAGACTTGAATTTGAAATGCCTCCTAAATTGATACCAAATTTTGAGTGTGGAATGAACCACTTGGTTATTTGTAAAGCCGGAGAGACTGGATGGAATAGAAGAGGTAAGCAAAGCGATAAGGGAGGATGAATCACAAGACTGTGCCTCTAAATTGCACCATGGCAAATCTATTGATCTGAACCAAAATGAGGTCTTGTGAATATGTGCAGCCCAATAATATAATTGGAAATTTGGAAGAGACAATCCGCCATTGAATTTACATCTCTGAAGTGTGGATTTGCGGATCCTGGGTACCTTTCCACCCCATAAGAAGTGAGAAATAGTTTGATCAATTGTATTAAAGAACTGTTTAGGCAAAAAAAAGTGGGAGACAGTGGAATAAAAATAAAAACTTGGGCAAGATGTTCATTTTGACTGCATTAATTCTTCCAATTAAAGAAAGAGGTAAGCGCCCCCATCTTTGGAAATCAGATTTAACTTTAGACATTAAAGGCAAGAAGTTGGCAGAAAAAAGGGAATTTAATGTTCTGGTTACATTGATCCCTAGATACCTAAAGCCAGACATGCTCAATTTAAAGGGAATATCAGATTGTTTGAGTTGTAATGCTGAAGTGTTAATAGGATAGCATTCAGTTTTAGAGATATTCACCTTGCAGCCTGAAAATGATCCAAATCTCCGAAAAACAGATAAAATTTCTGGAATGGATAGAACGGGATCAGAGACATATAACAATAAATCAACGGCATAGAGTGATAGCTTAAACTCTGTGCCCAGTCGAGTAATCCCAGTAAAAATGGAGGACAAGCGCAAAAAGACTGACAAAGGCTCTATGGCTATTGCAAACAATAGGGGAGATAAAGGACACCCCTGTCTGGTGCCACAGGCAAGAGAGAAAAAATTTGATTGGATATTATTGGTGGAAATATTAGCTTGTGGAGATGTGTAAAGGAGACGGATCCACGACATGAACCCGTCACCCAGCTCAAATTTCTTTAGAACAGGGAACAAGTAGTCCCATTCAACCCTGTCAAACGCTTTTTCAGCGTCAACTGAGATCTGCAGCCAGTACATTCTGAGTGCCGGTCCCAAGCCCGGATAAATGAGGAGGGTTGCGTCAGGAAGGGCATCCGGCGTAAAACAAGCCAACCCAACTATGCAGACTCAGAATCGAATTCCCATACCGGATCGGTCGCGGCCCGGGTTAACAACGTCCGCCACCGGTGCTATTGCCCAACAGGGTGCCGGTGGAAATTGGGCTACTGCTGGGCGAAGACGACAAAGAAGAGGAGGAAAACGTTGCCACGAACAGCGGGAGAAGAAGAAAACTAGAAGGGTGGAAATGAAAGTGGGGACTTTGAATGTTGGTAGTATGACTGGTAAAGGGAGAGAGCTGGCTGATATGATGGAGAGGAGAAAGGTAGACATATTGTGTGTGCAAGAGACCAAGTGGAAGGGAAGTAAGAGCAGGAGCATCGGCGGTGGGTACAAGTTGTTGTACCATGGTGAGGACAGGAAGAGAAATGGTGTTGGGGTCATTTTAAAGGAAGAGTATGTTAAAAGTGTGTTGGAGGTTAAGCGAGTGTCTGACAGGGTGATGAGTGTGAAGTTGGAAATTGAAGGGGTGATGATGAATATCATCAGTGCATATGCCCCACAGGTAGGTTGTGAGATGAAGGAGAAAGAAGATTTCTGGAGTGTGTTAGATGAGGTGGTGGAGAGTGTGCCCAAGCATGAAAGAGTGGTGAGAGGAGCAGACTTCAATGGGCATGTTGGTGAAGGGAACAGAGGTGATGAGGAAGTAATGGGTAGATATGGTATGAAGGATAGGAATGGGGAAGGACAGATGGTAGTTGATTTCGCAAAAAGGATGGAAATGGCTGTGGTGAATACCTACTTTAAGAAAAGGGAGGAGCAGCCACAGCATGAAGTTATGGGAAAGAGTAGTAGAAGCTAGGCTTAGAAAACAGGTGAAGATCTGTGAGCAGCAATATGGTTTCATGCCGAGAAAGTGCACTACAGATGCAATGTTTGCTCTGAGAATACTGTTGGAAAAGTACAGAGAAGGACAGAAAGAGTTACATTGTGTGTTTGTGGACTTAGAAAAAGCTTATGATAGAGTGCCAAGAGAAGAGTTGTGGCATTGTATGAGGAAGTCTGGAGTGGCAGAGAAGTATGTTAGGGTAGTGCAGGACATGTACAAGAATAGTGTGACAGCGGTGAGATGCGCAGTCGGAATGACAGACTCATTCAAGGTGGAGGTGGGATTACACCAAGGATCAGCTCTGAGTCCTTTCTTGTTTGCAGTGGTGATGGACAGGTTGACAGATGAGATCAGACAGGAGTCCCCATGGACTATGACGTTTGCAGATGACATTGTGATCTGTAGTGAGAGTAGAGAGCAAGTTGAGTCTAGTCTGGAGAAGTGGAGATATGCTTTGGAGAAAAGGGGAATGAAAGTCAGTAGAAGCAAGACTGAGTACATGTGTGTGAATGAGAGGGAGCCCAGTGGAATAGTGCAGTTACAAGGAGTAGAAGTGGTGAAAGTAGATGAGTTTAAATATTTGGGGTCAACTGTTCAAAGTAATGGAGAGTGTGGTAGAGAGGTGAAGAAGAGAGTGCAGGCAGGGTGGAGTGGGTGGAGAAAGGTGGCAGGAGTGATTTGTGACTGAAGAATATCAGCAAGAGTGAAGGGGAAAGTTTACAAAACAGTAGTGAGACCAGCTATGTTGTATGGTTTAGAGACAGTGGCACTAACAAAAGACAGGAGGCAGAGCTGGAGGTGGCAGAGCTGAAGATGTTGAGATTCTCTTTGGGAGTGACAAGAATGGACAAGATTAGGAATGAACATATCAGAGGGACAGCTCAGGTGGGACGATTTGGAGACAAAGTCAGAGAGGCGAGATTGAGATGGTTTGGATATGTGCAGAGGAGGGACCCAGGGTATATAGGGAGAAGGATGCTGAAGATGGAGCCACCAGGCAGGAGGAGAAGAGGGAGACCAAAGAGGAGGTTCATGGATGTGCTGAGAGACGACATGCAGGTGGTTGGTGTGACAGAGGAAGATACAGAGGACAGGGTGAGATGGAAACGATTGATCTGCTGTGGCAACCCCTAACGGGAACAGCCGAAGGACAAAGAAGAAGACTGAGATCACTACTTCGGGTATTACTGCAGTAGTTCTGGAATAGATAATATTTAAAAGTGTACGAACATTAAAGAAGACCTGCCGCCCCTTAACAAATCCAGTTTGCTCAGGTGAAACAATAGATGGTAAAATATTTTCCAGGCGATTGGCCAAGACTTTAGCCAGGATCTTAGCATCCACATTTATCAATGACAGAGGTCTGTAGGAGCTACAGAGATCCAGATCATTATCTTTTCTTAAGAGGAGACTTATGGATGCTTGTCTTAAAGTGGGTGGAAGAGTTCCCAATTGAAGTGATTCCATATACACAGCATGCAATAATGGGGACAATTTATCCTGAAATTTTTTTAAAAACTCAACTGAAAACCCGTCTGGGCCAGGAGCCTTGTTGTTTTGCATGCATCTCATAGCAAAATCTATTTCTTCTACCGTCAATGGTGAGTCAAGTTCTTTAAGAGAAACTGGGTTTATCACTGGGAAATTAAGACTATCTAGGAATAGGTTCATTTCTGTTGTTGTAAAATTTCCAAGGATCAATGCAACCATTTTTAGACATGAAATCAGAAAGAGATCTTGACATTAAAGATAGGGTTAGGGTTCGTGGGTTAGAACGATCTAGATTGGGGTCAATTACACAATTCATGTCCCCACCAAATATAAGGAGATTATTATTCAAAGAGGGAAGACGTTCAAAAAGCCTATTCATAAAATGTGGATCATCAAAATTGGGGGCATATATATTAAATAATAGGGTGGGAACATGGAATAGTGTGCTTACAATAATCAAGTATCTACCATCTTTGTCTGATATAACCTAAGAAGCTGAGAACTGAATTGACTTACCAATTAAAATAGCGACCCCTCTGGCTTTAGAATTGAAATTCGAGTGAAACACCTCAGAAACCCAGGGACATTTAAGTCTGACCTGGTCTTTGATACGCATGTGGGTTTCTTGTAGAAACACTAGATCAGCTTTAAGACATTTCATATGAGTAAATATCCTAGATCTCTTAATTGGACTCCCCATGCCTTTAATATTACAGCTCAAAAATCTCACAGAAGACCCAATACCATAAGTATTAGCTTTGGTAGACATTATTTACCTGGACATAGACATAGACTGAATGTGGACCCACCCAAAGGAAAGGAGTATAAAAAAAAAAAAAAACACAACACACACACTCAAAGATAGAACAACCCAACCCCCACCCACCCCCACAGCACCTACAATGACCCCATCCCCAAACAATGGAGTACCCAGTGCTAACTCCACAAGGAGTTGAATCTCTAAGACAAATACTTGCGTTTTTTTGACTAATGGTTAAGTCAGATTTCGGTTTGAGCTCCTACAAACCTAGCAACAATTTACGACAAGGCACAGCTAATGCAAGTCCAAATTGAACTGAAATTAACATGAAAATGGACAAGTGAGAAGAAAGAGGAAAAGAAAGAAAAATAACAATAATAATGATAATAATAATAAATAAAGAAAGAAAGAAAAATGAATAAAATTTAAAAAGGGGGGAGGGGAAAAAAAAGAAAAAAAAAAGAGCAAAGCATAACCTGCAAAGGCATGAAAACGACCGTGTATGAATCAGCAAAATATTATCAGTCACCACTTCAGTGTTGTGCATATTTTCTCAGTTTTCTTTCGTGCCTAGTGACCTGATGAATGCGGTGGCCTCTTCTGATTTAAACTCTCTCACTGCACCGTTGTGTGTAACACGGAGGCGCGCTGGGTAGAGCAGTCCGAAGCGAATCCCCGGTATCTCACGGAGCTGGCGTCGGACATCATTAAAGGCAGCTCGGGCGCGAGCCGTCTTCTGAGTGTGGTCGGGGAAGATGGAAAAGTTCATGTCACCGATCTTGATCCATTGCTGGACCCTGGCTCTGCGCAGTATGTCCACACAGTCCATATGATAATGCAGACGAGCAACGATGGGGAGGGGGCGCCCTCCGGGTCCCGGCTTCGGCTGGAAAGTGCGGTGAGCGCGGTCAACGAGGGGCTCTTTCTCAAGCTGGAATGCCTCCTTTAGCAGAGAGGAGACGGCCGTATTGATAGAAGAGGTCAAAAAATCCTCAGGGATCCCCACTAACCGTATATTGTTGCGCCGAGATCTTGCCTCCAAGTCCTCGCATTTAGTGTCCAGTCTTGTCAGTTCCGTTGACAGGTAATCCACCTTAGCTTGTAGTATAGAGATGTCGTCAGTGCAGGAGGAGAGCGACGTTTCCATTTCACCTACGGTGCCCTTCAGAGCGCGGACATCAGACTGGATGCTTGTAATGGTAGCAGATAGCTCGGACTTCACAGCCTGGAGCTCATCCTTGATGCTTGATAAATTTTGAGTCAGGGCCACTTGTAGCTCAGATTTAAAAATAACCGACATCTCGGTGCTGAGTGACGAGAGCAATTCGGCCTTGAAGTCATGGGGAAGAGAGCCGCCGCTTGCGGCTTCGAACGAGCAGGAGGGGGAGCACGAGCCACCACCAGCCGAGGATGGAGGGGGAGGAGAAGGCCGCGACGGCTGTATATTTAGCTTAGCTTGTTTTGGAGCCATCTTTACCGGGAAGAGGTCGGCGGTAAATTGAAGATATGGTGGCGAAGCAAACACACACCAAAAAACAAAAAAAAAGGAAAAAAGATTAAAAAGATGAAGGAAAGTGTGCCTAAGATTGGTTTTGAAGAAGTAGTTGCAGGAGCTAAGAAAAACACGTCCTACTCCATGAGTCACTGCACCGGAAGTCAAATGGCAACTTTCTGGCTTTAAGAAACACTATAAGAAATCAGGAAAAAAAATTGTGGCAGTCAGTAACGGTTACTTTTTTAGACGAAGCAGAGGGAAAAAAATATGGACTCACTCAATTCTGAGGAATAAATTATGGAATCACCCTGTAAATTTTCATCCCCAAAACTAACACCTGCATCAAATCAGATCTGCTCGTTAGTCTGCATCTAAAAAGGAGTGATCACACCTTGGAGAGCTGTTGCACCAAGTGGACTGACATGAATCATGGCTCCAACACGAGCAATGTCAATTGAAACAAACGAGAGGATTATCAAACTCTTAAAACAGGGTAAATCATCACGCAATGTTGCAAAAGATGTTGGTTGTTCACAGTCAGCTGTGTCTAAATTCTGGACTAAATACAAACAACATGGGAAGGTTGTTAAAGGCAAACATACTTGTAGACCAAGGAAGACATCAAAGCATCAAGACAGAAACCTTAAAGCAATATGTCTCAAAAATCGAAAATGCACAACAAAACAAATGAGGAACGAATGGGAGGAAACTGGAGTCAACATCTGTGACCGAACTGTAAGAAACCGCCTAAAGGAAATGGGATTTACATACAGAAAAGCTAAACGAAAGCCATCATTAACACCTAAACAGAAAAAAAAACAAGGTTACAATGGGCTAAGGAAAAGCAATCGTGGACTGTGGATGACTGGATGAAAGTCATATTCAGTGATGAATCTCGAATCTGCATTGGGCAAGGTCCAATGAGATTTATAAAGATGACTGCCTGAAGAGAACATGTAAGTTTCCACAGTCATTGACGATATGGGGCTGCATGTCAGGTAAAGGCACTGGGGAGATGACTGTCATTACATCATCAATAAATGCACAAGTCTACGTTGATATTTTGGACACTTTTCTTATCCCATCAATTGAAAGGATGTTTGGGGATGATGAAATCATTTTTCAAGATGATAATGCATCTTGCCATAGAGGAAAAACTGTGAAAACAATCCTTGCAAAAAGACACATAGGGTCAATGTCATGGCCTGCAAATAGTCCGGATCTTAATCCAATTGAAAATCTTTGGTGGAAGTTGAAGAAAATGGTCCATGACAAGGCTCCAACCTGTAAAGCCGATCTGGCAACAGCAATCAGAGAAAGTTGGACCCAGATTGATGAAGAGTACTGTTTGTCACTCATTAAGTCCATGCCTCAGAGACTGCAAGCTGTTATAAAAGCCAGAGGTGGTGCAACAAAATACTAGTGATGTGTTGGAGCGTTCTTTTGTTTTTCATGATTCCCTTATTTTTTCCTCAGAATTGAGTGAGTCCATATTTTTTCCCTCTGCTTGGTCTAAAAAAGTAACCGTTACTGACTGCCACAATTTTTTTTCCTGATTTCTTATAGTGTTTCCTAAAGCCAGAAAGTTGCCATTTGAAATGACTTTAGTTTTGTGTCATGTCTGTGATCTGCTTTTTTTCTACAAAATTAAACAACTGAATGAACATCCTCCGAGGCCGGTGATTCCATAATTTTTGCCAGGGGTTGTATTTAAGCATCTAGACATAGTGACAATGACTTGCTGAAGTTTGAACCCAGCATCAAAATGGGAAAGAAAGGAAATTTAACCCTCTGGGGCCGACGCCGTCTAAGACCAAGCTTTACTAAATTATAAATAACTTTTTAATGATATGAGATAGAAACTTACTTTTTTATTTTGCTGAAAAGTTATCTCTGCGGACTTTCAAGCCAACCATCGGCCATCTTTGTACTCCTCATAGAAGCTGTGTGATGACGTGCGCAATGTGAGTGTCCAATCGGAATTGGTTCACCGTCACATGGTTTTCCAAAATCCAATCGTAGGGCAGATTCACCTCACGTGAAAAGCCAAAGATTGTTTTCAGGAGTAATGTGTTACTACAAGTAGTTCGCCCGTTTGAAGAGCCCCCTTGGGTGCTCCAATGAGTGCATACTATTGGGCTCCAAATGTGCCCTGCGCCATTACGCACAGCGATCAGTGAAAGCAGACAGAGCAGACAGAGAGCCTCTGATGACAATCTCACGTGCTCAAACAAAGAGTGTGTAACTACCAGGATTGCTCCACTAGCTTGCATGTGAATTTTACTGGATAACTCTTTCTTTTACCATGAAGACAAAAAAAAAAGTCATAAACCATTTTGTATATATTGTTCAAAATGTGCATTTGTGTTTATTGTTTGAACCTTTTTGTTGTACAGTCTTTCACACAAGACCTCAAATTACCTTTATAAAGTGTCAAAACAGTTATTATCGTTTGCTGTGTGTTTTGAATAAATGTGTGTGGAAAATTATTTTTCCCTTTATTTTTTTCCTTCCTTATTTTTGATTGTAAACCTTTATTACACTTATAAAACACAACAAAAACATATATATTCTGAAAGCACAGGTTGTCCCGAAAAAAAAAGAGATATAAAACTTGATTGTGGGATGCAGGGAGAGCTGTTAACAGCAATAATAAAACATTTATGCCAGGCGAGTGAACTGTCCAAAAAATGCCCTCGGACCCCAGAGGGTTAAGCGACTGTGAACAAGGCATGGCTGTTGGTCGATGGGCTGGTCTAAGTATTTCATAAACTGCTGATCTACTGGGATTTTCACTCACAACCATCTCTAGGGTTTACAGAGAATGGTCCGAAAAAGAGGAGTGAGCGGCAGTTGTGTGGACAACACTGTCTTGTTGATGTCAGAGGGGAATGGGCAGGCTGGTGGAATGGGCAACTGTGCGACGCCATCATGTCAATATGGACCAACATCTCTCAGAGGTATTTCAGGCCATACTGTCCAGCCTTAAGTTAAGGCACGTCTGATGGCGAAAGAGGTCTAACTCAGAACTAGAAATGTATACTTAATAAAGTTTCCCGTTATGCAGGTGATTTCACATTATAAGAAAGCTCTGCACGGGATTCCTATGGTGTAGTGTTCACATGTTTACTGTGCATTAGTCAAAATTTTCACAAGAATTCATTGCTGCACACATATACACAGAAAGCGAGACTAATGTAAGCCCAAGAACACGTATAGCATGTCCTGCATGCTATGCGCATAGTGGTGTGACATACTAATGACTCAATCAAATTGTTTTCTAACAGAAAGAACAAACAAGAAATTATATTAATGTGTACTTGCATCTTACCAGCGCACTTTGTTCCAGGTCTGAGTGACACCTTGAGGTGATCCTGCTACCATAGGAACTTGGATTGGACTTTTCACAGATGGAAACATGCTATCCAATTTACGCCCAATGGCCTTACAGGTTGCATCAAGGCTCTGTAACTTGGATTCAATTGCCTCCAGTCGCTGGCCAATTGATGCACTGAATGACACCAACATGCTCTTTTGAAGAGAGAAAAGAATAAGTAGTCATATTTATTCAGTTGTCCACACATTCAACTAATACAGTCAATAACACTTCAAAATAAAGAAGTATGTGGCCTATGATAGTATCCATTCAACACAGATTTATTACCTTAATAAATGTTATGTCTTGGTTACTGTTGCTATTCTCCTGACTGCTGAATAATTTCCTCTTTTTCTTCTGAGGCCTTTCTTCAATGTCTTCATTATTGTCCAGGATGTCTGTCATGAATCAAATAGACACCAACAAAATAAGAGCATGTCAGTCTTCTAAGTTTGGAAGGTGTTTCTATCTGAAGTTTCACATCACAAATTTGTTTAGATGAATTTTGTTTTTATTCCACCTCCTAACAGAGGAGGATGGAGGTTGTGTAATCATTATTAATCACTATTTTTTTTTTACCGTTTCATCTGGCAGAAAATATTTCAAAATTTAACAGAAGAATTTCAAGAAACAAAAGGGGTCTTTTTTTATTTTACGCATTGCAAGACAGGTCTCTCTCTCTCTCTCTCTCTCTCTCTCTCTCTCTCTCTCTCTCAAAGATGTAAAGATATTTAAGATGTATCTATGTTTTACACAATTTTTTGTAATTGTTTTCATTATAACCAAACTGTGACCAAGACAAATTTTTTGGTGTAGTTAAATTTCTGTACACCAATCTCTGCCATTTCTTTGGAACAACAAACCCTGCAAAATCCACTACTTGCAGAAACAAGCATTTCTTAAGAAGCATTTCAAAAAGAGCTATCTTTCCAACTTTGAAAACGTGGATTGAAATAGTAAGGTGCGGACAACTAGAGGTATGACGTGGATTTGCTGATAAAGCAAAATGGTTTTCACAGCATCTGAGCCAAAGGAGAACAGTTTTGCTGTCATTTGTGTCCTCTGTGTCTGGTTTTCACTGTTTGTGGGACTCTAGCTGCTCAGCGCACATGCACACACGCACACACAGAGTGACAGTGAAGCAGATAAAGTGGAGAAAATGTATTTTGGAAGCTAACATTTATCCCAATGACAGCACTTCACAGCTCCTCTGGAATGGGAGTATTTTGGGTTTAGGACAAAAAAAGAGACAAGAGTCCATGAAGAGGATTGTGGATAACACTGAGTGGAAGGAAGAAAGAAAGAAAATTTGGCAGAAGTATGGTGTTACTATAAACAAAAAAAAAAATAATCATGATTTCTCCATAGGCAGAGGTCCTTTGAGTTGAAAATTTGTATTGTCTCACAAAAACCTTACCTGCACGGTCATCTTGGTTGAAGTCCTCCACTGTTATTTGCACAATATCTTCCAACTCTTGCTGTGACATTGTTTACAGCTGAAATAACATGACAGTAAGAAAACAACACAGTGAATTATTAGAAAGCACTTTTAGATTTTTTTAAAACCCTACCTATGTTCTTGGAAACATTTCTCCTGCCAAAAAATTGTGTGTGTGTATATATATATATATATATATATACACACACACACACACACACACACGTTGACTACCTGTCACTATGTGATGGTAAACTGAGGGCATAAATGGACTCGTTGGTGACTGCTCACCAACAAGTTTGGAGATGGGACTCATATGACTCACAGAACCGCTGAGTGGAAGAGGCACATGTCCGCTCAAGAATCAAAATGGACTTGGACTTTTTGACACTGAGTGTTCCACAGTACAGAGTTGGGCTCATGTAACTCTCACATTCTCAAAGCGGATCAGGCTCACTTCCTCTTAGGGCCTATCCACACAGAGGCGAGTTTAGGCATATCCAGGTTTAGGTTTGTATCTTATCGGTATTACATCCACATGGACCCTGCGTTTTCAGAGCCCGAAAATGGTATATTTTAAAACCGAGTGGCTAAATCTCAAAAGGCTACCTTTGCGTTTTCATGTGTACAACTAATACGCAACTTTTGTGAAATGATAATGCCATCGCTTTTTTTTTGTCTTGGATGATTCTTAATGTCATTTATTTTCACTCTTGGCAAAATGCTGAAGAGACGATGGATGGCTATGGTGAATGCTGACAAGAATAAAGGGGTTGTTACTATAACAATTTAATTCCAGAAAAGGCTTTCAACTTTTAAAAGTTTTGAAAGTTAATTTTCTTTCTGCTTGTTGGTGGTGAAGCAAGCAGCGGCCTCCTCCAGCTTGGGCTCAGAAATGCACCCGAAGCAGACTGCTCAATCTGTTGGACTCCAGTTGCAGCCTGGTGGTGAGGACAGTCCCAGCTAAACCAAGAGGAAAAATCTTAGGGACGTTTTTAAAAACACCACCACCCTGTGTTTATTCACAAGCAATTTCCATGATAAGGAATTAAAGCATTTCCAGACATCATCTTCTAAAACAATGGTGTCTTATGTGGATAACGGCTTTTGGCAAGCTGGGATGATGAATCCAGCTGAAAGGGCACAAAAGGTCAGATTAAAAAAAAACTTCATATTTACTCAGTGTGCCACTTTGAAAAGTTCTCGCTTCTGCTGCTAAAATTTGGTGGGTCTACATACAGTAGTGGTGGGCAAATCGATCTAAATATCAATATCAAAACTAATGTTGATATTGATCGAAAGCAGTGTAATAAGATCAATACTTTAGTTTCAGTTTTTCTCCTGTATACACTGCTGCAGTTACAAAAGAAGTGCACTAAAGAGGAGGAATTTTGTTTTATTTTTGAATTTCATGAACACACATTCTACTTATTCTACTTGTTCTATGTTTGTTGAGGTGATAATTTTGTATACTGTTTATTTAAAAAAAACATCCAGAAAAGAAATGCAATGAAGAGAGAAATTTTGTATTGAAGTTTCTAAACACTACTTGAAAAAATAATTTACTTTCATTTGTCCTCAAGTGATAATTTTGTGCACTTTGTTTAAGAAAAAATCCAGACATCACGGTTTATGGGGAAAATTTGTTTTGTTACAGCTAAACTGTTTCTGAACAAAAACTTTTATTATGATAATGATGTATTGCCTATTTACCTATAAACTTTGTAAAAATTCTGTCCTGGGGCCTGTACTACGAAGCGGGGCTACTGGCTTATCAGGGTAACTTCGTGAGTAAGTTGATGACGTGTGGAGTAACTTCCCATTTAACCCGTACTACGAAAGGTGGATAGGTTTTGATCAACGTATGCTGCTATGGCAATTTATGCTGTGTGCCAAACCTGCTCCGAGCAGGTTATGTTCTCGGTTAGCTTGAGGTTTTCGCTTAACCACTCCCTTTATAAGTACCGTCCATCCACCTTCAATCACTCCGAAGACAATGCCGGCCTACCTGGATGATCCGTTTGATATTGGGGCACAAATTGTGAGGGGCTCTCTTCGCAGGGCGAGGGTTTTTAAACACCACCAGAATCCGCTGACATACCCGGACGATATTCTCTATGAAAGATATAGATTCTCAGCCGAGGGAATTCGTTATCTTTGTCAGCTGATCGGGCCAGAAGTCTTTAACATCACTCATCGTACACTGTAAAAAATGACTGCTGTTTTTACAGGAAAACACTGGCAGCTGTGGTTACCAGGGAATTCATGTAAAAAATACAGCAGTTAAATGTACAAAAAAAGAGATCTCTTGTTTGTAGATTTAACAGTTCTTTTAATGTGAGTCAGCCGTGGTTCATTCACTGTAAATCCATATACGTATTATGTCTGTAATGTTATCTACTGTGCTGCTGTATGTTTTACAGGAATTCCCTGGTAGCATTTATTTCTTCAAACGGTGCTGTGTTTACAGAGAACTTTTTGAAAACGACAAAGGAAAAGATCATGTCCATTTCTCCAAGGCCTTAAAGTGAATCATAGCTGTCTCGGATTCGTTGTTGATCGCTCCTTGCATCTGGAGTCAGACGCAAATTTACCACATATTCACGCACCATTTGAGTGGATGTGTTACACTGCAGATTTCACAACGTTGGGTGGCAAATACTGCAATGTAAACTACAAAGCTATAACAGTGTGAAAAAACACAAATGTATTAGATGTACCTCATTTGTGGGGAGCAAGCTGAATGATATATTGACTGTTATATTTACAAATATATAATCAGAGGTGTCAAGTAACAAAGTACAAATACTTCGTTACTGTACTTAAGTACAGTAACGAAGTAGAAATACTTCGTTACTGTACTTAAGTACACTTTTTAGGTATCTATACTTTACTCCATTACTTATTTTTCTGCCTACTTCTGACTTCTACTCATTACATTTTCACACAAGTATCTGTACTTTCTATTCCTTACATTTTTAAAACAAACAGCCTCGTTACTCTTGGCTTCAGTTTAATGTTTATATATATATTTCACGTCATGTGCGACTGTAATCAACTTTTCTGCAGCACGGCTTTGCTTTGAAACGTGAACCAATCGAAGCAGTGGTTCGCAGATTGAAGCAATGCTTCGACCTATTGCTTCGTTTATTCTTTCTTTCTTTCGCTTACTTTTCCCCCGCTAAAACCCTAAAGAGCATACTTCTGTGAGTATTATTTACCTTTTCTATGTTAAACCGACCTGTTATGGTCTTCTGAAACAGTTGATAGATGTATTTTATAACTTAAAAACGGGAGCGACGCTAACGCGTTAGCATGTCTATGGCATTTTCAATGTTAAAACTTAGCATTAAGCAATTGCAGCTCTCATCACGTTTGGGTGCATTTGTTTTTAAATTGTAATATTTCTTAAATTTATTTTTGTTTATATATTAATAATCTAATGATGATTATATACAATTTTAGAGAAAGAGGCAAAAAGAACCTGAATAGAAACACAACAAAAAATATAAAAGCAACTAACAATGAACATACATACATACATACATAAGTGTTTCCTGTGAACACCTAGTGACTCTTACACCTCCACTTCATCCCTGTCTTATTTAATGACAGTTTGTTTTGGTCAGACCATATTTTCAATGTGTTGTGATTTTCTCCAGAACTATCTGCCAAACTAGAAAACTGCTGCATCCTAGTAAGAGCAGAATACTACTGGAATGAATTTGAATAAGGAAAGTTGTGTTTTTTGTTTTTTTTTTCCTTCACTAAATGGATGCTGCACTCACTGCAATTTATTGTCTGGAATAGTCCCAGATTGCATTTCAGAGCTTCTACGTAGAATTGAAACATTTTCATGCAGGTGGTGTTGGGGGGTAATTTTGGGTCTTGGGCCACATGTAGAACGAATCAGTTTTTAAATTAAGCTTTCAATTCATATAGTGGCATCTACCTTTTTTTTTTAAAGGTTACTTTATACTTTAAGTAGGTTTTGGAGCACATACTTTTTCACTTTTACTTGAGTAAAGAGGTCAAGTAGATACTTCAACTTTTACCAGAGTGTTTTTAAACTGCAGTATCTATACTTCTACTTAAGTAACAAATGTGTGTACTTTTGACACCACTGTATATAATTCAATATAACTGTTACAGTTTTAACCAGATAATGCAATTTCCGAAATCAACACCGCCCCCCCCCCCCAAAAAAGGTTCCTCTATTCATCCCTTTTAATGGAAATCTTAAATTTGGAGGCCCTTCTTTAGTGAGACATACTAACGGCAGCAGCATTATAATAGTTAAATCAAAAGCGGCAAGAAACGCCTCCAAATAGACCTATTAGTTGTTTCAGCCTACGCTGTTTTACAGCCAATAAAGATATTTATGACGAAAAGACAAATGATGTAGCTTTCTTGGATTAGCTCATTAGCTATTTAGAGTTGGATAACTGGGCGGGGGTCTCTCGGTAATATGAAGCGCGGATAAAACTAAACAGACGCCGAATTATTACTCGGCTTTGCATTTGTGGAACATTAACTGAACGAATTAAATCCCTACAATATTTGAACAGCATGCGTTAGCTAACTATCCCCAATACAAGCTACGCGCAGTCCTGCAAGTCTACGTGCTAAAGCTAAAATAGCGCAAAATAAACCGCATGAGCTAGCGCCATGGTTAGCATGCTAGTCGGGCCTGATGGACGAAGAAATGTGGTAATGACAGAAACAGTTTGGACGAAATTAAAAAGATTTTTTTGTTTTTGATGCAGGTTCCGTGCGAAGGTGCTGGCACACGACACACGCACTGAGGAACATTGTGTTATATTACCGTGTGAATGACGAATTCTCGTGTTGTTTGTAGAGATTCCGATAATGGCGTCCTTCCTCGCGAGAGATGGGCCCGTTTCTGAAGCCGTGGGGAAAGCTCAGTGTGATCGCAGCTAATTCATTTCCCAACTGAGGGCAAACAGATCTTCCAACCACAATTACACAGTAATGATTAAAAAAAAAAACTGGACCCAAGTATCACTTTTTATTCAGTGCACCAGTGCAAACAGATGAATCTGTTTCAGTGTCTCACAAATGTGTATCAACTCTACATAAAGCCCCATTAAAGATCAGTTGTGGCGGTTCCGTGCCAAAAAAGGGTACAAGCAAGAGAATAAGAAACGTAATTGCAAAGAGTAAAAGAAAAAATGTCGAGCCAGCCAGGAGTCGAACCTAGAATCTTCTGATCCGTAGTCAGACGCGTTATCCATTGCGCCACTGGCCCGGTATAGAAATTTTGTTCTGCATAGTCCTAATATGAGGAATCATCCACTCAAACTGCTTTTTCTCAAAATGAATTTTTTGCTGGATTTATCCTTGGGGTCAATTTGACCCCATTCAAAGTTTGTCATTCAGAAAATAATACTTGACTTTTTTTTTTTTGTTTGTTTGTTTTCCTTCATATTTCATGACTTCTAATTTAATGGGTACATTTGATTTCACATAAAATTTTCACAATGCCATTTTTTTCATTGTGCTGAACACATATTACACGCATCGGTGGTCCTCTGGGGTCAATTTGACCCCAGGCTCTTTTAGCTGTCTGTGTGTGACCCATGTGAAAGGTAACATCCCCACACCTGCAGGTGCAGAGTTGATACTTTTGAGTTGATACATGACATTGGGGGTGGGGGGTGGCATTGGGGGTATGAATGCATGTGTGTTTGTCTATGAATGTGTGGTCTACTTCTCACACTCCTGAGAACTGATACAACTGATAATTCCCGCACTGTGAGGAGTGGGATTTTCCTGCAAGGACACTGGTAGTTCATGCAAAATAAGGAAGGAGCAAACGTATAAAAGCTTGCACCGCAGCCCTTGAGCCAATTCATTCCTTATTGTGCTCCATCAGAACTGCAATCTTCATGACGTCCCTCTTTTTCTTTCTCTGTCTCTCTTGAAAATGTCATCTGGGAAAAGATTTACAGTGAATGAAGTTTTGACAGTGAAAGTGAAATAGAGGAGAATATGTCTGAGACAGAGGATTGTGTTGAGGAGGACCCAGATTTTGAAGTTTTCTCATCTGTTGAGAATGAGATTGTTGACCCGCCTGTCTTCACTCAACCATGAACAGCCAGGATCACTTCCAAAAACTGGAAGTTAAAATGGTCCCTTTCCCCACTTCAACAGCAGTGTAGACTTGGTGCTGCTAATATAATCAAAATGGTACCAGGCCCCACAAGATACGCAGTCAGCCATATTGAAGACATCAAGTCATCATTTGAGCTGTTCATAACTTCAACAATTAAAAATGTTGTTCTTGGGATGACAAATTTAGAGGGGAAGTGTGTGTATGGGGACAGTTGGCAAGACTTGGATGTGGTTGACTTAGAAGCCTACAACGTCCTGCTCATCGAAAGGTGAAGCAACAGCAAGCCTTTGGAATGTGAGACTGGAAGGGCAATATTTCCAGCCACCATGTCTTTGAAGACATTTCAAGTTATATCCCGTGTAATTCGCTTTAATGACAAACAAACGAGGCAAGGTCTACGAGAGCGTGACAAACTTGCAGCAATGAGTGTTGGGAAAGTGTAGTGACACGGACCCACAACAGGGGGCGTAAATGAACGGACAATGGATAAGCCAAAATACAACAATTTAATGTTGTGAATGTGCACAACGGAAAACAGACAGATGCAATATTGGAACAATAGTCAATAATACAAAGGTGGCGTGTGGGCAGGCTCGAGGATAGAAGACGCCTGTCCAGAGAAGAGCCGGGTCCCACGCGATTTCCACTGCCAGCGGATCTGGAGCACAACAGAGCCGCCAAGTCCTGAGTCCCCAGGTGGCCACTCCCTCCGACTGTCAGATCTGGTACTGCTGGCAGGAAGAACAGACAGGTGATGGTGGGTGCATGCACACCCAGCAAACAGTCAGCACAGTTCCCTCTTGGTGGAAAAAACCTCCACCTCCTAATCACAATTCTCTCGGAGCTCGTGCAGATCCTAATGTCACACTTAGCAGAGTCTGGAATGAGGAGCGGAGACGCCAACTCCCCAAACACAGCTACAGTTCGAGGTGTACAAAAGGTACGTCTGCAAACTCAGAATTAATTAGTCAAGCACAGAAGCAAGGACGTTACAACTGTTGACGCTTAGCTGAACAAATGTGTTCATATGGCACAAAACAGGCTGAGAAGTTTACCTGACGGGCAGAACGATTTCTCGGCAGGGAAGTGGAGTTGCTGCCCGGCTTTTATGGGATGAGGTGATTGTGGCTGATGACTGACAGCTGTCACTCCCGGCTGATCCTGAGGGGCGACTGCGCCCTCTCGTGTGTGAAGCCCGTACTTCAGGCAGGGCGCCATCTGGTGGTGGGCCAGCAGTACCTCCTCTTCAACGGCCCACACAACAATAAGGGATGTGTGGGACAAGTGGGTGCAGCCTTTACCCATGCTTTACAATCCAGGCCCCAACGTGACAGTTGATGAGTGCTTGGTTGCATTTTGGGGGCGCTGTCCATTTCCACAATATATGCCGAGTAAACTTGCCAAATATGGTATCAAAATATGGGCAGCATGTGATGCACAGTTCAGCTTTGCCTGGAAGATGCAGGTTTATACAGGCAAATCTCCTGGCGAAAAACCTGAAAAAATCAGGGCACAAGGGTTGTGCTTGATACGGCTGAAGGAGTGCTTTTGCATAATATTACATGTGGTCATTTTTTCACATCTTACGCCCTGGGTGAGGAACTGCTCAAAAGGAAGGTTACGATGTTGGGGACAGTGAGAAAGAATAAACCAGAGCTTCCCTCTGAACTTCTTGCTGTCAAAAACAGGAAAGTAACATCTTCAGTGTTTGCCTTCACTGACAAAGCAACTGTGGTCTCCTATTGCCCCAAGAAAGGGAAAAATGTCCTTCTGCTCAGCACCATGCACAAAGATGCTGCCCTGAGCACCAGAGAAGACAAAAAAACACAAATGGTGCTGGACTACAGTGAGAGAAAAGGTGGGGTGGACAACCTGGACAAGGTCACAGCTACATACATTTGTCAACGCATGACTGCCCGTTGTCATCTTCTTCCACATCACTGATGTGAGTGCATACAATGTGTTTGTGATATGGTGTGAAATAAACAAGGATTGGAACAGGGGAAAACTGAGTTGAAGGGGGATTTTCCTGGAGCAGCTTGGAAATGCACTGGTGAAAGCCCAGATTGAGAGAAGGCCATGCCTTCCGAGAGCATCAACAGCTGCTGCAGCTATTGTGAAGGACATACAGTCAGAGACAAACACCCCGACTCCTCCAATGACACAAACCGCAGGCAAGAAATGCGGTAGGTGTCAGGTTTTTCCTACCTGAAATGATTCGAAGACCAGCATGACCGTTTCACTGTGCAAGAAATATGTCTGCAAGGATCATGCGCACACAATCTGCACATCCTGTGTAAAGTAATGCAGACTAGAAGCTTGACTGTGGAAGTGTTCCATGTTCTATCTGAGTCATTATGATTTTCTGTTTCACAAACAGGTGAATTTTCTAACATGTAAACCCCCTCACATACACCAAAAAAGCACCCCCCACCAAAAAAACCTCTTGAACTCTGCCTTTGCCAGTCCCAAGCCTGGAAAACAAAAGAGGAGGGAGGAGTCAGGTTTTATAGTTAACCACAAATATGTGACAAAAAAGGAAATAAAATAAGTAAATTTGCTTATGAGAGGAAGGTGGGGGTACCAACATCAATCAATATGGTTCATTCTGCGAGAGTCATGAATGTGCACCCCAAATTAGAAAAGATTTGGATGAAAGATTTTCAAGATACTCTACCTCTAAAACTGAAAGTTTGACCTGATGGTGGCACTGCAAGAAAGGTCATACCATCACTAAAACCAGTAGGGTTCAGACTCTTCATTAACATCATTAATGCTGTCAGTAAATTTTAGAAGATTTGGATGAAAACATTTCAAGATAAATTATTTGTAATTGAAAAGTTTGGCCTGGTGGTGGCGCTAGAGAACAGATCATGCTTTCATTATCAAGGGGTATTTACATATTCAACAAATAAAAGTGCTTGGCACAAAAACGTGGTCAACAATTTTCTGTAAATCATTTTAGGAGGCAAATGTCCCTTGGGGTCAATTTGACCCCAAGGGACATCAATCTCTCTCACCACATCCACTTGGGCCTCCATCCTCTCTCATTGCTTTGTGGGTCCAGCCTCAGCATCCTTCTCCAGACTATTAGTTTAAGCTCCTTCCACAGATGTTCAATAGGAGTTAGATCAGGGCTCACAGAAGGCTACTTCACAACAGTCCAATGTTTTGTTCTTAGCTATTCTTGGGTGTTTGGTTTTCGTTGTGTGTTTTGGGTCATTATCCTGTTGGGGGACCCATGACCTGGGACTGAGGCCAAACTTTCTGACACTGGGCAGCGCATTTCGCTCCAGAATAACTTGATAGTCTTGAGATTTCATTGTAACCTGCACAGATTCAAGTCACCCTGTGCCAGATGCAGCAAAGCTGCCCCAGAACATAACTGAGCCTCCTTCAGGTTTCACAGTGCTGTTGTTTTCTTTGTATGCTTCATTTTTGCATCTATGAACATAAAGCTGATGTGACTTGCCAATAAAGCTCCAATTTTGTCTCATCTGTTCAAAGGACATTCTCCCAGAAGCTTTGTGGCTTGTCTACTTTGGCTCAAACACCGGCGGATGGTGTGATTTGACACTGATGTACCTTGACTTGTTCTGGGCTCTTTGGTTACTTTTCATATTATCCACCTCTTCGATTTATCAACAATTATCCTCTTGTGGGCACATCCAGGGAGGTTAGCGACAGTCCTGTGGACCTTAAACGTCTGAATAATATGTGCAACTGTAATCACAGGAACATCAATCTGCTTGGACGTGGTCTTGTAGCCTTTACTTTGAACATGTTTGTCAGTAATTGTCTTTCTAATTTCCTGAGACAACTCTGTCCTTACCTTTCTGTGGTCCATGTTCAGTGTAGAACACACCATGATACCAAACAGCACAGTGACTACTTTTCACCTGTTCAACAGGCACACTGACTGATTACAAGTTTGAAGACACCTGTGATGCTAATTACAGGACACACCTTAGTTTAACATGTCATCTTTTCTTGGGGTACCGTCATTTTTGTCAAGGCCACTTTCATGAGTTTTTTTTAAATGAGTCAGTCGAATCAGAATTCAACAGTTAATCTTCAGTGAATTTTGTATTTATTATTACTTTTGTCACTGAGAAGAAGCACTGATGAGACCTTTAACGGATGCTGGCCCTGCATCCCAGGGTGCCAGACTGACATCAGGATGCCCTGCCTGTTGCACCAGTGACTGGAAGTCGTACCTCTTTGGGACCTATCAGTACTGGACATGGACACACATAGATTCATACTGCGTTTACACATAACGACGAATGCCACAAAGTATACATTCTTGGCTGCTGATCACGAATGTGATGATTTGGGGCAGAGGTGTCAGGAGTCCTCAGGAACCGTTGCAACCTGTAACCATGCATTACGATTAATGGCACATATCGCTGGCGAATTATCACAAACCATTACGCACGGTCAATAATAATGCAACGGTGAATAATTACGTTCTGTCACAAATCTGCCAAGAATGTTGTGAATCAGGTGAATTGTCTCCACACACCCCCCATATTCATCCTACCATCAGCTGCTGAACAGTTCACATCACTCCAGATTGCTCCTCAACATCCATGAATCTACAGCAGAAGAACTTTGTGATGCATACTTAGTTGAGCTTTGTGCCATGGAGTTGCACAGAAAGGAGGAGGAGCAGACGGAGAGAGAAATGTCTGGCTGCACGCGGCTCTCTTCCCACTCGTTCTCCAGAACTTCAGGCACAACGGCAGGTGGAACACCTGCAGAAGCGCGCTGAGGAACACTGAAACAAGATTTAGCCCACTTGGCGTCACTGTCCTTCTTCAACAATGAAAATGAAAATGTACGCGGTGCAGCAGGGTTTATGTTAAATGTTAAAAATGTTAAATGTGACACCACGTTACAATCTGTGTCAAAACTTGACAGCTTCCGTGTCAGTTCGTAACAACGCGTGACAGTATGAGCTCCAAGAACCATCACAGGAACTACTATGAATGCTGTCACGCTCTATTAGGGATCATCACGAATCAAGACATATCAGCACACTTAGTTGTGAACTCCACGACATGATGCGAAATGAGGGTGGTGTGTGACATTCATGGAAGATTTTTTGACAGCCAAAAACATGCTCCACAAATATCACACATCGACACACACTGTTAAGAAAACTATTCAGATGCGTTAAGTCACATTAAGAATGTCAGGAATGTGCTACGAATGACAGAAAAATGACATTTGTAACGTGTCCTGCCTGTGTGTAAACGCAGCATAAAGACCCAAGATGGACTGCTGTTTAATTTCAATTAAGAACTCTGTTTTTGTTGCTCTTATGTTTTTTTCTGTTTGTTTGGTTTTTTGTTGTTGTTGTTGTGTTGCCTGTGTGCTTGCTCTGGGGGTGTTGTAAAGGTTAGACCTTACTCGTGTGAAGCGCCTTGAGGCAGCATTGTTGTGATTTGGCGCTACGCAAGTAAAATTATTTGAATTGAATTGTCAGTTTCAAGTTATTTTGGTGACTTCACATTCAGCTACTCTCATATATTTATGAATGATATTGATACCAAAACACTAAGTGGCTTCTTAATCAAAGATATCAGTGACCATTTACCAATTTTTACAATAACTGATCTAAACTTAAATAAAAAATGTACTGAGAAAATACAATATTGTAAGCATTTGGAATCTGAAGAAGCTATCACAGCCTTAAAACATGATTTACTTTTACAGAATTGGAATCCCATTTATGCAAAACAGGATGCTAACATGGCATATTCAGAATTTGAAAACATATTTCTCAATATAGATAACAAAAATTGTCCAGTTATACAGTATAGTAATAAGAATAAATATAAAGCATGGATAACTAAAGGTCTTCAGAAGTCTTGCAAGAAAAAAAAAATGCTATACAGAGAATTCATTAAAACTAAATCAAGAGAGGCAGAGATTAAATATAAGGACTATAAAAATAAATTAACAACTATCATGCGGAATTGTAAAAAATCATACTTTGGAAAGATACTAAATTACAATAAAAACAACATAAAGGAAACATGGTAAATCCAAATCAAATAACTATCCATCATATTTTACGTATAAGAACAAAGATGAATATGACATGAGCCAAGTAGTAGATCGTTTCAATAAATTCTTTGCTAATGTTGGGCCAGCTCTGGCAGCTGAAATTCCATACAGCCCATGGGAAAATCATCAATTAATTGACAGATATCACACACAATGTTTCTTGGTCAGTCGATGAAAGGGAAATTATTAAGGTAGTTAGTACAGGTAAAAGTAAAAAGTCAATGGATCATAATGATGTGCATATGTCTTTAGTAAAGCAAATAATTGCTGAAATTGCAAAACCATTAGCATATATTTTTAATAAATCATTTCAAACTGGAACTGTTCCAAACAGTATGTTTAAGGCAGTTCTTTTTTTGCAGATGATACAAACCTGTTTTGTTCAGGAGAAAATCTGCAGCAATTATTGTCCGATTTACATATTGGAATGATAAAGTTAAAGAGATGGTTTTATATTAATAAATTATCACTAAATTAGTCTAAAACTAAAATAATGTTATTTGGGAATTACAATAAAGACATAGTTGTACAAATTCAGTTAAACATACAAGGGGTAATCATAGAGCGAAAGCTCATATTCAACATATTCAAAAGAAAGTGTCAAAAAGTATTGCAGTACTAAATAAGGTAAGGCATGTTCTTGATTGCAAAGCACTTCATACTCTGTACTGTTCATTGGTTGCTCCCTACTTGGCTTACTGTGCTGAAGTTTGGGGCAATAATTATAAAACTACATTGCAATCATTATTCATTCTTCAAAAAAGAGCATTAAGAACGATTCACAATGTAGGTTATCGAGATCACACCAATTCATTGTTTATTAAATCTAAAATATTAAAACTTCATGATATGATTATGTTTAAAACTGTGCAATTAATGTATAAAGTGAAAAATAAACAACCACCCCTCAGAATTCAAGAATTTTTCAAGGAGAGAGAGAGGAAAATATAATTTAAGGGGCTTGTATCATTTTAAAATTGCTGGCGCTCAGACAACCAGGAAAGACTTTTGTGTTTCTACTTGTGGACCTAAAATATGGAATAATCTGGCGAAGAAACTCGAGCAATGTCCAAATGTCAATCACTTTAAACTCCAATATAAGAAACTGATGTTTTCTGAATATGTGAAAATTGTCTAAATTCTCTGAATCCTGTGAAAATTCAATTATTGTTGAAGGACTATATAGCTGTTAGATAAAGTATGGACAATTATGTTTCTGTGTAGGCTCTCAGGCTCTCTTACGTTATTGATTTTGTATTTTTTGGGATTATGCGATTTGTGCTGTTGTTGGTTTGGATATGATGAGGAATTTGAGTTTATTGATTATTTTAAGATGTCTGTGTTTTGCTGTTCTGCTCACTTTGTTTTGTTTTGGTTTTGTTGTGATAAGTAAAAGTTGCTGAGGTAAAAGGGGTAGGTGTATATAAGCTAAGCTTTGCTTCTGTCTACATCCTTTAGGATGCATGACTTGACTGGCTGAGAAATCAGTTTTGTTTTATTTTGTTTTGTTTTATTTTGTTGCAAAGTTCTTTCGTTGAACGCAATAAACTTGAACTTGAACTTGACCACTGTGGGTTTTTCTTTCTATAGCAGAAGGGTACCAACACTTTTTTTTGCCACGTATGTAAAACGTCTTAAACTAAGAAGTTAGAAAAAAAAATCACCCTCTGTACACTTGTCATGAAGGAGGAAATTATCTGTTGAGCCCAAAACCGTTTTTGTAACAGGCTGTAAACATGTTTATTTCTGCTCTAAAGTTTGACATTTTAAAATGGGCCTCAAGCGGCCAATCCAGGAATTGCACTTCCAGATTGGGGTCAAAATACGGGCTCCAGTGTTGTCGCTTGATTGTAACAAAGGAGTGTTTACAAAGGGGTGGGGTCAAGCCTTTAAAGGAGACCTGATCAGGGGGTGGTGCGACTGAAGCATGTTACGTTACAGATTTCTGGGTGACTATCTGGGAGACGATCGAGGACCTTACTGTTGGCCGCTGTGTTGGAACTGACCAGATATGTCTGTTAAGGACTTCAGAGCTCAAAATTTCTTCATTCTTGCAGCAGCTGTTTTGATTTGGTGTGTTACTGCAGACTTGCATGGTAAGTTGGGAAAAATTGTCATTTCAGGGCATAAAAAGAAACAACTTCATATGCAGTTTGACATATGTCTTCCACTGATTAACCTATTTGTTTATTGATTATTGTTGGAAATTCTCTGCCTTTAGAGGGCTTTATTGTAGCTGGGGCGGCTTACAATGCGTCCAGAAAGTATTCACAGTGCTTCACTTTTTCTACATTTTGTTATGTTACAGCCTTATTCCAAAATGAAGTAAATTATTTTTTTCCATCAAAATTCTACTCACAACACCCCATAATGACATGGAAAATAGTTTCTTTTTAATTTTTGCAGATAATTAAATATAATAATAATAATAATAATAATAATAATAAAAACTAAGAAATTACATGTACATAAGTATTCACACCCTTTGCTCAATACTTTGTTGATGCACTTTGGCAGCAATTACAGCCTCAAGTCTTCTTGAATATGATGCCACAAGCTTGGCGTTCCTATCTTTGGGCAGTTTTGCCCATTCCTCTTTGCAGAACCTCTCAAGCTTTATCAGGTTGGATGGGGAGTGCCAGTGCACAGCCATTTTCAGATCTCTCCAGAGATGTTTAATCAGATTCAGGTTTGGGTTCTGGCTGGACCACTCAAAGACATTCACAGAGATGTCCTGAAGCCACTCCTGTGATATCTTGGCTGTGTGCTTAGGGTCATTGTCCTGCTGAAAGATGAACCTCCAGAAGCCACCAGAAGAACCTGAATCTCCAGATTTGTGCCTTAAGTCAATCCTGTCTCAGAGGTCTACAGACAATTCCTTTGACTTCATGCTTGTTTTGTGCTCTGACATGCACTGTCAACTGTGGGACCTTACGTATATGTAGACAGGAGTGTGTCTTTCCAAATCATGTTGGATAAACTGAATATACCCCAGGTGGACACCAATTAAGCTGTAGAAACATCTCAATCATGATCAGTTGAAACAGGATACACCTGACCTTAATTTTAAGCTTCATGGCAAAGGCTGTGAATACTTATGTACACGTGACTTATTATTTTTTTATTTTTAATAATTTTTGCAAAAATCTTGTGTGGGCCGCTGAAGAGAAGGTACTGCTGGCCCACTACCAAAGGACGCCCTGCCTGAAGTGCGGGCTTCAGGCACGAGAGGGCGCTGCTGCCTCACAGGAACAGCCGGGGTGACAGCTGTCACTCATCAACTATGACAGCTGTCACCAATCACCTGGTCATCACCCACACACACAAAAGCCGGACGACATCTCCACCTCATCGCCGAGATATCATCTACCTTTACGGTAAATTCTCAGCCATTGTTGTGTTGACACACGTTACTTGTTTTCGTGTGTGTTGAACTGTTTGCAGGTGTCTTGATCGCTACTTTCAGCTGGAGGCTGGGTTCGCGGATGGTGGAGGAGTGACGCACTTCACTCCTCACTCCGAACTTCATTAAGTAGGATTACAGACTCTGCTGCATAAACTGTGTACTTGAGGTGGAGGTGTCTTTCCCACCCGACTAATACAAGAAGAACTTGCTGACTGTTTACTGGGTGTGTTTTTCACACACTCATTACTTCTGTCTTCTGCTTCCTGCCAGCAGTACCAGATCCGACAGTCGGAGACGGTGACCACCTGGGGACTCAGGACTTGGCGGCTCCAGTATCCTTCAGGTTCGGTGGCAGTGGAAATCGTGTAGGATCCGGTTCTACTCGGGACGGACGTCTCCTATCCTCGAGCCTACCCACACGTCACTTTGTATATTTTGATTGTGAACCAAATTCTGCATTTGTCTGTATTTTGTTGTGCACATTTCACAACAGTAAAGTGTTGTATTTTTGACTCATCTATTGTCCGTTCATTTACGCCCCCTGTTGTGGGTCCGTGTCATTACACTTTCCCAACAGGATATCTCGGCCAATCGTCATGGATCCCGAGGGGCGTCAACCATCTGTTGAACAGCCAATGGAAGAGCAGGATGCACAGGCGTCCCGCAGGAGGCATGATTGGTGAGTTGCAGCAAATCCTCACTGCCTTTACTGCTTGGTTGGATCTAATGACCGAGCAGAACGTCATCCTCAATCGCAGGATGGAGGCTCTCACCGCGCAGGTGGAAGCGCGCGCTCAGGGCGCTGCTGCAGCTCCTCCTCCTGCTGACCCGGTGTCGAATATAGACATTCCACTAGTCATTCAACGACCACCCCCACCATCCCCTGAAGCATACATAAGTCCCCCAGAGCCGTACGGGGGTTGTGTGGAGACGTGCGCGGACTTTTTAATGCAGAGTTCGCTCGTCTTTTCACAGCGTCCCGTGATGTACGCATCGGACGCCAGCAGGGTGGCTTATGTAATTAATTTGCTTCGAGGCGAGGCACACGCCTGGGCTACGGCACTCTGGGAGCAGAATTCACGGCTCCTTACCTCTTATACTGGGTTTCTGAGGGAGTTAAAAACAGTATTTGATCACCCAAACAGAGGCGAGACTGCTTCTACGGCGCTGCTGTCAATGAGACAGGGGCGTCGGAGTGCAGCTGAGTATGCGGTCGACTTCCGCATCGCGGCTGAGAGGTCCGGCTGGAATACCGCTGCACTCCGCGCCGCCTTCGTAAACGGACTGTCGTCAGTCCTGAAGGAGCATCTGGTGGCTAAGGATGAGCCGCGGGATTTGGATTGGCTTATTGATCTGGTCATACGATTAGACAATCGGTTAGAGGAACGCCGTCGGGAGCGAGACGAAGGGCGTGGTCGGGTACGCTCCGTCCCTCTCCCTTCCGGTTCCAAAAAGGTACCGCCCTCCCCACGCTCCACTGCCTCGGCGCTCCTATTGGCGACAGCTCCCCCTGCTGACGATGCTATGGACACAAGCAGGGCTAAAGTCAGAGCCACTAATAGACAAAGGAGACTGGTCCGCGGAGAGTGCTTTATCTGCGGCTCAAACGAGCATCAGCAGAGAGACTGCCCCAAATGGTTAAACACCAACGCCCGCTCTTAGAAACTGGGCTAAGGGTGGGCCAAGAAATACACGTGGGACAAACCCGTCTTTCTGCACGACTCCCAGTTACGATCCTGAGTGGGGATCTAACCCTTCAGGCCCCTGCACTGGTGGACACGGGGTCAGAAGGGAATCTGCTGGACAGCAGATGGGCAAGGGAGGTAGGGCTCCCTCTGGTGGCGCTTCCTTCGCCATTGAAGGTGCGGGCACTAGATGGCACCCTTCTCCCTTTAATCACACACAAGACACTGCCAGTAACTTTGGTAGTGTCTGGGAATCATCGGGAGGAGATCGAGTTTTATGTGACTCCTTCTACCTCCCGCGTGATTTTGGGCTTCCCTTGGATGATCAAACACAACCCCCGGATTGATTGGTCGTCTGGGGTTGTGGCTCAGTGGAGCGAAACCTGTCACCGGGAATGTCTAGGACCCTCGGTTCCGCCCGGTTTGACCGCTAACGAGGAGGTTAAAGTCCTCCCCAATCTTGCGGCGGTGCCTGAGGAGTACCACGATCTCTCTGACGTCTTCAGCAAAGATCTGGCACTCACTCTTCCCCCACACCGTCCGTACAATTGCGCCATTGATTTGATCCTGGGCACTGAGTATCCGTCCAGCAGGCTGTACAACCTCTCACATCCTGAGCGCGAATCAATGGAGACCTACATCCGGGACTCGTTAGCTGCAGGGTTGATCCGGAACTCCACCTCCCCGATGGGTGCAGGTTTCTTTTTTGTGGGCAAGAAAGACGGCGGCCTCCGTCCATGCATTGACTACAGGGGACTGAACGAGATCACGGTTTGCAACCGGTACCCTCTACCCCTGTTAGATTCGGTGTTCACGCCCCTGCATGGAGCCCAAATATTCACAAAACTCGATCTTAGGAACGCGTACCACCTGGTTTGGATCCGGAAGGGAGACGAGTGGAAGACGGCATTCAACACCCCATTAGGTCACTTTGAGTACCTGGTCATGCCGTTCGGCCTCACCAATGCCCCCGCGACATTTCAGGCTTTGGTAAATGACGTCTTGTGGGACTTCCTGCACCGATTCGTCTTTGTATACCTAGACGATATTCTCATTTTTTCCCCGGATCCTGAGACCCATGTCCAGCATGTACGTCAGGTCCTGCAGCGGTTGTTGGAGAACCGGCTGTTTGTGAAGGGCGAGAAGTGTGAGTTCCACCGCACTTCTTTGTCCTTCCTGGGGTTCATAATCTCCTCCAACTCCGTCGCCCCTGATCCGGCCAAGGTAGCAGCGGTGAGAGACTGGCCCCAACCGACAAGCCGTAGGAAGCTGCAACAGTTCCTCGGCTTTGCGAATTTCTACAGGAGGTTCATAAAGGGCTACAGTCAGGTAGTTAGCCCCCTGACTGCTCTGACCTCCTCCAAAGTACCATTTACTTGGTCGGATTGGTGCGAGGCCACGTTTAGGGAGTTGAAACGCCGGTTTTCGACTGCACCAGTTCTGTTGCAGCCCGATCCTAGCCGCCAGTTTGTGGTAGAAGTGGACGCCTCGGACTCAGGGATAGGAGCCGTGCTGTCCCAGAGCGGAGAGTCCGATCAGATTCTCCATTCTTGTGCCTATTTCTCATGCAGGTTGACCCCAGCTGAGCAACTATGACGTGGGCAATCGGGAACTCCTCGCGGTGAAGGAGGCTCTTGAGGAGTGGAGACATCTGTTAGAGGGAGCCACGGTACCATTTACGGTTTTCACGGACCACCAGAACCTGGAGTATATCAGGACCGCCAAACGGGTGAACCCCAGGCAAGCCCGCTGGTCACTGTTCTTCGGGTGTTTTGACTTCCGGATCACCTACCGCCCCGGGACCAAGAACCAAAGATCGGATGCTCTGTCCCGGGTTCACGAAGTCTAAGTCAAAACCGAGCTGTCGGATCTGCCGGAATCCATACTACCTGAGTCCACTATCGTGGCCACCCTCACCTGGGATGTGGAGAAGACCATCCAGGAGGCCCTGGCATGGAACCCGGACCCAGGTAAAGGACCGAAGAACCGCCTCTATGTCCCACCAGAAGCCAGAGCTGCCATCCTGGACTTCTGTCACGGTTCCAAACTCTCCTGCCATCCGGGGGTGCAAAGGACCGTGGCAGTGGTCCAGCAGTGCTTCTGGTGGGCGTCCATGGAAGCCGATGTCCGGGACTATGTCCAGGCCTGCACCACCTGCGCCAGGGGAAAAGCTGATCACCAACGGGCACAGGGACTCCTCCAACCGTTACCTGTGCCCCATCGCCCCTGGTCCCACATCGGCCTGGACCTCGTCACGGGCCTCCCGCCGTCCCGGGACATGACTACCATCCTCACGATAGTGGACCGATTCTCCAAGGCGGCCCACTTCGTGGCCCTCCTGAAGCTCCCTACGGCCCAGGAGACAGCAGACCTCCTGGTCCACCACGTTGTGCGTCTGCATGGGATACCAGTGGACATCGTCTCGGATCGAGGTCCCCAGTTCTCCTCTCAAGTCTGGAGGAGTTTCTGCCGAGAACTGGGGGCCACCGTGAGCCTCTCGTCCGGGTATCACCCGCAGACCAACGGACAGGCAGAACGGGCCAACCAGGAACTGGAGCAAGCCCTGCGCTGTGTGACGTCTGCGCACCCGACGGCCTGGTGTGAACATCTGGCCTGGATCGAGTATGCGCATAACAGCCAGGTGTCCTCTGCCACCGGCCTCTCCCCGTTTGAGGTGTGTCTGGGGTACCAGCCCCCATTGTTTCCTGTGGTGGAGGGAGAGGTCAGTGTGCCCTCGGTCCAGGCCCACCTGCGGAGGTGCTGTCGGGTGTGGCGCACCGCCTGTTCTGCCTTGTTGAAGACCCGGACGAGGGCTAAGGCCCATGCAGACCACCGGTGTTCCCCGGCCCCTGCATACCAGCCTGGGCAGGAGATGTGGCTTTCTACGAAGGACATCCCCCTCCAAGTGGACTCACCCAAACTAAAGGACAGGTACATCGGTCCATTCAAGATCCTCAAAGTCCTCAGTCCGGCCGCAGTGAAGCTCCAGCTCCCAGCTTCACTGCGGGTCCACCCGGTTTTTCATGTTTCCAGGATCAAGCCACACCACACCTCACCCCTCTGTGCTCCCGGACCGGTGCCGCCTCCTGCCCGGATCATCGACGGGGAGCCGGCTTGGACTGTGCGTCGGCTCCTGGACGTCCGCCGGAAGGGCCGGGGTTTCCAGTACTTGGTGGACTGGGAAGGTTATGGACCCGAAGAACGCTCCTGGGTGAAGAGGAGCTTCATCCTGGATCCGGCCCTCCTGGCCGATTTCTACCGGCGACACCCGGACAAGCCTGGTCGGGCGCCAGGAGGCGCCCGTTGAGGGGGGGGTCCTGTTGTGTGGGCCGCTGAAGAGGAGGTACTGCTGGCCCACTACCAAAGGGCGCCCTGCCTGAAGTGCGGGCTTCAGGCACGAGAGGGCGCTGCCGCCTCACAGGAACAGCCGGGGTGACAGCTGTCACTCATCAACTATGACAGCTGTCACCAATCTCCTGGTCATCACACACAAAAGCTGGACGACATCTCCGCCTCGTCGCCGAGATATCATCTACCTTCACGGTAAATTCTCAGCCGTTGTTGTGTTGACGCACGTTACTTGTGTTCGTGTGTGTTGAACTGTTTGCAGGTGTCTTGATCGCTACTTTCAGCTGGAGGCTGAGTTCGCGGATGGTGGAGGAGTGACGCACTTCACTCCTCACTCCGAACTTCATTAAGTAGGATTACAGACTCTGCTGCATAAACTGTGTACTTGAGGTGGAGGTGTCTTTCCCACCCGACTAATACAAGAAGAACTTGCTGACTGTTTACTGGGTGTGTTTTTCACACACTCATTACTTCTGTCTTCTGCTTCCTGCCAGCAGTACCAGATCCGACAGTCGGAGACGGTGACCACCTGGGGACTCAGGACTTGGCGGCTCCAGTATCCTTCGGGTTCGGTGGCAGTGGAAATCGTGTGGGATCCGGTTCTACTCGGGACGGACGTCTCCTATCCTCGAGCCTACCCATACGTCACTTTGTATATTTTGATTGTGAACCAAATTCTGCATTTGTCTGTATTTCGTTGTGCACATTTCACAACAGTAAAGTGTTGTATTTTTGACTCATCTATTGTCCGTTCATTTACGCCCCCTGTTGTGGGTCCGTGTCATTACACTTTCCCAACAAATCTGAAAAAAAGCATTTTTTCACATTGTCATTATGGGGTATCTTGTGTAGAATTTTGAGGAAAAAAATTAATTTAATCCATTTTTAATCCACAATGTGGGAAAAGTGAAGCGCTGTGAATACTTTCTGGATGAAACCGTCTTTATTAACTCATTTGGAGTAATTCTACCTGGAATTGTAACTGTAATAATGTGGCATTTTATTCTGCAAATAATGCTGATTTATATATATATATATATATATATATATATATATATATATATATATATATATGTATATATATATATATATATATATATATATATATATATATATATGTATATAATCATTTAAAATTACTGATTCTATAAAGTGTGTTGTCAAAATCTCCACCAGGAAAATGTTTCACATATTTAACTGTATAAACATTCTTAACAATGAACTGTCACTATTAATTTTCTATCAAAGAACTGTGCTGCTGCCACTCCATTTGACGTGTTACTGAACTTTGCTTGTTATTATGCCTCTTACCTTCATACCTGAAATTCCTACTAGCTCCAAAGGTGAAAGCTTATCAAAATGACCTCATGTTTAGGCAGATTCTTTGCAAAAGAAACAACTTTTCTGTTGAATGAATTTCTTTTCTAATGCATTTCTATTTTAGGGGGAAATGGCAAGTCTGTAAAATACTTCTTTTTTTTTTTTGTTGCTTTATTCGAGGAGAGAAAAGTCTATTGCAAAGCCTAGTACAGTTGTCTTGGTTGATTTTCAACCAGTGCAGGGCCTGTTTTTCTTTTCTTTTCTTTTTTTTTTTTGTGGTGGTGGTACTAAAATGTTTTTGCATATGTCATAGTCCAAGACCCGTGGTTAAATTGTAAACATTCCTTTAATATCTTGGCTGTTGTGTGCTTGGGGTCATTGTCCTACTGACAGGTTTTCTTCCAGGACCAACTCATTGAATTTTCTTTTGCTTCCTGCATGCATGATAATCCAGAAATCAGTTGTATCTTTGTTTTGTTCTGTTTTTCATATTTGTCACCACTTATTTTTTGGATATGAAACCTCTCTTCTTCCGCAATGAGTAGAAACGATGCATAAAAGAAATAGAAGTGAAAATTTTACTCACACTAAAATGTACATTTGCGTTGAGGAAATGTGATTCGAAAGAGAAACACTGTTGTCAAAATTAAACAACACTAGCGCGTTGCACGCGGGGATCCACGGGCTCCAGATTGGGTAGTGTTTATAAAATAGCTAGCTGACATTTTTCAAGGGTGGTAAAAAATTATGAAAAGTTTCTATAATGAGATGAAATAGCGTGTGAGTCCAGAGTGTTTTTAGAATGTTAGGCCTCAGCCGTTTTTAGTAGACGAACTCAACCCTTTTATTTCCTGTTACTTATGTAATTTTTTATGTTAATTTACTGTTTTAATGTATTTGTAAATTGTTTAGGTTCTTATCATATACACACTTATCATTATCGTAGGTATTATTATTTTATTTTTTTATTACTTCTATTTTGTCATTTGATTTTTTTAAATGGACCATAATGGAAATAAATGTTTTCACTTTCTTGTGTCATCCATGTATTTTTAAAGTACTTAGAATTGTTTTGTATTTATATTGACTTTACTAAATGAAATCACACACACGTACACACGCTTTTAATACAAAGACGATTTACCCCATCCTGCATGTGAGTCCAGATTGTACCTATATGACTTCTAGCAACATTCCGTTTTGGCGGCGTTAATCCTTGACCCAAAATACATACAGTGGGGTAAAAAGTATTTAGTCAGTCCCTGATTGTGCAAGTTCTCCTACTTAGAAAGATGAGAGAGGTCTGTAATTTTCAACATAGGTAAACTTAAACTATGAGACATAAAATGAGAAAAAAAAATCCAGAAAATCACATTGTAGGATTTATAAAGAATTTATTTGTAAACCATGGTGGAAAATAAGTATTTATGTTACCCACAAACAAGCAAGATTTCTAGCTCTCACATACCTGTAACTTCTTCTCCTCCACCTGTTACCTGTATTAAAGGCACCTGTTAGAACTTGTTATCTGTATAAAATACACCTATCCACAGCCGCAAACAGTCACACTTCAAACTCAACCATGGCCAAGACCAAACAGCTGTCAAAGGACACCAGGTAGAAAAGTGTACACCTGCACCAGGCTGGGAAGAGTGAATCTACAATAGTCAAGCAGGTTGGTGTGAATAAATCAACTGTGGGAGCAATTGTAAGAAAATGGAAGCCATACAAGACCATTGATAATCTCCCTCTATCTGGGGCTCCACGAAAGATGTCATCCTGTGGGGTCAAAATGATCATGAGAACGGTGAACAAAAATCCCAGAATTACACGGAGGGGCCTGATGAATGACCTGCAGAGAGCTGGGACCAAAGTAACACAGGCTACACACTACGCAGGGAGGGACTGAAATCCTGCAGTGCCAGGTGTGTCCCCCTGCTTAAGCCAGTACATGTCCAGGCCCGTCTGAAGTTTGCTAGAGAGGATATGGATGATCCAGAAGAGGACCGGGAGAATATCATGTGGTCAGATGAAACCAAAATAGAACATTTTGGTAAAAACTCAACTCATTGTGTTTGGAGGAAGAAGAATGCTGAGTTGTATCCCAAGAACACCATACCTATGTGAAGCATGGGGGTGGAAACATCATGCTTTGGGGCTGTTTTTCTGCAATGGGGACAGGAAGACTGATCTGTGTTAAGGGAAGAATGAACGGGGACATGTATCATGAGATTTTAAGCCAAAACCTCTTTCCATCAGTGAGAGCATTGAAGATGCAATGTGGCTGGGGCTTCCAGCATGACAATGATCCCAAACACACCGCTCGGGCAATGAAAGAGTGGCTCCGTAAATAGCATTGCAAGGTGCTGGAGTGGCTTAGCCAGTCTCCAGACCTCAACCCCATAGAAAATTTGTGGAGGGAGTTGTAAGTCCGTGTTGCCCAGCGACAGCCCCAAAACATCACTGCTCTAGAGGAGATCTGCATGGAGGAATGGGCCAAAATACCAGCTAACAACAAACCTGGTGAAGACTTACAGGAAACGGGTGATCTCTGTCATTGCCAACAAAGATTATGTTACAAAGTATTGAGTTGAACTTTTATTATTGACCAATTACTTATTTTCCACCATAATTTACAAATAAATTCTTTAAAAATCCTACAATGTGATTTCCTGGATTTTTTTTTTCTCATTTTGTCTCTCATAGTTGAAGTGTACCTACACTGAAAAAAGTGAAACAGTGCACTTCATTCAAAGTACTTATTTACATTGATCTAATGGAAAATTGTGGTTTCCAGTTTAAATCTGCTGGAATCACTTTACAAAATCATACATATACATTGTGAGAAACTAAAAAAATTAGCTGTAACAAATTACATCAATTTTTTCAAGTTGATCCAAAGTAGCATTTTTTTTTTTTTAGTGTATGGTGAAAATTACAGACCTCTTTCATCTGTCTAAGTAGGAGAACTTGCACAATCAGGAGCTGACTAAATACTTTTTTACCCCACTGTAAGCATCAGCTGTTCTCAGTTTGTCCGTGATGGAAGTTGCACGCACAGCTTTTTGCCTTCTCTGTTTTCTGCCACAAGTAGATGCTTCTATATTTACACACCTACAAACCGGTGGCGGAAGACATGATCAAAACCATACATGCACATGCACAGAGGCCACTTGGCTATTATAATATAGATGACAAAACACAAAATAAATGATGGTTCTGTGATTTTGGGCTAAGAATTTCATGTGTTCAAACTAAATACTATTACATTGTTGCTTACGGTACTTGGAGAAAATTGTAAGGAACACTCAATATTATGATATGAAGTTTCCAAACTTTTTATTCACAATTTTCCTATTTTTACCACGTGGAAAGTGTGCAGTGATTTCAAAGAAAAAAGTCAGAATGATTCAACTGTCAAACCCACATTTTCAACTCTTGCAGGCTTAATACTGCATGAATCTTCCTGCAGTTTTCAACAAATGTACTCCATAAAATGTTCTTTAATGTGGTATTTATTTAACTTTCCAGTCAAAATGAGCCAAAAAATGTCACAAATTTGACAGACTGGGGGAACCCTGGTAATGATGAAAATCCCTTTCTCGACAATTGGCCTTAGACCTGGAACTAACAGGCTTAAATAGCCTCAAATGGGTGATCTAAATTTTAGACCCTTGCATTAGAGTTACAGAGGGCAGTGCTTAGTCAAGTGGGTAGTGTGCTTTTTCCAGAGAGGAAGGTTCCTGGGTCAAGACTACCCCTGCCCGTTCTCCATGTAATGTGTAGTTGTGTTGGGAAGGGCATCCAGCATAAAACCTATGCCAAATCAATGAGTAGAGTTAGACGGGGCTAACTTGCCAAATATGTTCCCAACATATGCCCCCATGTTTGAGTACTAAGCCTAGTCTGAGTCTGTCTCCCTAAGTAGTGCTTCATAAAACTGGGCTCCATTGTCATTGGGCCATGTCGAACATCTGCATCCTCTAAATACCGTTACAGATAGATTTGCGTATTTGCCTGTGAATGAGCTGTGGTCTGGTACAGATCTAGCCCATTATTATTTGTGTTCGACCTGCTGTTATCATTCAGTCCTCAATTTTTCACAGGTCCAGTTGTCCACACAAACTTCGGGAGCCTCAGAGGTGAGTATGTGACTGTCAAGGGTAAGGATACCAGAGTCCAGGCTTTCCTGGGTGTTCCATTTGCAAAGCCACCTGTGGGTGCTCTGAGACTGAAAGCACCTCAGCCTGCTGAAGGATGGGACGGAGTGAAAGATGCCTCTCATCAGCCACCCATGTAAGGCTTTTGCATATTTTAGTAGTTATAAATTGTATTTGAAACGGTAGCATCTGCATAATGATCTGACCTACAGTGATCTGGTTTTGTCCTTTCAGGTGTGTTCAGTCAAATAAGGTAGTTGAGGGGCTGTTGGATAAAGTGGGTATTTTGATGGCAGAGATCCCAGACGTTTCAGAAGACTGTCTTTACCTCAATGTTTACACTCCTGCAAACAAAGCTCCTGATGCCAAACTCCCAGTAAGTTCTCATACCTTTTTGTTTCTCTTTTTTCCCTTTAGACTTCTTCAGACAACTTTATTGATCTCTAAAAGAGCAATTCATTTCACACCAAATTATTTCATACAAACATCAATTAATCCACAATTATTACTAGTTGAACGTAATAATGGCAAACATCAGAATTAAAACAACACATATACATTTGATTGTTTATGTACGCTAAACTTTGAAACAGTCTGTCATCCGAATTGAGGAAATGTGAGTGTGGGGGGGCTGCAGCAACAGGTGGTCACGCAGCCAGCTTGGGGGGAATGGGGAGCTGCCGCAGCTAAAGCTGCGCTGCACTCCGGAGGTGGAAGGGAGTGGCATGAGCAGGGGACGGGATGGGTGGGGATGGAGACAGGAACACAAAGGAGGGGAAGGGGGTGGGAGCATGTGTATCAGTCACTGTCCATGTATGAGTGGCAGATGAGTTAAGTTTATGTCAGTTTCTGTCTGTGTGTGCTGGAGTTACAATAGATAAGAAGGCAGCCGAATGGTTCACCAAGGCCATAAAAATTCTTCTGCAGGAAAACAATAGGGCGTTTTGACCTTCAGAGGCTGATAAGCTTGCCATGTTTATGGTTGAGCAGTGAAAACACATTTGCAGATCTCATGAAGAACCAAATCCAGTTTGAGTATTCCCAGGTCTCCATCATCTTCCTTTGCAAGACATGCATTTGCTCCGAGATGTTATGCAGCTTGCATTTGAGTTCAAGGGTTAGCGCAGTCTGAGAATGTATGGCCTTGCCCAAGTCATTAATCATGACGGACAGGTGAGGGGTCGTGGTTCTGGTGGCAGCCGTCTTGCCAGTTCTCCAGTAGGTCAGGGCAGCACATAAACCAATAAGTACCAGCCCTCCTACGATAAAACCAAATATAAATAAATCTTCAACGTCCTCACCAGAGAGTGGCGCCAAGCTTGTGAAAACACCATTTCTCCCAGGTGTCGAGAACATAGCCTGCAGGGTAGGTTCCATCTTGGCACGCAGGGTCCCCCAGCCCTGATTTCCTTGTTGAAAAAATGGTGTCAGTAGCGTTCAGAGACCAACTAATCAATTCCATGGTTAATCCAATATAGTTTGAAGAATTCACAGTCACAGTAATTCACAGTAGGACTTTGAAGGTTGGAGCAGAGATAGAGGAGAGAGGAGGCGATGTGACCACCCTCGCCAGAGTCCCAAGCAGTGTCTTTTTCAAACAAGGTTTTCTTTCTTTTCTTTTGTTTGTGTTGTGTGTGTGTCTGTTGGTGGGGGTAGCTTTAAAAAAAAAAATCATAATAAATTTCACAAAACTGAGAAAATTTACTGAAATCCAAGCATTATAATCTATATTATAATAGCAAAATGGCCTCTGTATGCATGCATGTGTGTGTTTGGCTTTGATCAAAGGGAGAGCTGACATTTGCCGTTTTGTATGCTTGTGTATGTTGAGCCAAGGATGAATGTTGTGAAAATAGAAAGTTGATAGGACAAATATTTTTGGAGAAATTAGCAATATTAGCTAACAAAGTGAACAATGAACATTGTGCTGCAATGCACCATGGGAGTTCAGGGTTTTGGGGTTTTAAATATTACTATTCTGGTTCATGTTAGTTTAACAGTATTGTTAGTGTTATTGATTTATTGTGTTTTTGTAGTTCAATTGGTTTAGTCAGTTTAGTTGAGTGTCATGTTACCATCACCATAAATGTACTGTGTTTCATGTCTTCCACCACCGTCTCTGTTTGTGGGTGTGTTTAAAAAAAAAAAAAGCAAAAAGCACCTGCTTGCGGCAGAATGCAGAAAAGACAAAAAGCTCTGTGTGCGTGCGTATAACTTTGATCACTGAGAAACTGGGGAGAGCTGACATTTGCTCTTTGGTATGCTTATGTATTTTTTGTCAAGGGTGAACAACGCTAAAATGGAACATTGTTAGGACTAATATTTTTGGGGAAAATACACATATTAGCTAACAACACTAAACAATGGACGTTGCTAATTACATTCTGGACTCACACGCCATTCCATATATGGAAAGCATGAGCATGCGTGAGTGATTTTATTTAGTAAGTTCAATATAAGTACATAATGTAATTGTAAATATGTCAAAAATACATGGATGACACAAGAAAATGAAAACACTTATTTCCATTGTGGTCCATTTAAAAATCAAATGACAAAATAAAGTAATAATAATAATAATAATAATAATAATAATAATAATAGTGTGTATATGATAAAAGAACCTAAGCAATTTATAAATGCATTAAGACAGTAAATTAACATAAAAAATTGTGAAGTTTTTGTTTTATTTTATGTTTTGGTTTGCTTTGTTTGTTCGGTGGCTTTCTTGTATGTTTATTCTCTTTCTGGGTTTCTCCTGCTTGGGTCTGTCTGTCCCTTTCTCTCTTGTCTGTCTCTTGGTTCTTGGTGGTGGGCATTTCACTATCTCTGGCCACATCCTTGTTCTGGTGCTTTCCACACACACCTGTTTCCTATTTGCAGCTCATCACCTGGTTGTATTTAAGATTCACTGTTTGCTCTGCTCCTCACCAGATTGGTGCAACTTGTACCTTCTTTCTAGCTCTGTTTTGTGTATTTCCTCAACCTGCTTGCCTCTTGTGTTTTTGATCACCTGCTTGTGTACCCAACCACGCCTAAGCCTGATGTTCCTTTTACTTCTGCTCTTCTTGGACTGCCTTTTTGTGTGCCGGACCCAATTTGCTGTTTCAGTAAACTATTTTTACACACAGAATTTTTGTTTGAGTCCTGCATTTGTGTCCAGCCATCTCTGTCTACTAAGCCTGATAGTAATGCACTTTCAAATCTACTAAATGTTGGTAATAGCATCTGCTCCCTTGAATTTCTCCCCCTCAGGGTTAGAAATTCTAAATTGATTCCTGACTAGGGATGGGTATTGACAAGATTTTATCTATCGATCTGATTCCTTCACCTCCTGTGAATTTTCTGTGTACTAAAAGTAGGCTTTACAGGTTTTCTATGTCAGCAGCATTTTATTGAGTCTTAAAGTAAATAAATATGAAATTGGTCAGTGGATCCTTGATCTCTGGACATAAATAAACTCTACATGGTGGATCCTTGATCTATGGACATAAACAGAAATCAACAAAATCGGTATTTGTTGTAAATAACAGTTCCTTTCAGACATTATCAGCATGAAAGTCTCTTCATACGTCTTAGCTGAACTCAGACGGCTGCTGGAGTCTGCAGTCATACAGTCTTGGGCTGCTGCATGTCAGTGCAAGACATCTCATTTTGGGAGGAAAAAAAATGTTTTGATCAATTGCAGTTTATTGTTTGTATTACGCTGTTTGGAAAGAGGTGTCATTTGATTTAAACTGCGATTCGCTTTGAAGTTATTAATTCCGAGTGGCACAGCATTTGGAGCAACGGAACAGAGGACGATTCTCGTTTCTTTCTCGCAACAAGACAAGAGTCCCAGTTAGTTAGTTAGTCACAGTTATCTAAATGCTAAGGAATAAAATTTTAATGGTGCCCACGAAAATTCTTTTCATGACTTAAATCTTAAAAATCCCAGTGGCACTGTACCTTTAAGGCAACACAACTGGTGAAGGAGGAGTCAAATTGAGTATGCTTCAGTGTCTTTGTTTGACTTTCAGGTCATGGTCTGGATCCATGGTGGAGGGTTTACGTTTGGCTCAGCTTCAATGTATGATGGATCTGCCCTGGCTGCTTACCAGGAAGTGGTTGTGGTTTTAATCCAATACCGTTTGGGACTACTGGGCTTTCTCAGGTATAGCACATGAATAAAAAGTTGTCATGCCCAAATTCAGACAGGATCCCTTTACCATAGATGTTCTCTTGTGACTGTTGTAACTTATTACCCTGTGTAATCTAACAAAGCAGTGAGGCAACATTGTTTTCACTGGAATCTGCCTGTGTGTCTGTGGACAAGTTAACTAAAAACGGCTGAAGGGATTTCCTGCAAATTTGGGAAAAATATTACTTGGATAGATATCTATAGAGATGATTAGATTTTGGAGTAGTTAGGTCAAAGATCAATGTCAAGAAAAACATGGTCTGAAAAACACCTTCTTTTTGTGTGTATCTCAACAACCAAGGAGCCTAGATGGATGGTCTAAGCATACGAGGTCTGTTAGAAAACTATCCGACCTTTTTATTTTTTGCAAAAACTATATGGATTTGAATCATGTGCGCTTGCATCAGCCAAGCTTAAACCTTCGTGCGCATGCGTGAGTTTTTTCAGGCCTGTCGGTTTCGTCATTCGCCTGTGAGCAGGCTTTGAGTGAGCAGTGCTCCACCCCCTCGTCGGATTTTCATTGTGAGGAAAATGTCTGAACGATTTGGAGCTTTGCTGCATCAAATTTTTCCAGAAACTGTGAGAGACAGCCAGGTGGACACTATTCGGAAGATTCATACGGCTTTCAGGGACGATTCTACGGGGATCACACAGATTAAGGAGTGTTACAACCGGTTTAAAGATGGCACACAATAGCGGAGGGCGCGTCGCGCTCCGAGCGGTGATCGACAGGCTGAAACGACCAGATCATTTCCAAAGTGAACGCTGTGTTGATCCGGGACATCGACTGACTAACAGAGAAATGGCAGAAGATGTAGACATAGCACTTTTTCGGCACATTCCACTGTTACAGGAGTTTTTGTCATGAAAAGACGTGCGGAGGAATACTATCAGTAAAATATTTGTGATCGATTGGCATGAATGACTTCATAATGAAGCCATACATAGTCACAAACACCATTACAGACATATGTATATTTACTTGTACATATCATGGTGTGTAGAGTGCGAAAGGCATACGTCAGCCCTTAAATGCCCTTCATTAAGGAGTGTTTTCTACAACCTCTTTTGTTTTTTCACACATACATCTGTAATTTTGTTTCCTGCACAGTACTGGAGATGAGAACATGCCAGGAAACTTTGGCCTGCTGGATCAGGTTGAAGCCTTGCGCTGGGTGCAGAAAAACATTCACAGCTTTGGAGGAAATCCAGATTTAGTCACTGTATTTGGGGAGTCAGCAGGTGGTGTGAGTGTATCTCTTCTGGTAAGAGTCAACTTACAAACGTGTACTGTTTTTTAACTGAGTGAATCCAAGAAAATTTTTCCTTCCCACTGTTGCCTATTAGCTTGCTCACAGGGGTTGGTAAGGTTAGACTGACATTGGGGTGACTTATGTTTTGATTTGGTGATTATATAAATAAATTGAATTGAATGCGTGCCCCAGTGGCTGCCGTCCAGGACACAACGCGGTTCCGTGGTGTGGTGGGTGCCACGAACTGAGTTACCAGCGCATGCTCCCAGATTTGACTTACATCACGTCAAATGACAAATTTCAATGCCATGATGGTAAATATCTGTAAAGTCACCCAGAAAACATAAAATTTTCTGTTGCTTGAATCAACAGCTTTTGTCACCTTTGTCTGATGGTCTGCTCCACCGTGCAATTGCTGAAAGTGGCACTGCTCACCTTCAGTCACTCACACACATTGATCCCCTGCCAGTCATGAAGGTAATTTGCATTAGGCAATGTCAGGTTCCTTCTGAAAAAAATGTGACTGATTCCTGATCTCATTTGTCAGGCAATAGCCAATGTATCTGGATGTGACATCGATACTGCAAAGGAGATGGCTGACTGCATGAGAAACCTAATGGTTGAGTCTATTATTGATGGAGCAAAGGTGAGATGTGCAGTGGTGATAGATTAATTAGTTCAACATGCTCCTTTAGGCTCATTAAAAAAAAAGTACCCATTTCTAAGAAAGAGGAAAAAAATCCACCCCTCCCCACCACTTTTTTTTCTGATGTCAAGGATGATAAACTGTTTTTTTGTTGTTGTTGTTTTTAATTGGGCCTTAATGTCATCTATTAATTGTTCAACTGTGTTCATATGGTAAATATTTCAATCCCACTTCAGCAGCAAACCATTTAGTCAAAATTTTGTTTTCTGTGCAGGATATGAGACCTAATTTACCTCTGGCTATCGACGGACACTTCCTGAAGAAATCTATAAATGACCTGTTTGATAATCATGAACTTCTCACTGTACCTTTCATGACTGGTGTTACAAATGATGAAGGTGGCTATTTACTTTGTGAAGTAAGTGAGAAACTTAAAAAAAAAAAAAAAAAGCAACAGTATGTAATAGTGATGATGCACATTTTTCAGAGCTCAGCCGGTCTAGCTGATATCATAAAAATATTTAGTTTCTTTGTTTGTCTTCTGTCTCTTTTTTCAGATATTTGCTCCTCCAAACTGGACAGAAGGAATGGATCAGGAGCATATCTTGAACTTAGCCTCTTTGTTCTATCCTGAAGTAAGTGACCAAAAATAAAATCATTAGGACCGTTTTGTTTCTACATATATAGACAAACAAGCATGATCACATAGGATCCACCCTCCTCTGTCAGTTATTAGAGAAAGCCTTGGCATGTTTCCTCTGGAATGCAGTGACGGAATGAATCAATAGATAAATGAGTCTATCCTTTAGAGTTTGTCAACACAATAATGCAAAAACCACAAACGCTTCACCTTATAACGCATCATATTAAAAAGGCACATAATCAGGATAAATTTATTTAGATGTACCAGATCAATCAAAAAGCAGCTTTTTGGGGGGCGAGGGAAGGGGAGGGGGCTTATGTAATATACCATAGACCTGTCTGCCACCTGCTGAACACTGCCACCAGGTGGACACATTCTGGGCCTGTTGTAGGAAATAATCTTAACATATACACAATGGAAATTAGGCATAGGTATACTTGAAGTTACATGTTGCTTGAAATAAACTAGTTTCTTTCATTTTGAAGAAAACTGTATTTCATTCAGCAGGAACATTGGCTATTATATTGTTTTGAATCGTCATGTAGAAGCATTTGAGGCCTTCAGATGATTCAGAATGCTTTTGCTAGATTCCCAACTCGGAGAACAAAGTTTGACCATTTTACTCTGGTCTTGGTCTCTCTTCACTTGCTTCCTGTTCATGTCATGTGTGACTGTAAGGTACTATTGCAAAATTTTACATGGTTCAGTGCAGTGGCGGCTGGCCCATAGGGGGCGTTCGGGCGCTGCCTTCCTAGATGTGAAGGGGAAAAGTCATAATATGTATATATTTAAAAAGTATTATCAATGTCAGTGACATTCCACGTCCCAACAGCCAGGGGCTGTGAGCATGGACCGGGCCGCCGGGCCACCTGCCCTCGACCACCACCCAATCCTCTCTGCACCCGACCCCCATGGCCCCCTCTGCAGGTGGTGAACCCACAGGAGGGCGGGCCCATGTCACTCGGAGTCGAGCCGCTGCTCCTCCACGTCGAAAGGAGTCAGTTGAGGTGGCTCGGGCATCTTTTCCGGATGCCCCCTGGACGCCTCGCTGGAGAGGTGTTCCGGGCACGTCCCACTGGGAGGAGCCCCGGGGAAGACCCAGGACACGCTGGAGGGACTACATCTCTCGGCTGGCTTGGGAACGCCTTGGGGTTCCCCCGGAGGAGCTGGGGGAGGTGTGTGTGGATCGGGAGGTCTGGGGGGCTTTGCTTGAGCTGCTGCCCCCGCGACCCGACTCTGGATAAAGCGGAAGAAAATGGATGGATGAATGGATATCAATGTCAGTTTTACTTAATAGTATGTGCCTACATGTAATACGAATAATTAAAACACTTCCTCCAACTGACTCTCATTCAACAGTGCATTTCCACCGACAGAAGCAGAGAACGTATCATTCGTCTTGGGCGATCATTCAAAGCGCCCTTGAAGTGCAGCAAAATAACCAATTGTATGTAGTTGCTAGGGAAAATGAATAAATATTTGGCAAATCAACATTGCCAAAATTAATGGCTTTGGGGCGCCGGAATTTTAGCCCTTGCTACAAAAATGCGGGAACATTAGATTGCTACAGTCAGTGATATACGTGACGCTGCAGCTGCTGCTGTCAGTCAGTCAGGCAGGAAGAGATGATGGTGACGACGACGTTTGGGTTATATTTATTTATTTTTATTTTGTCTCCGTGTGTTTTGCTGGAGTAAGTTGAAGAACTCTTCGGAGGTTTAAAACGGGACAAAACTAATCAAATCAATGACACCAAAGTTTGGCGGGGATCCTTTTGGAGGCGCATGGAGGTGCGCACATCAGATCTTTCTCGTGGTTTAATGACAATTGCACATCCCGGTTGGAGGAGAGACGTTTGTCTGACTCGTTATAAACCGTGTCAGGCTTCATTCACACTGTCAGTGCGCACACGTCACGGAGGCTGCTGATCTGCGCTCTTTACTGCGGGGAGCGCATCCACCTCTGCCAGCTGCGGACTGACTCCTCTGGATCCACTTGTGCTCAGGTGAGCTGACGAGCTGCTCGGATTTATTCCTGAATGTTGCTCCTGGTGTGGAAACGAGGATGAAAATTTAAGATAAAACGAATGAGTGATGTTTTTTTGTTTGTTTTAGGGGGTCAAAGCTGTGATCTTTATTGGGACAGCAGACCAGTTATAATGGTAATAGGGGAGGCCGGGGCTGTTTGTAACAGTGTTCAAAGCTGCAGCCATGCTGGTATTTTGATTTCACTTTACACGTTATGAGGATCAGTTCACAGAAGTGAAATATTCTTTGGAGTATTCCACACTCTAAAATAAATTATTTGCTCAGTTTAAAAACAAAACAAAACCCTAAAATAGCAATTTGCATGTTTTTTAAAGAAATTCTAACTCAGCCACTGAGTACACACAAGACACTTATACAACCCCTGGCAAAAATTATGGAATCACCGGCCTTGGAGGATGTTCATTCAGTTGTTTAATTTTGTAGAAAAAAAGCAGATCACAGACATGACACAAAACTAAAGTCATTTCAAATGGCAACTTTCTGGCTTTAAGAAATACTATAAGAAATCAAGAAAAAAAGATTGTGGCAGTCAGTAACGGTTACTTTTTTAGACCAAGCAGAGGAAAAAAATATGGAATCACTCAATTCTGAGGAAAAAATTATGGAATCACCCTGTAAATTTTCATCCCCAAAACTAACACCTGCATCATATCAGATCTGCTCGTTAGTCTGCATCTAAAAAGGAGTGATCACACCTTGGAGAGCTGTTGCACCAAGTGGACTGACATAAATCATGGCTCCAACACAAGAGATGTCAATTGAAACAAAGGAGAGGATTATCAAACTCTTAAAAGAGAGTAAATCATCACGCAATGTTGCAAAAGATGTTGGTTGTTCACAGTCAGCTGTGTCTAAACTCTGGACCAAATACAAACAACATGGGAAAGTTGTTAAAGGCAAACATACTGGTAGACCAAGGAAGACATCAAAGCGTCAAGACAGAAAACTTAAAGCAATATGTCTCAAAAATCGAAAAATGTACAACAAAACAAATGAGGAACGAATGGGAGGAAACTGGAGTCAACGTCTGTGACCGAACTGTAAGAAACCGCAGAAAAGCTAAACGAAAGGCATCATCATTAACACCTAAACAGAAAAAAACAAGGTTACAATGGGCTAAGGAAAAGCAATCATGGACTGTGGATGACTGGATGAAAGTCATATTCAGTGATGAATCTCGAATCTGCATTGGGCAAGGTGATGATGCTGGAACTTTTGTTTGGTGCCTTTCCAATGAGATTTATAAAGATGACTGCCTGAAGAGAACATGTAAATTTCCACAGTCATTGATGATATGGGGCTGCATGTCAGGTAAAGGCACTGGGGAGATGGCTGTCATTACATCATCAATAAATGCACAAGTTTATGTTGATATTTTGGACAATTGAAAGGATGTTTGGGGATGATGAAATCATTTTTCAACATGATAATGCATCTTGCCATAGAGCAAAAACTGCAAAAACATTCCTTGCAAAAAGACACATAGGGTCAATGTCAATGAGCAGATCTGATTTGATGCAGGTGTTAATTTGGGGGATGAAAATTTACAGGGTGATTCCATCATTTTTTCCTCAGAATTGAGTGATTCCATATTTTTTTCCTCTGCTTGGTCTAAAAAAGTAACCATTACTGACTGCCACAATCTTTTTTTCTTGATTTCTTATAGTGTTTCTTAAAGCCAGAAAGTTGCCATTTGAAATGACTTTAGTTTTGTGTCATGTCTGTGATCTGCTTTTTTTCTACAAAATTAAACAACTGAATGAACATCCTCTGAGGCCGGTGATTCCATAATTTTTGCCAGGGGTTGTAGTAAGACAAACCCAAGTTTAGCAACGCATTTAATTTAGTGGTTTTGTATACTAACCAATTTAATTTAAAGGTTTTGGTGTTATTAGTTAGTCAAGTTATTTAATTTAAGTTTTTCAAGCTTCTTTAGTTTGCCTCCATTCCACTCAGTAATGTTCATGCAAAATATTACCTTAATTTTCTCTCGCTCTCTCATTCACTCACACACACAGACACACACACACACACACACACACACTCTCTCTCACTCTCACATACACACACACACTCACTCTCTCTCTCTCGCTCTCTCTCTCACACACACTCTCTCTCACTCTCTCACACACACACACTCTCTCTCTCTCTCTCTCTCTGTTGTGGGCTGGGGTGTTTGGCTGGCTTGGTTTTTGTTTTCTGTTTCTCCCACCAGGTGGTATGCATTCAGGACTGAGTGACTGAGCATTAGGACCTCACCCTGAACACCTGAGGCTTGTTTTCACGTGCAGGTCATCAGGACTCACAGCTGTGGTGTATTTTGTCTTGATCAGAGATTGCTGCATTTAAACCTTGAATGCACAGTGTGTGATTGCCAGAGACTCGACCTTGTGAGCAGACGTGTGAGATCGACGTCAGGAGAACAATCTCACCATCACGGACGCAGAGACCGCTCCAGGTTTGACGCCACAGTCTGTGAAGGAGGATTGGGTGAGGTCTCACGCTCTTCAGCACACTTCCTGAGACTTGGTTTGTCGCGGCCACCTGGGGGGTGTCGGCGGGGTCCCTGGGTCCGAACTGCTGTGGCTCCGGACCGTTTGCGCTGTTGAGAGCGCGCCGTGTTTCCACCTCACCAGACCGCGGACTTTTTAGTTGTTTAGCACTTCACTCACTGTTATGTTTATTAAATTCTGTTATCCTTTGAACCGTGCTCTGCTTATTTTATGCTGGGTCCTTTCAAACGCTGGGTCGGTGCTCCGACCGCGTCCGAAACATAACAGTAGTTAGTCTGCATCTAAAAAGGAGTGATCACACCTTGGAGAGCTGTTGCACCAAGTGGACTGACATAAATCATGGCTCCAACACAAGAGATGTCAATTGAAACAAAGGAGAGGATTATCAAACTCTTAAAGAGAGTAAATCATCACGCAATGTTGCAAAAGATGTTGGTTGTTCACAGTCAGCTGTGTCTAAACTCTGGACCAAATACAAACAACATGGGAAAGTTGTTAAAGGCAAACATACTGGTAGACCAAGGAAGACATCAAAGCGTCAAGACAGAAAACTTAAAGCAATATGTCTCAAAAATCGAAAAATGTACAACAAAACAAATGAGGAACGAATGGGAGGAAACTGGAGTCAACGTCTGTGACCGAACTGTAAGAAACCGCAGAAAAGCTAAACGAAAGGCATCATCATTAACACCTAAACAGAAAAAAACAAGGTTACAATGGGCTAAGGAAAAGCAATCATGGACTGTGGATGACTGGATGAAAGTCATATTCAGTGATGAATCTCGAATCTGCATTGGGCAAGGTGATGATGCTGGAACTTTTGTTTGGTGCCTTTCCAATGAGATTTATAAAGATGACTGCCTGAAGAGAACATGTAAATTTCCACAGTCATTGATGATATGGGGCTGCATGTCAGGTAAAGGCACTGGGGAGATGGCTGTCATTACATCATCAATAAATGCACAAGTTTATGTTGATATTTTGGACAATTGAAAGGATGTTTGGGGATGATGAAATCATTTTTCAACATGATAATGCATCTTGCCATAGAGCAAAAACTGCAAAAACATTCCTTGCAAAAAGACACATAGGGTCAATGTCAATGAGCAGATCTGATTTGATGCAGGTGTTAATTTGGGGGATGAAAATTTACAGGGTGATTCCATCATTTTTTCCTCAGAATTGAGTGATTCCATATTTTTTTCCTCTGCTTGGTCTAAAAAAGTAACCATTACTGACTGCCACAATCTTTTTTTCTTGATTTCTTATAGTGTTTCTTAAAGCCAGAAAGTTGCCATTTGAAATGACTTTAGTTTTGTGTCATGTCTGTGATCTGCTTTTTTTCTACAAAATTAAACAACTGAATGAACATCCTCTGAGGCCAGTGATTCCATAATTTTTGCCAGGGGTTGTAGTAAGACAAACCCAAGTTTAGCAACGCATTTAATTTAGTGGTTTTGTATACTAACCAATTTAATTTAAAGGTTTTGGTGTTATTAGTTAGTCAAGTTATTTAAGTTTTTCAAGCTTCTTTAGTTTGCCTCCATTCCACTCAGTAATGTTCATGCAAAATATTACCTTAATTTTCTCTCGCTCTCTCATTCACTCACACACACAGACACACACACACACACACACACACACTCTCTCTCACTCTCACATACACACACACACTCACTCTCTCTCTCTCGCTCTCTCTCTCACACACACTCTCTCTCACTCTCTCACACACACACACTCTCTCTCTCTCTCTCTCTCTGTTGTGGGCTGGGGTGTTTGGCTGGCTTGGTTTTTGTTTTCTGTTTCTCCCACCAGGTGGTATGCATTCAGGACTGAGTGACTGAGCATTAGGACCTCACCCTGAACACCTGAGGCTTGTTTTCACGTGCAGGTCATCAGGACTCACAGCTGTGGTGTATTTTGTCTTGATCAGAGATTGCTGCATTTAAACCTTGAATGCACAGTGTGTGATTGCCAGAGACTCGACCTTGTGAGCAGACGTGTGAGATCGACGTCAGGAGAACAATCTCACCATCACGGACGCAGAGACCGCTCCAGGTTTGACGCCACAGTCTGTGAAGGAGGATTGGGTGAGGTCTCACGCTCTTCAGCACACTTCCTGAGACTTGGTTTGTCGCGGCCACCTGGGGGGTGTCGGCGGGGTCCCTGGGTCCGAACTGCTGTGGCTCCGGACCGTTTGCGCTGTTGAGAGCGCGCCGTGTTTCCACCTCACCAGACCGCGGACTTTTTAGTTGTTTAGCACTTCACTCACTGTTATGTTTATTAAATTCTGTTATCCTTTGAACCGTGCTCTGCTTATTTTATGCTGGGTCCTTTCAAACGCTGGGTCGGTGCTCCGACCGCGTCCGAAACATAACAGTAGTCTCTGGCCATTTAACAATGGACCAGCGGAAGCAGAGACGGTATTTTTGCCGGGAAGGCTGCAGCAGATGTTGGAGTTGATCCGGGATCAGTTGCGGGTGCTCTCCGCCCGGGTTGTGCGCGTTGGTGCGCGCATGGCGGAGTTTACAGCTTGGGTCGTGTCGCACCCCGCTGTTACGGCTGTAGCCCCGTCTCCTCCCGTGCAGCTGGCTCCGACGCCTGTTGTAGCAGCCCCGGTGGTATTTAGTTTGCACTTTAAGCTGTTTGTTATAACCTGCTATCATTTACAGCAGTATGAATGGGTTTTTACTCTGTTACCACGGGGATTTTCTTATTTGCCACTTTGGCTCCCTCTGTTGGTGACAGAGTCACATTACCGTTCAGGTTCAAAGGATGGAAAACACAATGTTTTTCCATTCTTTGCACTTGACGACGTATGCCAATGTTAGTTTTTTTTATTGGTCTATTATCTGTTTCTTGTTTTAGTATGAGGTGTTTTTATCAGGGGTTAATTTGTTGTTTTTGTGGGTTTTAAAGCACTGTCTGTGGTCTGGTGGAGTTGAAAATGCAGGCTCTCTGGAGCATAGTTTGACCCAGGTGACTTTATGTTAGTCTGTTAGTCTTTCTTTTTTATTTCTTTTGGTTTCACCTCCCAGGGTTTGATGGGACGGTCCTCTGGGGGGTGATGGGAGGGTAATTGGGTTGTTTTTTCTTTTTTTTTTGTTGTTCCCTCTCTTCTCCTCTGGCTCCAGCTGTGTGGGCCGTACGTTGTCGGCGTTGCTGGAGTGGTGCAGTTTGGTAATGCTGGGCATTTCCCAGTTAACCTCTGCATCCGGGAGGGGGGGGTTCGGGTTTTTTTTTTGTTGATTCCCTGTTCCACCTCCAGCTTCAGCGCGCCTTTGAGCCGTACGCCATCGGCGTAGCTGAGGTTTGGGGCAGTGGAATATACCCGCAGCTGGTGGCTGGTTTAAAAGTCGGAGGGGTGGCACCGTCTTGTGCCGTACGCCATTACCGCTGTTCCACTCCTCCCGGTTGACTTTTGGGTTATAGTCGTGGTTGGTGACACTGGACGTACTTCCAGTTTCCACTGCGCTGAGGGGGTGGGGTTGGGGTTGTTGTTTTGTTTGTATGTTTTTTTTTCCCCCAGTTTCCGCCCTCAGGGTGTGACTGTGGTGTCCTCTGGGGGGGAAATGACTATGGGTCCATCTAGCCATAGACGGCCGGGGCTGGGTCTGTTAGTCATGGGGGGCGTCTCCTGGGGTTTGATGGAACAGTCCTCTGGGAGGCGCTGGGAGTCCCCGTGGGTGACTTTGGATCCCAGAGGGACCTCGGCTGTGGTTATTACTCCTGGAGCTGGCGGGATGTCCTCTGGGGGGTGTTGGTCCCTACATGTCATCCGGGGGGGGGGGTGTTAGCGTTTTTTTTTTGTTTGCAAGCTTAAGTTTGGGTTGTGTTTTTTCTTTTCTCCTCTTCCCGGGGTTTGATGGGACGGTCCTCTGGGGAGGGGGAGTTGGTATGGTTGTTTGTGTTTGTCTTTTTTTGTCTTATGACTAAGCAGACTTTAACACACAGTCGGAAGAAGGCTGAGTGCACAGGTTCAAGAACTCCTGGCCAAAATTATGCAAAGTGAACAACTAAAGTAAGAGTCGACAGGAATGAACGCAAAGATGCAGTCAGAGGTGGAGACTAACAGGTTTGCTAAATGAAACAGAGGGCAAGACCATTAAAGTCAACAAAGGATATCTCTGCACTGGAGTGTCAGCTGCGGAGCAGTCTACTGCAGACAGGCTCAGGGTGAGAAAGGATGAGCTCCAGGATGAGAGTGATAGTCTCGGCACAAAGTTCCCTGTTGACAGAGAAGAGGCGGCTGGAAGCGTGCATTATCCAGGTGAAGGAAGAACTAGAGAAGCTCAACATTGAGATGATCAATGACTGCATGAAGAAATTAACATTGCAGGTGGAGCAGCTGATGATGGAGCTGTCGTCAGAGCACAGTAACGCACAGCTCCTGGAGACGGGCCTTTCCCAGCTGGATCGTCAGCACAAGGACCTGAAACTGAAGCTGCAGGAGGTGTTTTTTTGTTCCCAGCCAACATTCCAGCCATGGTCCCTGGAGGGGGGCTTTGTTTTTTCTGGCCCAGATCCGTGTGGTCGCCGGGAGGCTTCCCGTGAGGGTGGGGTACTGTTGTGGGCTGGGGTGTTTGGCTGGCTTGGTTTTTGTTTTCTGTTTCTCCCACCAGGTGGTATGCATTCAGGACTGAGTGGCTGAGCATTTGGACCTCACCCTGAACACCTGAGGCTTGTTTTCACGTGCAGGTCATCAGGACTCACAGCTGTGGTGTATTTTGTCTTGATCAGAGATTGCTGCATTTAAACCTTGAATGCACAGTGTGTGATTGCCAGAGACTCGACCTTGTGAGCAGACGTGTGAGATCGACGTCAGGAGAACAATCTCACCATCACGGACGCAGAGACCGCTCCAGGTTTGACGCCACAGTCTGTGAAGGAGGATTGGGTGAGGTCTCACGCTCTTCAGCACACTTCCTGAGACTTGGTTTGTCGCGGCCACCTGGGGGGTGTCGGCGGGGTCCCTGGGTCCGATCTGCTGTGGCTCCGGACCGTTTGCGCTGTTGAGAGCGCGCCGTGTTTCCACCTCACCAGACCTCGGACTTTTTAGTTGTTTAGCACTTCACTCACTGTTATGTTTATTAAATTCTGTTATCCTTTGAATCGTGCTCTGCTTATTTTATACTGGGTCCTTTCAAACGCTGGGTCGGTGCTCCGACCGTGTCCGAAACATAACAGTAGTCTCTGGCCATTTAACAATGGACCAGCGGAAGCAGAGATGGTATTTTTGCTGGGAAGGCTGCAGCAGATGTTGGAGTTGATCCGGGATCAGTTGCGGGTCCTTTCAAACGCTGGGTCGGTGCTCCGACCACGTCCGAAACATAACACTCTCTCTCTCTCTCTCTCACACATTGGGCCTTATGTATCAACGTTGCGCACTTGTGGCGTAAATTTACGGTGTACATTTGAAGTACACCAAAGTTGCCGTGACATGTATCAAGCAGTGCACACCTGCCCATTTCTAGCGTAAGCCTGACGTGACCTTGATAAATGCGGCGGGTGAAAACAATCGTAATTATAATAAACACGCCCATAAATATTCAGACTCCGCTTCAGACACACCCTCATTTTACGACATGGAAGCCAGGTAGACGGCAAAGAAAAAGAACTCCACCAATCACGACGCGTGCCAATAGAGAGTCAAAAGCGGCCGTCATATCAGTTGTTTTGTAGTATAATCAAAAAAGTGTTACAGTGGTCCCTCGTTTATCGCGGGAGTTACGTTCTAAAAAATAGCCCGTAATACCCGAAACCGCGACGTAGTCAGCATTATTTTTTACAATTATTATAGACATTTCAAAGCTGTAAAACCACTTTATACACTTTCTCAATCAGGCATGAACATTTTCTCACTTTTCTCTCATGTGTAAACACTCGCAAAGTTCAAACCTTAGTAGAAAAATAAGACCAAACTGTTTTCAGGCCCAAACATTTGTTTGAGAAATAAAAATAGAACGTTTTCCTATAAATAATTATGATGGCTTTTAGAACTAACGAATTTAATTTTAACGATCAACGTACGAGGTTGGACACATAAGAAATTATTAATAGTGACTGACCAGTATTTCACTGTTCCTCTGATCGCGCCTCTGCGTCCTGACGCCGCGCCTTTTTCCACTCACACCTGGCTGCAGGTGTCTGATTCCGAGTGACAAACACAGTTATGAGTAGTTGTTGGCGCTCTTTTTTTCTTCTGGGCGAGAACATTCTTATAAACAGACACGCAGAACACAATGCACTGTAAAAAAAAAAAAAGGCATGCAAAATTGGACTAAAAACTCCGCGAAACGACGAGGCCGCGAAAGGTGAACCGCGTTATAGCGAGGGACCACTGTATTCTCTTTTCACATGTCAATAATTCTTGACACAACCTGATTGCAGCACGGGCGAAGGGAATGAGAACACTACAGTTGTTATTATCAATTCCATTGTCTAAAACAATCACACCACATAAAGTTAAGCTCAGCGCTGCTCTGGCTCCAGGCTCTGGAGAAAAAGGCGAGCAGTGCTTTCTTTGCGGTCAGCGCTGTGGCCACGGATCGTGCTCCATAACAATCCCGCAAAAGCGGGATTTGTATTGATTATTATGTAGTATAATCAGGAAAGTGTTATTTATGTAACATATGCATTGATTTGTATAATGGCACTGTTTATCATGTTGATCATTTACATTTTTATGTTGATTCCAGCGCTGGTTCATTTTGGTGTATAATTTGCGCCACCTCTCGACCTGGTGTATATTTTCAGCGCAGCGTACGCCAACGACCACATTGATAAATGCCAAGTAGCGCAGCCGTTTTGGCGTACACCCCATATACGCTCAAATATCGCCGTACGCACGTTGATACATGAGGCCCACTGTCTCTCTCTCACACACACACACTCTCTCTCACTCTCTCTCTTTCACACTCTCACTCACACACTCACTCTCACACACACACGCTCTCTCTCTCTCTCTCTCTCTCTTTCACACTCTCACTCACACACTCTCACTCTCACACACACATGCTCTCTCTCTCTCTCTCTCTCTCTGAAGGTGGTGTGAACATTGTCGTATGTACATAATGTTCTTTTGTCAATTGAAGAATTTTTCCATATTTTGAAAGAGTGTAAATTTGCTGATATTTTCTATTTTGTTAAGGGGGTGTCATTGTGAACCCCAGGATCTGTTTGTCTGAAGATAATGGCAGTGCAGTACAGTTTGGTGTACTATGTGTGTAATTGGTGTCAAATGGTGAACTGTTCTTTGCTCAAGAACTTGAGTGTTGTATTTGATACTGTTCCTTTCCAAAGTAGAAATGGGGCCTAATATAGCTGTAAATGGTTAACTTTATCTGTAAAACTGCTGATTTTGAGAAGGACATGAAATGATTATTGTGGAATTGTAGTAATTTTCTGACTGTTCACTTGAATGCCTGTACTGGACAAGGCAAAGGAATCTATTGGCACAGCACCAGCCGCCACTGGTTCAGTGCCGTCATATTTGGCTGATCTGCTTAGGCCTTATGTACAAGTTCATGGGCTGCATTTTCGGGACAAAGGACTGCTGTGTGTCCCAAAGGTGAAGGCTGTGTGTCAGCTGATCACATCCTTTTTTTTAAGCACACACTTTTTTGTGGCATAGTTTGCCCATTGAGATAAGGCAGTCTGATTCTATTCTGATTCTGCCTCATTTAAGTCCAGGTTAAAAGCTCATCTGTTTTCTCTATCATACAGTTGATGTGGACTTAGATGTGTTAGCACTTATTTTTATTTTATTTATGCATTTTGTTTGTTGGGATGGTCACCCCTTTGAGTCTGGCTGGCTGATGCTGGACCTTGCTCCTGTGAAGCGCCTTGAGGCGACTTGTGTTGTGATTTGGCACTATATAAATAATACTGAATTGAAATTATAGACTATCAGTAAAACATTAACATTTGATCTTAGATTTGTAATAAGCCAAGCAGAGGTGATTTTAGACTTCCAGTTTTAGGGGTGCTTAGCACATTTTTAAAATTTTTAAAATCTAGATGTCCAGAAATACAATTTCCCATGATTTCAGAATGAAAACATTGATTGTAAAAGCTGCATTCATTGTCAAAATGATTAAAAAAAACATGCATATTAGCAATGGATAACAGCCCATACATAAAATTCCTGCATTCTGGTGCAGTTTATATAACGAATAATTTAATCTCCTAATGTGGTGAGAGCAAATAGTAATTACAACTTAGGAGCAGGTCTGAAATATTCAGAGGCTGAGTAAAGTATATTATCCTTGTTTTTATATTAGTCTTATGAGCCTATAGTTATAGAAAGATTTTTTTTATTTCATCTTAACAGATTATTATGTCATAGTACTTAGTACAGAACACTCACCCTGGTATCACTTTTCAATTACATTTAGACAGTTTTAGGCATTACTTAGACTGTGTTTTAGTTTTGGCTATTCATTTATTTATTCTACAAACTGATTGATGTCTCGGTTTTCTGGCAGCACACACATCCACGTTGTAAGTCATAAAAGGATTTAGTAAAAAAAAAAAAAAAAAAGACAATACTGAATCAGTCTTACATTTGACCACGCACAGCGCGCACTAATTTGGAGAGCAATATACTGTTTTGCGATAGGTAGCCAGGTGAGTAAAATAAGCAACTTTACAGAAAGTTGCACTTGCTCTTCACATTCAGAGACATAAACTGTGAATAAATACCTCGCAAAAATCACTTGAAAGTGCGGGTGGGCGAGGTTACCACCAGTGGTCACAGGACAGCGCCTCTGCTAAATTAGCGCCACCCGCAGTAGCACCACGTGACACAAACACGTCAGAGCAGAGAGAGAGATGAATGTAGGCGCGCTTCGTGGATTGAACCATTTGCCCAAGAAGGGGAGATGATCAAATTACTGTGTTCTTCTAATACATATTTTGGCATAATGCTTGAAATAGGTTGTTTTAAAAAATAGTAGTATATTTGGCAGGGCAGAAAGCCAAGGGTAAAATTCAAAACAATACAGTTACCCAAAGAAAAGGGGGGCTTGGCACTACCATGTCTGAAGAGTTATTTCCAAGCAGCACAAATCAAAATGTTGTTAAATTTGTATAATCCCTCATATAATGCTAGGTGGAAAGAAATAGAAATCAGCAGGATACGAGGGACACCAATAGAAGCAATAATGGGGGATAATAAATTATATAGACTCTTAAGTTTGGAAATAAACCCATGGCTCGAGGTAGCTTTGAAAGTATGGTATGTAGTAGTCACAAGGTATAACATGACTGGTCCCTGTAAGCTGTTAAGATGGATTGCTTTTGACACAGATTTTATACCAAATAAAAGAGACAAGCAGTTTAAACAATGGGAATTGGGCCCACATATGTGGTGGGAACTTTTGAAGAATACAAAATGCAAGAGCTTTGAGGAAATTAAGGAGCAATTTGGGTTAGTAAATAGAGATTTTTATAGATTTTTACAAATGAGGCATTATTTATATTATGATATCAAAAAGGAAAATTGCTCATTAGACATAGAAAGTATCTTGTTATTTATTTCAGCATACCAATCTAAACTAAATAGAAAATTGATATCTAAGTTATACATAGGGTTAGAACATCTAAAAAACCAAGATACACAATATATAAAGCTGAAATGGGAAGCAGAAGCCAATATAAATTTAACAGGGGAAGATTGGGATGAGATCAATCAACATGTATGGAAAACAACATCATCATTAATGTGGAGAGAGCATGGATGGAAAAATATTATACGATTCTTTAGAACTCCGGCACAGACAAAATATCGAGACACAAGTTGTTGGAGAAAATGTGGGGAAGAAATGGCACATCATGTACATGTCTTTTGGTCTTGTCCGGTAATACAAAGCTATTGGGTTGAGTTAAAAAAATGTATAGATAAAGTATTGAGGGCTGACCTTCCTTTTACTTTTGAGGTATTTTATTTGGGAAAACCTGAGGTAAATAATAAGAATTATCTCAACAACAAGATGTTCAGAATCATGCTTTTAGCAGGGAAAAAGGGGATCACCAAAATGTGGATGAAGGAAGAGGCGCCGAAATTTGAAAATTGGATAGAGGTGATGCACAGTATATATTGTATGGAGAAACTGACATATTATTTGAGATTTGAGGAAGAAAAATTTGAGAAAATATGGAAGGGATGGTTAGTGGTTGTAAATTCAATAAGATCTGATTTTATATAAATCTGTATTCCCCCATGTTGTTCAGCTACATGTTTTATTTTTACTTTGTTTTGTATTTATTTGAAAAAATGGATGTTATGTGTGGATGAATGGAATACATTGTAAATTATATGTACAATTGTCCTTAAAAACTAATAAAAATCTAATAAAAAAAATAGTAGTATAGAAGCATATACGAGGTCTGTCAATAAAGTAACGGTCCTTTTTATTTTTTTCAAAAACTATATGGATTTCATTCATATGTTTTTATGTCAGACATGCTTGAACCCTTGTGCGCATGCGTGAGTTTTTCCACGCCTGTCGGTGACGTCATTCGCCTGTGAGCACTCCTTGTGGGAGGAGTCGTCCAGCCCCTCGTCGGAATTCCTTTGTCTGAGAAGTTGCTGAGAGACTGGCGCTTTGTTTGATCAAAATTTTTTCTAAACCTGTGAGACACATCGAAGTGGACATGGTTCGAAAAATTAAGCTGGTTTTCAGTGAAAATTTTAACGGCTGATGAGAGATTTTGAGGTGACACTGTCGCTTTAAGGACTTCCCACGGTGCGAGACATCGCGCAGCGCTCTCAGGCAGCGTCATCAGCCTGTTCAAGCTGAAAACCTCCACATTTCAGGCTCTATTGATCCAGGACGTCGTGAGAGAACAGAGAAGTTTCAGAAGAAGTCGGTTTCAGCATTTTATCCGGATATTCCACTGTTAAAGGAGATTTTTTTAATGAAAGACGTGCGGACGGATCCGCGCGTCGGGACACAGCCGACGCGGTGCGGCGGCACAGGAAAAACACCTCTGTTGGAAGCCTTAGGGACAAGTTGGAACATGTCCTGCCCGTTAAACAATTTCTCATATACTCACTCCACTGAAAGCCATCAAAAGCCGCCTGGATTTTACAAATGGTTATCAACACGGAGGTGTTTTTCCTGTGCCGCCGCACCGCGTCGGCTGCGTCCCGACGCGCGGATCCGTCCGCACGTCTTTCATTAAAAAAATCTCCTTTAACAGTGGAATATCCGGATAAAATGCTGAAACCGACTTCTTCTGAAACTTCTCTGTTCTCTCATGACGTCCTGGATCAATAGAGCCTGAAATGTGGAGGTTTTCAGCTTGAACAGGCTGACGACGGCGGCTGAGAGCGCTGAGCGACGTCTCGCACCGTGAAAAGTCCTTAAAGCGACAGTATCACCTCAAAATCTCTCATCAGCCGTTAAAATTTTCACTGAAAACCAGCTTAATTTTTCGAACCGTGTCCACTTCGAAGTGTCTCACAGGTTTAGAAAAAATTTTGATCAAACAACGCGCCAGTCTCTCAGCAACTTCTCAGACAAAGGAATTCCGACGAGGGGCTGGACGACTCCTCCCACAAGGAGTGCTCACAGGCGAATGACGTCACCGACAGGCGTGGAAAAACTCACGCATGCGCACGAGGGTTCAAGCATGTCTGACGTAAAAACATATGAATGAAATCCATATAGTTTTTGAAAAAAATAAAAAGGACCGTTACTTTATTGACAGCCCTCGTATATATATATATATATATATATATATATATATATATATATATATATATAAGGGGTGCTTAAAATATATTTAGGGGTGCTTGAGCACCCCTAAAAATAGGCTAACTCATCCCCCGAAGCCAAGGAAATTAGGCTAATGCCGAAAGTAGCAAAAGGATTTTTGATCTTTTGGAGACTATTAATACAAGCACGTAACAGGCGAGGGCATTATTAGTCATTGCAGGTCTTACAAACTGGATTTCTCTACGTGGCTCTACGTGCAGCCATGATGCATGCCCAAAAATGTCATCATTTGCGTACAGTCTAAACTGATAAAACCAAGGGCTTCATATCTGTCTGGGACAAACCTTGGCGCTATGAAATGTTCTGTTTTTTGCTTGTCACACTGACACAAACGCAATCATCACAACGTTTTGATATGACCATACTGCTTGAATATTACAACGCCATCACATCACCCGCTTACCACGTCAAACACGCCACCCTTTGCAACCAGTCACATAGCTCCACTGATCCACACGGCAGGGCAAGACCCGCCCACCTGGGGGCAGGCCAAGTGCATGCTTACGAAGCAGCCTAACCTTAATTGCGGGGCTCTTGTTCGCAGCGGTGCATGTGACGTTTTGCTTCAAGATCCCAGCGCTGTCTGAGTTGACGCTGCATCTTTTTAATACAGCATCTGGTTTTTAAGTCCATCTCCTGTCAGTCTTTGAGTTCGCTTACCACATAAAGCAACTGGGAGGGGTTCAACAGGCAGAAAAAACCCTACATAGGTATGCCTGAGACTAAAGCATGAGCCTTTCTGCATTAGCCATCTTTGGAATATTGGATACATTTATGGAAAACACTTCTTGGGGATACCTCCAAACACCACCATGCCACTGTTATATGAATTTAGAGAGTTAAATGACATCTACTTTCTTCATTGCTTAGGCTTATCTATTAACAGATGCAATGTTCTTTTTCTCAAGCCCAAAGATGCGATTCGTAGAGAAATGATACGCGAGGAATATGTGGGAAATGGTGAAGATCGTGTGAGAAATAGAGATGGGTTTACAGAGTTCATCGGAGACTTATTCTTCAACATTGCAGCCATTAAGACTGCAAATGCACACAGAGGTATATGTGATATATACTTTTTAACAAGCCAGATTTAAGTAAGAGGCCTTGCTATTTACTGTCTTACTCATCTGTACCCTAATAGATGCAGGAGCTCCTGTGTATTTGTACCAGTACCAGTACCCCCCCAAACTCCTGCAGAAAAAAAGACCAAGTTTTGTTAAGAGTGACCATGGAGATGAAGTCTTCACAGTATTAGGATTCTGCTTCACAACAACCCGTGTCACATTACAGCGTGAGTAAAGTTTTCCAGATGGTCATCAGAAATCATGACCTGTCTCTGGAGTTTTTCCTGAGTGTCAAAGTCTGCAACTGTAGCTTGAACAGTTTTTTTTTGGTTATTCATTCAGAGGCATGTACAGAAGAAGAAGAAAGTTTCAGCAGGGAGATGATGAGCTACTGGGGAAACTTTGCTCGCACGGGGTAAGAATGAACTCTGATAAAGATTTATGATACATGCAGAGACAAGACAAACATGTTTATGGTGAGTGCATGTTTGCAGATCTCCTAATGGCGATGGTCTTCCCCACTGGCCTCAGTATGGAGCAGAAGAAAAGTACCTGGCCCTTGATATAAAGAAACAGGTAATCAAGCAACACCTGAAGAAGGACCGGTTCATCTTCTGGACTCAGACCTTCCCAGGTAAGATGTCTGCTGCTCTCAAAGATATTTCTGCATATAGCAATCAAAAACTAATTTTAATGGTTAAACATTCAGAGGTCATTAAGCTGATTTTACTGCTGTGATGTGCATTAAGGAACTCTGAACTCTAGCTGTAAATTGCCAAAAGAAATATTTGTTTTGAGCGGTGAGTGTAAAGTTGGCTGCGCACTTGGCTTTAGAGCAAATCTTATATTTGATTAGATGCCAAGCATTACAGACCTAAACCTGCATAGGCTATGTTTTAAAGTCAAGTCCTGTTCATACCCAGGCTGCTCAGTACTGTCATGCCCCGCCCTGATCTAAGCTCCTATAGTGCATCTCCATCTGCCCCAGCTTTGTTTTATTAATTATTTTCTTCATGTATTTATTCTATGTTCTATTTTTGCTTTATCACTTTCTTTCTTTGTTACTTTTATACTTCAGCCATGTTTCAGTTCCGTTCTTGTTCAATCAGTCTGTGTTTTCGTGGTTTATCATTTAGTTATCATCTGCTTATGTTTGCTGTTCTCATTTCTGTTATATATAGTACTTTGATGTCAGGTTTTGTTATCTTATAGTTTTTGTCTGCCTGTTCCAGTTTAGTTTTGTCATAGTGTTTAATTTCCTGTTATTCTCTGATTAGTTTTATGCAGTTTATCTTCTGTGTTTATCATCTTCTGGTTTGCTTTTCAGTCCTGTTCAAATTTTGATGACCTGTTCATGTTTCCTTTGTATGGTCTTTAGTTGTCATGTCTGTAATTCTCGTCACTGCTCACTTACACCTGTCTGTCCCATGCTGTCTTCGTCTGCTCCGTGTCTGCACTCATCTCAGTTCTCACACCCAGCTTCATTGTTATCACTGTCTTTGTTGGGAAAGTGTAGTGACACGGACCCACAACAGGGGGCATAAATGAGCGGACAATAGATGAGCCAAAAATACAACACTTTACTGTTGTGAAAAACGCACAACGAGAATACAGACAAATGCAGAATTTGGATCACAATCAAACTGTACAAGGTGATGTGTGGGTAGGCTCGAGGATAGAAGACGTCTGTCCCGAGAAGAACCGGATCCCACACGATTTCCACTGCCACCGAACCCGAAGGATACTGGAGCCACCAAGTCCTGAGTCCCCAGGTGGTCACTGTCTCCGACTGTCGGATCTGGTACTGCTGGCAGAAGAACAGATGTGATGAGTGTGTGACAATACACTCAGTAAACAGTCAGCAATTCGATATTCCAGGTGGGAAACAACACCTCCACCTTTAACACAGAACACAGGTAAGCAGAGCCAAAGAGCTACTTAGCGTTTTGGCGTGAGGGTGAAGAACGTCACTTTCACGGAACCACAAAACGCTGCAGACAGCAGCTACAGCAACTCCTGCAAACACTCAGAAAGGAATTACATGAGTAACGGCACAGTCAAAACGGCTGAGAATTTACCATAGAGGTAGACGATATCTCGGTGACGAGGTGGAGATGTCGTCCGGCTTTTGTGTGCGTGGTTGAAGACCTGGTGATTGGTGACAGCTGTCATAGTTGATGAGTGACAGCTGTCACCCCGGCTGTTCCCGTGAGGCGGCAGCGCCCTCTCGTGCCTGAAGCCCGCACTTCAGGCAGGGCGCCCTTTGGTAGTGGGCCAGCAGTACCTCCTCTTCAGCGGCCCACACAACAGTCTTCCCTGATCATTGCACTCTCTTGTCCTGCACCTGCACTTCCTCATCTGTTGGCCACACCCCATTTTGTCTGTCATTTCCTTGCCCACTTGTCATTGCCTTTTCTTGCATCTCTTTTCCCCTCTTGGATTCACCTGACCACACCTACTTTCCAGATCCTTCTCCCACCACTTGCACCTCATTATCCAATTACCACCTGTTCTTATTTAAACTGCTTCTGTTCGCTTCCTCCCCGCTCGTTTGTCGACATAGTGACTTACCAGCTTACGTCTCTGTTCTGTTGTTTGCCTCGCCGTGTTTTTGACCCCGGCTCTGCTTTTTGGAACCCGTTTTTGCCTCTGCTCTGATTGCCCTGTTTGCTAGTTTACTGAACTCTGCTTGTTTTGAACCTCGACTTATTGTCTCACCCTTATCTATACTTTTGCACCATGGACTGCTTGCCTGTGTACCGTACCTGTGTCTCCATTAAAGACCCAGCCTTTACTCATACGCCAGCCTGTGAGTCTGTATGTTGCGTCCAGCCTCAGTCAGTGCCTCGCTACCTCCCAACCTGACAAGTACCAAATCCAACAACTTTTATTGCTATCTTTTAACTAATATTCACATAATAAATGGCACAATTTGTAAACCTTGTGTTCTGTAGGTATCCTAGCTATTCCTCTGTAAACCACCTTCAACAATTGTTCTTTGTTATATTACCAGTTTGGTTTACATATTATTGGAAACCTGCACAATAAGCGGTATAAAATGCATCGCAGGGCTCATTCACACTCAACACAAGAAGTGCTCCTACAGCACTTAACCTCCACCAACACTTCACACATATCTGTAACTATTAAAGATGAATGTTAGCAGGATTACACAAAAACAACTAAACCAAATTTCTGGAAACTTGGTGAGAGGGTGATGTATAGGCCAAGGAAGAAACCATTAATTTGTGGAGCAAAGCCACTTTGGGCCACTTCCTTTGTATGGTCTTTAGTTGTCATGTCTGTAATTCTCGTCACTGCTCACTTACACCTGTCTGTCCCATGCTGTCTTCGTCTGCTCCGTGTCTGCACTCATCTCAGTTCTCACACCCAGCTTCATTGTTATCACTGTCTTTGTTGGGAAAGTGTAGTGACACGGACCCACAACAGGGGGCGTAAATGAGTGGACAATAGATGAGCCAAAAATACAGCACTTTACTGTTGTGAAAAACGCACAACGAGAATACAGACAAATGCAGAATTTGGATCACAATCAAACTGTACAAGGTGATGTGTGGGTAGGCTCGAGGATAGAAGACGTCTGTCCCGAGAAGAACCGGATCCCACACGATTTCCACTGCCACCGAACCCGAAGGATACTGGAGCCACCAAGTCCCGAGTCCCCAGGTGGTCACCGTCTCCGACTGTCAGATCTGGTACTGCTGGCAGAAGAACAGATGTGATGAGTGTGTGACAATACACTCAGTAAACAGTCAGCAATTCGATATTCCAGGTGGGAAACAACACCTCCACCTTTAACACAGAACACAGGTAAGCAGAGCCAAAGAGCTACTTAGCGTTTTGGCGTGAGGGTGAAGAACGTCACTTTCACGGAACCACAAAACGCTGCAGACAGCAGCTACAGCAACTCCTGCAAACACTCAGAAAGGAATTACGTGAGTAACGGCACAGTCAAAACGGCTGAGAATTTACCATAGAGGTAGACGATATCTCGGTGACGAGGTGGAAATGTCGTCCGGCTTTTGTGTGCGTAGTTGAAGACCTGGTGATTGGTGACAGCTGTCATAGTTGATGAGTGACAGCTGTCACCCCGGCTGTTCCCGTAAGGCGGCAGCGCCCTCTCGTGCCTGAAGCCCGCACTTCAGGCAGGGCGCCCTTTGGTAGTGGGCCAGCAGTACCTCCTCTTCAGCGGCCCACACAACAGTCTTCCCTGATCATTGCACTCTCTTGTCCTGCACCTGCACTTCCTCATCTGTTGGCCACACCCCGTTTTGTCTGTCATTTCCTTGCCCACTTGTCATTGCCTTTTCTTGCATCTCTTTTCCCCTCTTGGATTCACCTGACCACACCTACTTTCCAGATCCTTCTCCCACCACTTGCACCTCATTATCCAATTACCACCTGTTCTTATTTAAACTGCTTCTGTTCGCTTCCTCCCCGCTCGTTTGTCGACATAGTGACTTACCAGCTTACGTCTCTGTTCTGTTGTTTGCCTCGCCGTGTTTTTGACCCCTGCTCTGCTTTTTGGAACCCGTTTTTGCCTCTGCTCTGATTGCCCTGTTTGCTAGTTTACTGAACTCTGCTTGTTTTGAACCTCGACTTATTGTCTCACCCTTATCTATACTTTTGCACCATGGACTGCTTGCCTGTGTACCGTACCTGTGTCTCCATTAAAGACCCAGCCTTTACTCATACGCCAGCCTGTGAGTCTGTATGTTGCGTCCAGCCTCAGTCAGTGCCTCGCTACCTCCCAACCTGACAAGTACCAAATCCAACAACTTTTATTGCTATCTTTTAACTAATATTCACATAATAAATGGCACAATTTGTAAACCTTGTGTTCTGTAGGTATCCTAGCTATTCCTCTGTAAACCACCTTCAACAATTGTTCTTTGTTATATTACCAGTTTGGTTTACATATTATTGGAAACCTGCACAATAAGCGCTATAAAATGCATCGCAGGGCTCATTCACACTCAACACAAGAAGTGCTCCTACAGCACTTAACCTCCACCAACACTTCACACATATCTGTAACTATTAAAGATGAATGTTAGCAGGATTACACAAAAACAACTAAACCAAATTTCTGGAAACTTGGTGAGAGGGTGATGTATAGGCCAAGGAAGAAACCATTAATTTGTGGAGCAAAGCCACTTTGGGGGATAAAGGTTGTTGTTGTGGTGTGTGTGTGTATTGCTTCTTTATTATTATTATTATTATTATTATTATTCCACTTCCTTTAACATTATCAGATAGGACACTTTCATAAAATTCTCAAGAGTGCAGATATTAGCACTGTTTTTTTTTGTTTTTTTTTAGGGGGAGAGGGCACACAAATCTGTGCATTATCAGAGATATGTAGATTGCCATCATGAAGATATTTAACTGCTGATGCAACAGACAAATGTTGTCCTAAGCTCACATCCACAGACGCCAATAATTCCTAGCTGTGACAGGAGATCCTAGTTCAGTGAAGACTCACGGGACACAAACAGGAACATTGCCAGTGTTTGTGTTAACATTCCTTGATGGAGATTGAACTGCTGTGTGGGACATCTTGAGAATATTTGGGATCCCAAGAAAGTTGTGGGACATCATATTCGGCCTGTTCACAGGCTGTCATGGTTGGGGTTGAGGGGGTGTTTGTTGGATTTTTAGTTTGTTGTATGTGATTGGTTTTTCATTTCCTGCACTCTCTTGCTCTTTGTCTGGGGTGTGTCGTTCCTGTTACCGCTCTCCCTTCTCACCTGTTGTGCCTTTCCTCTAATTATCACCTGCATTTAAGCCTCTTGTTTTCCTTCAGTCTCTGTCAGGTTGTTTGTGCTTCATGCCAGCGTTTCGAGCCTTTATGTCAGTTGTCGTGCGTTACCTGTGCTGCTCCACAGCCTGTTCAGTGGATTTTTATTTTATTTTTTGGCGCTGTTGTCGTGCGTTGCCTGTGCTGCGCCACAGCCTGTCCAGTGGATTTTTATTTTATTTTTTACCACTGTTGTCGTGCGTTACCTGTGCTGCTCCACAGCCTGTTCAGTGGATTTTTATTTTATTTTTTGGCGCTGTTGTCGTGCGTTGCCTGTGCTGCGCCACAGCCTGTCCAGTGGATTTTTATTTTATTTTTTACCACTGTTGTCGTGTGTTACCTGTGCTGCTCCACAGCCTGTCCACTGGATTTTTATTTTATTTTTAGCACTGTTGTCGTGTGTTACCTGTGCTGCTCCACAGCCTGTTCAGTGGATTTTTATTTTATTTTTTAGCACTGTTGTCGTGCGTTACCTGTGCTGTTCCACAGCCTGTCCAGTGGATTTTTATTTTATTTTTTACCACTGTTGTCGTGTGTTACCTGTGCTGCTCCACAGCCTGTTCAGTGGATTTTTGTTTTGTTTTTTGGCACTGTTGTCGTGTGTTACCTGTGCTGTTCCACAGCCTGTCCAGTGGATTTTTGTTTTGTTTTTTAGCACTGTTGTCGTGTGTTACCTGTGCTGTTCCACAGCCTGTCCAGTGGATTTTTATTTTATCTTTTAGCACTGTTGTCGTGTGTTACCTGTGCTGCTCCACAGCCTGTCCAGTGGATTTTTATTTTATTTTTTACCACTGTTGTCGTGTGTTACCTGTGCTGCTCCACAGCCTGTCCAGTGGATTTTTATTTTATTTTTTACCACTGTTGTCGTGCATTGCCTGTGCTGCTCCACAGCCTGTCCAGTGGATTTTTATTTTATTTTTTACCACTGTTGTCGTGTGTTACCTGTGCTGCTCCGCAGCCTGTCCAGTGGATTTTTATTTTATTATTTTATTTTATTTTATTTTTTTATTTATTTATTTTTTTTTTTTTTAGCACTGTTGTCGTGCGTTACCTGTGCTGCTCCACAGCCTGTCCAGTGGATTTTTATTTTATTTTTTAGCACTGTTGTCGTGCGTTACCTGTGCTGCTCCACAGCCTGTCCAGTGGATTTTTATTTTATTTTTTACCACTGTTGTCGTGCGTTACCTGTGCTGCTCCACAGCCTGTCCAGTGGATTTTGATTTTTATTTTATTTTTTTGGGCGCTGTTGTCGTGCGTTACCTGTGCTGCTCCACAGCCTGTCCAGTGGATTTTTATTTAGCGCTGTTGTCGTGCGTTACCTGTGCTGCTCCACAGCCTGTCTAGTGGATTTTTATTTTGTTTTAGCACTGTTGTCGTGCGTTGCCTGTGCTGCTCCACAGCCTGTCCAGTGGATTTTTATTTATTTATTTTATTTTTTAGCACTGTTGTTGTGCGTTACCTGTGCTGCTCCACAGCCTGTCCAGTGGATTTTTATTTTGTTTTAGCACTGTTGTTGTGCGTTACCTGTGCTGCTCCACAGCCTGTCTAGTGGATTTTTATTTTGTTTTAGCACTGTTGTCGTGCGTTACCTGTGCTGCTCCACAGCCTGTCTAGTGGATTTTTATTTTGTTTTAGCACTGTTGTCGTGCGTTACCTGTGCTGCTCCACAGCCTGTCTAGTGGATTTTTATTTTGTTTTAGCACTGTTGTCGTGCGTTACCTGTGCTGCTCCACAGCCTGTCTAGTGGATTTCTATTTTGTTTTAGCACTGTTGTCGTGCGTTACCTGTGCTGCTCCACAGCCTGTCTAGTGGATTTTTATTTTGTTTTAGCACTGTTGTCGTGCGCTGCCTGTGCTGCTCCACAGCCTGTCCAGTGGATTTTTATTTTTATTTTATTTTATTTTTTAGCACTGTTGTTGTGCGTTACCTGTGCTGCTCCACAGCCTGTCTAGTGGATTTTTATTTTATTTTAGCACTGTTGTCGTGCGTTACCTGTGCTGCTCCACAGCCTGTCTAGTGGATTTTTATTTTGTTTTAGCACTGTTGTCGTGCGTTGCCTGTGCTGCTCCACAGCCTGTCCAGTGGATTTTTATTTTTATTTTATTTTATTTTTTAGCACTGTTGTTGTGCGTTACCTGTGCTGCTCCACAGCCTGTCTAGTGGATTTTTATTTTATTTTAGCACTGTTGTCGTGCGTTACCTGTGCTGCTCCACAGCCTGTCTAGTGTCGGATTCCCTGTTTGGGAATCCGCTAGCTTAGCGTAGCTACTAGCTCTTAGCCGTTTTAGCATGGCGGCTTCTCCTGTCTCTCCCGTACTTTTCTGCTCTGGGTGTGAAATGTTTAGTTATTCCTCGGCCTCTTTTAGCAGTAACGGTACATGTAATAAGTGCAGCTTATTCGTAGCTTTGGAGGCCAGGCTGGGCGAATTGGAGGCTCGGCTCCGCACCGTGGAAAATTCTACAGCTAGCCAGGCCCCTGTAGTCGGTGCGGACCAAGGTAGCTTAGCCGCCGTTAGTTCCCCCCTGGCAGACCCCGTGCAGTCGGGAAGGCAGGCTGACTGGGTGACTGTGAGGAGGAAGCGTAGCCCTAAACAGAAGCCCCGTGTACACCGTCAACCCGTTCACATCTCTAACCGTTTTTCCCCACTCGACGATACACTCGCCGAGGATCAAACTCTGGTTATTGGCGACTCTGTTTTGAGAAATGTGAAGTTAGCGACACCAGCAACCATTGTCAATTGTCTTCCGGGGGCCAGAGCAGGCGACATCGAAGGACATTTGAAATTGCTGGCTAAGGCTAAGCGTAAATTTGGTAAGATTGTAATTCACGTCGGCAGTAATGACACTCGGTTACGCCAATCGGAGGTCACTAAAATTAACATTGAATCGGTGTGTAACTTTGCAAAAACAATGTCGGACTCTGTTGTTTTCTCTGGGCCCCTCCCCAATCAGACCGGGAGTGACATGTTTAGCCGCATGTTCTCCTTGAATTGCTGGCTGTCTGAGTGGTGTCCAAAAAATGAGGTGGGCTTCATTGATAATTGGCAAAGCTTCTGGGGAAAACCTGGTCTTGTTAGGAGAGACGGCATCCATCCCACTTTAGAGGGAGCAGCTCTCATTTCTAGAAATCTGGCCAATTTTTTGGGATCCTCCAAACTGTGACTGTCTAGCGTTGGGACCAGGAGGCAGAGCTGTGGTCTTATACACCTCTCTGCAGCTTCTCTCCCCCTGCCATCCCCCTATTACCCCATCCCCGTAGAGACGGTGCCTGCTCCCAGACCACCAATAACTAGCAAAAATCTATTTAAGCATAAAAATTCAAAAAGAAAAAATAATATAGCACCTTCAATTGCACCACAGACTAAAACAGTTAAATGTGGTCTATTAAACATTAGGTCTCTTTCTTCTAAGTCCCTGTTGGTAAATGATATAATAATTGATCAACGTATTGATTTATTCTGCCTAACAGAAACTTGGTTACAGCAGGATGAATATGTTCGTTTAAATGAGTCAACACCCCCGAGTCACACTAACTGTCAGAATGCTCGTAGCACGGGCCGGGGCGGAGGATTAGCAGCAATCTTCCATTCCAGCTTATTAATTAATCAAAACCTAGACAGAGCTTTAATTCATTTGAAAGCTTGTCTCTTAGTCTTGTCCATCCAAATTGGAAGTCCCAAAAACCAGTTTTATTTGTTATTATCTATCGTCCACCTGGTCGTTACTGTGAGTTTCTCTGTGAATTTTCAGACCTTTTGTCTGACTTAGTGCTTAGCTCAGATAAGATAATTATAGTGGGCGATTTTAACATCCACACAGATGCTGAGAATGACAGCCTCAACACTGCATTTAATCTATTATTAGACTCTATCGGCTTTGCTCAAAAAGTAAATGAGTCCACCCACCACTTTAATCATATTTTAGATCTTGTTCTGACTTATGGTATGGAAATAGAAGACTTAACAGTATTCCCTGAAAACTCCCTGCTGTCTGATCATTTCTTAATAACATTTACATTTACTCTGATGGACTACTCTGCAGTGGGGAATAAGTTTCATTACACTAGAAGTCTTTCAGAAAGCGCTGTAACTAGGTTTAAGGATATGATTCCTTCTTTATGTTCTCTAATGTCATATACCAACACAGAGCAGAGTAGCTACCTAAACTCTGTAAGGGAGTTAGAGTATCTTGTCAATAGTTTTACATCCTCATTGAAGACAACTTTGGATGCTGTAGCTCCTCTGAAAAAGAGAGCTTTAAATCAGAAGTGTCTGACTCCGTGGTATAACTCACAAACTCGTAGCTTAAAGCAGATAACCCGTAAGTTGGAGAGGAAATGGCGTCTCACTAATTTAGAAGATCTTCACTTAGCCTGGAAAAAGAGTTTGTTGCTCTATAAGAAAGCCCTTCGTGAAGGCTAGGACATCTTTCTACTCATCACTAATTGAAGAAAATAAGAACAACCCCAGGTTTCTTTTCAGCACTGTAGCCAGGCTGACAAAGAGTCAGAGCTCTATTGAGCTGAGTATTCCATTAACTTTAACTAGTAATGACTTCATGACTTTCTTTGCTAACAAAATTTTGACTATTAGAGAAAAAATTACTCATAACCATCCCAAAGATGTATCGTTATCTTTGGCTGCTTTCAGTGATGCCGGTATTTGGTTAGACTCTTTCTCTCCGATTGTTCTGTCTGAGTTATTTTCATTAGTTACTTCATCCAAACCATCAACATGCTTATTAGACCCCATTCCTGCCAGACTGCTCAAGAAGTCCTACCATTATTTAATGCTTCAATCTTAAATATGATCAATCTATCTTTGTTAGTTGGTTATGTACCACAGGCCTTTAAGGTGGCAGTAATTAAACCATTACTTAAAAAGCCATCACTTGACCCAGCTATCTTAGCTAATTATAGGCCAATCTCCAACCTTCCTTTTCTCTCAAAGATTCTTGAGAGGGTAGTTGTAAAACAGCTAACTGATCACCTGCAGAGGAATGGTCTATTTGAAGAGTTTCAGTCAGGTTTTAGAATTCATCATAGTACAGAAACAGCATTAGTGAAGGTTACAAATGATCTTCTTATGGCTTCGGACAGTGGACTTATCTCTGTGCTTGTTCTGTTGGACCTCAGTGCTGCTTTTGATACTGTTGACCATAAAATTTTATTACAGAGATTAGAGCATGTCATAGGTATTAAAGGCATTGCGCTGCGGTGGTTTGAATCATATTTGTCTAATAGATTACAGTTTGTTCATGTAAATGGGGAATCTTCTTCACAGACTAAAGTTAATTATGGAGTTCCACAAGGTTCTGTGCTAGGACCAATTTTATTCACTTTATACATGCTTCCCTTGGGCAGTATTATTAGACAGTATTGCTTAAATTTTCATTGTTACGCAGATGATACCCAGCTTTATCTATCCATGAAGCCAGAGGATACGCACCAATTAGCTAAACTGCAGGATTGTCTTACAGACATAAAGACATGGATGACCTCTAATTTCCTGCTTTTAAACTCAGATAAAACTGAAGTTATTGTACTTGGCCCCACAAATCTTAGAAGCATGGTGTCTAACCAGATCGTTACTCTGGATGGCATTTCCCTGATCTCTAGTAATACTGTGAGAAATCTTGGAGTTATTTTTGATCAGGATATGTCATTCAAAGCGCATATTAAACAAATATGTAGGACTGCCTTTTTGCATTTACGCAATATCTCTAAAATCAGAAAGGTCTTGTCTCAGAGTGATGCTGAAAAACTAATTCATGCATTTGTTTCCTCTAGGCTGGACTATTGTAATTCATTATTATCAGGTTGTCCTAAAAGTTCCCTAAAAAGCCTTCAGTTGGTTCAGAATGCTGCAGCTAGAGTACTGACGGGGACTAGCAGGAGAGAGCATATCTCACCCGTGTTGGCCTCCCTTCATTGGCTTCCTGTTAATGCTAGAATAGAATTTAAAATTCTTCTTCTTACTTATAAGGTTTTGAATAATCAGGTCCCATCTTATCTTAGGGACCTCATAGTACCATATTACCCCATTAGAGCGCTTCGCTCTCAGACTGCGGGCTTACTTGTAGTTCCTAGGGTTTGTAAGAGTAGAATGGGAGGCAGAGCCTTCAGCTTTCAGGCTCCTCTCCTGTGGAACCAGCTCCCAATTCAGATCAGGGAGACAGATACCCTCTCTACTTTTAAGATTAGGCTTAAAACTTTCCTTTTCGCTAAGGCTTATAGTTAGGGCTGGATCGGGTGACCCTGGACCATCCCTTGGTTATGTTGCTTTAGACGTAGACTGTGTTTCATAATTATTGTATGGCCTTGCCTTGCAATGTGGAGCGCCTTGGGGCAACTGTTTGTTGTGATTTGGCGCTATACAAGAAAAAAGTTGATTGATTGATTGATTGTGTCCAGCCATTTTGTGTCTGAAATTCTGACACAGGCACTGTAAGTTCTTCACAAAATGGAGGCAGTCTTCGCAATGAATTTGGACATTCATCAGGGATGGGATCTGCCTCCTACTCTGTTGAATAAGTGCATGAACTGGGTGTTGGGTAAAGTTAGAGTCCAACATCTTGGGTGTCTGAGTGAGAAATGTTCACCAAACATTATGTTGAAGATAATACTGCAATGTTTAACATGAATCTCCCGACTACAACACTTGGAAAAGTGGAGTGAGGAGTTTGATCATAGGTGTTTGTAGTTGTCCTCCATCAAGACTAACATCCAGGATTTCAGTGCCTTCATGGACTCATCCATCAGAACTGAATTTGCATGTGGTGAAACTTGTTTAGAGATCACTTGCACTAGCACATGCTCCCAGACCTGTCCTAACCGGACTCACAAGATATAAGTACCCTTAAAACTTTGATTAAACATTAACTTATACAACCAAAAAAGGAGGGAGGCCAGAAGACTAAAATGTCCTTTACGAAGGGCACAATATGGAACAGAGTGAACCAGTAACAGATGAAACAGCTTTATTCACAGAGGCCAGATGCAAATGCTAACAACAAACAGAATGTGCCAAAGAGGTGGAAAAACCTACACTGTGTAAACACAAGAAAATTCAGTTTGTTAAACCAAAGTGACTTAGTAAAGATACCGATGATCCTCAATCTTCTAGTGTTTCGTATCGTTAAAGCAAGTGAAGCTTGCCTGAAGTAAGTCACTAAATTCCCACATACATGCTAAAGACAGACTATGTACTCTCAAGGATACATGTACCCGTTACTTTTACCATGGCTTTGCATAGCAAAAAACCCCCCCAAAAAAACAAAAAACAAATCGTAATTCAACAGATCCTGGCCCTGCGACAGACTGGCGTCCTGTCCAGGGTGTACTGCGTATTGTGCCCTGTGACTGCTGGGATAAGTTCCAGCCCCCCGTCCCCCTTAATTGGAGTAAGCGGGTACAGAAAATGGATGGAATTCAACAGGTCCAAATATATGAATTGAAATTGAACAAGCAGGACACTGACTCCCAATTGCAGGCCTTCTGGTGTTAATATGGACAGAGGAATAACTCTGTATTTTATATTACCAACTAGATACTAAAAATGATAACAAATGAAGGCTGTATTATTTACATGCACTGATACTGATTTAGTCCTAATTTCTAAATAGGTCCTGTAGTCCACACAAAGCTTGGAAGCCTCAGAGGTGAGTATGTGTCAGTAAAGGGGAGGAAAGCGGGAGTCCACGCCTTTCTTGGTGTTCCGTTTGCAAAACCACCTGTTGGTGCGCTGAGACTGAGAGCTCCTCAACCTGCAGAAGGATGGGAAGGAGTGAGAGATGCTTCCCGTCAGCCTTTCATGTAAGGCTTTTTTTTTTTTAAAACATACTTTATTCTATTAAATAGAATTTGCAGTCGTTAATGTATATTACAACAGTTGCAATAACAGTGTTCTGTATTCAGATGTATTCAGTATACAAGACAGTTGAAGGATCTTGTGAATACAATGTGGGGTTTGACATTAGAGTTGCCAGACATTTCAGAAGATTGCCTTTACCTCAACATTTACACACCTGGAAACAAAGCTCCTGATGCCAAGCTGCCAGTAAGTAACCCTGTACTGGATGCATTTGTTTTTACCACTCAGTGCCCAATAATATCTTCCTTTAGGGTTATTCCATATCAAGTCACCCAAAGAGAGGCAGGTCAACCTCTCAGATTTCCCCCCAAAAAATTCACAGGTGCTATTATGGAGAACTCCCAAATATTGGGTCGGTATCTATAATAGTAAAATTGCACAGTTTGTCAGATTATCTTCAGATATCATAGTTTCTGTGGTATAAGTTGCACGCATCAAAAGAATGCCTCGACATGATACTACAACATGATGTCACCTCCATGTGGACTCACCACTAGCAAGGAGATTTTAAAGGGTCTGGTGCATTGTTTTATGGGGGGTAAATGGCCACACAGACTGACACTAGATTATTAATTTTTATTATATATCCCCAACCAAGAAATTAGTTGCACTGGAGTATAGGTTGCAGGACTTCCCTAACTATATATTGTAACACTCCTGTATCAGTAATATGTATGCTTACTGCACACACATTGCCTAATATTTTGTAAATCACAGGAAAAAAGTACTTTATCTATGCTGTTTGAATGAGTAGCTCTCATAGGTGGCATTGTTTGGTTACATTTTTTTTTTTTTTTTTTTTTGGCCATTTTCAGAGCATTGTGAAATGAAAAGTTTCTAACATGCAATTGATATGATTACATTTTTAAAAAGAAAAATATCAGCCCCTATGACAAAGATGTACGTGTCATTTCAAAGAAACTATGAAATGTCAGAAGTTAGACTAGGCTTGTTTGGCAAAATGAATTAAAATTTCAAATGACTATAGTTTCAAAACTATTGGCAATACAGACCCAATAATTCTGATTTCTCCATAAGTTCAGAATAGGAGCACCTGTGATTTTTTTTTTTTTTTTTCTGGGAGCATCTGACAGGATCACCTGAGAAATTTTCTCAGACTGGTGATCTAATGGAGAACGTCTGTTCGTGTTACTTTCTGTGCTAGAGGTTGCACAACTTCAGATTTTTAGAAGTCAGTACTGATGTCCTGAAAACAGAGTCAAGGTCAACTAAACACTAATGACATCTAATAAAACCACATGAGAAGAGAATGCTTTCAGTAATAGTCCACATCATCATCAAAAATTGATGAATATCTTTGACAGATCACAACTCTACATCATCAAAAAAATTGATGAATATCTTTTGTTGTGAAGGTGTAGGAACACGGACCCACAACAGGGGGCGTTAAATGAACGGACAATGGATAAGCCAAACAGTAACAATTTAATGTTGTGAAGTGCACAACGGAATACAGACAAATACAGTTTTGGTAGCACAGACAATTATATGTTGAGTGACGTGTGGGCAGGCTTGAGGATAGGAGACGTCCGTCCTGAACCGAGCTGGATCCCACACGGCCCTCACCGCCAACGGATCTGAAGAACACCGGAGCCGCCAAGTCCTGCATCCCCAGGTGGCCACCGTCTCCAGCTGTCAGACCTGGTACTGCTGGCAGAGAACAGAAACAGTTTTGATGAGTGTGAGTTCGCACACTCAGTAATCCCACCGTCTGTGTTCTTTAGGGAGGGAGCACCTCCACCTCCAATCACACACTCGTGCAGCTCCTGTCTAACCACTTATCTGGTTGGGGTGTGAAGCGAAGCCGTCGCTGATCACACCAAACTCCAGTACCACCGATAAGGCAAACACCACAGGAAAGCGGCTGCAAAAAGAGTTCAAACTAAGACACAGTTTTCAGTTTAGCAGAGAATTACCTCTTCTAGTGGCTGATTTCTCGGTGAGGAGGTGGAGTTGCAGTCCGGCCTTTATGGTGATGTTGATGAGTTGCCTGAGTGACAGCTGGTGCTGATGATGTGTGACAGCTGTCACTCCCAGTGGCTCCGCCCTCTCGTGCTTGAAGCCCGCACTTCAAGCAGGGCGCCATCTGGTGGTCGTGGGCCAGCAGTACCTCCTCTTCAGCGGCCCACACAACATCTTTGACAGATCAAAAATTGATGAATATCTTTGACAGATCACAACTCTGCAGCAATGACACCTGAATGCTGAAATGTCAGGATAAGAGAAAAATTCCATGAGTGTCATTCGTGCAAAACCTTTTTTTTTTTCCCACAAGGAAACTTGAGACATCATGGCCCATAATACAAAGTTTGTAGCTTGTCCCTTTACTACTTGACCATTGGCCCTCGTCTACAAATCCATGCTCAAACCCACACTTATTCCCTCTGATGTTGCATTGTAATCTCACAGTAACTATCAAAGTTATTTGATGTTTCGTACTCTTAAAAAAAAAAAAAAAAAAGTGGCACATTTACACGTGCCGAAAGCACACAACACAAACGGGCACATCCCAACAATATGATTGACCACGTCCTCTCTGATTGTTCTGTGTGATGCGGGGACCATTTATTCTTCACCATCACAGTTCCATGCGCTATTGCATGTCTACTACACTCAGAGGCGCTACTGTGCACACGCATGGAGTAACAGGATGAGAGTTGCTGGAGCAGGTCTCACAGATGTTTGCTGCTGGCCAGTCACATTAGTGAACAACGCAAATGTTTCACAAAACACTGATTTATTGTGGTGCATTCTTCAAAGTCTCTTTTGACTTACCAGGTCATGGTTTGGATCCACGGTGGAGGGTTTGCATCAGGGTCAGCTTCAATGTACGATGGATCTGCCCTGGCAGCTTACCAGGAAGTAGTTGTGGTTGTAATCCAGTACCGATTGGGACTGCTGGGCTTTCTCAGGTAAAAAAGAAAAGATAATAATATTATCACTATTATCCCAAGTGGAAGTGCAATTGCAGTGATCATAAAACACAAGTGCCTTTATGATTCCTCAGTCTCCTATGAATTTCATCATTGGTTTCCATACATTTCATCCATACGTTTAATGTTTACTTAATTTTTTGTACCCAGTCACAGAATATAGGAATGTAGGTATCAGGCGGGATGGTCTGGAATTGCAGGACACAAATGCACGGCTCAGACAAACAGCTCTGGTTTTTAGAAGGTTTTTCCTATTGAGGATAGTGGTGGTCGGTACACAAGTAAGCAGTCCAGAAAAAGCAGCAGTACAAAAAACATCAGGCAAACCGGCGTGGTTGAAGCAACAGGCTGGAGGTCAGGTACACACAAAGAGGCAGGCAGGACTATGGAACGCAGGAACAGAGCTGGAATGAGGGCACAAGGCACGACAAACTGGCGGGGAACAAACATACCCAGTGAGCTTGAATAACCGCAGGTGGTAATCAGCAAATCAGGAACAGGTGTGCATGGAAAGTACCAGAACTAGGGTGTGGCCAGGAGAGAGAGAGAAACACCCATCACCAATATTTTACATTTCGTTGGGTTTGGTTGGTTTCTTCTCTTGCTGGGGTTTTCCTGCTTGGGTCTGCCTGTCTTTTCTTTCTCTTGTCTCTCTCCCTTGGAACAGAACAAAAGAACAAAATAAAACCGAACACCTAGCAAAACTCAAACCCTGACAGTAGGAATTTCAATAGGAACCACCCGATCTGTCTGTCCAAGAGTCTTGTATGGGCAACTCCTCTTAAACCAATTGGTGGATTTCAGAGAGACTTTACGCAATGGCAGCGCGCCATATTTATGTGCATGAATGAAAATAATATTGTCTGATGTATTCAGTAGAAGATGACAGGACTTTCATAGCTGTTGTTGCTTAATGCATAGTTGTTAGTTACATTTACTGTTTATATACAAACCTGTTGGGCTCTTTACAGAAGTTGACCGGTTTGTTAATTCAGGTGTTTTATTACAACAGATTTACTACCACTGATATATATATTACAAACAAATAAGTGATATGGCAGAGCGGCTGTAATTGGCATCACTTTGTGAGCTAGCTCACAAATATCCCGTGCTTCATAATTGGACTAGTTTGGAATTGCATCTGGTGAAAAACAGGTCAAAATAACATGGATCCACACCAGTTCCACTATGGTGTCTCTGCAAAACAGAGTAACTCAAAGAAAGAAAGTTAACGTTAAGTTAAGTTAAAGTGGGGGAGGTGATGGTCTAGTGGCTAAGGTGTTGGGCTTGAGTCCAGAAGATCATGGGTTCAAATCCCCACCTGACTGGAAAATCACTAAGGGCCCTTGGGCAAGGCCTTTAATCCCCTATTGCTCCCGGTGTGTAGCGAACGCCTTGTATGGCAGCACCCTGACATCGGGGTGAATGTGAGACATAATTGTAAAGTGCTTTGAGCGTCTGATGCAGATGGAAAAGCGCTATATAAATGCAGTCCATTTACCATTTAACGGTGACTGATCACTTGGCCTAATTCAGCCTAACCAACCATGGTTCTGTATTCTATCCAGCACTGGCGATGAGAACATGCCAGGAAACTTTGGCCTGTTGGACCAGGTTGAAGCCCTTCGATGGGTTCAGCAGCACATTCACAATTTTGGCGGAAATCCGAATTTAGTCACCATATTTGGGGAGTCTGCTGGCGGTATGAGTGTATCTCTTTTGGTAAGAGCCAGACTACAGTCAAGCATTGTTGTTTTTAGGATGGACACATTTTAATGCCATTGTTTTGTGCAATAACATTACTATAAAGTTAACACTGTGCACTTTGTATTTTCGGTTTCTTTGTTCACAGCTTCTCTCGCCGTTGTCTGATGGGCTGTTCCATCGTGCAATTGCTGAAAGTGGCACTGCTTCCATGGGGCTGCTGGGCTTCATAAATAATGATGTCTTGCCAATAATCCAGGTTATTTATAGTGTTTTTTATGCATTGTTTTACAACATTATAAAACCATATTACCATATAACTGTAATCTTGATTGTGGATTTCTCATATCCATTCTCAGGTAGTAGCCAATGAATCTGGGTGTAGCATCGAGTCTACAAAGGAAATGGCTGAATGCATGAGAAACATTAACATTGATGCAGCAAAGAGTTTTAGTGAGGTGAGGCATGAAAAGTGGAAAGAATAACTTCATGAGTTGTTGAACATTCTTGCTTTTGTCCTCTGTTACATTATATTAATTTTTTTATCCCCCACTAACCACGAGGCCAGAAGGAGATACAAAATTACGCTCAGTTAGTGTTTGTTTCAGTCACAGTTTCTTGCACCCATCCCGTGAAAATATGATCAAAATTTGGCAAATTATACTTCCTTGAACAAGTATATCAAATACATGTTTAAATTTGTGCATGTTCAGGTTTGACCAAGAGCTTCTAAGGCCGCATTTTGTGTGTGTGTGTGGTGTGTGGTGTGGTGTGTGTGTGTGTGTGTGTGTGTGTGTGTGTGTGTGTGTGTGTGTGTGTGTGTGTGTGTGTGTGTGTGTGTGTGTGTGTGTGTGTGTCTTTGACAACAGTTTATCCATTAATTTCTTTGGAAGCCTCTTTGATGTCTGAGGGACCACGTATGTGGTGTGTGCTGGGAAGCTATCTTCAGGAAGCTAGCATGATAATAAGGGAACTCCTTCAAGTCAGTTGCTTGAGAATTGCGAGTCAAAGTGTGTAGTTGTAGAAGTGAAACTCGGTTAGTGAGTTGAACACATTATAAATACATAGGCATCTTTGGTAGCTACAGCAGTTGTTTGTTGCCTCTTGTTTTTGTCTCTGTAGTGTTCTGTGTGCAAATTCTACACAAGTGGATGACAAAAAAAACTGAAAAAAAAAGCCACTTGTGGCTGGTGTGGTCTTTGTAAAGAAATTAATTTCTTTGCGTTGACCAGTAGAAGGTGGCCCATGTATATTAAGGACAATATAAATGCGGTATGTGGTAACGAGCCACAAGGACCTCTTAGAACAGTGGTTTTCAAACTGTGGGGTGTGCCCCCTGGGGGGCACCAGAGTTCTTCAGGGGGCACAAAAAATAACTGTAAACACTGTTAATCAACAAAAAAAGATGGGGGAAAAAAGGACAAAGAAAACACTGTTAGCTAACATGCCAGGAGCAAATTGGATAAATTTTTAGTGCATAAATCTACCAGTGAGAAGACAGAATTTGAGGCAACTAAAAAAGAAGAAAGTAGAGGACGATCTTTGTTTGCTGCTCTCCTCAGTGCATCAGCCTGCATCAGCCACCTGTGCGCGTCAAAAATCCCAGACTCATTGCTCGCTCCAAACAAGAGGTGAGACAAGATGAGACTGAGACTAGATGAGGAGACTAAATTTGTATAAAGTTTAACTAATTTTATTTATGTTAAAATGTGTTATGTCAAATACGTTGAGAAAAACACAGATGTTTAAATGTTAAAAAATGTTTAAAATATGACAAAAGGTAAAAATAAAAGAATACAAAGTTTTTAAAATGTTTGAAAAGGGTGTAAAATGTGTAATGGCATAGACAGCTCCTTAAAACACAATAATATAATTTACCAATGTGTTAATATGATGTCTAAAAGAATAAAAAGAATGCCGAAGATGTTGAAGTTGTGTGTGTGTGTGTGTGTGTGGGGGGGGGGGGGCAGCTATTCATTTGTTCTCTCACTCTCTACTCTCCCACACTTTGAAAACTCCGGCCTTAGACGTTCTAGTTGGACTACTTAACTGAAAACAGTGTTTATCATGCAGTTATCAAGTAAATAAAAGTCAAATATTTGGCTGGTATAAATGATCAAATTCCATGTCTAAATTCTGAAAATGGATTGTTTTTTTTCCCATATACAGCATCAGAAGACAAAACACATGCTTGAGGTGAATAGCTCCTAATTTATTTAACAAGGATAATCAAGCCTACACTGTACTACAATGGAGCAGAAAATGTAGCAATCAAGATATACGTTGCATTAACCATTTAGGAACTATGGTCATTTGTATACAGTGCGACCTCTGTTATCGAAGCCATTAGTAACTGTACAGAATAAATGGAAGGATTATTTTTAAAACATGGTATCTCTTTTTCAGATAGTTTACTTCAGATAATCAGGGGATGGATACAAGAACATTCAAGGTCAACAACCATGACTTCATTTAAATCAGTGGTTCTCAAAGTTTTAATATAATATATTATATATATATAGATATATATATATAATATATATATCATATATATATATATATATATATATTTCAACACCCTGCGCGATTTCGCAATTCTCTTTCTTCCTTCCACTTAGAAACTCATGGAGGGGTCTGGTCTTTGGTGCACGTCTACTGTGAGAGACATAATCTAAAAAAATAATAATAATAATAATAATCTGGAAATCACAATGTATGATTTTTTTTATATATATAATTTATTTGTATGTTACTGCTGCAAATAAGTATTTGAACACCTGTGAAAATCAATGTTAATATTTGGTACAGTAGCCTTTGTTTGCAATTACAGAGGTTAAACATTTCCTGTAGTTTTTCACCAGGTTTTCACACACTGCAGCAGGGATTTTGGTCCACTCCTCCATACAGATCTTCTCCAAATCTTTCAGGTTTGGAGTTTCAGCTCCCTCCAAAGATTTTCTATTGAGTTCAGGTCTGGAGACTGGCCAGGCCACTCCAGGACCTTGAAATGCTTCTTACAGAGCATCATCCAGATGGTCACTGGTGAACTTCAAACGGGCCTGGACATGTGTTGGCTTGAGCAGGGGGACCTTGCTGCCCTGCAGGATTTTAAACCATGACAGCATCATGTGTTACTAATGTAATCTTTGTGACTGTGGTCCCAGCTCTCTTCAGGTCATTGCCCAGGTCCTCCTGTGTAGTGCTGAGCTTTCTCAGAATCATCCTTACCCCAAAAAGTGAGATCTTGCATGGAATCCAGACCGAGGGAGATTGACAGTCATCTTGTGTTTCTTCCACTTTCTAATAAATAATCATAACAGTTGTTGTCTTTGGGCAGCACGGTGGATTAGTGGTTAGCACTGTTGCCTCACAGCGAGAAGGTCGTGGGTTCAATTCCTGTGGCCTTTCTGTGTGGAGTTTGCATGTTCTCCCCGTGTTTGCATGGGTTTCTTCCGGGTGCTCCGGTTTCTTCCCACATCCAAAGACATGCGGGTTAGGTGGATTGGCATCTTTAAAATTGTCTGTAGGTGTGTGTGTGGGTATGTCTGTGTTTGTTTGTCTATTTGTGGCCCTGCGACAGACTGGCATCCTGTCCTGCGTGTACCCCACCTCATGCTGTATGACTGCTGGGATAGGCTCCAGCCCCTTGCGACCCTTAATTGACTAAGCAGTAGAAGATGAATGAATGTGAGTTGTTGTCTTCTACCAAGCTGCTTGCCTGTTGTCCTGTAGTCCATCCCAGCCTTGTCCAGGTCTACAGTTTTGTCCCTGGTGTCCTTAGACAGCTCTTTGGTCTTGGCTATGGTGGACAGGTTGGAGTGTGATTGACTGAGTGTGTGAACAGGTGTCTTTTATACAGGTAACAAGTTCAAACAGGTGCAGTTAATACAGGTAAAGAGTTCAGAATAAGAGGGCTTCTTAAAGAAAAATGAACAGGTCTGTGAGAGCCAGAATTCTTGGTAGTTGGTAGGTGTTCAATACTTATTTGCAACAGTAACATACAAATAAATTATTAAAAAAATCATACATTGTGATTTCCGTATTTTTTATGTCTCTCACAGTGAACATGCACCTAAGATGAAAATTTCAGACCCCTCCATGATTTCTAAGTGGGAGAACTTGCACAATTGCAGGGTGTTGAAATATTATTTTCCTCAGTGTGTTTGTGTGTGTTGTGTGGGTGTGTGTGGTGTGTGTGTGTGTGTGTGTGTGTTGTATATATATATATTATATATATATATACACACACACAGGGGTGCACATAAGTGGTACACATGTGCGGCAAAAATCTGGAATGTGTAATGACACGTGTTATTTCACGCCTTTGCGTATTCACCGATCATGTCTTAACTTTCATCTCACATGTTGCTTGTCAACTACTGTCAGAGATGTCCAGAAAACAACAAACATTAAGCAGCTTCTTTGGCGTTTCGCCACCACAAAGAGACGACAACTGGAGCCAGAGCCAGAGCCAAAGAAGAGACTTTTCTAGAAAAGTGGCTCCAAGATGTGCAGTGGCTCAAAGCTAACGATGAGCGCACTGAAATGTGGTGCAAGATTTGCCGCTCACATCCACATCTAGCAGATAAGGTGCATTTTATAAAGGCTCAAAGAATTTCAATCATCCTTTATTTGATAAACATGAAAAAAGCAAGGAGCACACGAATGTGACGCTAGCCGAGAAGAAATGTCCAATCGTCCACTTATCAGATGCGCGACAAGCTGAATGAAGAACAGCGGCAAGCTCTGTTTAATATTTTTCTGCTCGCCTTCCATAAAGCTAAACATGCACGTCCCATGTCTTCCTATTCTGAGGACATTCCTTTACTGAAGCGGCTGGGAGTAAATGTCAGGGTGCGTATCTTTCACGTGAAGGCGGCACACGGATCGTGCAGAGCATCGCTCACACCATCAGCGAGGAGTTACGAACCAAATTGCAGTCTGTTGAATTTTGGGGGCTGCTTTTTGATGGATCTGAGGACATCACAAAAAGCAGCAGGAAATCGTTTACATTGTGTCTGTGTCCAGCAACGGAGAGTTTACGTCCGACTTTCTTGGACTGATTGAACTGGGTGCTGACCGAACCGCACAGGACGTAACAGACGGACTTGTGAGACTTTTCCAGGACAGGCTTGGATGACTGGACAACAAAGTTGGTTGCTGTGTGCACAGACGGGGCAGCTGTCAACGTCGGTATGTACAACGGTGTGGTACCAAAACTCCGGCAACTTGCTGCGTTTGGAGACTCCCTTGTGCACATTTTGTGCACCGCACACACACTGAGAATTGCGCAAAATCAGCTGATAATGTGCCTTACTGTGAGACATTCAATCGCTCTGTGGTCAAGCTGCTGCAGTTTTATTTACAAAAAGGTGGAGCAAAAAAAATGCTGCACTGAAGAAGCTGTGTGAAGAAAATGGGATCTCTTTGTGAAACTGGGCAAGTTTCATAATATCAGATGGCTGCATGGAGGCATGAAACACTGATAAAAATATCAAGACTGTTGCCAGCCATTAAAATGCAACTGGATACGAGTGATAACAGTGACCTTCAGCATATCTGCACAGAGCGTTTTCAGTGCTTTCTGTCAAACATGCTTGACATTGGCAACATATTGAAGACCACATCCATTAGGTTTCAGAAGGAAAAGCTGACCATTGGAGAATGTAAAGATGAACTCATGGTGGCCATTGGACAGTTCACACTTCTGCTTGATGGTGAAGGTCACAGTGCACAGAGTTTCTAATGCTGATGCTGACAGAGACAAGACAAACTTACTCAGGGGTTAATTGAAGAGTTTGAAGTCAGATATGATTCCCTCAAGTCATGTGATCATTTCTTAGTATTTGATCCTTCAACATGGCCTCAGGAAATGCAAGAGCTCCACAATTTTGGAAACAAAACAGTTTGCAGCATTCTCAAGAAATATGAAGCTGCCTTGCAACTTGACAAAAACACCACTGTGACAGAATGGATGCGCTTAAAGCAGGCAGGAAACCTGGGAGCCTCTTCTGTATATGACTTGGTCCAAATAATAAATACAAGTAACCCAGATGCTTACTCAACATCAACAAGGTGGTTAAGCTGTCTCTTACACTGCCTTTAAGAGTGCAGCTTGTGAGAGGTTCTCACATCTCAACATAATAAAAACCAAGTACAGATCTCGTCTGTCACATGCTCGTCTCTCAGCCCTGATGCGCATTCACCTGTCAAAGCAGACCACAGAGACATTTGACCCAAAGCAAGCTGTGACCTATGGATGGAGACAGCTAATCGGAGGCTCAACCAAGACGGGAGATGCATCTGCAGTATCTTCATCATCTACCATGCAGGAAGCTGAAGCAGAGGAGTGAGGTGACAGTGAGGAGGACAGTGAGGAAGACTGCACTTAAGACCACGCTATATGGAGTGAGTACCAACACCATCTCCTGGTACTCACCTGAGTAACTCTCTGAAAAAGTTATGTGCACCCCTGTTGTATGTGTGTGTTTATATATATATATATATATATATATATATATATATATATATCTATATATATATATATATTATATATATATATATATATATATATATATATATATATATATAGATAATATATATATATGTATGTATGTATGTATGTATGTATACACACACACATAGGGTGTCTCAAAAATGTACCCAAAAGTGTTTTGACAGCACAAAAAAAAAAAAAAAACAATATTATCAGACATTATCTGCATGACCATGTGGCCAAAGCGTGTATTTTTTCTCCCCAATGCATAGTGTTTAGTTCAGTCTTTCCTTGTTGATGTTTTAACCCTTTATCTTTTACACCACATAATCAGTGTCACCTCCTTGTCTGAACTTTCCTAAGAAACAAATCATCCGTCTACAGTTTTCTGGAAAACCGCCTAGCAAAATCAAGTCTCCTTGCCATTTGCTGAGACTGAATTTTGTATGGAAAGAGATGCAAGTCAGCCCTTAGGATGTGTTGCACAGAACCCGACCATTTTGCTCTCTGAATTAGGGTCAACTGTGGCATTTTTCCTGGACTTTAATGTCTTGCAGAACAACTTTAGGGTTTAGGGTGAACATCATTATTCCCAATAAAACCATTTCCTGGTATTCATATTTCAGAGTACTTTTGGGTACATTTTTTGAGACCCCTATATCTATTCTTAACTATAAGTCTAGTAGGAAGTTCTCAAAAACGGTAACCATGTAACACCACTTTTTGTTGATTTTACGGACTCCTGTTGTCCTGTCAATGCTGATAACTTGAGGCTGAGGCGTATGATGTGCCTTGACAGTTTCATCATTTTTATGTATTTGAGTCTTTGGAGCTAGTACATGCTGGTTGTTTATGGATTGCCAAGTTACTTTTTAATTGTGCATTCGTTGTACTTCAGGAGCTTGAGTTTTGAGTTACATGGTTTTTATTTTTTGACTGTTTTGATTAAGGCAGAAACTATATCTTGTTTTACAACATTTTGTGTTGTGTGTGCAGATTTTACTAAGGCCTATTCCTGTGACTGTGATGGACACTTTCTGAGAAAACCTGTGGATGAAATGTTGCAGAATCATGAACTGCTCACAGTACCTTCATGACTGGAGTAAATAATGATGAAGCTGGTGGTTAATTCCCAAAGTAAGTGTAAAACGTACACACACACACAAAAAATCATGGTAGTTAAAGGCAAATGATCTTCTTATGGCCTCGGACAGTGGACTCATCTCTGTGCTTGTTCTGTTAGACCTCAGTGCTGCTTTTGATACTGTTGACCATAAAATTTTATTACAGAGATTAGAGCATGCCATAGGTATTAAAGGCACTGCGCTGCGGTGGTTTGAATCATATTGTCTAATAGATTACATTTGTTCATGTAAATGGGGAATCTTCTTCACAGACTAAAGTTAATTATGGAGTTCCACAAGGTTCTGTGCTAGGACCAATTTTATTCACTTTATACATGCTTCCCTTAGGCAGTATTATTAGACGGCATTGCTTAAATTTTCATTGTTACGCAGATGATACCCAGCTTTATCTATCCATGAAGCCAGAGGACACACACCAATTAGCTAAACTGCAGATTGTCTTACAGACATAAAGACATGGATGACCTCTAATTTCCTGCTTTTAAACTCAGATAAAACTGAAGTTATTGTACTTGGCCCCACAAATCTTAGAAACATGGTGTCTAACCAGATCCTTACTCTGGATGGCATTACCCTGACCTCTAGTAATACTGTGAGAAATCTTGGAGTCATTTTGATCAGGATATGTCATTCAAAGCGCATATTAAACAAATATGTAGGACTGCTTTTTTGCATTTACGCAATATCTCTAAAATTAGAAAGGTCTTGTCTCAGAGTGATGCTGAAAAACTAATTCATGCATTTATTTCTCTAGGCTGGACTATTGTAATTCATTATTATCAGGTTGTCCTAAAAGTTCCCTAAAAAGCCTTCAGTTAATTCAAAATGCTGCAGCTAGAGTACTAACGGGGACTAGAAGGAGAGAGCATATCTCACCCATATTGGCCTCTCTTCATTGGCTTCCTGTTAATTCTAGAATAGAATTTAAAATTCTTCTTCTACTTATAAGGTTTTGAATAATCAGGTCCCATCTTATCTTAGGGACCTCGTAGTACCATATCACCCCAATAGAGCGCTTCGCTCTCAGACTGCAGGCTTACTTGTAGTTCCTAGGGTTTGTAAGAGTAGAATGGGAGGCAGAGCCTTCAGCTTTCAGGCTCCTCTCCTGTGGAACCAGCTCCCAATTCAGATCAGGGAGACAGACACCCTCTCTACTTTTAAGATTAGGCTTAAAACTTTCCTTTTTGCTAAAGCTTATAGTTAGGGCTGGATCAGGTGGTTATGTGTCGACGGGTTGAGGAGCGGACCTGCGTCAGACGGAACCCAGCGCTAAAATAACCAGAAAAGCGGTTCCAAAAACAATTATTTTCACCCTGTGCATAAAAAGTGTAAAACAAAAAAGCGTCTCTGGTGGGAGTGACTGTTGGCACGCTCTCCAGCGCCCGCAAGGATCAAAGCCCGGCGCTCCTGGCCACTACCACCGCCAAACACCCCCCAGGTGGACACGACAAACTGACTCTCTGTGAAGCAAAGAAGAGGTGAGGTAAGTCAGCAGTTACAACAATATCTTCAAAAGACACACGCTATCAGCAACACATTCAGGTCTGTATCTTTTTAACTTTATGCAAATGAGCAGCTTCTCACAACAGGTGGAGGATCACTTATCCGCACGCCACAGCAGTGAGAAGCAAGCTGCACAATTCTCATCACAATTCAAGTATAACACCAAGTTACTATCAACAATTAGTCAAACAATTAATCACCTTGATGTGTGCTGACAGCATGTGTCCTCACCCTTCCTGCTTCACGGCTCGATGTGTCAAACCCAGGCGCGGTCCTCAGCGTCTCACAAACGAACATCACAAGGTCGAGTTCCCGGCAGTTCTGCTTGAATCACACATGCTTAAATGCAGAACGCCATCCAATTATCTGCTTCAGCTGAAAGTCTTTAAGGTTGCATGTGAGCACCATCACAGGTGCACATGATGTTGATGAGGGTGAGGACTCTTCAGCCAGCACCTTCTCCACAGACAAATCAGTTTCCATGCCACCTGAGAGCAAAGAAAAGAAAAGAACACCAAAATATCCAGCCACCCCCCAACACACAAACCACCACTTAGTTATGCATAGACTAGACTGCTGGGGGTTCCCATGATGCACTGTTTCTTTCTCTTTTTGCTCTGTATGCACCACTCTGCATTTAATCATTAGTGATGATCTCTGCTCCCCTCCACAGCATGTCTTTTTCCTGGTTCTCTCCCTCAGCCCCAACCAGTCCCAGCAGAAGACTGCCCTCCCTGAGCCTGGTTCTGCTGGAGGTTTCTTCCTGTTAAAAGGGAGTTTTCCTTCCCACTGTAGCCAAGTGCTTGCTCACAGGGGGTCGTTTTGACCGTTGGGGTTTTACAATTATTGTATGGCCTTGCCTTACAATATAAAGCGCCTTGGGGCAACTGTTTGTTGTGATTTGGCGCTATATAAAAAAATTGATTGATTGATTGAAAAACACCTGTAATAATTAATAAACAAATAAAAGGGGAGGAGTAACAGGAAGACAGAGGTCGGGAATGAGAGGAACAGTAATAGCCAATATTTGATCAGTATGTCTGGTATTTATGTTGTGTTATATTACAAACTGTTTTTTTTTTTTACTTTCACTTTCGATACTCTGTGTGCTTCTTACCCTGTGTGATGCTATACAATGTTGTGGGAACCTCAGTTTCCCTAAGGGAGTCTTCCCAAAGGATCAATAAAGTTCTGTCTAATCTTCTTGTTTCTGTTTGTCATCTGCTACTTGCAACTTTGCTCTCCAAACTGGACAGAGGGAATGGACCGGAAACAGGACTGTGTTCTGTCCTCTTTTTTCCCTGATGTAAGATAAACATCGCCAATCATTCAGAGTATCACACTTTTCATCCAATCAAGCAGCTGTTGACATGTTTGCTGCATATTGCCTGCAGCCAGCAGATGACATGCTGAAACTGATGCTAACAGAGAATATTTGGGATCTGCTGAAGATCGTGTGAAAAATCGAGATGGGTTACCAAGCTGCTCGGAGAGATATCACCTTTCACCATTAAGACAGCAGCCACAGAGTATTTATTCTAAAGCTACATCTTTATAGACTAGACAACTGCCCACAGAGGTATTTATTCTAAAGCTAAGCCCTCATCTTCCTAACCCTGAAGAACTGCTATTGGCACACATTTGTCCACTAACAGATGCAGGAGCTCCTGTGTACCTGTATGAGTACCAGTACACTCTCAGTTTCCTGAAGTCAAATAGGCCAAGATTTGTAAAGAGTGACCATTTTGATGAAGTTTTAACGGTATTCGGCGTCTGCTTCACAACTGCCCATGTCAAATTTGAGAGTAAGTAATGTTCATCAAATGACCACCAGAAATAATTGCTTTCTGGGTTTTTTTTACTGAGTGTCAAAGTCTGCAGCTGACATCTGACTGGTCTGTTGGTTTTAGAGGCTTGTCCAGAAGAAGAGGAACAATTCAGCAAAATCATGATGAGCTACTGGGGCAACTTTGCCCGCACAGGGTAGGAATGAACCCTCTTTGTTTATAATGCACCGTGGGATAAAACCAGCATGATTATAGCGTGTGCATGTTTGTGCAGATCTCCCAATGGGGATGATATTGCCTACTGGCCTCAGTATGGAGCAGAAGAACACTACATGTTCATCGATATCGATAAGCAAGTCACTGCTCAGCACCTGAGGAAGGATCGGTTCATCAACTGCACCAAGACCATTCCAGATTACATCCAAAAACATAAAGAGGCGCACAAAGAGTTGTAAAAACAGATTAAACCTGATGACTCTAGTACACTGGCATTTGATCCATCCCCAATCACAAACAAGTTCAAAGAAAATTTTACTTTGCACTGTTTTTAAGGCACATTTGAATTGTCTGATTTGCCTAATCTAAATCAAATGCCCTGATGTTGCACTTTAACATGTGCACATGGACCTTCATGAAGGCCTCATCTCCCTCCTCCTTCCATATCAGACTGCACATCTTCTCTTTTTCTGACAATTTCTGTAAACCCCAGAGATGGTTGTGTGTGAAAAATCCAGTAAATCAACAGTTTCCAGGAGTACTACTCCTGGACCCGCTCTACACACTGGTCATTTATGAGAGCTGGAGGGAGAACAGAAAGTGACCTGCCAAAATTAATTTGGATTAACAAGCAACTGAATAGGTGTACCTAATAAAGTGGCCGGTGAGTGTAGTCTTCTTGGTGAATGGAATAAAAAGGATTGTGTTGTTTTTTAAACTACTAACCATAACCTGCCAATTTTTTAACCAATACTTTTTTGAATGTCCATGAGCAAGTAGAGTAACTTTAGCATCACTGAGTTCCAGTGATGGTAAAGGTATGATCACTATGTCAACAGGTTTAAGAACCCTCATGCTGGTGAAATGGAGGCTCATACATATCATTTGTCACACAGTAAGGGTGCATGAATCCCTGTCTCCAAAGAAGCAAAAATGTGTGACTGGTGAGTGCATAATGCAGTCGACAATCGCACCACTAGATGACACTAAATCATACACACTGGGGCTTAATTTAGAAGCATGGGGTACAGAAGATTTTGAGGTGTGAATTACTTCTTTGATGCACTGATTCTGTAATTATGAATGAATAAAAGTAGTTCAGTGATGAATTGCAAAGTCTGCTGCTGTGAACAAGTCTTATGTAGAGCTGCTCACTGTGAAGAGCCCATGTGCTTACATTGTGTGTGGAAAGTAATATTGAACACATTCCTTGAAATCATTTTTAGGAAAAGAACATCTATTTTAAGAGTTTTTCACATATTACAATTCCATTTTTAGAGTCTATTATGTAAATGTGCTGAATGTGTTGTACTGCCACGAGTCAAGAACTGCATCCAGGAGAACATTCTGGCTGAGGCTACTTTTCTATCAAATGTGTCCCTATATGAGTAGGACACCTTTACTCAGAAACTGCCAAACTGGATGGCTTAAAAAAAAAAAAACTTTTGCAAACATTTTCTGTCTCCAAGTCACTTGGAACTAACGTACCATATTTCTGGATTAAAATGCCTCTTGAAGAGGAAAAAACAAAACATGAAAGTCAACATTTTTCTGTATTAACAGCAATTTAGTTTGATTGTTGTAGTGTAATTTTATTATTGGCATTTATTATTTACAATGATGCTTCACATTCACCTGTACACACAGATATCAGCTTCCTACCAGGCAACGTGCTCATCTGCACAATGGGAGCAATTGGGGGGGATTAAGGACATTGCCCAAGGACCCTTCATGAGTTTCTGGGCTGACAGGGAATTGAACCGTGGATCCTCTGGTCTCAAGCCCACCGCTTAACCACTAGACTCATCTCCCCAGGACCTCCCAAACTATATATATATATATATATATGTGTGTGTGTGTGTGTGTATGTAGAAAATTTACTTTAGTTCCTTTTTTCAATACTTTATACAGTTAAGATTAAGTACTCAGCAAAGTAACCAATAGTTACTTTTCTGATTACTAATTAAAAATAACCAAGTTAGATTACTAGTTACGTTATTAGTTACATTCAACAGCTACCTACAAGTTGTCCATAGCTTCTAATGAAGTAAAGTAACTTTTCAAAGTTACTGTGGCAACACTGAATATGACAAACGTAGACTTTCTTCATCTTACCAGTTAAGTTCATGGATGAAACAAAAGTGCACAACCATTGAAGACACTGAAAGAAAGTTTTTTTTTTTTTTTAAATTATTGAGAAGAGCGCTTAAGCTGAAAAGCTCCCTGAAGTCCAATGTGAGCAGTTCAACAGGTCAAAGTTTAGTTAAATCTGGTAAATCTGGCCCACAGCATTGAAGATACAAAGCAACACATTCAAAACAAATTAGTCAGAATACACGACTTTCACAAGAACAAAGAAAGAGCCAATAAAAAACAATCCATAAAGTTGATCAGAAATTAATGCCATGTGATAACATTATGTTGAAGATACTTTTCTTTGCAAATGTTCGTAAAGCTGCAGTCTGATAGAAAAGTACTGGCCAGTGGTTTTTCAATGATTCACTATTCTGCCCAGAAAAGTGCACTTGGAGTAGGAAAGCTACTGGGCACCACCATCAGGCCGTGATGACATATGTAGACACTTGATGTGGTAAGCTGAGATATGCGTTGGAGCTGCAAGTTAAAAGTTCAGCTTGTCTGGTTTTAAAGTTTGAAATAAACTGAGAAAACTGGAGGCAACTGCTTGGCAAAGCCACAAATGCAATATTTATGAAGGTAAAATAAAATTTTCAAAAGCACTCCATAATTATAGAAACACAAACTGTCATTTTACTGCAATAAAAACTAGCTTATGTATACAGTAGGTTAGTACTCTATTGCATTACAACCTTCCATCTTAATATTGTTATTAAATGAATGGATCATGAGACAACACAGAAAAGCCTAAAAATCTGATTCGGTCTGCAAAAAACCTGGCTCAAATGCTATTTAATTTGATAAATTAGTGATTAACTTCATACATAAGTCAATTTTGTTGGTAGTTTCCCTCCCTCTTTAAGTACAGAGGGGAAAAAGATTTCTGATGATTCTCAAGATGTGAACTCAAAAACATGGCATGCTGCTTCACAAAAGATAAATTTCTCATTATGTTCAGATAAGAGTTATGTGTGAGATACAATTTAATAGAAATAAAATGCAGCATGCAGTTAATCATGGATTACTGAATTCATTGCAGTAGTATAGAATGTGCAGAACAGCTCTTCCCCCCCTTCTCTCTTCAAGCACTACCCAAGTGCAAACTTAGTGTACATTTTGGAATCAGAGGCACATATAGTTTGATCAAATGCTAGCGATTTTTTTTTCTTTTGCTGGGAATAAATAAATAAATAAGCTTTGTCTGTTAAACCAGAAGATAGAGGTCATTTTCAGTTGCTGCGATACACTGATCTCGCTGTTATGAGAACAAAAGGTGATGAGAAAAGGTGATAGAGCTATCTTAACTCAAGTGTAAAACCCCATATTTATAAAATCTGTAGAGAATAGAACCAGAAATTAAAATCAAGAGCTAAAACAAGGACAGAGGTGATCTGAAGATTACATATTAGGCGCTGCATCTTCAGTGGAGACTTAAAGCTGGGTGCATCAGGATGTCCAGGATTGCATGTTGTGCAGCATGGCCTCAAAACGCTCCATGTTTGGGGCATGAGCATGCGGCAGGTGGTCCGTCAGGCGGCTGTACAGGCTGAAAGACTTCAACTCCAGCCAGATGAAACCAAAACGGTCCTCATCAAACAACACAAACAACCCTGGGGTTCGCTCTGGGCTTGTAAATCCATGCCCAGCGATGAGACCTGTCCCATAGAAGCTGAAAAGTAGAGCAGAAACAACAGTCAGGCAGTATTTTACTGACTCTACGAAGTACTTGACTGTGTGTGTGCGCACGCCTGTCGGTGCAGTCGACTGTATGTGATATCTTGATACACACAATCATCTCACGAAAACCTGATAATTTTAATATTGGGCGCATTTCAATTTTAACTGTGGCCACCATGAGGTCAAGAGCAAACTTGTGTACATGTTATCTTGACAAAGACTTCTTGTCTTGAGGTGATACTTTGTATACAGGGTCACTGCATTTCTGTATTGTATTCACCAGGGTCAAGAGTCTCAGAAACCTGCTTTAGATTATACCTTGCTAAGACCTTGCATAAGTTTCAGGTTGGGCTCAGTGATAATCTCTGGGATACCGTATTGCCCTTGCTTTTACGTAAATAAGTAAATCATGATGCTTAACAACTACAGCACAGATTACCATATTTTCTCAGAGATAGCATGTATCCTTATCCAAGTGAAGGAGTTCAAGTCCTTGAGTGAGGGGACATTGGAGTGTGAGATTGGCCAGAGAATCAGTGCAGCAGGGCAGTATTGCATTTGCTCTACCGTACTGTTGTGATGAAAATGGAGCTGAGCCAAAACGCAAAGCTCTCGATCTACTGGTCAATATTCATTCCTACTTTCACCTAGGTCATGAGGGTTGGGTCAAGCGGCCGAAATGTGCTTCCTTAGGAGGGTGGCTGGTGTCTCCCTTTAGAGATAGGGTGAGAAATTCAGTCATCTCGTGGGGAGCTCGGAGTAGAGCCACTGCTCCTTCAACGCGAGTGTTCCAGGAACATCCACCTGGGAGAAGACCCCGGTGAAGACCCAGGACAAGGTGAGAGACTATCTCCACACTGGCCTGGGAACGCCTCGGGATCCCCCACTCAGAGGTGGTCAATGTGGCATGGGAGAGGGGAGTCTGGGGTCCCCTGCTAGAGCTATTGCCCCCGCGACCCCATCTTGGATAAGCGGTTGAAGGTGAGTGATGAGTGAGTGAAGTTGTATCTGTCAAAAAATGCAATGTGATGAGGAAAAAAACCCATATAAACTGTACATATTTTGCACCTGAGTATAAGTCGCACCTTTATCTGTCTGTATAACACAGCATTTCTGTGTGGGTGAGTTTAACACCAGACGAACTCATTGTAGCACATGTGCACACCACAAGAAGTGCTGCTTCTTAAGATAAGGATATTTAAATTCCAAAAATAAGAAAGGTGGACAAATAATTTGTACTGGACGAAATGTTGGGGTATTAGCAGATGCAGTTTGGACAAAAGAAATAATCAGACATGGATTGCTGGCGCACAGCAAGATGGAAAAGTGAACAGAGTGGATTTATGCAGTAAAAACTCAGCTAGGGGTTTGTAACATAAGGACTGTTAAATAAAAAAAAAAATAAGCAGGATAGACAAACTTGTATTGGACAACATATGCTGGACGTTCTTTGATGCAGTTTGACAAAAGGAATCGTCACATGGACATGAATTGCTGGCTCACACCATTGGGAATATGACAATAAAAATGTGGTCCATTTGATTTTTTGTATATCAGACCTTTAATTTGGGATTTTGTACATTTCTGTAGTGTACTTACTTTTATGGGCATTTATTCTTTTCTTTATTTTAGTTTACTTTGTTTAGCGCTTTGATTCCTGGGAAAGCCCTACCTAAAATGGCTTGCAAAAGTATTCAGCCCCTTGGCATTTAATTTTAGTTTTTTATGGCATTTCAAATACAAAAAGTAAGTCAGTATAACACCTGTAAATAATGATCTTTATTGCCAGTTTTCTTCAGACAAGACAGGGGATGGATACATGAACAGTTCCAATTCACTAAATATGTCTTGAACGTTATTTACATGAGTTACGAAGAAATACAAACAGTATGGCACTCTATGGTAAATCTGTGTGGAGTAGACAGTTCTCAAAAAGTAAGTGACTGTGCAAGGAGAAGAGTTGGAATGACTTACACGCCATTCCATTCCAACTCATTATAGAAACTTTGCATAATTTATTACCACCCTTAAAAATGTCAGCTACGTATTTTATAAACACTACCCAATTTAGAGCCCGTGGATCCCCATGGGCAACATGTTAGTGTATCTATGTCTATATATATTTTTTTTAACATAACGCAAGCTAAATTGCACTTTCTAAAAGGAGCTAGAATGTCACCTGTGCATTCTTTGCATTTCCCATATCCTTCTTCTGGGTCCTTACCAATTTTCTGCAGGTCCGAGGATAGACCTCATTCCGAGCAGTAACAACCTCGGGGCAGGACAAAGGGCTGAGTCTCCGGAGGGAGTGCTGTTGTTGCTGGGGCCTGGCTCAGGGCTACCTGAACTGGCTCCCAAGGCTTGCATCCACCCCTTCTGCCCTACAACGTCACCACAGGCTGCTTCTTCTGCACTCGTCTGAGCAACATCCTCTTCTTGCGCCTCCTTCTGTACTGCTTCGTGGACCTCGAAAACAAGCCGGGAGAGCTCTTTTCTATGCTGCACTGGCACTCCAAGTCTGGCAGAACCATAGGCCGGCTCAGATCTTACATCCAAGTGAGTTGCCCTGCAGGAACGTTGGGGTCTCACCTGCAGGGTCAATGAATAAAGGTGTAAAATTGTGGTATTTACTAAACTGGGTGGATATTTAGTGCCATGATTTCTATTAGCACTTTTCAGCAACCCATAATTTGAAAAATATGTACCTCTGGGCCAATCATTTCAGACATTACAACCATCAAACAGTGTAGAAAAATCCCTGCACATTTCAGGGATCTATTATGTATAGCTCAAAAATAATGACTCAGAATTATGCACTTTTTCACACCACTTCTTTTTAATGGCCCAACCCTTTTTTTCAAGCCTCTGCATCTCGGAATTTAAGAGGATACAAGCCAAAGGTTTGCCCACCTGCTGATGGGTACAATCACATTATTTACATAACGCAAATCTAAGATGGAGAGTCAGAAGACCCCCACTGATTTGATATGGCATGACCCAACATTTTCTTAGCAATGCTGGGGGAGGAGAGAGAGAGAGAGAAAGAGAGCGAGAGAGAGAAAGCAAATTTGGAACTTACAGTGAGCTTTGTGGCTCTCGCAGCTGTTCCGTGGAAACTAAGCATGACAATCTCCAAGCCGTGACTACCATAGGTGCCTTTGAAGAGGCCTGGGTGCAGCAGGTCAGCGGGCATTGCAGGAGGCAGGTAGATCCGGCGGTATGTCAAACAATTGCTTAAAAAAAAAAAAAGCTACAGCTATATATGAGACTCTGTAATTGTTGCCAATTAATCCAACAAAACTTTAGGGTCACTGTAACGATACTGACGACACAAAACAAAACTATACTGCTGGTACAGAAAGTATATGCATGGTAGTAACATATGTACTGTGTGACATACTCATATTGACTCGTGTAAATAAACTTCATGAGGATGAGCTCCTGCATGTGCTCATGAAAGATGTCCTCCAGAGTTCTGCCCCATTCTTCCTCTAACCAGGTCCGAAATTCCTGCACGCACACACACACACACACACACACACACACACACACACACACACACACACACACACACGTGACACAGCACCCTTACCTCACTGCAGATTTATATAATCAAAGGATGGCTAAAGGGACATTACAAAAAAACACAAAACAACATATACATACGAGGTCTGTCAATAAGGTATAGGTCCTTTTATTTTTTCAAAAACTATATGGGATTTCATTCATATGTTTTTACGTCAGACATGCTTGAACCCTCGTGCGCATGCGTGAGTTTTTCCACGCCTGTCGGTGACGTCATTCGCCTGTGAGCACTCCTTGTGAGGAGTCGTCCAGCCCCTCGTCGGAATTCCTTTGAGAAGTTGCTGAGAGACTGGCGCTTTGTTGATCAAAATTTTTTCTAAACCTGTGAGACACATCGAAGTGGACACGGTTCGAAAAATTAAGCTGGTTTTCGGTGAAACGGCTGATGAGAGATTTGAGGTGATACTGTTGCTTTAAGGACTTCCCACGGTGCGAGACGTCGCACAGCGCTCCCAGGCGCCGTCGTCAGCCTGTTTCAAGCTGAAAACCTCCACATTTCAGGCTTCTATTGATCCAGGACGTCGTGAGAGAACAGAGAAGTTCAGAAGAAGTCGGTTTCAGCATTTTATCCGGATATTCCACTGTTAAAGGAGATTTTTTTAATGAAAGACGTGCGGACGGATTGCAGCAGCCGCTGCGACGCTCCGCCACAGGAAAAAACACCCTCCGTTGGAAGCCTTAAGGACAAGTTGGAACATGTCCAGCTGTTAAACAATTTCTCATATACTCACTCCACTGAAAGCCATCAAAAGCCGCCTGGATTTTACAAATGGTTATCAACACGGAGGTGTTTTTCCTGTGCCGCCGCACAGCGCCGGCTGCGTCCCGACGCGCGGACCCGTCCGCACGTCTTTCATTAAAAAAAATCTCCTTTAACAGTGGAATATCCGGATAAAATGCTGAAACCGACTTATTCTGAAACTTCTCTGTTCTCTCACGACATCCTGGATCAATAGAGCCTGAAATGTGGAGGTTTTCAGCTTGAAAAAGGCTGATGACGGCACCGTGGGAAGTCCTTAAAGCGACAGAATCACCTCAAAATCTCTCATCAGCCGTTTTCACCGAAAACCAGCTTATTTTCGAACCGTGTCCACTTCGATGTGTCTCACAGGTTTAGAAAAAATTTTGATCAAACAAAGCGCCAGTCTCTCAGCAACTTCTCAGACAAAGGAATTCCGACGAGGGTGCTGGACGACATCCTCCACAAGGAGTGCTCACAGGCGAATGACGTCATCGACAGGCGTGGAAAAACTCACGCATGCGCACGAGGGTTCAAGCATGTCTGACGTAAAAACATATGAATGAAATCCATATAGTTTTTGAAAAATAAAAAGGACCTATACTTTACGGACAGACCTCGTATATATATACATACATACACACATACATACACATATACATACATATACATATACACTCAACAAAAATATAAACGCAACACTTTTGGTTTTGCTCCCATTTTGTATGAGATGAACTCAAAGATCTAAAACTTTTTCCACATACACAATATCACCATTTCCCTCAAATATTGTTCACAAACCAGTCTAAATCTGTGATAGTGAGGCACTTCTCCTTTGCTGAGATAATCCATCCCACCTCACAGGTGTGTCATATCAAGATGCTGATTAGACACCATGATTAGTGCACAGGTGTGCCTTAGACTGCCCACAATAAAAGGCCACTCTGAAAGGTGCAGTTTTATCACACAGTACAATGCCACAGATGTCGCAAGATTTGAGGGAGCGTGCAATTGGCATGCTGACAGCAGGAATGTCAACCAGAGCTGTTGCTCGTGTATTGAATGTTCATTTCTTTACCATAAGCCGTCTCCAAAGGCATTTCAGAGAATTTGGCAGTACATCCAACCAGCCTCACAACCGCAGACCACGTGTAACCACACCAGCCCAGGACCTCCACATCCAGCATGTTCACCTCCAAGATCGTCTGAGACCAGCCACTCGGACAGCTGCTGAAACAATCGGTTTGCATAACCAAAGAATTTCTTCACAAACTGTCAGAAACCGTCTCAGGGAAGCTCATCTGCATGCTCGTCATCCTCATCGGGGTCTCGACCTGACTCCAGTTCGTCGTCGTAACCGACTTGAGTGGGCAAATGCTCACATTCGCTGGCATTTGGCACGTTGGAGAGGTGTTCTCTTCATGGATGAATCCCGGTTCACACTGTCCAGGGCAGATGGCAGACAGCGTGTGTGGCGTCGTGTGGGTGAGCGGTTTTCTGATGTCAATGTTGTGGATCGAGTGGCCCATGGTGGCGGTGGGGTTATGGTATGGGCAGGTGTCTGTTATGGACGAAGAACACAGGTGCATTTTATTGATGGCATTTTTAATGCACAGAGATACCGTGACAAGATCCTGAGGCCCATTGTTGTGCCATACATCCAAGAACATCACCTCATGTTGCAGCAGGATAATGCACGGCCCCATGTTGCAAGGATCTGTACACAATTCTTGGAAGCTGAAAATGTCCCAGTTCTTGCATGGCCGGCATACTCACCGGACATGTCACCCATTGAGCATGTTTGGGATGCTCTGGACCGGCGTATATGACAGCGTGTACCAGTTCCTGCCAATATCCAGCAACTTCGCACAGCCATTGAAGAGGAGTGGACCAACATTCCACAGGCCACAATTGACAACCTGATCAACTCTATGCGAAGGAGATGTGTTGCACTGCATGAGGCAAATGGTGGTCACACCAGATACTGACTGGTATCCCCCCCCAATAAAACAAAACTGCACCTTTCAGAGTGGCCTTTTATTGTGGACAGTCTAAGGCACACCTGTGCACTAATCATGGTGTCTAATCAGCATCTTGATATGGCACACTTGTGAGGTGGGATGGATTATCTCAGCAAAGGAGAAGTGCTCACTATCACAGATTTAGACTGGTTTGTGAACAATATTTGAGGGAAATGGTGATATTGTGTATGCGGAAAAAGTTTTAGATCTTTGAGTTCATCTCATACAAAATGGGAGCAAAACCAAAAGTGTTGCGTTTATATTTTTGTTGAGTATATATAGAGAGACAGGCAAAAAACTGAATTATTCAAAATAATAATAATAATCGTGAGCAGGTTTGACCTCCTGCCGTCCGCCTGGCATGCGGTGGTGATCGGTCTGGTTACACTTTGTTGAAAATTCGTCCTTCTTCACGGTCTAAAATGTAGGAGTATGAATGATATTAAAAACACATTTTTATAAGATAATCTTGAAATTATATATATACATATATATGAATAATCACCTGTATGTCTCCTTTGTGGGGCCCCTTATGTCCGTACATGCACTCCACAGTCGCCTTTTTGTTCTCCCACATGTGGATACGGAAAAGCGGCCGTCTTCTCATGGGATCCTCCACACGGGGGTCATGAGGCGGCAAATACATCCAGCCAATAATAAACAGCCCGTCCACCTGAATTAAAAATACTTTCATCACACCACCAGCTGTGACCTTTTATCCGAAATATGACCATTATCTTCTCTCCAAAGCATCTGCAGCTGCTTACTGCCACATCAAAAACAAGGCGTGGCTACTCACACATCCCTCTACTGATTCTCACTGCTCAACTAGCTGCAGTTGACATCATGCTGACATCAGATGTATGGCATCTCCAGACCAATCAAATGCAAGTATTTGTAGCAATAGATGTGTGTGTGTGTATATATATATATATATATATATATATGTGTGTAAACATCTTTGGTGTACTTGCATAATTAAAAGGTTCAGTAAAAAAACAACAAAAAAAAAACCCTTGGTATGAAATTGCAGGTGTGAAAATGTCCTTTGACACAGACTGATAAGCAGCTGAGAATTTATCCACCAGCCCTCAGTGATTGGATCAGACATCATCAGTACTAAAGTGTAGCTTAAGTATTTATAATTGTCCTTTGTGAAATAGTCAATAAATACCAAACTGCAATCAATACTCACCTATTAAAAAATTAACTAGAAGGAAACTTAGGATAGTGCATTTCACTTACAAGCCCCCCCCCCACAAGTCACCTTTATGCTACAAAGCAAATTCCAGTCCTTAATCCACTCTCCTGTCTAAACATACACAATGTCCACCAGATATGGATCATTATCTGGATGTAAATCAAAGTACACAGATGGCAAAACAATCATCAAATTCTGAACACTTGCTGTTGTTTTTGATGGCTAACTTGTGAGTCTGATCCTAATCACTCATCTCTGATCATCCTGACTGTTGACTGTCGATCTTGATCACTAGGGTTTAGATTCTGATCACTGACCTCCAATCCTGGTCACTGTTTTCTCTCCACATTACTGTCCTTTGTTTAGGATTCTGATATTGGATCCTGACCATTAATCTTTGATCCAGATTGGTCACCTGTGATCATGTTTTGACATCTGATCCTGTTCACTGAACTTTGAACATCATCTTTAATCCTGATCGCTGAACTCTGATCTTGATCTATGACCTTTGATGCTGACCTTTGATCCTGATTCTTCACCTCAGATCCCGACAGTTGTCCTTTGATCCTAATTAGTGACCTCTGATCATCATTGTTGTCCACTGACTCCCCCACCGCCCTAAGAACCATCATCTCACAATTTTATCAAAAATGGGTGGTGGGGTGGTTGGAATACTGGATACACAATGCTTCAATAATGTTTGTTCATTGTTTTGTTTTTCCCCTCAGAATCCTACAAACAAACAAAAGCTAAAAAAAAAAAAAAAACATAACCAAACAGATAGGTGTTACTTAAGAGAAAAAAAAAATAAAAATAACACCCCGTTAATTTTCAGACCTTTCAAACGAGCAGAAAGTTCTTCCACTTACCACCACATTGAGCAGACCTCCATAAGGACCAATGTCTGGCTGCCACAGGCCCAAAATATGTCTGTACGGGTGAAGCACTGCAACACAACAGCACATCACAGCAGCACTCAGCGATTTCCAAAGTGTCACACTCACGCTATCAGCTACAGAACAATGTGCTGGGTTACACCGCCAACACAGAGATGTTAGATACCACACACTGATTCCGGCTGATTCTGTGACGTGTTAATGCAGCCTGACAAACTAAACAGATCACTGAGCCCCACACACATGCTGCAGCTGCCCGTAACCACATGTACATACGGTGTGTGTACACGTCTCTATAGTCCATGTGCTCGTAGTCCGGCAGGAGCTTCATAAAGCGCCCAGACTTCACCCGAGGGTTGACACCTGGACAGGCACAAAGCAGCAGTAATGTGCCAAAATGATCTCTTCAAAGATGCAACAGTTGTCTTTACGCTGCTTGGCGCTTTGTGTGCCAGCGGCTATTTCAAATGCTTTGAGCAGTGGCAAAATACGAAGCACACAACGGTGTGCCAACAACAGTCTGAGGTGAAGCGAGAAGATACATCAAAAAGTATACACACACATACATACATATATATATATATATATATATATCCTATTAGCTGCAATTCAAAGTCAACGTTGAGGAAATACAAGACGGTCAACCTGCACCCACTCATAACAACGCAGTTAACACGGAATGATGAGAAATATCACTAAATTCTTCACTCCAATTAATTACGGGTGAAATAAAGAGTGTTTAATTGGTACTTCAGCTCACGTTTAACATAGAGGTCGCGACTGGATACTCCGCCCACTTCCATTTTCCGTAGATCCTCCTCCATGTCAAACTCTGCAAATCACGCAAAGACATGGGACAAATAATATCAAATCATGGGATGATAATGACAAATAGCATTGATCTACAATCAGGTCTAGAAGTATCTGGACAGTGATGCAATTTTTTGTAATTGTGCCTCTGTGCTGGCAGTACAGACCAATGATTCCAAAGGTGTGGGCCCTTGGTGGCCCATGAATGTACTGCAGGGCTGTGAGAGGTCATTAAAATAAGTAAATTAAAATGTCCTTGATTGCTAATTTTGTAATAAAGTTTAAAATTACACAATTATTTTAAAAATCTAAATAAACAAGTCATGGTCTTCATTCATCTGACCTAGTTTAACATAAAATATATATAAACAGCTATGAATTACTGACAACCTTATATTTTAAATACACTTTTTAAAAAAAAATATGTTCAGAAATAAATACAACAACAACAACAAAAAAAAACTATTTTGGATCATGAAAAACTCATTTAAAAATTCCAAATTTATGAACAGAACAAAACAAGATTCTTTTACACTATGAAATAAAAACATATATATGCGTACTGGCAGTGGTGGGCACAGCTAACCAAAAAGTTAGCTTTGATAACAGCTAATCAGCTAACTGAAAAGTTATTTTTTATGAAGCTAAGCCGATAAACCACCCCCCCAAAAAATATTGGAAGCTACAGCTAACCAATAACTTTCAGTATTGTCTCCGGTACACTTGCAACTACTAACAAGCTGATTTTGAGTTTTAACACCATGATCGCCTCTGGTAGTATCAAAGGTGACCATAAACCCAAACAATGAGTCAGCACTTCTTTCTTTGTATGCCCTGCCCACTGCTGGAAGCTCCTGTTTACTACATAGCTTGCAGCAGTGAAGCAGCTGAGAGGAGCAGTGAAGCTCAACTTTACACACACACAAAAAATACATCATTATTCCTTAACAGAATACAGCAATGTCACCGTGCGGCAGAGGTCTTGGAAAATAAAGCAGTTTTGACTTATGGTTTTGATTTATAATAATTCCATTAATGTCAATTCTGTCATTTGTACAAAGTTAAAATATATCATATCTTTAAATTTTAAATAATGCACTAATTCTGAAGTTTTGCAACAAACAGACAGATGCCAAAGGGTTTATGGGTAAAATGTGCCTCTGCTAACACTGACTGGTTGACTAATTCATTCTATGTAAAAACCAACATGTTAATGTGAGGTGTAACGTGTGTTGGTGTTTACATATAAATGTGCTTTTGTAAAGTATGCCATTTTTTATTAGTAAAAAAGGCATTTGCAAAAGCCAAAAGTCAAGTTGTGATTAGACAACTGTCTGATATAACTGGGGTCAAAATAGATATCTCTTATCTCTCAGACATTAAATATTGAAACCGCTGCCCGGCATGTATTAATTCTTTTTGACTGTAAAAATGTACATGATGAAGCCATTGTTCTGTCTCATTCCATCGCTAAGGCACCAATAGGCTGCATTTGCATGTGCACGTTTATAATCTCACAAATTTGCATGTTTAAATCTCGTATATTTATGACTTTAAACTCGAAAATGTAATCTCCATTTTTTTTAATTTTTTTTTACCCTGTCTTTGAATGGTCCTAATACGCCATTGTATTAAAAGGATCATACAGACATAATTTTAATTGTAAACTTGCAAGTCTTTGGACCCGGACACAGATTTATCACGTGATGCATTATGTCAAAGCTTAACAACCGGATAAAGCAGTTTCTCCTGAAACTAACTTTCCTCTGTTTGCAGAGGATGGAACTGTATATCTACTACACTCAAATCTTTGATGTCAGACTTCATAAGAACGTAATCGTGTTGTTGTTGCACTCATGTAACGACAATGACAATAAATCTCATCCATCCATCCATCCATAAATGTTAGCGGTCTAAAAATTATCACACCAAAATTTATTGGAAGATAATTAGTCCGCTCATGGTTTTCAAAATTATCTGAAAAGCTAATCCGATAATGAAAACATTAGCTTTGATAATTAGCAGTTAGCGGAACTGTGCCCACCACTGCATGCTGGACACGGCTATTGGCATCCTTTGATGAATTTACTGTAAATCATCACGTTCACGCCAAGATTTCTTTACATAAGTCAGGGAGTGGATATATTAACATTTCCAAACCACTGTGTGTGTGTGTGTGTGTGTGTGTGTGTGTGTCTCTCATGTACTTCAGTCACAGTAATCATTAAGAAATACAAACTGTATGGAACACTGTAAGAAATACAAATATTGTATGGAAAAGTTGTCTGGAGTAGAGGGCTCTCAAAAACTGAATGACTGTGTAAGAAGGAGACACACGAGGGAAGCCACTAGGACACCCAGACAACTCTGAAAGAGTGACAGCTTCTGTGGCTGTGACTGGTGAAGCTATGCAAAGTGCACGTTTTGTCTGTTGCATAACTAGTCACAGCTTCATGGTGGAGTGGAGTGAAGGACTTTAATATAAATAAAAGCAGGTCCAACGTAGACTCGAGTCTCCCAGGCTCTTTCTGGCAAACTGGAGGTGAAAGTTCATGTCATCTTTTTCAGAAAAACCTTCTTTGTGGCACTTCACCATGAAAGTGTACAGCAAAATTTCAAAAACTGTGCCACTGTACAAATAATTACGGGCCTGACTGTAAACACGATAAAACCTGGCACACGTCGGATGAGCTCGAGGTAACACAGGTTGTCAAAGAAATCAGTGAACTGATGTGAGAGGAAGGTTAAACAGTAATTATGCATAGCAGACAGGTCCGAAACCTCCAGGACTGAGCCAAGAGTACTTTAAATAAAGATTTAGAATGTCACTATAGAGCTGGTGTTGCAGACTGGACGGTCCGCCCCTTAAAAAAAACAAAAAAAAACAGTCCACCTTTTGCATCTGCGGATGCGTCATTTCGGACCACAACAGCAACGTCTCAGACGGAGTCTCTTCACCCAAAGCAATCAAATGGATACATGGGATTATTAACCATCAGATAATAAAGGTAAAACCTCTTAAATCATTCAAAAGTCAGTTTTAAGCAGAATTGGGTGATGCTTTGAAATGACCGACCCGCAGTGAACGCATCAGCTAGCAGCTGGCAATCAGAGCAGCCGTGGCGCTCCAATTGCTTCCGCCGCCTTTTATGATGAAATAATGCTGAATTTATGTGGAAATGATTATTGTACAAAAGCTTCAGATATCTGTCACTGAGATAGATGATGACTGGAGTGCAGTTTTAAGCAGAAACTAGGTGTTAATCCGTGAACCGTGTCATCAGGGGGACAGTTCGGTCGGCGACACCCGACCTAGTTGTATCACTGGCTCGTCTTCCAGAACGACTGATGGTTTTACCTTCGATTGGTAGATCTAATGGTGAGCTGCTGTCAGTCGCTTTGCTTAAAAACAAAAACAACAAAAAAAATCAACATATGTACATTTCTGTATGTTCACGCAGTCAATTATCATACTGGGTGTCCTACTGAACCGATATTCACACTGAAAACAACCTGAAGTGAAATTTATTTGGAAAATAAAGCTCCCAAACTTTTCCATTTAGAAATTCCCATTATATTGAAGTGGGTATATTCTCGTTTGATTTTGTTTAGTAAATGTTACTCACTCGTCCACAGTAACATCTAATTCCATACTGTGCCAAATCAAAAAAGATTTTGAAAATGTTTATATTGCACTGTGTCATCTTAGAACTGATCCCCAAAGTGCTATACAGGCCTCACATTCACTCGTGTGCTCATGTCGGGAACTTCCCTCACCTCCGTTCTCAAAGACACATGGACACTCAAATGGAAAGCGAACCAGCGACCTTTCAGTTCACTAACTACTGGCTTCTGGGCCGCAGTCAACTGCAGATGAGGAAAACAGACCTGGTATGATTTAAATCACTATAAAAAAAAAAATAATAATAATAAAAAAATCAGTACTTCAAACATGAATGAAATATGAAATCAGTAACAATTAATGGTACTCATACATGTTGTATGTGTATCTTTATGTTTGAACATGTCAATAAAGATTAGAACTATTGATATTATTTGTACAGTCTCATTTAGAACAGTGAAATAAATAAAAATGAAAAACAAAGAGATTTAAATCAATAAAAGACTATTTAAATTGAAGAAATAAAAAATCATCACTTTTTAGGGAAAAAAGTATTTTTGTTTTTACCAGCCCTGGAGGAAAACTTTTAAAAATTAACAAAACTGGAGTGTCAACTGCTCAGAGTAGTTGTCCATTAACTCAAGGGTTAATGGTACAATTCCCTTGTGTGTCTAAATGTATTAGAATGAAGGTTTGAGTTGCACTTCTAAGACAACATGGAGCTAAATAAATAGCTTCAAAAACTTTCAAAATACTATTAAATTTGGTGTAATATCAAAATACAATTTGCTCGTAATAAGGAACTTTTACTGAAAAAACAAGAGAATTTACCTGTTTAAATTTTCTTGTAGTAGAAGTAATAATAATACTAGTAATGACAACAACAATAATAGTAATGTTGCACATTATTAGTAAAAAATAAATAGAATTTTAAAAAGAGATATGTGTTCTTTAGGACCAGTACTAGTTTCTATCAAAATGGTACTGTAGAGTGACAGGTATTTGGGAACAAACTGACATTTGAGTCATTCTTCCTTTGACCTAGAAAAAGTAAGTCAAGGTCGGTACCATTTGAACTCACATGAGGTAGCTCTGAGATGAACTTATATCACAAATGCTGTGGTTCTTAAAAGTTTTGTGTTGAGTAATTGTGCGGGGATACTCATGGTCACCCTCACAGATGGATGCATGCACATAAGAAAACTAGAACTACAAACGCCTCAGGAATTTGGATGTCAGGCTGTAAACACATTCTAAAGCCTCATGTTACTTTGTGCTGAAAGTTGACTAAAGATGTGTTAAGATGATTGTCTGATGACAACAAACAAATTATTCCAAAGAAAATTACCCAGAAATGTGAAAGCCTTATAGCCTGCTGACTTCTTTTTCACCTTTGGACATGGAATAAAACCCTGAGTACATAAAAGCGTTTGTCTCAGTTTGTGAATATGAACTAAACCCGAAATGAACCTGGACTGTATCAGAATTGTGCAGCTACACCACACTCTTGTGTGCAAATCTGTGGCTCCAGAAGCATAAGTACTGTTCAAATTTCCAAGCTTTTTATGTATTTTTCAAAAGTTAAACCTTAACGCTAATTGATTAAACAATTAGAATAATGTGCACTGTTGATGGGTAGCTGAGAGAAGTTTAGAACTTTGTTCCCAAGACTGGAAGAGCTCAGCAACCTTCCAGAAATGAGGGTCAGATTCAAGAGTTAAAAAAATGAATGAAAGAAAGAAAATCCAACTTTAACCCATTTCACACACTGTGGGGAACACAGCAACGCTGTATAGTGTTATTTTTGGCTAATGCTGGGAAAAGAACAGGGGGTCAACAATCAGTGTCCTGTCCAGGGTGTACCCCGCCTCACGCCTTCTGACTGCTGGCATAGGCGCCAGGCCCCCGTGACCTGATCTTGGATAAGCAGTTGATGATGAACTCAACAAAGTGACCAATCCACAGATAAAACCTGAACTGCTTTACTTCTGTTTTATTTATTTTACGTTTTATTTATTTTACTTGGTCCTATTCTACTTCTTCCTTTATTTCTATGTATTTTATGTATCTTTGTTTTATTCGTGTGTTTGTATGACTATGTATTTATTTTAGTGTTGTCTTTTTTGTGCTGGTGAGCCAAAGACAATTTTCCACATCGGTGGACAATAAAGAATTATTCTATTCTATTCTATGAGTGTGTGTGTGTGTGTGTGTGTACCGTACTGCCACAGTGGATGGGAAAAGAAGCTGATTGGTTAAACCTTCCACCGTGGTTAGCTGATATTTGTCAAGATGTGCCAGCATACAGCATTGTATGCACCTGCAGGTTGGGGATGCAGAGCACAGGACGGCACATAAGGCTCCCCAAGTTCTGCGTGCTATGAAGCCGCACTACCATCAAGTATTTTGTAGATTTCTGCATGGAAAAGGCTACAATGCTTTTATTGGGTATAAGTGGAACACCCTGAAAACCGTTAAATCTGTCACTAAACATACAGAACTGTTGACACTGGTCTGTGTGAGGAGGCCCTGCTCCCTTTAAGCCACAGATTGCTTCATGTTCAGTTTTCTTCTTGGTTTTCATAAAGATCAATGAAAATGCTTTTAGGAATATAACACTGAGCCAATGAAAAACCCGTGCCAAAAAAAAGAAAAGGACCTATAGCCAGCAGGTACAATTTAAAAAGAAAAGAAAAGTGGAAGTCAAACAAGCGAGTTTATTAATTCCATATGAATAATCTGGTCCAGATGGTCTACATTACCTTCCATGCACCTCCTCCTCCATATAGTTTCAGTGTTCACCAGTTGTTTGAATTTCTTGCAGACGACGGTGACGTTCGGCAGCGCTGTTCCGGGCAACAAGGAGAAGATCTCGACCAGCAGCTCCGGCGGGAGATCCAGCAAACACTGCGGGTGCGGAGTCCCAGCGCGATCCTGGATTCCACCCGTGCTGACAGCGTCACTCGGCCCTGCAGAGGCGCCGTCCAGGCCTCGGCTCTGCCTCTGTCCGACGATCCGCTCCTCTTCCTCCTCGTCCATGTCGGAATCGCTGCCCTGGTCCAGCTGATTATGCCTCTGCCGCCTCCGGCACCTTCGCGACTGGCCCACTCCACAGAGCCTGGCACAAACAGCCATCCGTAGTCACCAAAAAGGCAACATTACATCACGACAGCAGCGGCAGCGTCAGGTGCAGTGTGGATTATGCCCGGCTCTGTGGGCGGGGACAGCTCCACCCACGTCACGTGCCGACGCGTAAACAGCGCCAGTGTTTCTGGTGCAGCAGATAAGTGAGTATTTACTGAGGGATCCTTCAAATGTTGAGGCAAGCACCAAATTTGGCACACATGACATTACTCTTTTAAAAAATGCCAAGTGGCCACATAAACTTTCAATAGGAGGCCAAGAAGGGGTCAAGTGAAGAATTACACAGGGGTCAAAATTTAAAAATGCTCCAATCATATTGAAAGGTATTCCATATTATTTGTCTGATCATAAAGATTCCAAAAAGGTATAGTTTGGACTATCTGTGAATGCATGTTATGGAGTTATGGGGTAAAAACAGCAAAAACACAGAGAAAGGTCAATTTCAGTTTGTACAGGGGTCAAAAGTTAAAGTTGCTCCAATTTTGGTAAAAAAAAAAAAGTGGTGCAAATTACTGAATGAGCTAATAGAATTAATAAATGGAATAGTTTGACTGCGTTGCGTGCTTGGTTTGCAATGTAAAGGTTAAACAATGTCAGCATCCATTGGATTCTATGACATGTGAGATATGCTACCCTGTAACATGATAACTAAGCATGATACATGATGCAAACTATTCCTTTTTAAAACCATATTCACTCAACTAATAATTAGCATCACTTTTACCAAAATTGGACCAACTTTAACTTTTGACCCCTGTACAAACTGAAATTGACCTTTGTCACCATTCTTGCTGTTTTTACCCCATAACTCCAGAACATTCATTCACAAAGAGTCCAAACTATACCTTTTTGGAATCTTTATGATCAGACAAATAATATGGAATACCTTTCAATATGATTGGAGCATTTTTAAATTTTGACCCCTGTGTAATTCTTCGATTGACACCTTCTTGGCCGCCTATTGAAAATTCATGTGGCCACTTGGCATTTTTAAAAGAGTAATGTCTAAGGAGTATGTGTGCCAAATTTAGTGCTTGCATCACCATTTGAAGTATTTTTACAGTTATCTGCTGCACTATTTTTTTATCACAAATTTTGCTCATAAAAAACAAAGATGTTTGTTTAGAAGCACAACTGTTTATTTTCTGTCATATTAATTACTTTGAATGTTATAATGAGGCTGTATCTGGTGTTTACAGCAAAAGCTATGACAATATATTAACTTATTGTTAAATATAAGTTTAGAAAGTAAGACCTTTGGTAATGTCACATTTATTTATTTAATTTTATTATTATTTTATTATTGTTGTTATTTTATTTATTTTATTTTTATTGATTGATTTATTTATTTTATTTTTGCTAGCTGCAACTATTTTGCTTTGAGAACACCTGATCCTGTCAGATGTCAGAAATGAAGCAGAGTAGGTCCTAATTCTGCCCCGTTCACATGAAAATGTGTATCAGTGTTACGTGTAGTATAAAAATACATCTAGGATGAGTCAATGACATTTTAACACGTCAAGCAGCACTGTACATATACTAACGCATGTAGTATTTTTACACCGGTGATACTGTACTGTATGTTTATCAGACTTTTTATTAGCAGTATTTTGTAATATGTTCATGTTTATTATTATTATATTTACTACTATCTAGTGCCACGTACTGTTTTCTGTCATAAATTTTGTGTATTTCATTGGCAATCTGCATTTGGGTTGTGTGTGCAGCATTAATATGATTCAACTTGTGTGTGTGGGTGTTCGTGTGTAGGATTTGTAGAAGTGGTTAGATCTTAGAACAGAAAATTAGGAAAACCTGGTCAAAACAAATACCTTTTTTTAATCTCAATAACCAAAAAGCCTAGATGAATGATCTAAATCATATTGATCAGCAAATATATTTGTGATTGATGGGTATGAATGACTTAAGTCACATGATGAAGTCATGCATAGTCAAACACACCATTACAGACACATATTTACTATAACATTTATATGTTGGTGTGTAGAGTGTGCAGCTCTCCGAAGCTTTTGGTGAAGAAATTGCATATTTGTTTTTTGAAAGTTTTCACACAAGGATGTTCAGAGTTGAGAGGGAAAGTTTTTGTTAAGAATATTCAAAAAACCTGTGCAATTAAAACCTTTTCAAGTCTTATTTTGAAAAATACAAAATACATCAAAATGTGATTTGTTTTAAAATCACTTCTATTGACAGCCAGGAAAATAGTGTATCCTTAAAATAAAATTGGAAAAAATTGGAAAAAATAAAATTGGAAAAAAAAAATCAGAAAACAAAACAGCTTTGTTTCAAGATTTTTTTTCCTTCATAGACTTTAATATTTGAAGGACAACAAACAACTATAACTGGCTTAAAAACAAGAAGGCAATAAATCCATACGGAGCAAAAGTGGTTGTTTATAAGGTAGAAAAAGGTAGTTCTGGTAAGACCATAACTAAACTAAACACGAGCCTCAAATGTTGAAATGTGTGGTTACATAAAATCACGCAAGCTATAATGGCGTTACATAGACATAAAGATAAAGTCAGCCAAAAAAAAATTTCACTTCGTGAAAAACAAAATATTACGAGCCAGCCAGGAGTCGAACCTAGAATCTTCTGATCCGTAGTCAGACGCGTTATCCATTGCGCCACTGGCCCGATATAAAAACATGAACTTTAATGAATCTTTTCAAAGACATATTGACAAGGCATACTTGTATATTTATTTTTTTTTTACATGTGTCTTAGACCACAAATAGGAAAAGAAATCTGACTAACCTTACGAAAAATACTTTGGCACCTACTACTCCGCCATGTTACGAAGGTGAAACTTAGTCATGCTGGCGTCATGGATAAAGTCAAATACTTCAAAAAAATCTCAACATGTTTAAAAAAGTTACATCTTATTACTCGCACCAGGGAAAATTAAAGTGTCACACCAGCATAAAATGTAAATTTGAAAGGAAAAGCGCGTTGAAGCTTTCACAGCTTTTGTTCAACGTTTTATTCAGCAGATGTCAGTATCGAGCACTGTGCAACACAAACAGCGTTCCTGGTAGCAACAACCAATCACGATTCAAGCTGTTGCAAAGGCGCTCGCGGTCACACACTCACGAGCGCCACTAGTTTATAGCTTATGACAGCTTATGAACGCTCTCGTTATAGCCGAACAACTTTCCACAGTTTCTGGGGATTCTGTGTTAGTACGCGCCCGCGGCCGATGTGCTTGATGAATTCCTGCGCAAAAAGTAGTTCCCAGATAATTGTGATATATTCCTGTGAGATGAGTATATCTGATCTAAATAAATTCTAAAATATACCAGTAATAAAATTATAAAGATAACTGAAGTTTTAAGAGTGGCCGAGCATCTTCACCTGTTATTGCTCAAGCACATTGTAAACATTGACACGATGGAGTTTGATGCGGAAGAGTTCAGAAAGATACGACTGGAATGGTTTGATTACTATTTACAGTTGGCGATGAAAGACTTGGGTGTTAACTTCGTGTTAAAGTCTGAACAAGAAGCTGCACTGAAAGAGATATATCTGGGAAGAGACACATTCTGTGTGTTGCCACTCCAATGAGAGCGGCACGCTGAGCAGAATGACGAAAGTAGTCCGGCGAGCTCAATCTGTGGGCGCGAGCTATCCCACAATTCCAAAATAGCAGAGATGTCGGTCCAACGAGAGCGGTTCTCTGAGCAGGGTGGCTCGCGCGCTCTCTCTCTCTCTCTCGTGGAAGTTTATTGCCAGCAGGAGGCGGTAATGCAACACTTATTCATCTGGCTAGATAGTTCCAACTTTGGGTCTCCTTTTCTTGTTGTCATTATTATTTTTGTTTTATTATCATTATTATTATTATGTATGTGCACTTAACACAAACCAGAATGTAACCTGAAGTGTCTATACATCCACTGACACACCCGGTACAGTAGGCGGCGGTATGGACCTAAGTTGATGGTTGCCACCCGCCAATTAAAGGCGGGGAGAAGAAGAAGAAACGACGACGAAGAAGAGGAGAGGCCGGAAGTGTTCGCTGGCGGGAACTTGAATGTGATTTTTTTTTTCCTCTATCAGAGCGATTGAAGATCTAGTTTTTGCTTTTTCCAGAAATTCGCCCCAGTTTGCCTAATACATACAATAAATACAGATTTTTTTCGAGTCAATTTTACAGTCTAGCTAAACTGAGAACCAGATGAGCGCTGAACTTAAGAAAATCGTCTGTCTGTCAGATGGAGATAAAACGGCAGAGCTTCAGAAAAAGTTGTCTTCTATAACAAGTGACGAGGTATGGTCTTTTTTATAAAATACATTTCTGCTTCTTGTGTGCAAAGTTTTTTATTGTTCATTGTCTGAAAATCCTTTATAGTGGATTATAAAATATTTATTTCCCCGTTTTCTACTTCTAGCTGATCACCATGGTTACCAGCAGCGCACTAAAGGCCAAGAATGTCGGTGCCACGATTAAAGCCATATTTAAAGGTGACATTATTTATTACACGAACACCTCTCTTATAGTTATTTTGTCTGTTGCATCACCAGTTATGTAGTTTCATGGTGGAGTGGCACAGAGAAGGATTAAAGTTAACATAAATTTTGCCAGAGGGCACATGGAAACACAAGCCGAGATTTGATGTTTTTTTGTTGTTGGTGGTATGAAAATCCACTCCACAGCTGACTCCTGATGCAATAGTTCAATGTTACATAATATACACAGTTTTTCCTAGCTTTTTTCTCGTAGTTTTTCCTCATAGCTACAGAAGCCATTAACTATTTGAGTTGTCATGTGTGTCGGTGGCTTCTTGCACTAGAATGCTTGTAATTAGTAAATCTTTAAGTCTTGAATTGTAAATTGATGCTATGTTTTTGGTAAACTCCTTTGAATGAAAACCGAGAGTCACTTATGGTGTCCAGAGGCAAAATTAAAAAAAAAAAAAGTCACTGTCTAAATACTTAATGGCTTGACTGTAAGTACTGTTGCAGTTATAGGTAAATGTAATATCAGTAATATAAAAATAAAATATGACAAAAGAAGAAGGTTTGTCAGAGAAGAATAAATCCATATATCACCCAACCATTGGACATGAGCAAGGAGCGGTCAGACCTGTATATCTCATCAAGACGAAGACAGAGTTCATAGTCCACATTTCCTCTTCAGATGGTCAGACATACGTATAATCTGATTTTTATCATTTTGATTATGCAATATTAAAATTATTGCAAACCACAATTACTTATACTTTAAATCACATTTCTTGAAATAGTTTTTGAGGTCCTGCGACATGTACTCTGGTGCAAGTTACATCCCCCCCAAAAATCGCACATAAATAGAACCCAATTTTCATATTGATTGCATTAAAGTTGAAATTCATTGCACATTTCATTTATCTATGACTGTTTATTGGGTTTTCATAATTTTTAATACTTTTATGATGTATTAAATGTGCCTAAAACACTTGCACAGTACTGTTTTTTTTTGTCCCCCACTCCTCTATATTGTTTCTGTATATTATGTTTTTATGTGTGTACACTGTTTCAGGGTCACCACCCAGTTCCACTGAAGGATCAAACCGCAGACTTCTCCTGTACCAGCACTGTATCCCTCTCTGCCAGTCTGGGGACCTTCAGCCTGAGGTTGCAGCTGATATCATTGGGTTGCTGATGCTGGAGGTATGTATATATTTCTTTATGTCTTATTGTTGGCATTCTCACTTACTTAATAGTGTTTGTGGATATGATGGTAGAAATGAGGATTGGCTTAAGTGGGCCAATTCACATGAGTGGCCTGTCCATGTAAGTGTATACACTGTGGTTATAATTAGGTTTTTATTACTTCTGCCAAATATTTTTGCTTATGTTTCCTGATTTTTCTGCAAGACGTTTTCTCAAAATTTGGTGAAAAATCATCGTTTCAGGAGACTGGCCTGCTGAGTGAAGAAGTCAGCAGGTTGTAGAACTTTTACCTACTGGGCTTTAAAATTCAAATTTATTAATTTCCATAGCGCCAATTCATGAGATCGCCTCAAGGTGCTTCACACAACACAACGCTGAAAAACAGAGGAAAAAAATGAATTAAAAAAGTTAAGAACACAATAAAAAGACAAAACCATAAAAGAACACAAGAATAAAAACACATAATACAATAAATCTAATGATAAAATAAGGAAAACAAATGGGTCTTTAGACTAAATTTAAAAGGTCTCCACAGTATCCGACTGTCGTATGTGTGCCGGGAGATCATTCTACAGAGCTGGGGCACGGAAAGAGAAAGCTCTGTGACCGGCTTACTTTTTATTTACCCTAGGGACACATAAAAGTCCTGCACCCTGTGAACGCAGGGCCCAAGACGGTATGTAGGGCTTCACCAGGTCAGCCAGATAGGGAGGTGCAAGTCCATGAACAATTTTATAGGCCAATAACAGTACCTTAAAAGCAGATCTTGCAGCGACAGGAAGCCAGTGAAGAGACACCAAAATGGGCGTAATATGGTCAAACGTTCTGCTTCGTGTCAAAAGTCTGGCAGCAGCATTTTGAACCAGTTGAAGGCCCCTAATGTTGGACTGCGGCAAACCAGAAAATAGAGCATTACAATAGTCCAAGCTAGAAGAAACAAATGCATGTATCAAAGTCTCAGCATCAGCCATAGACAGGATGGGATGAATCTTTGCTATATTTTGCAAATGGAAGAAAGCAATCCTCGTAATATCTCTAATGTGGAGATCAAAAGACAACGCAGGAAATAGTGAAATAACAGAGGAAGAAATCAATAAAGTTATTTCTAAATTAAAAGGAAATAAAATGGCTGGAGAAGATGGTTACCCAGCAGAATGGTATAAATACTTCAGAGATCAAATAACTCCTTGTCTCAAAAAATGTTTTAATTATATTCTAAAAGGTGGAAAGATTCCACCATCTTGGAGAAGAGCAGTTATATCTGTGATTCACAAACCTGGTAAAGACAAAACACAATGCGGTTCTTATCGACCAATATCCGTTTTAAACATTGATTACCGCATATTTGCGACAATATTGGCTAAAAGACTCGAAGTTCTGATTCCAGAACTGACGGACGCTGATCAATGTGGTTTTGTACATGGCAGACAAACACACGATAATATTAGACGTGCTCTTCACCTCATCTATAACATGAAAGGATTAGAATCTGTTGCAGTTAGTTTCGATGCTGAAAAAGCATTTGACTCTGTCAGTTGGGAATATCTTTACCTAACCCTTAATAGATTTGGTTTCAACACAAATATAATTAACTGTTTGAAATCATTATATGAACTACCTTCGGCCAGAATTAAGATAAATGGGGATCTTTCAGACACTGTATATTTGGAAAGGGGCTGTCGTCAAGGCTGAGACACTACATACAAAATTTGTTTATATGCAGATGACATCCTCTTAACATTAGCCAATCCGACGACCAGTTTATCCAATCTGTTGACACTAATGTCTGAATACGGTTCATACTCAGGGTATAAATTAAATTTACAGAAAACACAAATTATTACCTTTAATTATCAACCACCCATAGAAATTTCTAAAGAGATAAATATCAATTGGAAAGGCAACATCATTAAGTACCTTGGAATATCGATACCAAAGGATATATCTTCACTTTATGATGAAAATTATAGAAAACACACAGCCAATATTAAAGTAGACCTACAACGATGGGCATCAAAACCAATGAATATGCATGATAGGATTGAGACAATTAAAATGAATTTATTACCAAGATTCCTTTACTTATTTCAAGCGTTGCCAATTGAAATAACTTCCACACAATTTAAGGAGTGGAACAAAATGTTATCAAACTTCATATGGGGAAACAAAAAATCAAGAATACGACTTCAGACTTTACAATTACAGAAAGAACAGGGTGGCTTAGCCTTACCATGTTTAGAAAGTTACAATAAAGCTGCACAAATACGAATATTGTTGAATTGGTGTGACCTTAGATATGAAGCTAAATGGAAAAAGATAGACCAAACATATTTTGATATACCACTACAAGCTATGGTTGGTGACAAACCACTATTGAAAACATACTCAGAATCTTGTTTGATCCCTCCTTGGACAAAATCTCCAATGAACGAATGGATTAAAATACTTAAAAACAAGAACGTTGAACTCAAAGCTAAGATATTACGTTGGCCAGCTTATGATTCCGAATTTCTGCCAGCCAAAATTGATAGCAGGTTTCAACAATGGCCACAGGAGGGTATAACGAGCTATTGGGTCATAACAACAAAAGGAACACTGAAAGGATTCTCGGAGCTTTTAGATAAACATAATCTGAATAGACATGACCTTTTTAGATATTTTCAACTAAGACATTACTTTAATAAGAAAATTAAATATGAAGGAGAAGACGAGGACTTGGTAAAGCATTTCCTTGCGGCTTGTAAAGGTAACGCACCAAAGAAACAAATAACAATAGTGTATAAAGGTGTACAAGTACTTAAGAATAATTCTACTATGTATATTAAAGAAGCATGGGAAAATGAAGCCAATATCACAATAACAGAGAAAGAGTGGCTTGGTATATGTAAAACTGTTACGATTACTACCTGTTCTGGTTTTTGGAGGGAATTTGCATGGAAGACTGTAACACGTTTTTTTGTCACACCACATATCAAAAGTAAGCAGTGTAACGATCCCGTAAAAGCCTATTGTTGGAGAGAATGTGGACATACTAAAGCAGGACATTTTCACATATTCTGGGACTGTGTGAAGATCGTACCATATTGGACAACGGTGATAACAACAATTCAAAACATTATTGGATTAACTGTGTCAAATGGATTTATTGAAATGTTTTTGGGATATATCTCTTGTGAATTGCCGAAATCACAAAAATATCTTTTGTCTATCTTGCTAGCTGGAGCAAAAAAAGCGATTACTAGGAAATGGTTGAGTAAAGATGTACCTTCACTTCATGATTGGGTTAATGTGATTAATGAAATTCAAGATATGGAGAGGATGACTTTTTCACTGAGATTGTCTGTCGAAAAATATAACAGATATTGGGAGAAATGGGAACGATTCACTCGATCACTGAACCTTTAAAAGATGACGTATTGTATAGTGTGTTATACATTATTACCATATGTTCATATAGTTGATGCTCAACTTTATTTTCCCCTTTTTTTTTTTTTTTTTTTTTTTTTTTTTTTTTTCTCTCCTCAAGATGTCTGCTTGTTAATACCATTGTTCCATTTTCATTTGTTACATATACAGGAAAATTGTTCAATAGTTAAAAATAAAAATAAAGTTTAAAAAAAAAAAAGACAACGCAGGATTACCCCAAGATTCCTCACTTTGTCCATATGTTGTATAACACACGAACCTAAGCTAAGCGCCAGCTGGTCAAATTGATGCCGATGCCTTGCTGGACCAAGAACCATCATTTCAGTCTTATCAGAGTTTAAAAGTAGGAAGTTACCAGACATCCAACTTCTCACTGATGCAAGGCAATCTTCTAAAGATTTTATGTGAATGAGATTACCAGCAGTTATTGGGCTTCATTTCTGCATCAATGTTTACCTGCCAGTATTAGGCAAACAATCACAGTCTCTGTTTTTAGTCCAGTATTTACAGTTACTGATTTAGTTTTTATTAAAAAAAAATTTTCATTGCTATTTTGTCCTTTTCAATGTTATATACAGACTCACACTTTGCCTGGACCTTCTCTTGCACAATTGGCATCTCTCTTTGTCGACACCATTAAGGTGGGAAAAATGGGCAGCGGAAAATCCCTCGAACTTTTTCCCACTGTGCTCACTGCCCTTGCAGCATGTGAATCCTTGTCTTATGGCAAAGGTAACTTTGTTTCGTATTGTATTGTCACATAAAATATAGTTATTTTGTCTTGTTGTGTTAATTAAAAAGCACATATTTTAATAGATTATGAGCATGCACCTTGATTTTGTGTTATTTAGGAGAACTCCGTGGTGAGGAATACAAAAAGCAGTTGATCAACAGCCTCTGCTCCAGCAGGTGAGGATGTATATCAGATATTCTGTGAAAGTGGGAGTGTACATAATGGGGAAAACCCCACTGTATTTGTTTGTCTTAAAAACTGCAACACAGTCAAGTTTGTGGCATCAAACTATATATATAAATGTGCTCATAAAGTGAATTTTAGGGTATGTAATAATGCACTGCAGAAACATTAAGTAACAACAGTTGTGCTTGTTGTTTACGTTCATACAGATGGGACCCACAATGTGTTATTCATCTGACAACCATGTTCAGGTAACGCCTTCTGCTCTTTGTTACAAATAAAGAATATATAAAGAATAATCAGGGTTTATTAATGTAGTTGTCCTTTCTTTTCTTCTGCTTTTGCTTATTTTCAGAATGGTGTCGCTAGTATTTGCCCACACTAAATAAATTCTGTCTACCTCGTTTTAGGGACGTGCCCTTGTCATCAGAGGAGCTGCAGTTTGTAGTGGAGAAAGTGCTGAGAATGTTCATGAAGTTGGATTTACAGGAGATTCCCCCACTGGTTTACCAGCTGTTGCTGTTATCTGCAAAGGTAGTGTGTGTTTGATTTGTCATAAAGTGTGTTGTCTTACCTGCTTATTAACTGTCTTCACCGGGTCTGCCAGGGTTGTAAGAAACAGGTCTTGGATGGAATCATCAGCTATTTTAAGGAGCAAGATGTTCACCAGGAAGAAGAGCAGAATCATGGAGAGCAAGTGACCCCTGTGACAAATATTTACATTATAGCTCATTGCATCCTGTGCAACTGTAGCTTATTTATTCATTATTTTTCACTGCTTCACTCATAGGAGCCTTGATCTGGAGGTTCAGTCCATTCCACAGGACCAGTTGAGGCACGTGGAGGGCACTGCTATTCTCCACATTGTATTTGCCATACGACTGGACCATGAACTTGGAAGGGAGTTCCTTAAAACCTTGAAGGTTAAGACCGAAATACAACCCCAGTTCCAATGAAGTTGGGATGTTGTTTGAAATGTAAATAAAAACGGAATACAATGAGTTGCAAATCCTCTTCAACCTATATTCAGTTGAATACACCACAAAGACAAGATATTTAATGTTCAAACTGATAAACGTTTTTGTTTTTGTGCAAATACTTGCTAATTTTGAAATGGATGCCTGCAACACGTTTCAAAAAAGCTGGGACAGTGGCAACAAAAGACTGGGAAAGTTGAAGAATGCTCAAAGAACACCTGTTTGGATCATTCCACAGGTGAACAAGTGAATTGGAAACAGATGAGTGTCATGATTGGGTATTAAAGCAGCATCCCCAAAAGGCTCAGCCGTTCACAAACAAAGATGGGGTGAGGATCACCACTTTGTGACCTGCGTGGAAAAAATAGTCCAACAGTTTAAGAACAATGTTTCTCAACGTTCAATTGCAAGGAATTTAGGTATTCCATCATCTACAGTCCAGAATATAATCAGAAGATTCAGAGAATCTGGAGATCTTTCTACACATAAGTGGCAAGGCCGAAAACCAACATTGAATGCGTGTGACCTTTGATCCCTCAGGCAGCACCGCATTAAAAACCGACATCATTGTGTAAAGTATCTTACCGTGTGGGCTCAGGAACACTTCAGAAAACCATTGTCAGTTAACACAGTTCATCGCTGCATCTACAAGTGCAAGTTAAAACTCTACCATGCAAAGCGAAAGCCATACATCAACAACATCCAGAAACGCCGCCTTCGCTGAGCCCGAGCTCATTTGAAATGGACAGATGCAAAGTGAGAAAGAGTGCTGTGGTCTGATGAGTCCACATTTCAAATTGTTTTTGGAAATCATGGACATCATGTCCTCCGGACAAAAGAGGAAAAAGACCATCCAGATTGTTACCAGCGCAAATTTCAAAAGCCAGCATCTGTGATGGTATGGGGGTGTGTTAGTGTCCATGACATGGGCAACTTACACATCTTTGATGGCACCATCAATGCTGAACGTTACATCCAGGTTTTGGAGCAACACATGCTGCCATCCAAGCAACGGCTTTTTCAGGGACATCCCTGTTTATTTCAACAAGACAATGCTAAGCCACATTCTGCACGTGTTACAACAGCATGACTTCGTAGTAAAAGAGTACGGGTACTAGACTGGCCTGCCTGCAGTCCAGACCTGTCGCCCATTAAAAATGTGTGGCGCATTATGAAGCGCAAAATACAACAATGGAGACACCGGAGTGTTGAACAAAGTCGTACATCAAGCAAGAATGGGAAAGAATTCCACCTACAAAGTTTCAACAAGTGTAACTTATTGAGTGTTGTTAGAAGGAAAGGTGATGTAACACAGTGGTAAACATACCACTGTCCCAACTTTTTTGAAACATGTTGCAGGCATCCATTTCAAAATGAGCAAATATTTGCACAAAAGCAATAAAGTTTCTCAGTTTGAACATTAAATATCTTGTCTTTGTGGTGTATTCAATTGAATATAGGTTGAAGAGGATTTTCAAATCGTTGTATTCTGTTTTTATTTACATTTTACACAACATCCCAACTTCATTGGATTTGGGGTTGCACATTTATTTTGTTGTAGATATTTGAAATTCTGAATAAATGTGTAAAATAAAGTCTGATTTTACTTCTGCAGACATGTTATGGGGAGTTGTGTCCTTTCAGTGTTGCTCTGTTGCTCTCAGTGGCAAGGATCCAGCGGTATGAGGAGCAGGTGAGATAATTTAATTAATTTTCATTTATATATTTTAGTATCAGATCTATGTATAGTGAAAGTATTCTGTAGCATTCAGTAGTAGGTTTGATAATAGAGTGGGAGTTACTGTAGACAGGTGATTATACTCAACTATGTTCTGAAAAACCAGTGAGCTGTCAAGGACAGAGGGAAAATCAGCTGTATGTATACTGTGGTGTGCAAACAAAAAGAGAAAAGACAGTGAAGTGGCATGTCCACTTGCTCAAACATGAACAGAGTAATAAACCCGCCATCTGGCTGCTATGGCAAATACTGCAAAAATCTCAACTCCAGGTTACACCAAGATGTTTAATCCCAATTAAAGAACAAACATAATACAAGTGAGGTGGCATTTAAGCATACAAAGAAGGTTTCAGGAACTTGGCTATTTGAGGTGTAATTTTTGGAACAATAACTGGGATTTTTATAAACTGTTCTCAATCTCATTCTCTAAAGAAAGTATCGCATGTGCTTGTATTTTGAAATAAATTTGTAAACATTAACCCTAACAATGTGACTGACAGAACTGACACCAGATTAATTTTGTGCCAGCTCCTGTTGGCCTCTAATAAAGTTTGTTTTGTTATATATATAGTGAGGAAAATAAGTATTTGAACACCCTGCGCTTTTACAAGTTCTCCCACTTAGAAATCATGGAGGGGTCTGAAATTTTCATCTTAGGTGCATGTCCACTGTGAGAGACATAATCTAAAAATAAAAAAAATCCGGAAAACACATTGTATGATTTTTAAATAATTTATTTGTGTGTTACTGCTGCAAATAAGTATTTGAACACCTACCAAACAGCAAGAATTCTGGCTCTCACAGACCTGTTAGTTTTTCTTTAAGAAGCCCTCTTATTCTGCACTCTTTACCTGTATTAATTGCACCTGTTTGAACTTGTTACCTGTATAAAAGACACCTGGTCACACACTCAAACACACTCCAACCTGTCTACCATAGCCAAGACCAAAGAGCTGTCTAAGGACACCAGGGACAAAACTGTAGACCTGCACAAGGATGGGATCGACTACAGGACAACAGGCAAGCAGCTTGGTAGAAGACAACAACTGTTATGATTATTTATTAGAAAGTGGAAGAAGCACAAGAAGACTGTCAATCTCCCTCGGTCTGGCAAGATCTCACTTTGTGGGGTAAGCATGATTCTGAGAAAGCTCAGAACTACACAGGAGGACTTGGTCAATGACCTGAAGAGAGCTGCGACCAGAGTCACAAAGATTACATTAGTAACACATGATGCTGTCATGGTTTAAAATCCTGCAGGGCAACAAGGTCCCCCTGCTCAAGCCAGCACATGTCCAGGCCCGTTTGAAGTTCACCAGTGACCATCTGGATGATCCAGAGGAGGCATGGGAGAAGGTCATGTGGTCAGATGAGACCAGAATAGAGCTTTTTGGAATCAACTAAACTTATCATGTTTAGAGGATGAGAACAACCCCAAGAAAACCATCCCAACCGTGAAGTATGGGGATGGAAACATCATACTCTGGGTGTGCTCTTCTGCAAAGGGGACAGGACGACTGCATCGTATTGAAGGGAGGATGGATGGAGTCATGTATTGCGAGATTTTGGCAAACAACCTCCTTCCCTCAGTAAGAGCATTGAAGATGGCTCATGGCTGGGTCTTCCAGCATGACAATGACCCCAAACACAGCCAGGGCAACTAAGGAGGGGCTCCGTAAGAAGCATTTCAAGGTCCTGGAGTGGCCTGGCCAGTCTCCAGACCTGAACTCAATAGAAAATCTTTGGAGGGAGCTGAAACTCCAAACCTGAAAGATCTAGAGAAGATCTGTATGGAAGAGTGGCCCAAAATCTCTGCTGCAGTGTGTGCAAACCTGGTGAAAAACTACAGGAAACGTTTGACCTCTGTAATTGCAAACAAAGGCTACTATACCAAATATTAGCATTGATTTTCACAGGTGTTCAAATACTTATTTGCAGCAGTAACATACAAATAAATTATTAAAAAAAATCATACATTGTGATTTCTGGATTTTTTTTTTTTTTTTTTTTTGATTATGTCTCTCACAGTGGTCATGCACCTCAGATGAAAATTTCAGACCCCTCCATGATTTCTAAGTGGGAGAACTTTTTTTTTTTTTTTTTTTTTTTTTGCAACAAGCATGTTGCGTTGTGAAATGTCATTCAATCCCTCTCCCAAGAAGGCTGTTCGAGCTACTCATTGACTGCTTCAGTGAATGATGGTGTCTGTTGATTTTTTTTTTTTTTTTTTTTTTTTTTTATCTTTTATTCTGTTGTTCATCTTTTGACTACCCTTATTTATTTGTTCAGGGTCACCACAGTGGAGCTTGTATTATCTGCATCTATTTGCCAGATGTTTTACACGTAGCTCTATTTTTTACCTGGAGGAACAAACACAGCCCCTGGTCTTCCATCCATGTACTAATCAGGACCTACCCTGCTTAGCTTCTGAGATTTGATGGGATAAGGTGTAAACAAGACAGAGTATCTGCTTTTATCTCTGAGATTCTCTCACTGGCATTATTTTTAACCAGTGTGTTTTTCTGGTTATTATGGCAATCATTTGTTTCTTTCTTTCTAAACTACACCAGTTATAATTTTATACAGACATATTTTTAATTAGCTTTGTAATGACATGCCAAAACCATGTTTTGTTATAGATAATTGTTACTCAAAAATGTTGCATTGGTGAAACAATCAAGAACACAAGCAGATGATCTTGGTTCTTTTTATTTCTTATTTTTATAGCATTTGTAAATATAGGTTGTTTGTTTCATCTATCCATTGTTTTGGACACCTGTGTCCAAACTTTGAATCATGTCTCATGCGGAAACACTTGTGTTTATTATTATTTATTTTATTTTCTTCTTTGTTCTGTGGTTTGGGCAGGTGTTTGAACTTCTGAAAGGGGCTGTCATTAAGAGTTTCAAGGATGAGCAACTGCAGCAGGGTTCAAAGTTCCTGCAAGACCTCCTGCTTCCACATTGTAATGTGGCTCAGATGATATTGGACACAGTTAAGAACAGGTCAGAATGACAGTGACACAGTGTTTGGTTCATATCAAGTGTTTAAATAGAAACCATGAATAAGATAAACTTCTTAGCAATTATAATTTAAATAGAAAAGGTTTGGCTGTTATTCCTGCCCTCCATAGTCCTGTGATTGCCGCACCTCACTGATAAACCTTAATGCAACAGAGCTGCCACTAATATTTATACATTAGAGCAAAGCAAACAACTGATGTATAGGCAATATTTTTCACATTTCTGTATTAATCCTTCTGCATACTGTGTTAATTTATATGCTTTGATCTCTTCAGTGTGTTTGGGTGGGATCATGTAACTCAGGGGCTGGTTGAGCTGGGCTTCTTCCTCATGGATACATTTGGACCCAAACCTGGACCATTTGGCAAGTCCACAGAAGGTTCTGCTTCTATAGCCAGGACCCCCACTCAGCAGGCATGCAGGTTGGGAGGTCAGGTCCTCCTGCAGGGCTTTAAGGTAGTTTTTATTTATGTAGAAAGGTCGTAATCAAAAATGGAATATAGTGACCACGGGTATAGATTATGTTTTCTCGTTTTGTCGACCACAGATGCATGAGCCTATCAGAGGAGAGATACTGGAGCAAGTCCTCAATCGCTTGGTCACAAAGACTGCCTCACCTGTTTACCATTATATAGGTAATATACACATTAAATGTGGGCCACAGTTTTTCAAGATGATTTTAATACTTTTATTTATTATTAGTTGTTTTGTTTTGGGCTTTTTTTGGCACCACTAGAGCTTTTCTCAGACATGGTGGTCTCTGCTCCCATGATCCTCCTGGAATCATCTGCGAAGGTGACTGAGACATTTGACCACCTGTCATACCTGCCTTTGGCCACTGTTCAGGGTCTGCTAAAAGCTGTTCAGGTACTTAAAAAGCAAAACAGCACATGCTCACAGTATAGACATTCTTTTTCTCTGTTAATTCATTGTCCTGCTTTTATTTAATCATCAGCCCCTGCTCAAAGTCAGCATGTTGTTGAAAGATGCTCTGATTCTAGTTCTTCGCAAGGCCATGTTTTCCAGGTCAGTGCTATGGCTTAATACGAATGTGCCTGTCAGTACAGTTTGATGTTGCAGTAACAATAAAATCTTGTCAACTAGCCAACTGGATGGACGAAAGTCAGCAGTGACTGGCTTCTTGCTGCTTCTGAAGAATTTCAAAGTATTGGGAAGCTTGACCTCGAGTCAATGTAGCCAGGCAATCTCCTCCAGCCAGGTACAATAAAACCCATGTGAATATTTATGCAGTTAGAAAAAGTAGTCTTGTACACTGACTGTTTTTCTGAATCCTCCAATAGGTACAAGTGGATGTTCATTCTCGTTACAACGCTGCTGCCAATGAAGCATTCTGCCTGGAGATTCTCAGCAGTCTGCGGCGCTGCCTGGGCCAGCAGGCTGACATACGCCTCATGCTGTACGAGGTCAGAGGTTACTATTATTCCTCAAGGAGTGACTGTTGCCTCACATTTGAAATAATTCAAAGGGCATATCGCACTCAAATCAACACTATCGTTTAAAAAATTGTGTACCAGGTTATGACTCATTACTTCCAACTCTTTAACTTGTGTGAGTCCTGATGTAGCTGATAAAAATAAAATTAGCCATACAGTGTCTGAAAAATGCACACAGATTCAGAGGTATTTTAAACCATAACAGTGACGTAACCTCAGGTGCTGACTATTGGCTGCCTGAAGGTCACTCCTCCTGTGTCCACTTCGTGACTTATTCCAGGACATACAGTCAATCTGGGCTGTTTTTGTCTCCAAATGTAAAATGGTTTTAATATAGCTTCAATTTGGCTTTCAAATCAAATTCTTGTATTTTGTGATCAACCTAAGTCTGTCTCACCTCTTTGTAACCTGTGGTTTATTCAGGAAAAAAAAAACTAAACAAAACACACATTGCATATGTCTCAGTAAGATTAAATAATGATAATTACATATCCGAAAGTCTCTGATTTCACTCCTGCTGTGTTTGTCGTGTTCATTAATCATGGATGACAGCCATGTTCTTTATCAATCAAGAAAATTTACTGAAAACTTATACTGATCAAAAATACAGACTCTGTCTCTCTCTGCCTAACCTCTGCCCACTGCCCTGGTCGGGTGGGCCTCCCCCTTTTTACGATGCGCTGCCTTTTTCTTGGAGACATGTATTCAGCGGAAAATAACATCTCTGACACTTTAACAGTTTGTGCCTGGTTGAAACAGTCTGTCTTCTTATTGCTGATGTGAACATTACATTTAAGGGCATGACATATACCAGTGGCTACGTTTACATGCCATTAATATTCGGGATACGGTCAATATTCTGATTTCTGAATCATTAGGAATAACCTGTTTACATGCTTAAGCAGACAGAGTTACTCCTGTATACATGGTCATTGGTATCATTTGGAATATCCCCATCTAAACAGCGAGTCACGTCTTCCACCGGTGCTTGATTTGGTCTGGCGTTCGTGCATCCTCTCACTTTCCTCCTCAAAATATTATCTTTGGAAAATCTGTCCAACGAATAAGCAACAGTAGTTGTTTTAGTGAGTTCTCATAAAACACAAATTTTAACCATTTTGACTTAACTATCTACTATCAAAGTCCACAAAAAACAGACTTCACACTGTAAAAAAATTCAGTTTTCCCCATTCATTTTAATTGAACAACTCTAAATGCAGAACCTGAGATGATGTCACCAAAATTCATATTCCTCACAGCTTGAGGTTTCTGAGTGTTTATCAGAGGCAGGTAAAATCATGCTAATTTACCCATGTTAATGCAGGGCTCGACATTGCCATCATTGGCCCGGTGGCGATTTGACCCACTTTCAGGCTAGTACAATTTATAAAATGATGGCCTACTCGGGCCACTGCAAAATTCCATTTATTTGGCCATTTTTTTCTAGTGGCAAAGTCGAATTTCTTCACTTCACCGTGTCATCAAACTTCAGCGAGTCCGCCATGTTTGTTTGTTTTTTGTCTTGCACCACGCTCCCACAGACTCTTGCACACGCTCCACTGAGGAAACGAGGCCAAAGGTCAAAGAAATGTATGTTTCCATGTGTGGAGTGTGCATTGAACAGGGTTATTCAAGAGAATATAGTTCAGTGTAATTTCCCCCACTTTTTTTTTCTCCTCCCTCATCTGCACAATTCCTTATTACATCTGCCAAGGACATAATAAAATCACCTGCATTTATTTGTCTGTTAGCAGGATTACGTCAAAACTACTGCACAGATTTTGATGAAATTTTCACCACAGATACACATTAGGCCATGGAAGAACTCAGTAATTTTGGAGGTGATCCGGATCTGATTGTGGATTCTGGATCAAGATTTCACTTTATATACACTTTGAAGGATTACGTCAAAACTACTTCACAGATTCTCACCAAATTTGCACCATAGATAGATATTAGGCCATGGAAGACTCCACTGAATTTTGGAGGTGATCTGGATCCAAATCCACATTCTGGATCAAGATTTCCCTTTATATGTTTTGAAGGATTACTTCAAAACTACTTCACGGATTCTCACCAAATTTGCACCACAGGTAGATATTAAGTTATGGAAGACTCCATTAAATTTTGGAGGTGATCTGGCTTCTGGATCAAGATTTCTCTTTATATAGGCTTTCAAGGATTACATCAAAGCTATGTCACAGTTTCTCACCAAATTTGCACCACAGATATTAAGGCATGGAAGAGGTGATCTGGATCCAGATTGGCGGATGTCAGAAATCTCTGATTGTTCTTGTTAATATAGTATACGTAAGAGTCCATTAATGCTCCACACCCAGAGTTGTTGGTGGTAATGCACTGTGTTGGTTTGCAAACTGCCAATAAACTCGAAAGAAGAAGAAGAAGAAGCGTAGCGTGCATTCAGCCTTTTCTGTTACAGATCTTCATCAATCTTCGTGAGCATCTTTAAATTCTCAGCATGGAAAGCTGCAGGAAACGAAGACGCAAAGAGAACACAGCGCTTTGAGTTAATGAAATGCTAATATTATGAAATTACAACCACCCAAACCCTGACAACAGCTAGGAAAAAGGTCAGTTCCAACTTAAAAATTCATTCACAGCACTTAAATGTAAGTAAAATAACTTAAATTAGTAAGTGCATGCAAAGTCTGTTCCAACTTAACAAATTCATGAAAATTTGGAACAAAAATAACAGGTAAAATAGTAACAATTTAACACTTCTGCACAAGTGTTATTGACATGCTCAGCAATGACTAACGTGTAAATAAGCAACACAAAAAGTACAAATACTTATTTTGTATAATAAAATGCAAATTAATCATTTTAAAATCATACAGTGTGATTTTTCTGATTTTTTTTTTTAGATTATTTCTCTCACAGTTAAAGTGTACCTGCGATAAAAATTACAGACCTCTCCATTCTTTGTAGGTGGGAAAACTTGCAAAATTGGCAGTGGGTCAAATACTTATTTGCCTGACTGTTTAGACTGCTCGCAGAATGCTGTCTTGTCATGCTCAAATGCGCCTCGACACTTCCGGAATGTGTGCTGAACTTTCAGATGGCATTTGGCCTCATTCGGCCCCTCGTGTGATGGGGGTTTGAAGTTGCACAAAGCTTGAAACAAGCTTGTCAGCTCCTTTCATATCCAAAGCCTCAGTCTTGTGGCCACTAAAGCTACCATTGCTTGTTTGTAGTGCAGTGCTCTGTAGTATTTTGTAACACTACAATCACTTTGCATCTTGAATGATCCAGTTTCTACTGTGCAAACATGTTTTCTGTTTTAGGGCTTCTATGATGTTCTCCGCCGCAACTCCCAGCTGGCAAGCTCTGTCATGCAGACTCTCCTTTCTCAGGTATTTTGACTTGCACATTGTTACATTATGTATTTACTGTTACCCTGTCACTGACGTGCATGGAGAGCTGTTTGTTGTGTTTGTAAACCTCAGATCACGAGGTACTATGAGCCTGAACAAGACCTGCTTCCCCCGGTGAAACTGGAGCCATGCATCACTGCTCAGGGAGACCAAGTCTACCTCCAGGAGCCACTGGTACATTGTCTAAAGCATATCATTTTGGGAATAAGTACAGTAATTTGTCAGCTTTTGGTAAAAACCATACTATGATTATGTTATCATTCTACATATTACACTCATAATAACATGATCCCGAGCAGCTCAAAATCAAATAGGAAAATTAGTTTCTGAAATGTTTCTTCTGCACATACTGCATGATTTTGAGTTTTTGGTTAGGTTTTTAGGGGGTATTTATTTATTTGCTCTTGATATATTATGATAGATATTAATATTGGAAAACAATCATGTTGTCTGCAACAGGTAATGTGTGTTCTGTTTCAGGCTCATCTGGTGAGCTGTATTGTTCACTGCCTTCTGTGGCTTCAGAGCATCCGCCGATCAGTCAGTCCTAACGCTGATGACAGTGACAACGATGAAGCGGAGGAAGGATATGAATCAGAGCTTCAGACTGTTCTAGAGAGCTTGACAAGACGCATGATCAAGAGCGAATTGGAGGATTTTGAGCTGGTATATCACTTATAAGAACACACATTGTAAAATTTTTTAAAAATGTGCTTTGTCAGCAGTATGACATTTACCTGCTTACCATGTGGTCAGCATGAGCAGCTTCTTTGCACTGGTGAAATTTTGTTTTGTCCCTGTGCATCATCAGTACAGTGGAGTTGAAGCAGAAGTACCAAGATGTGCTTGTATTGTAGATTTTCAGTTTTAATTTTAACAGTTTAACAAAAGTATAGCATTAACCTTTTAGGAATTATATCCATTTGTATGTACAGATCCTCCGTTATCAGAGGACATAGCTAAACGGACAAACTAAATATAAAGCTTGTTAATGCAAATCATCACTTCTCCAGTCCGTTTTCTTTAGACAATTCAAGGGATGATACATGAATATTTCCAAGTCATCGAATATTGACTTGGACTTTATCATTAAGAAATACAAACACTACTGTACTTTAAATCTGTCTGGAGCGGGCAGTCCTCAGAAACTGAGGAAAAGACAAATGAGGGAAGCCACATGACAACTCTGAAGGAGTTATAGGTTTCTGTGTCTGTAATTGCTCAAATTGGCCATTTTGCAGCTTCTGTCTGTTTCATCACCAGTTGCAGCTTCATGATGGATTGGAATAGAGAAGAATTTTCTTAAAATAATGTGAAGTTTCAAGCTACAGTTTGCCAGAAAGCACATGGGAGTCTCAAGAGCTTTCATCTGTTTTCTTATAAGAAAGTCCTCTTTGGAACAGGTAGTTTGTGATGAGGAAAATACTGGGTTCTTTCAGAGATTTACAAGCAAGCAAGCATGCAAAAAAAAAATTGGTTCACATTTTCATTAGGAGCTGTATATCGGTTGTACTTCACTGCCAGTGTGCATCACTTCACACAGCATCTTCTTAAGCCATACACCTTATTTATTTTGATTAGGATAAGTCAGCAGAGTTCTCCATGGGATCCAGTGTTGGAGTGAAAAATAATATCTATGCTGTTCTGGTTCTGGGAGTCTATGAAGTCCTCATTGAGTATAATTTTGTGAAAGCCAACTACAGGTAACCACCAATCTTTGTGTTAATCTGGTGTTGTGTGGCATACATAGTCATAAGGCTGTGACTGCTTCTGCATTCTTACATGATGGAATTGCAGCAAAACCCACTTTGAGGAGCTCATAGAACTGTTTAACCATTACCACAAACTGTCTGAGATCCTGAAGGAGAAGTCTGGAAAGAGTCGAGTGCCCTCACACAAAACCCCTCGCAGTTTGCTCTCCATGGGCTTCATATCAACTCTCCTCACTGCACTTTTCAGGTAAATGGTTTCTTACTTGTGCTAATGTTTATGTAGATCTTCAACACTTTGTGATTAAAAACAATGCAATTTTATGACATTATTTCGCAGTGTCTGTACCTGAAAATTGATTTTACACATAGCTGGTTAATATGCACCTTTATTTTGGACATGTGTAATTTAGGTCTTTCTCCCAACATTGCTTGTGTGCACTAGATTGCCTTGTCTACACTGGAAATGATATCGGTTATAGCACTGGTGTCAAGCTAATTCAATTTCAGTTTATTTCATTTATATAGCGGCACATCACAACAAAGCTGCCTCAAGGTGCTTCACAAAATTCTAACCTTACCAACCCCTAAGCACACAGATGGCAGTGGTAAGGAAAAACATGGCATTTCCTTGGAGTTTTTGGGCAAATTGCACTCAAAGTGAAAATGTAAAGAAAAAGTGACGATGCAATGGGAAAGTGGACATGTGTTGCGGTTTGCTTGTGACCCAGAGCACAAATGTGTGGAGGCGGTTTTGCAGGCGAGAGAACGCAGCTGCTCTGTTTAGCTGTGTAGGCTAACATTTACCGACACAACGTCTCCCATTCGCATCATCTTCCCTTCACTGGGAACCAAAACAAACCCCACTTTTCGTGACTGCTTTGGTGATTGCAGCCGAAAACAAAACAGTACACCATTTGTCTGTGTGAAGTTATGCTGTGTATATATTACACAACAGGAGCGGAGGTTCCCATAAGTGGTCAAACCCGTGATATCATGCAGGGTTGAAACGAGACTCTGGTGCCCTATTAGTGCATCCTTATAACTTTGCTTATATCTCAGACGCTATAGAAGCTAGAGAGCCACGGTCATTTTTAAGCTGTTTTAAAGCTCTGCAGGTCTGTCAGAAATCACGATTAGTGACATGGAGAGTGGTTACGCGGTGGGCTTGCGACCAGAGGATCCTCTGTTCAAATCCCCATCAGGCCACACAATCAGTAAGGGCCCTTGAGCAAGGTCCTTAATCCCCAAATTGCTCTTGGTGTGCAGCTGAGTGCCTTGGATTTCCCCTGGGATTAATAAAGTATTCGATTCTGATTGCATGGCAGCACCCTCGTATTGGTGTGTGAGTCTGTGAATGGGTGAATGTGAGGCATCGCTTTGCCCATGTGAATGCAGTCCATTTACCTCACCTTATCTACTTCTGCTAGCACTTGCTCATTGGCTACTTTCATTTTCAACTTGGGGTCAAAAGAAATTGAAGTGAAAGTGATTTTTGAGTGAGCATGAGGGTACATAATGTATTTATTTGCCTATAGCTCAGAGGCTGCCTGAGTGTCAGCAGCAAAATTTTGAGGGAATGTTGCTGAGACTATAACCTAGCTCGGACAGGAATTTGAAGGATACTTTTTTTTTTTTTTTTTGTGGGAGGGATTCACATTTAAAACTTTCTTCTGGTTGATGCCATTAAAAATATCTGCCAAGAGACGTGTCGAGCTTGAAAGAGCTGCCACATCTGCAGTAATTAGCTGACCCTCATGTAGATGACCTCTTCACAAATTGGTTGTAGCCTGATGCAGTTTGTATTGATAAACCGCTGCACTGGTCATTTCATCACAATGAAAATTTGCTATTAGCCTGCATTTCCCTCCTTAAAGTCTATTTGGCATATTTGTGTCCTGCCATGTACTGTCTATTCTGTCCAGCAATGATAGGGGGAGAGTTTTGATTACATGAGGCAAGACAAAAGTTGTTGGGTTTTGATGATTTACTTAACACAAAGCTCTTTGAAACACACATCTCTATCAGGATTCATCAGCAAATGGCAAACTACTGAAAATAAGCAACAATTACAGAAGGAGACATGTTTAAAAAGCTGCAATGAAATACCCAAATCATTAGATTCTCATCTATACATTGATTATTTTACACATAAATTTAAATTTTTATTGTAGCAGACAACATAGATGCCAATATGTTACATTTAACTGCCTTCTATGGTTGCTGTGTTTTCATGGATTGACTTTCTGCACCATCCAAACATTTTTTTTTTCTCCAAGAGAAATATCTCTGCATTTGGTGAAACTTGCCTTTGTTATTGCACTTACACCATTATAATATTGCTAATGTAGCCACAGAAGTACTGGAACATTGAATAAATCAAAACATTTAAAAAGCAATTGTTGTAATAAACATGAATTGATTGTTTGCTGGAATTCTTTGAGGTCAGAAACATGTGACACGAAGAGCTTTCTGTTTGTTTTTCAGAGACAGCACTCAGAGCAGAGAGGAAGCACTCTCTGTGCTGCGTTCCAGTGCAGACTTTGTGCGTTATTCTGTTAGCGTGGCTGTGCAGAAGATCCAGCAGCTGGAGGACACTGGACGCACAGACGGGCCTGATGGACAGAACATGGATAGAACCTTCCACTTCCTCTGTGATATGACAAGGTTGGAAGTCCGCTGTAGTGGAACTTTAGTTTTTTTGTTTCATTATTGTACCTGCGCTTTGTGTACATCTGATCCTGACAGATCGGAAAAGCTAAGCAGTGTGGGTCCTGATTAGTACATGGATGAGAGACCTCTGTGCAAAACTTGTATATATATATGTGTGTGTGTGTGTGTGTGTGTGTGTGTTCAGGTAAACAGGAGTTGTGCCAGGAAAAGCATCTGGTGTTTAAAAAAAAAAACCTGTACTAAATCCTGCGTATCTCTGTTGGTTCAGCTGTGGCGACCCTTGTTAAAAATGGGGGCAGCCAAAAGACAAACATTTCAGCTCTTTCCTTCATACTATGATACAAATAGTGTCACATGTGCTTCCGAAGTAACAAACAGTTGCATTATTACTAAGGACACTCGTTTCATTATTCATAAAAACAAAACCAAAAACCTTCTGACTTTTCTTGTGACTGATCCGTCTTTGTTACGCTCCACCAGTGTGCTGATGTGGCGTTACACTAACATTCCCAGTGCGCTGGAAGATGCAGGGCGGAAGGAGAAGCGGTGCAGTTTGTCCCACCTGTGTCTGGAGGGTCTGCTCAGAATCTTCACAACCTGCCTGCAGCGGTACCCAGACAGGATGGGCCAGCTCCTCTCTGCAATGGGTTAGACAAGTGCTGATGCACTGCAAACTCATCAAAGCGGTGGATCTAACATTTTCCACCTTATTGTTTTGCAGAAATATAATAATTATTATTTTTTTATGTTTCACTGACATTTCAGAGGATGATGCTGAATCAGAGGACAACAACAATACAGAGATCAACTTCTTTTACATCCGACAGTTTCAGGTGCATCTGCTATATGCAAATTTATTTGCTGCAGGATTTATTTATTTTGTTTATTTATTTATTTTTTCAATTAAATAGTTCATTCTCTCAACGCATGTGAAGACCTTTGCATGTGTTTCAAAATTATTGTTTCATGGGTTTACAGCATAGAGGTAATCTGATTTGTGGAACAGTGTGCAGCTAAAATATATAAGACATAAGTATGGTGGCAGACAGGCAAAAACACCAAATTAAAATAACACAATTTATTTTTTCATTTCAATTTATTTCATTTATATAGCACCAAATCACAACAAAGTTGCCTCAAGGCGCTTCACACAAGTAAGGTCTAACCATACCAACCCCCAGAGTAAGCACACGGGACAGTGGTATGAAAAAAGTCCCTCCGATGACTTGAGGATGAAACCTCAAGCAGACAAGACTCAAAGCAGTGACCCACTGCTTGGGCCATGCTACTGACACAATTCACAAAATGAATATACAGGTAATGTTGTCGGTGCACAGGACAGGAGGGCCACAGAGACAGACACCACACCCATCTTTAGATGGAGCCGCACCTCAGAGAGGAAAAAAACAGAATCAGACATCAGAAAGACAACAAATACAGTATAATTTGTCAACAATAAGCAACAAGAAATGCTAAGGTGATCGCCGGCCACTAGCCTTAAACTTCACTAAAAGACCCAGACTTTAGATAAAGTTGAGGCCGCGGCCTGCTCCGTTTACTAATAAAATTAATTTAAAAGAGTAAAAAGCATAGTAACATACTATGCCAGTATGCTAGGCATACGAAAGGGAAAATAAGTGCGTCTTAACTCTGGACTTGAAAGACTCCACAGAATCAGATTGTTTTATTGATGCAGGGAGATCATTCCACAGAACAGGGGCATGATAAGAGAAAGCTCTGTGACCCGCAGACTTTTTATTCACTCTAGGGACACAAAGTAGTCCTGTACCTGTACCCAGTACGTAAGGTTTAATTAGGTCAGCTAACTAACACAAGCAAATACAGAAAAAATATATACAGTATATATAAGTATAACACTTACACCTGCATCAATTCAGCAGCAGGTAGTTCTTTCAAAAATGTCTTGCAAATAGAAGAAAATGCTCAAAAATAAAGGGAACAAAAGCAAATATAACCTTGAACACATGCAGCAATTTAATTTGTCTCAGCTGCAAATTCACACTACATGCCTAAAAAGCTCCACTGTAGAATTGTTTGCAACAAGAGATTTCTGCACAGAGTACTATAACTGATGGACCCTTTAGTGCATCACAGGTCTCTATTATCTTATTTCTGTCTGGTCAGCAGAGCTGAATAAGAAGTAAGACCTGTATTGGCTCCCAAGTCCCATTGGCGCTTTTCTCCGGATTCCACAATATGAAGCAGATGAGAGTCTATGACTGCCTGGATGGGATGCAAGTCCAATTCAGGTTCCTTCCCCCATACTCATTTACAAATGGGTGAACTGAGATAATGTGGATGAAATGTCTTGTCCAAAGACAGAGATAGGTAGGGTGACCACAAATCGAATGCCGTGCTACATGTTGGTAGTCCAGCTCCTTGTCGACTGAGCTACACAGAGCCGAGTAATTTGGTTTATTTACTTTATTGATTATTGTGAAATAGATACCTGTATTTTCACATTAGGGGCGGCACGGTGGATTAGTGGTTAGCACTGTTGCCTCACAGTGAGAAGGTCATGGGTTCAATTCCCGTGGCCTTTCTGTGTGGAGTTTGCATGTTCTCCCCGTGTTTGCGTGGGTTTCCCACGGGTGCTCCGGTTTCCTCCCACATCCAAAGACATGCGGGTTAGGTGGATTGGAATCTTTAAATTGTCTGTAGGTGTGCGTGTGTCTGTGTTTGTTTGTCTATTTGTGGCCCTGCGACAGACTGGCGCTCTGTCCTGGGTGTACCCCACCTCACGCCCTATGACTGCTGGGATAGGCTCCCCGCGACCCTTAATTGGACTAAGCAGATGATGAACTAAGAAGATGAATGAATGAATTTTCACATTATTTATTTGCAATTTATTGAGCAGAAACCTGTTAAAGTCCTCCAGGCAGAAATCTATTTTAGTGCAGTGTTGTTAAGCTTTTCATTGCGTCTGTATTTGCAACAGACTTGTTGCATCTGCTGTAGTAGGTTATATTTGTGTTCTTTGTTTGTGTCTTAAATTTGCAAAAAAACAAAACAAAACTGGTGTAGCTGCCTGTTGCTGAACTGATGCATGTTTTTTTGTATTTGTGTTGTCTAAAATTGGAAGTGCTGTGGTCTCTTGGATATTGTACAATGGTGTTTTAAGAGCAATGAGTAATCTTGTCCACAGAGGGCGCTGTTTACACAGTTAAGTGGAGGAGAAGACGAATTTAACAGTAAAGAGGCTCAACTTTTGGTCAGCATTTTGAGTGTGCTCTCCCGCCAGCTGAAGCCCTCGTCCCAGCAGGTACATTTACTCCTGCATTAAACATGAACAAGTCAGGAGGAATATTTAATTGTATCTGTGTTAACTATTTGCTTCTAGATACATATTTATTTATTGTTAAAATAAATCAAAAGCTTCATAGATCGTGACCAGGCAAGTCAGTCAGATAGTTGATAGGTGACATGCTTATAAATCTCTTTTACAGTTTGTTCAGATGATTACCTGGACGGTCAAAATCTGCAAGGAGACCAGTTTTGGTGAGTAATCCCAGTGAGCATTTTTACGTTGAAAAGACATTTAAAAAACATCTACGCCCACCGCTGCAAAGATGTTCAAAAATAGTTCAGAAGTTCCCTTTTTTTTTTTTCAAAGTCGATTTGTAGACATTTAATTAACATTAGGGTTTAGACAGTTTTTAACCGATTTTGAATAGTGGTATTTTTCAACCCGTACATTGAGTAAATTATAATTTTGAAGCTGAGCTAGCAAGGCACTTCCACGTTTATCATTTATAAGTTGGCGATGAAAACTCTTTTCAGACATTTGTAAAGTAAATACATTTGCATGTATTAATTACTTTTTTCAGAAACAGAAGAAAATACAACAGGTAAAAAGACACAACATCTAATGCACTGCTAAAAAAAAAACAAAAAAACATGGCCATATGAGCATAACAATAGGAAACAGAATGTGACTTTTTGACCTCTTAAAATAGGTCAAGGTTAGCCATCTTTGAACTTGTTCAAGGTCTGTGCCCCAAGAATGTGTTCCCTGTGAATTTGAAAACCCTGGCAATTATAGGACTTGATTTATGCTGAGCAAAGACAGAGAGACGCTAAGCCTTCGCAGTACTCGATGGCCATATTTTGGCCTCGGGTAAATATATAGCACATTTAATTACAGTTTTCTGGGTTGTGACAATGTTAGCACATCAGTTAGCTTCCAGTACTGCCTAAAAATGAAATATTACAGGCTTCACCAACAGCCAGTCATGAAGCTGGTTTCACTAATGACCAAACATCACACACAAACTTTTGGTGAAAATAGTTTGGGGGATATTTTTGATAAATAGTTTACGCTCAAATAGCATTAGCAATCTGGTTTTAGCTTAGCAGGCCTAAAGCCTCATTCACATCATGACTGGCATAAAAAAGCAACAGTGCTTATTTGTGGTTTAGCTTGTTGAGAGACTGTAGTAAAAGTACTTTCCAATTGTGTCATTATAAAGCCTCAAATTTCTTCAGCTCGTTCACGTTACAGGTCTCTTTGTTACACTGTCAGGATGCTGCCATACAAAGCGCTCACTACACATCGGGAGCAACTAGGGGATTAGGGCCCTTAGTGATTTTCCGATCAGGCTGGGATTTGAACCAAGGATCCTCTGGTCTCAAGCCCAACGCTTAACCACTAGACCATCACCTCCCCAACAGTGTTCCTGAGTATGATCCTACAGCCACCAAGCTAATACACAAACTCCTGAAAAACCTCTAGTGTCCATGCATGCAATAAATGTAACTTCTTATTTGAAAATGATCCCTAAATCTCTTCACATTACAGTGTTTTGGAGGCTTCTTTTTGACAGAGTGCAGCCCACACGGCTTTCTGTTTTTGTGGCATTTTATGTCAAACATTTAATGTGTTGAAAAGACATCTTTTGTAGACCAGATTTCACCAACCAGTGAGAAATGAATTTGGAGAAATTTCACTACAATAATCCGTATCACCTCTGTTTAAAGCTTCAACTGAACAAATCACCATTTAATGAAAGAAATTTGAGCTTTGTGACACGTTGATACATAGTCATATTTTCGCTGGTTTAAAAGTAGGTGAAAAGACGTCCAGATGGATATCACCCAGTTTTCAAAAATCAATGATGAAATTAAGTCCTGTGCTCACTGGGATGGTTCAGTGGAATTTGATGAGCATTTTAGGGGATTTACCATGTTTTGGCATGTCACTCTTCTCTCTCAGAAGACACTGCTTTCACAAAGGGTCTGCTCTCTCTTCTCTTCAACTTGCACATGCTCTATAAGAGTCCTGTTGGCCTTTTGCTTGAACTCTGCCAGGACATCCACAGCCAACTTGGAGATGTCGATCAGGTATGTGCACTCATGGTTTACATGCCGTTCTTGAACTACGTGCCAGTCCGCAGGTTTTATGTGATGTCACAGAATTATTACCAGCACTACTTAAACTGATATTAACTAGTGTCGTTTTCAGTTTCAGTGATTGTTACAGATTGTTGACCTTTGGCTGCACATGATTTCAGAACACCAATTTACTGAATTTGGAAGTTGAGCAGTTTTGCATTGCAAAGAGTTACATTATGAACACAACAATGTATACAAATACTAAATTCAAAATGTATCATCTAACCAAACAAATCTAAACAGCATGAAATAAAATCATGCTCTAATCACAGGCAACAGCAAAGAAATATGTTTTCAGATCAATCTTAAAAGATGAAACACTAGTGGAACATCTGATGTCTGCAGGCAAACTGTTCCACAGAATCTGTGCACAATGAGAAAAGGCCCTAAAGCTTGCTGAATTCTTCTTCATTTTGGAGAAACAAAAGCCCACATCCTAAGACCGCAGGGATGAGAAGGCACGTACGGTGCATCCAGAAAGTATTCACAGCGCTTCATTTTATGTTACAGCCTTATTCCAAAATGGATAAAAATTTTTCCCCCTGAAAGTTCTACTCACAACACCCCATAATGACATGAAAAAACATTTTTATTTTATTTTTTATTTTGTAAATTTATTAAAAATAATAATAATAAAAAAACTAAGAAATCACACCCTTTGCAGCACCTCTCAAGCGCCCTCAGCTTGGATGGGGAGCATCGGTGCACAGCTATTTTCAGATCTCTCCAGAGGTGTCAAATCGGATTCAGGTCTGAGCTCTGGCTGGACCACTTAAGGACATTCACAGTTGTCCTGAAGACACTCCTTTGATATCTTGGCTGTGTGCTCAGGGTCATTGTCCTGCTGAAAGATGAACTGTCGCCCAGTCTGAGGTCAAGAGCGTTCTGGAGCAGGTTTTCATCGAGGATGTCTCTGTACATTGCTGCATTCATCTTTCCCTCAATCCTGACTAGTCTCCCAGTTCCTGCCACTGAAAAAAATCCCAGCATGATGCTGCCACCACCATGCTTCACTGTAGGGATGGTGCCTGGTTTCCTCCAAACATGACTCCTGGCATTCACGCCAAATAATTCAATCTTTGTCTCATCAGATCAGACTCATAGTCTGAGAGTCCTTCAGGTGCCTTTTGGCAAACTCCAGATAGGCTGCCATGTGCCTGTTGGAGTGGCTTGGAGAGATGATAAACATGTCTACCTGTATTAGCGTAGTGGTATTTGAATGAATACAAAATGTTTATTTCATTTCAAGGATGTGGAGGTGGAAAAACAGTCTCACTTCCCAATCATCACCATGAAGACAGCCACAGCAGCTGCAGTGAGTGTTGACTGATTTTATTTTTTCCAACGTGAAGTATCCTAGCTTCTTCTCTCTATCTTCATACTCACTATACTGAACACTTTTTAACCTTTGTTGCAGCTGCTGGTCCTGGCTCAGATGGGTAGAGTGCTCGATGAAGTGGACTGGCTGATTGCCAGAAAGAAAAACCAGATGTGTGAGAAATTAGTAACAGGTAAGATTTTAATTTTTTTTAAGTCCAGTGTTAATTTGAATGAATAGAATTTGTGGTACGATATGAGTGAAAAGTAAAAACTAAATAAATAAAATGCTTCCCTCTTGCTGGTGTGTAGCTGATTCCACGCAGTCTCGGGGACAACAGGACCCACTGGAGAAAGCGGTGACACTGCAGCTGGGATCCCTGGTGACAGCACTGAACGAGCTGGTCCAGACGGCACTGCTGCCCGGCCCCTGCACAGACACACTACTACGCGAACTGAGTCGCACATACACCATCCTCACCACCCTCGTCAAATATGTGCGCATATTTAATTCTAACTCTGAATCATGCGGTTGTTTCATGGCTCCCTGGTGTAACACCTCATTTTATTTCTTCATTTTTATATATAGTACATCCAGCTCTGTCCCAACCAGCATGGAACACTCCCGGCACGCTTTGAGAAGCTGGTGAGTCTGAGATATGATGATATGATATGATGTCTCATGTGTCTCACTGTTTCAGTGCTCATGCTGGTATAATGTGTTGTGCGCCGTCTCTGCAGGTCAAACTGTCAGGCTCCCACCTAACACCACAGTGCTACTCCTTCATCACATACGCACAGGTACAAATCTGTTTATTTTGAATTTACACACTTCATATTCTGAGTTTTCAAAGGCCAGAGTTGCATGTGTGCCTGTAAGATTTTAATCCAAGTCAAGTCTGGGAGCAGTACCACCTTGGGTTCTGGATGACAGCCACCGAGGCAGACACCCAGTCCATCCCACCTCTCAAAGGTAGCCATTGATCTGCTGCAGCAAAGTGAAGCACGGGCATCTACTTGACCTTCTCCAGCTCCTGAGGTCCTCAACACTGAGGCCACCTACATGCTGGATCATAAAGAAACTCTCGACAAACCTGAAGCTAGCGCTCCCTCACAATTCAAGTGATAATTCTCATGAGTCTCACTAAGTAACTTCTCCTTTGACACAATTGTTCCAGCAGTACCCAAGGATCAAGGATCTTCAAAAGATTTGTACCAAAGACATTCAGTCGTTCTTAGGTCAGTAATTGGCATCCAAGTATCACAAACATACAGGAAGTACCATAAAGACTTGGAACTTATTTTTCCTGCAAAGACACCGGTATCGTCAAACCTCTGTCCAGTGAGCTCATGATTCCTTAAGCTCTTCCCAAGCTGCCAAGATAAGTGAATGTCTCTTCAAGTTCATTACGAACTGCATTCACACACTTGTAACGGCTGAGTCCAGGAAGTCATTGAAAGCCTGGATCTTACTCTTGATAGAAGACAATTGCAAGCCTGGACACAGATTCCTCACTGGGCTTTTCAAATGCTGCAAACAGAGTATGCATTGATTCCACAAAGATCACAGGATCAGATGCGATGTCAAAGTCCATAAACCTTTCCTAGCCACCGAAAGCAGCTATATCACAGCTTTCCACAACCGAATACCCAACTATAGAACAGTGTAGGAGCCAGAACATATCCCTGATGAACACCGTTCTGGAAAGGTTTCTGCCCCTGCTCTGTACAGCACTCACAGTATCTGTATATAAGCTGGAGATGATCTCCAGAAACTTTTCTTGAATCCCATGAATCATGTAAAATCAATCTTTAACCCGAGTTCTCTCCAGATAGTCTTGATTTTGTTATAAAATTTTGATGTGGACATTAATGAATACTATATTACCGATAAAGTGCAATATTAAGATAAATATCATGACATATTTTTAGCTATGAAAAATCAATTGACTTCATTAAATACTGTTTTTACTGTATTTGTGATCAAACAAATCTTATGAGAAATTGCATTTGCTGTGGCATTTCTTTACTGGAGTAAGACAAAAACAAGTAAATTATCTATGGTGCATCCAGAAAGTATTCACACTGCTTCACTTTTTCACATTTTATGTTACAGCCTTGTTTGAAAATGGAGTAATTTTTTTTCCCCTCAAAATTCTACTCACAACACACCATAATGACATTAAGTTTTTATTTATTTTTTGGAACTTCTGTAATTTTCCACTGCAGTTGAAAGCAAGAACACATTTGATTATTAAATGTCAGCCAAAAACACAATGCATCACACCTATTTATTGCTCTGATACTGCTCTGATACTGTGGACCACTCTCTTCTCCTTAGGCATTTGGAGCAACAGGTTGGTCTTCGGGGCACTGTGCTTCAGTGGTGTCAGTCTTATTTGACTGACAGGAGTTTTAGGGTCATGATAAATGATCTTTCATCTGCCACTGTTCCTTTAACAACAGGTGTGCCTCAGGGTTCTATTCTTGGTCCATTACTGTTCTCCTTATACATGTTGCCATTGAGTTCTGTGATATCCAAACATAATCTGTCTTTTCATTTTTATGCAGACGATCTGCAAATTTATTTACCGGTTACACAAAATGGGTCCTCTGCACTGCTGTCAATACAAAGTGCACTGTCAGACATTAAACACTGGCTATCACAGAACTTTTTACATCTCAATCAGAGCAAGACCGGTGATGTGTTACCTGATTTAGGTGATCTTGCTCATTATTGTCAGTCGACTGTAAGGAACCTGGGTGTCAACTTTGATGAGTTTTTAAAATTTGACAAGCAAATTGGCTGTGTAGTGAAAGCCAGCTTTTTTTCAGCTTCATCTTCTGTCTAAAGTTACCTTTTCTTTCACAGACAGACCTTAAAAAGGCTCTGCATGCCTTTATTAGCTCCCGGATTGACTATTGTAATGCACTGTATGTGGGCGTCAACCAGTGCATTCTTCAACGTCTGCAGAGGGTTCAAAACGCTGCAGCCTGCCTTCTGACAAACACTCGCAAACATAGTCATATTACTCCGGTTTTGTTCACTCTTCACTGGCTTCCAGTCCATTTTAGGATTGATTTTAAACTTTTGATATTTGTTTTTAAAGCTATACATGGACTTGCACCCTCGTATCTTTGTGTACTGTTAACTGTATATACACCTACCAGAACTTTGAGGTCTGCTGATCAGAATCAATTGGTGATACCTAGGACCAAAAGCAGGCACTGGGGTTATCGCTCTTTTGCTGTGGCTGGGTCTAGACTGTGGAATTCACTGCCCGTGGAGTTGCGTTCAATTAGTACTTTGTCTGTGTTCAAAATTAAGTTAAAAACTTATTTGTTCAGAATTGCTTTTAGTACGTAGTCTTTTTATGACGGTTTTTGTGTGGTTCTATTGTTGTTGATTTTATGTATTTATATGAAGCACTTTGGTTCAGTGGTCACTGTTGTAAAGTGCTATACAAATAAAGTTTGATTGATTGAAGGCCTTTATGAACTAGTTGTTTTAAAACATTGCAGGGTGTTTTTAACTGATTGCTGCATGTGACATTTGCATGTTTGGTCATGAAAGGGAGTTGAAGTTTACAAAATGTTTCTCCATCAGAGCGGAGAACTAAGTAATGGTGGTGCAGAAAACAAGAAAAAGAAACTGAATGAAGTGAGCACAGCTGCCTCTGTAAGAACCTTTAACCTCACATATTTTAAGTTAATGGAGTGATTACCTGTGTTCATAGTCATGTTTTTATTATCAGTAAACCTGCAGATGATGCGTGCCATTTAAAACATTTTTGTACCTCCTACAAAATCTGGTGTTTTTGCTTTTCTCACCACATGGAAGGCCAAAGTTCTCCGTGAGACAAAAACCATCCCGAACCTGATCTTCAGCATTGAACAATATGAGAAATATCTCATCGCACTGTCAAAGAAGTCAAAGGTATGTGTGGGCTGATTACATGAGGCTGGTAAAGAATATAGACCTCAGTGCATCATGACAGTTTGGTCACCTTTTCAACGGTAACCCTTGGGGTTGTGTATTGGTAAGAATCTAGCAACGTTATCATGATACAAGGTTACAATTGACTATATTGCAAGACTTTAAGGAAGGTGATATGTTGCTTTTTTTTCCTCTTTTCTTAAAATCAGTTCAAATTCAGTGAAATCAGAAATTTTGTTCCATTTTTCATGGGCACAAGAAAAAGTGGTGTGTGTACATGGACCGAGTGCACTTCCATTCATCTTCTGGTCTAATACTTGTGTATTGTGATATTTTCTCACACTGCCAGTAACCAGTGTCCATCTATCCAGGTCAAATTGATGCAGTACATGAAGCTGAGCACTTCAAGAGATTTCCGCATCAATGCTGCCACTCTAGATGCAGCGTTGCAGGAGCAAGGCGACAGTCAGAAAGTAAGATCCTTCTTCAAGATATCGTTTTAGTACTTGAAACGTGCGATGTGGATCTGCTGAACGTCCATGTTGGGATCATTTACATGAGATGACTGTCACCATCAGTAAGACCTGCAGTGTATAGTATTGTGAAAGTCTTTGACAGCTGTAATTTCATACATAAATTGTATATTATTGTATTTTACTATTATTGCCACAGTTGTTACTCTTTAAAGTACTGACTAGTTTATCTGGCTTCAAGGGAGTCTAGTGATAGCTGTAAAGTAAGTTCCATCTCAAGTAAATGTGATCACCAAAGATGAACAGTAGTGGTCAATTAGACACTGCTAATCTGAATAGGACAACGGTCTTTATCCTTCAAACGTGTAGCAATAGCCCTTTACTGCTCTTTATTCTTATCACACTGCTGTATCCAGACATCTCAAACCAATAGTTAACAGTGGGCAATAAGGCCTAAAATAGTTACATTTCACAGTATTTTTCACTTTTTGGATGGTATAATATGGTATTACTGGTTGTGCAAGATACAACCCTTTTAGTAACAGTTTTACATTCAACAAATCTGTAGCTGTGTTTAATTAATGACCATTAAAGTTTAAACAAGTTGGCAGCACAAAAGCCTACTGGTTCACACAACACAATCAGTTTAACAGCATTTACATGAGTCTTCATGTGAATGTGACTTTGTAGCCTGTTACAGCTATAAGAAAAGTATTTAACAGATTGACTCATGTGGAGCTCAGCAGAACAGGAAATGTACAAACCATTGATATTCATAGCCTCAGAGTTGTGGGAAAGCCAGAAATGATTATTGGTTTCCAAATTAATGGTGTTATTTTCATTGCCTCATTTGGGGGGGGGGGGGGGGGGGGGGGATCTGGCCTGGCAGAGGATCTCATTGGCCTGATTTCTCATGGCGCAATGGCACTATCACACCAGTGATGACTGTGATGCTGGTGTACCTGTCATTTCTAGTAGTAGTTTACCTTCTTATGTCCACACATAGAAATAAAACAAGGATCCACAATCACTTTTTTCCCCTCTTGGAATATGTGAGGAAGCTCATCTCCCACACTAGTTCTGTCCCAGTAAACGGCTTTCTGGGTGAAGTCTCAGTGTCCTTTTATTCCACCTTTCAGGCCACAGTGTCACAGGAAGCAGAGGACACACAGGAACCCAAACAGAAGAGGCGAAAACAGTGACCTGGCACTCGGTGTTCCTCTTGTCGCCTACATCACTCACTGATTTGAGCGACTCCTGGATCTGTTTGGCCAGCTGTTTTGAGTGCCAGTCATTAAATCACAGTTATCTTACTTTATTCAAGGAACCTTCAGTGATGTTGATGATCTGGTAAATGTCCAAAGCTTCACCTGTAGTTAAGATTGGACAAAAAAAAAAAAAATGGTTCCCATGGTATATGTTATTCAGAAGTAGTGTGTATTTCTAACAGTGTAGATATGTTGCAGCAGTATCTATAAATTTGTCATCTAAATTAATTTTAACTTGCATTTTGTCATAAGACATGTGGATATACTTTCAGTGCTGGCTCTTTAATCACATTCCTCTATTATCTTCTACCTTCCTGGATCCATACAGTCCCAGTTTCATTTTTATGCACTTTATTTGAAATTTTTACAGGGCAGTGTGACGGCATCAGTAGACTATGCCTCGTGATCCAGTTCTGTCTGTACTCTGTTTGACTAATAAAGACAAAATAGACCAACAGTCAGAGTGTCACTGTGTACAGGACTCACCTGCTTGGAGGCCGTATCTTAGTTTGACACCTGTGGGGTTAGACGGGGTCACGCAGTCCATGGTGACTTCTTTCCTTAGACACTGATCAATGTCAACTGCACTGAAGAAAGCTACCGACTGGGGAAGGTCCTGCATGCTTAAAGCATGGGCGAACATACTCCTGCCGAAAACAGACCACTTAAGTACAAAAGTGTAACTTTTCAACACTTTGGCAGCAAGTAATGAAAAAGCTCTGAAGAGACCTCGTCAGCAGGTTGGTGATCTGAAGTGCGAGTGCTGCTCTGAAACGGTCTTCACTGCAGACGAGGTAGCGCACCTCATCATGGATGCTGATGCAAAAACGGCCATCAATGTCATACTCCTCGAACAGCCACTTCATGGTAACCAGCATCAGATGTAGGTAGTCCACAGCTGAGCTCTGGACCACCCAGTTTACTCTGCTGGTCATAAACTGAAGAGAACACAGCATCATTCCAGAACTAGGAATATTCCAAAAATAATATATTACTAATACAGTGTTCACAGATTTCTAATTTTCTTTTTTTTTTTTTAAGAGTTGAGCCTATATCAGAAATGCATCTTAATTACTGCCAACTAACCTGCAAATCACCTACTAATGATAATGGTGTTGGGTTTGTTGGAGAGCTCAATGACTGCTGTAACTTTTCAGTTATTTTTCATTTTATAACCTCAAAAACATTTCACTGAAATTTGTTTTTAAAAAAATATAAAATTTGGCCCAAGCTTACAATTATAAAGCAGACTTTCAGCTATGATTAGTACAATAATAAGTAGTAGTTACATATGATATGAATGTGATACTCACAGGAAACAGACTTATAAACTAGTTGAACTTTGATGTTTTTCTGTTGGACTTGTCTGCAATGCCTCACCTCGTCTTTCACGGTCTTGGGCTCCAGAGCTCTGCTAATTCTGCTGCCTAGAACAGGGGTCGCTGGATGGGCAGATTGAGCGATACTCTCGAGCTTATTGAACATGTCCGACTCTGTGCCTCCAGACCACACACGTTTTTTGACCACATCCCACGTCTTTCGCCGGGATCTAAAAGTGAAAGAAATGATGAATGACCCCCCCCCCCCGAAAAGGTACTGATGAGCTAAGGCCTTCACACAGATATGCCTTGGGTAAAGACTTCAAACTCAATTTTCTCCAATTCCACACATTTAGTGTCACCAGTCAACACATGTTAAGTCAAGTAGAATGTCAACTTCAATTTGATATAAATTCATTTGAAATTAATACATACAAAATAAGATTTATTAGACAATTTTCAGTGGGTCGTAGGGTTACTGAGATGAACAGTATGGAAATTCTAGAAATTGGTTTAATTACTTTTACAAGCTTCAAATTAGCTGTCATCAGTGAAGAAGAAGGCCCAAAATAGCACCCAGTACTTAAACTTTTTTTTTTTTTTTTTTTTTTGCAATGGTCCACCAAAACCTCAGGATTATAACTAAGGAACTGATGATGTTGGAGGCATCGGACAGAAATGTGACTTCACTCCATCACTTTGACGTAAAAGGCTGTACAGTGTAGAGGAAACCCAGAGTAAATTCCGAATAGTCATTCAGAAGCATTCTGGAATCTTCAATGCTGTGTAAAGAGGCATTCATTCATCTCAGTCTAGGTAAATGTTTGACCCACAGAAAATAAAAGTGAATAAAAACAAAAGTATTCATATACAGTAGTGTTCAGAATAATAATAATGCTATGTGACTAAAAAGATTAATTCAGGTTTTGAGTATATTTCTTATTGTTACATGGGAAACAAGGTACCAGTAGATTCTCACAAATCCAACAAGACCAAGCATTCATGATATGCACACTCTTAAGGCTATGAAACTGGGCTATTAGTAAAAAAAAAAAAAAAAAAAGTAGAAAAGGGGGTGTTCACAATAATAGTAGTGTGGTATTCTGTCAGTGAGTTTGTCAATTTTGTGGAACAAACAGGTGTGAATCAGGTGTCCCCTATTTAAGGATGAAGTCAGCACCTGTTGAACATGCTTTTCTCTTTGAAAGCCTGAGGAAAATGGGATGTTCAAGACATTGTTCAGAAGAATAGCGTAGTTTGATTAAAAAGTTGACTGGAGAGGGGGAAACTTATACACAGGTGCAAAAAATTATAGGCTGTTCATCTACAATGATCTCCAATGCTTTAAAATGGACAAAAAAAAAAACCAGAGACGTGTGGAAGAAAATGGAAAACAACCATCAAAATGGATAGAAGAATAACCAGAATGGCAAAGGCTCACCCATTGATCAGCTCCAGGATGATCAAAGACACTCTGGAGTTACCTGTAAGTGCTGTGACAGTTAGAAGACGCCTGTGTAAAGCTAATTTATTTGCAAGAATCCCCCGCAAAGTCCCTCTGTTAAATAAAAGACATGTGCAGAAGAGGTTACAATTTGCCAAAGAACACATCAACTGGCCTAAAGAGAAATAGCGGAATATTTTGTGGACTGATGAGAGTAAAATTGTTTTTGGGTCCAAGGGCTGCAGACAGTTTGTGAGACGACCCCCAAACTCTGAATTCAAGCCACAGTTCAGTGAAGACAGTGAAGCATGGTGGTGCAAGCATCATGATATGGGCATGTTTCTCCTACTATGGTGTTGGGCCTATATATTGCATACCAGGTATCATGGATCAGTTTGGATATGTCAAAATACTTGGAAGAGGTCATGTTGCCTTATGCTGAAGAGGACATGCCCTTGAAATGGGTGTTTCAACAAGACAATGACCCCAAGCACACTAGTAAACCAGCAAAATCTTGGTTCCAAACCAACAAAATTAATGCCTCACAGATGTGAATAAATCATGAAAAACTGTGGTTATACAACTAAATGCTAGTTTAGTGATTCACAGGATTGCTAAAAAAGCAGTTTGAACATAATAGTTTTGAGTTTGTAGCGTCAATAGCAGATGCTACTATTATTGTGAACACCCCCTTTTCTACTTTTTTTTTACTAATAGCCCAATTCATATCCTTAAGAGTGTGCATATCATGAATGCTTGGTCTTGTTGGATTTGTGATAATCTACTGGTACCTTGTTTCCCATGTAACAATAAGAAATATACTCAAAACCTGGATTAATCTTTTTAGTCACATAGCACTACTATTATTCTGAACACTACTGTATATATATATATATATATATGTATATATATATGTATATAAACCTGCGTGGCTATAATGTAGGCATTATAACTGATTTAACACATACTTTTGATAACATGTAATATTGTGTGTTGTATTTTTTTTTGGGGGGGGGGGGGTAATAACATTTTTAGACAATTTGTATGTCACCGTATATCCACAAATGTATATGTATGTTTACATGGTACAAATCTGAGTTTTTAGTTTGTGTACCTCTGTGAGGCTACTCTGGTGATCTGCCTTAAGTCCTGCAGAGATACACTTGCATCTTCATCTCGCTGCACATCAACACCCATTTCATTGACCAGCCACTCGCCTTCTTCTGACAGATGATATCTGAACAAACATACAACAATTGGCAGTACTACTTTACCAACTCAAAACTCCAGTATAGGCAGAATTTTCAACTTAGGGTGCCATGAAGCAACACGAAGAATGATTAAAGATGAAAAATTATAGTGACATGAAATAAATTTAATCGGTTTGACTTATGCTGTAATTGTGAGACAGAACATGGCGATGCCCTGCCAGAGCCTTCAAAACAAACAGACAACCAAAATCTTGTATAAGGACCTCCCAGGAATAACTATCTTGGGGGAGTGATGGAGCCAAGGTACAAGAAGCAACCCTGTGACTAGAGGCTCATGGGTTCATTGACCTGTCAGGACAGGACATGTGCCTTTGAGTAAAATTCTTAATCACCATATTGCATGTCAGCATCCTGACCATGGTGTGATCTGTCATTGCAAAGCACCTAGAATAAATGGTGCTTTATAAATGCAATCCATTTATCAAAATGGATGACCCAGACCACTGCACTGTGAAAGCAGACTGTTGTCATGGAGCTGATACACATCCATGTGTTGAATCTTGATCCCCATATGATCAGATTTTTATTTTTATGTCCTTTGGGCTAACCTCCAAAGGACTAATGCCACCAAGGTTCACGCACAATGCACCATCCAATGATTTTCTGAAAAATTTAATTTTTCTGAAATTTGGTTCAAACAATCCTTGGGGGAATGTCTGGTTTCTGTAATTCTGCACACAGATTCTTTGAATCTACCAACTGATACACAAAGATTTTCAATTACCCTGAATCATACTAATGGCTCCTCAGAAAGGCTTTAAAAAGGAATAACAAAAAAATCACCATCTGGAAATTTTCTTAAAAACTATTCATTGAATTTTGTAAAGACACTCCTGTGACTATCTGGCCAGAAGTTGGACTTTCCAACTGATTCCCTTGCCCCCCCCCCCAACAATATTAACCCTCTCAAGGCAGGCGCTGCAGATTTGCAACGGCTAAATATCTGATTTTTTTCTGTTACTAAAAATTAATTTGAGCCTGAGAGGGTTAACTTAAAAGTTCTATGCCTTTTGGGTCAAAATGCATAGAACACTAGCATCTACTGGATGGGAGTGTAAATAGCATCCAACTGTCATACAGTCGCCATTCGGTGCACTCCTGTATCACACTTAAACAGAATTTTCAGTTTTGCAAATGCCTTTTTTTTTTTACAAATAAAAAAATTACATATTTACAAATACAGATTTATTTGTAAAAACAAACACGCATGTTACAGTAACTTGTGTGTTTTTATTTTTATTTATTTATTTTTTACAACCAACCAACCAGTGATCAGGAGGCTCAATTTCCCATAATACCTTTGGGCATCTCAAAGTCAAAATGTCTTTGTGTCCCTAAGGAGAAATTTGCCTTGGACACATCCGGTACATAGCACCCATACATCAAAAACAACATAATAAATCAAAGTTAAAATATAAATACACAAGATTAATATCATTGTGCAAATTCCGCAATACATAACCTTATGCTATCTTCCCTGAGCTATCTGCTGATTTATGAGCTTCACTGACAATGGAATAAATTAATGTTTATATCGATTATATTTACAAAGAGGAACCCTGTACCTCCTTCCTAAGTTAAGTAAAATATATTCTGTAGCTTCTGCTAAATTTTTTTATTAGTTTATCAGTTTATCGCTATAAAAGTTAACTTTTCAGTTAATGAATTAGCAGTTATCGAAGCTAACTTTTTGGTTAGCTGTGCCCACCACTGAAAATGACTTCCTTTGTGCCACTTTCCCTATATTTGGGCAAAATCATTCTGTAAAGGAATTCGGGATCGCTTGAATTTTTGTTTTACCTAAGCCAACGATTTCCCGTGTCTGCTACAGATAGATTTGAAAGAAATTATCAAACCAAACTGGCTGTATCGTGTCACTATTTTTGAGCACCCTTTATATCACAATTATTCGTGTGTGTGTATATATATATATATACCTGCGTATCCCCTTTGTTAAAGCATACATCTGTTTGGCCTTACTAGCCGCTTCTGCCTGGGTGAGGCGATGGTTGAACTGCATCAGCAACCTTTCAGCGAACGGCTGCCCTGCACCGTAGATGCGTCCGTAATTAAAAACCTTAGCGTGCTCTCGGCTGATGCCCACAGAGTCAGCCGTATGACTATGCAGGTCGGTGCCATCACTCTTCTTCCCTTGAAGAGTCATCCAACCAAAGGCGGTACAGCCTGAAGCCAGCACAGAACATTAAGCTGTCAGCTGCCACAGAACGCTTCCATTTGAAGTAACAAAGAAACAAGACTGAAAACAGTCCCACCGTGAATACCAGCAAAGTGAGCCTCTCCAAGCACAGCAGCAATCCACAACTCCTGAGAGTCCACATCGGCTCCTACCAGGTGGTACCCCGGCGGAACCTGCACCATGGCCTTCAACTCACTGCCCACTCGATCCCGCTGCAGACACAAAGAACAGTTCATACACATGAAAGGGCCTTCCTGCCTTCTAAACACTTACTCTCACAGGCACTGCTTTGTTCAACTCTAGTCTCATTTTTCTTTTGTTAAGAATTCCTCTTACCCGTGCATTACTAGCGGTCAGCCATGTTGGCTCCACTGCCCTTCGTGTTACTGTTCCAGCAGTGATGACCTGAGGTAATATGGCACCATACTGCTCCTCTTCATCATAGTCTTTGTGTCTGTGCAACAACAAAAATATAACTGTAACACGTTTGTTTTCGGTCTTTGTTTTACTTCAGGGCATTAAAAATAAGAAAATCTATGATTCCTATGCATGCAAAAGGATTACTTTCATCAAACTGTGTTTACAAGTTTGCTATAACTTGTATTCACCTTTGCCATGATAATCCATCCACCTGGTGTGTGTCACATTATACAAATAATGTTTATGAGTTCAATGGTACAAATATTTCATTTAGTGAAAGATGAAATATTCCATTCAACAAGGGGAGGGAGTCCAAAAACAGTCAGATAGTTCAAAAACAATTCTGACAATGCAGTTTGTGATGCCGTGCACGGACTTCGCGTAGACTGCCGTCTGCTTTCCTCACTCCTGTGAAAAATCACATCAGAAATTTGTCCAGCTTTATATCCTTTTCATCTTAACAGCTCTTCATGTCTCCAGAAGGCTTTTATGGTGTGGTGAATTTTTTTTGCTTTAGAAGAATTAGCACCATGAATTTGGTCATTCAAATCATCATCCATCAGTAAAACAAATTCCGCCATGTTAAGCTAAATGCTGCCTCCACTAGTGTGTGCATATGCGGCAGTCGCAGTGTGCAATGGTACAAAACGGATGGAACCAAATTTACATGGTAAATGCAACACAACACAAATAGGATGAATAATTCATTTCACATGACATACAAAGCACCAATCAAATGATAAGGATTCACTCAGCTCTTATATAAATCAAGATGTGATTTTATAGCATGATTATTGCACGTGTGGCTTGGACTGGCAACAATAAAATGGCACTCTAAAATGTCCAGCTGATCCTGGAAAAAAAAGCAAAAAAGATCTTTGTTCGATGACGACGCCAGATGTGATCGTTACACATGGTTTTACAGTTGTGACGTCAGTTGGATGTATTGCCAAATTCTCAGAAACACTGGAGGTGCATTATTTTAGTGAAATTAACATTCAGGTCACAGCCAACAGCTTTGGTAGACATTTCTGCAGTCAGTCAGCATCCCAGCTGCATGCTACCTTAAAAGTTGTGGCATAGTTTTGTGTGATAAAATGACGTGCAAAAATCGTGCTGTTTAATCAGCATCTCGATATGCCACCCCAGGCAAGTGGATGGATCATCTAGATAAAGGCGAAGTACTCACACAGATTTAACACATTTATGATCAAAATTTAAGAGAAATAATTTGTATACACAGAAGCATTCTTAAGATTTTACTGCAATGCATGAGAAATAGGGTTGAAAATTGTATTTGTAAAAGATTGTATTTAACTGATAATTGAGTGGAAACTGTTCCAGACGAACCTGGTGACAGTGCGAGGAAGTTCTCCCTTTCGCAGCCACAGCACCATCTGAGAGCTTTGAAGCAACATCATAAAATGTGTAGAGTCAACATCTAATTGCATCAACAAAGCTAAGTGTGAGCATCTACATCAATGGACCTCAATCATATGGAAGCATAAAAACAAAACCTGTCCTACATTGCCCCTAATGTTTAAATGACCACTAGAGCTCAAGATGGGTTTTCCTTTACCTTATCAACAGCACTTTAATTTTAAGGTTTAACGTACTCCAGTTAAACAAATGTTAGATTTTTCACCAACAGGTCTTGCCACAGAGACACTGAACCCAACTTGACTGACAGCAGCTTTATGGTCACCTGATACGTTTATGGGCGTTCCTCCAGAAAGACATCATTTTGTTGATCTCCAAAGCATGTGCAGCATTGGTTCCACCCCTTCCTGCCCTCAAAGTGCCATCCTCCATTTTGGACAGGAAGTCCTTTGAAAACGGATTTCCAACATTGTTCTGATTTCCATCCTGCAACACAAACATTCAGGTAGATGCTGAAAAGTCACCGAGTGGTGCTACAATGTACCATTAAAGAACAGAACATGAATTCACCTTGTGAGGTAATTTAAAAAACCAACACCCTGGGATATCTATGTCATTGTAAGGTCCGTTTCCACTGTGATGGTGACAACAACTCTCCTCTGGGATCAAATCTGAATCTTGGAGCTGTTTGACAAAAAAATACATAATATTTAATAAAACAAACAAAAACAACTTCAAAATAAAGTGAACTACAATGTGTTTAAAAGATAGTTAAGATGATAAAGTTACGGATACAATTTCAGCAAAACACTAAAGGTTAACAATCAGATATAATAATCAGATATAATAATAATAATCTACAATTCCTAAGAAGACACCACAACCCTGAGTAGGAATAGAAGTGCTACTGAGCAAAATAAAAAAAAAAGAAAGAACTCACCTTGTTTGATTCTTTTGTTATACTTGTTATTTTGGAACCATTTTCCTCAGTCTGATTCTCAGTGCAACTTAACTCCTCCACCTTATGATATACATACATGACACATGCAGAATTACTTCCTTCAATAGACTCTGGTATCTCCAGTGTGCAAAACTAACAAGGATACAGTCTTATTGACAGCATTTACAAGCCAGGCCTGCACAATAACAACCAGACTAGTCTATCTGTGCCACCTACTGGCAAAAAAAGCAGGAGCTTAGAAATGTACAGGTGTCGACATAAGACTGAATAAAAGCTCTTGTACTTTTTAACATTTGTTCAACCTGCAGTCAATATGCATTAGAGCTACATTTTTATATGCATGAACTTCGATATTTTATCCCTGAAAATACAGTAAGAGAAACAAATATTTACCGGTTTAAAAGTCCTCCAAATGTACAGACCCACATGCAAATCTCTATCACAATAACTACTATTTGCATGTGATCAACTGCATCTACAATGTAGCTGATAACTGCTCCCCTTTTTGAGGCTCGATGCATGTTTTTCTGTTGGCTCTTCTCATTTTTCTCGGGGTGACCAAAGCTGATCCTACATGTTGATCTGTCATGTGTTTTACACCAGATGCCCTTCCTGAAGCAACTCCAGATGTACGTGGAAATTAGGGCACACATGAAATTTTGAGTTACAGTTGGGTCATTTGTCTGCTTTTTTCCCCTGTTTTCTTTAAAAGAACTCTTCTACAGATAAAAGCTGATAATGCATCTCCAAGGCCACCTTTAATTCCAAAACATTTAAAACTAGAGCACTGTGCTCGTAGAGCGCAAACCTCCACAAACAGTTTCTAATTCCACAAATTTTTACCTTGGAAAAAATTTTTAGAAGCGGCTTTTCATAAGCTAAAATATAATTACAAATATAGATCAAAAGGGCTTTTCAATGTTAAAGCACGTCGCACTGAAAGCATGGCAATTTAGATTTAGACTATTAGTAACCATCCAATGACCTATTGGGATTACTTTGTGCACTTTCGTGACTGCTTTCAAAGTATACGGCATTTGCAGCAAAGAGCTATGAGACTTCCAAAAACAAAGTACTTGTGTGTTTCTGACAGGTGACGTAGCTATTAGAAGTGTCTCAGCGTGTGCTTCAATGGAATGTAGCTGTTAACGTTATGAAATGAGGCAAAGATTAATTCCACAGTTGATGTAAGTGTGATGTTGATGCAGTCACGGTAAAAGCAGCAGCCCTAAGAAGATTCAGTGCACCTGCCCCCATGAGTCATAAACGCAGCCTGTCAGTAAGAATCTTTGCTGCAGGATCAGCTTTGAGCACAAGTAATTATGAGTGTTGTTATCAATAAAAAACAAAAAAAACAACAAACATTGTTGAGATGTGTTCATATTCACAACAGCAGGAGCCTCTCATGAGCTGCACAGCACACGGACATACTTCAGCTCCAAATTCATACTTAATGTAAAAAACAAACAAAAAAAAAAAAAAGCTTGCCACAAAACACAAAAGGGATAAAATCCTGAACATGCAAGACTCACCCAGGTGTAGATTTATTTCCAAATACAAACTCCACACAATCAAAGCCCACACACGTGCACGTTTGATCATCGGCTGCTGCTCTACCCTCTCGATTGTGACATGTAAAGTCCATTAACTCCTGGAAATAATGCATTCTGACTTTTTCCAATGTAACAAATCCATCTCTGTGTCCAGGCAGTCTATTAAAAACAGCGTCATGGAGATGTCTCCACGACCATGTACACATCAGCTTCAGTAAACCAGCATCCACACAAACAGCACGTCACCACACTTTAGGTTCCCAAATCCGACACTGAAAAAGTTAAAGAATTTCGGGGTGAAGTGTGCCGTCTCCCATCTGTTAATCCGATCCATCACTTTCAAATGGCAGCTCAGAAGCTTCGTTTTCGGACGGAGCAGGTTCGTTTCCCTCTGTCTGTCAGTCATCAGGATGTTTCTGCTCATTCTAAAATGTGCGGCACACGCTGAAAAACGGCAAGAATTGTCAAGTGAGACGTTTTCCGGAAATGCACCTGCTAACACTCAGACTGACAGGAATAAAATACATCAGAGATCACTAATTACTATCAAATGTGTGCGGAGAGACTTACAATCATGAGTACTTTTAAGCTGTGTTGCTAACTGGGACGTGAAAAAACGTGCGACATGTCCTTTACAATCAAATATCCACTAAATCTCCAATACGGATCAGACCAAACAGTCCATTCATTGAGAGTGTTAGTTTACACCTGACTGTCACAAATGAGAGTGACTGAGCCACTTTTGATTGAGATACAATACAAAATGTTCACCAAATGGGCTTTTCATTATTAAATTCAAATGTCCACAAAATCCAGATCCGGATCAAATTTTGTCAGGCGATAGTGAGCAGATACCATCCTACATATCGCTCTCAAATATGAAATAATTTTGATCTTTTTTGACAGTTATGAGTTTTTGAAAATTCATTCAATGTTAAAGGTTAGGGATTTTTCCAATATTTTTCCTGACTTTGACCTTTATAACTTTGAAATTTGAATCAGTTCTTGCCTATCAAGATATTAATCCTCTGTAAAAATTTCATAATGATATATATATATATATATATATATATATGAAAAAATTGTGGGTTCCAGGCTGTTCACAAACAAAAAGGATTGAAAACATAACCACCCAACATTGTTGGCAGAGGTTATAAAGTAATACTCATTAACCTGACCGCAAAATAAAAAGAAACTACTGAATTGGTCATCTGTCAATTTATGTCTGCATCTTCAAAACGCAAAGAGCAATTTCAATCACACTTGGTGAATAAACCCTGTGGACTGTCATCTGGAAACACAGGTCAGGTCAAGGTCAAGTCCCGGTAAATACACTAACCATATCTCAGGAACTGCAATGAGATATTGAAACAGGATTTTCTGCAGACTTCTCGTCTTCTGAGGACTTCTTTTTCATTGACATCACGTGACGATGTCAAGCGAAGGTGAAAAATTAGCTGATGTTGGTGAGGCACCACAATCGCATGGATGCTTTATTACTTGTGACAGGATGGTTCAACAAGACAACTTTGGTATTTTAAACCATGATGTTTTACTAAGCACATGAATTAAAACCAGAACTGTGGATATGGTCTGCTTCACAATTACCTCATAATTAGAGTGTTAAGGGGGAAAAACAAATCGCAATCTTTTTCTCATCACTTCAAATTTGAGGGCTGTTACAACAGTACCTGTGTCCACACTGTGCTGTCTGTCCACATGAGGTCATCTGAGGGGTTGCTGTCCAAAGACTGAGACTCCTCCTTACTCTTCTGCTCACAAAACTCTCTGTAAACACTCTCAATAGCTCTGTGGGACACAAGAATGCTTATAATCACACTCATGTCTTGGTCATAAAGGACGCTTCTGCCTTTAAGCAAGTTGGCCATTTAATACCTGTGTGGGCACACAGGTCCTGTATTCTCCTCCGAATATTCCACATTATCCCTGTGTCCAGGCACCAGGTAGCCCCACCCGTGTGTGTCTGTGTAATGCAAGGGGAAACCATCCCACGTCAGACCCATCAGCTTTGGAGTGACTCTCATCTGCACAGTGATCAGGCTGGCTCCAGGTGACCAGTTGCTGTCTTCACTCATTTTCTCACACAACTTACGATACCACCTGTTGACACAGTAAGGACGGGACATCATTAACAAACAAGAGCTACGCAAAGCGTGCTGCGTGGCAACTGCTCATATGTTACGATGGTGTATTAGTTTATAGCAGAGGCAATAAAAAAGCCTGGAAATTCTTTCTGTTGTGAAAGACTGGTGCTTTAAAAAATGCTATGTTTGTAATTATGCCATGGCAGCTTTATTTGTGCAGCTCTTGGAGTCCAAGACAAATTTCCCAGAAGGGACACTAAAGTGTATCGCATTGTATCACCATATACCATTTCTACCATATCATATACCATAAAGGGGTAGATTTGCCAGTGTTTAAACTGAACGGTGAAGTACTAAAAGAAGCTGTCTCACATAATCAGTAATGACCTAAGTGATGACCTTGATATAGTCAGACAAAGCAGACAGCTATAAGCTCAAGGGAAATATGAGCCTATGCAAATTTCATATATGTAATCATGATGTTAAGTTAAACCTGTTTCGTTCATACTGCTCGCCTACAGCTCAGCTTTGGTGCAACTACAAGAAATCATTTATAAACAAACTGTATGTGTCCTATCATTGTAAGTCCCTTCGGCTGCTCCCTTGTTTGCACTCAGGGTCGCCACAGCAAATCCATGGTGGATCTGCATGTTGAATTGGCACAGGTTTTACACCGGATGCCCTTCCTGACGCAAGACCACATTACATGGAGAAATGTGGCAGGGGTGGGATTTGAACCTGGAACCTTCTGAACTGAAACCAAGCGCATTAACCACATGGCCACCACCCCCACACAAATGTATGTGTCCTATCATAACCTTTTTAAATTATTCATTGGATTTTCCAAATATGAGAGTACAAGAACATGCTGCACAGTCTTTGACATACAGTGTTTTGTCAGGCTGTGATCATGAATTAGGTATATCGGTTCATATTATGGGATTCATAGACTTGTCGAAACGCTCGACAAGTCTATGAATCCCATAATATGTGCAATTCTTGACACCATCTTAAAATATAGGTCCAGGATTAGGACCTGCTGGTTACAGATGTTACATATGAACTTCTCTGTATAAGTTTGTAACTACCCAGATATGGACCTATGGACATACCCTTTATCAATGTACGCTTGAGTCTGGAATAAAGCCATTATTATTATTATTACAGCACAAGATTGGCACTTAACAATTGGTATGTGGTGTATTGATATTTTCGAAAGGATACTACCTGTACTCTTGCCCAATACACCAGCAAGAAATGGTTTCAATGAGACAAGGCATTCTTTAGTTATTACAGGGAAACAAAAAACAACATGGTGCCTGCAGTGGCTATACTGGATAATGGAAGACAGCCATTTTTGAAAGGAACCTCCCTTAGCCTTATCCAGTCAGAAGAGGCGTTTTTATTTTTTTCTGCAAAAAAGAAAAGTTTTCAGTCTGACACCAGGACAGGGTGAATACACTATAATGCCCCCCCCACCAAGTTTGTTGAACTGGGCCACAAAAAGGAAATTATTAGTGTTGAAAAAACTCAAGTAAATGACAACATTGAGTCACAGCTTAAATTAATTAAATATTTTTAAGTAGACTCTAAGGTGCATGGGAGTGATCTCACCCTGGATGACTGGGAAGATGTTGCCTTCTCTTGGGAAGTCGGTCTACCATTTTCTTCAGCTTCTCCACAGCCAACCTGCTGGGGCATGGACCTTCAACCTCCTCTTCAGCTGGTGGACCTACATCTAAGATCACAACTCCACTGAGTTGTCTCATGTGCTATTTAACATTGTTTTATCCAGATGTTATCAAGAATCTGGAAAAGATATCTTCCATAAAATTCAATCAGGCTGTTTTCATAAATCTGGTCCAGTTTATCATTTACCTTCATCCCAGTCTGGAAATGGAGTAACAACTTGTGACTCAGCTTCTTTTTTGGAGGGCTTCTTCTTACTCTTTGTCTCTTTCTTTAGTTTGAACTCCTGCACATCCCACTCAAGATCCCAAAGCCAAGGATCCTCTTTATATCTTTGGTTAAAAAGTAAACATGCAACACAGAAAATAAATAAATGTATTTCTGGCTACAGTTACACAAGTCTTGACACGAAACTCCTCAGACCCGATCAGATTTGTGTCCATACGTGACAAATTCTGTGATCATCTCACACAGTTCTGATTTTATTATCCTGCACAACATCCAAAACAAGCAAATGCAATTTTACATTTGTAATAAAGTAACATCCATTCATGCATTTCCTATACCAGCTTACTGGTCGCAGGGCCACATAAAGACAAACACATTCACGCCTATAGTTAAAGTTTCCATTTCACCTAACCTGCATGTCTCTGGATGTGGGAGAGAGCCGGAGTACCCAGAGGAAACCCACACAAACACAGGGAGAACATGCAAACTCCACACAGAAAGGCCTCAGGTGGGAATCAATCTCACAAACTTCTTGCTGTGAGGCAACAGTGCTAACCACTAAGCCATGGTGATGCCAGCATCATTTTAACCATTAATGCAATTAATCTAACAAGATACATTTAACCACTATTAAAACACACACACACACACAACACCTTTGTGATTGGGGTAGATGGCATGTTGCACGAGGACAATAATAGCAGTGGAGGCATTCTGTGCTGCGCTCTTCCATGGCAGAGGTGGACAATATAAAAATTTTGCTGTTTCACTTTAACTGAAAGAAGACACTGATCAATTTGACCTAATAAGTAGGAAATTTCCCCCCAGTAAGACTGTCAACCTTTTACAAATGTCATCTCATGGGACCGGACTTAATATAAGGATGTCTAGCTTCTGGCAAGTGTGCAGGTGCTCCAGGTCCTGTTAACTGGAAATGCCTTCTCAGCAAGAATAATCACGTTATCGCCTGACTTAATAAAATACTGACTGTTGTTCCTTGCAAGATTTTTTTCATGCAGGACTCCAGGTTGAGAAACTCATCCACTTACCCGTAAATTCAAATGATCATTGTCATATAGCTGATCAACTTAATTCTGATTTGTGATATCTGAAGTGAAATTCTGATTTGTGATATTTGAAGCCAAATAAAGTTACATTATGCCACTCTGGCCTTCATCATCACACTCTCCAGGACACAACTGAAATAAAATCATTGCTCTTCTCACTTGTCATCCTGTAGGAGCTGGCAGGCATCATCTGCGAGATTCATCAGAGACTTTTTCAGCTCTCTCTGGAGCTCTTCGTATGTGTCTTCTGAATCCTCCAGGTACCGCCTCCAGTTCTGATTGACAGGAAGGTAGCTCACACCCATCTCCAACATTCCAGCAAGTGTCACTGGATGAGGGCACCTTATTAAAGCCATAGAAAAAATATGAGGTGCCATCATTATCCTGCACTGGGAGCTCAGAAATTATATACTTGCTATTGGCTTGTTACATGTCAAATTTAGAGATGAGAAAAGAACCTCTCCATGAAGAGGGGTAGCTGTTCTGTGAATACTTCATGGGTGGCCTGAACATCTAAAGCGCAGTACTGCATTAACTCCTGCAGGGGTCAGCAAACAATTAATGGTCAAATTAAAATGAACACAAACTAAGTCATAACCACTTCAAAGAAATTAACCTGACTTATCAATACTGACAATCTGAAGTAAGAGTTATTCAGCTTCTGACCTGGAAGTTGTTCCTGACATCCATCATGGTGCCCTTCACAAATGTCTCTCGTGCCTCTTTCTGTAATGGCTGCCCTCCCACATACAGAGCATGGACATCACCCAGGTTGTTAATGCTGCTAATATTCACCCAGTCCCAGGAGCCAATCTATGCACAAAAACACCACATCATGCTGAGTTTATACCAAACACCAGGAAAAAACCTAACTTCAAAAATAAACTATAACAACAAGGGCAATACTGAAACTAACCAGTGTCACAGAGCTCAACCTAGTACTTGTAGAAGGTCTTAGCAAGGTATAATCTGGAGTAGCATGTGTCATCATGATCCATGAGGCCTTTTGGCACTGTTACATACATTAGGTTACAAAAAATTAGCCTCTTGGTGACAACCATTAGAACTCTTCAGAGGTCTTAGAGAGGTGACCTTGTGCACCAAGTTTCAACTTGATACATTTAGTCTTTTTCAACATATCTCATGCACACTGACTACATAGATGGATAAACAGATGGACAGATGGAGTCAAGCAATTCTTAGACCTGCTCTGTTTTTGGCAAGACAGATAAAAGCGTAACACAAACAATGAGCCAATGAAATAAACAAGAGAAAAATAAACAAACCTTTGAACCCTCTTTCTTCTGTGTGGTTTTTTTAATGTGTTCCTTTACTTCCTGAAGACCTTTCCTTTTTCCCAGCTTGCTGGCCATCCACAATGAGCGCTGGAACCCGGTCAGTCCAGAGATGGCCATATGTAGACTCATCGTGTCCATGAAGCGCATCTTAGAACCCTTAAGAAAACAGATGATTTTCCTGAAATGAATTGTCCATGCCATTTGTCAGAAATACTCATGTGAATTGTCACCCAATGAGGGGAAAAAAGATCATCTGGTAAAAGACACAAATGAGAATTGAGGACAAGCTAGTGAATTGAACCCTCCACCCTACTGACCTTTAGTAGGTATTGCTCTTTAATATGAGCCCGGTCAAAGCTGACATTATGACCCACTATGAGCCTTTCCTTCCACTGACCCCCTGGGGGCCGGGCAGAGTTGATAGGTGTCTCCAGTGGGATGAGGTCAGCTAGGGTCAACTGGCTTGACCATGAGTATCTCTCTTCAATCAAACGCTTACTGCACCAAGAGTACCTAGAAAGAAAACAAATTTTGACTGATTGGCTACATATTCCAACATATCATTTGCAGAGAATGCAGTGGTTCTATGTCCACTATATATGGGTTAAAAAAAAATGGATAGGAGATTTTGTCAAGTCAGATGTCTAACATAAAGAGAACAGAGCCATATTTTTTGCATGAAATGACTGTGATATATGAAAAGTAGGCATAGTTTATTATTCAGATTTTAATCTTCAAGTAATGAGATCTTAGTATCAAAATACAGGGATAGAACTTATTCATTCTGAAAACAACTATATGGTTATATAATGTATTGACATGATTCACTCTACTTTTAGCAAAAGAGGACATAGAATCAATTCATTTTCAGTTTGATCTCAGTGGGGTACAGATCCCCCTTCTTGCACCTTTCTCACCAGTTGGTGGGAGACACTGCAACAGCCAGTGTGGGACACTGCCCCTCCAGCATGCACACTTCCACATCAAACACCAGTGCTGACTCCTCTGGAAAGTCAACCTTCTGAGCTTCCCTGTCTGGGCCATAGCGTGTCCAGCCGACTTCCCAGGCCCATTTCTCAGGCATGGGGGGCAGCTGGGCTTGCTTCAGCTTGGTGGCAGCCTCAAGGTAAGGAAGGCTCTGCTTCTGGGCCAAGATTCGGTAGTGTTCATCAATGTTTTTACCATACATGTTGGGAAGCTTCAGCTCCACATCAGGTAACAGCGAAGTGTCCTTCCCCCACAACTGGTGCTTCTGCAGGTGCTTAATGCTGCGCTCTACATCTGCCTCTCTGTACTCTGGCTCCAGTCCATGAAAGACCTGCTCGTGCAGATTCCTTGACAGCATCTGGATGTTAAGGGGGTTGAGACGCGTCTCCGTGGAGACCTCGCTCTGAAGAGAATGAGGTTTGGTGGAATAAAGGGAGCAGATCCATTGCAGAGAGATAAGAGGCCTCTGCACAGGACTCCGCAAAACACACAGCATCACTTCATAAGGGCTTTGTAATATAACTGCAGGAGACAAAACAAAAATATCAGCAATATCAGGCGATAGCTAAGATCTGTGATGAACACAATACCCTTTGAATTTACATCTTAAATTATGGGTAGGTCCGAAATACAATCAAACATTACATAGTTATACAACTGCTGGCAAAAAGGCTGTGACCAGGCACTGGTTCCTCCCTGAACCACCTAATCTTGGAAAATGGATAGAAATTGTGAATGAAATATCCTAGATGGAAAGAATGACTTTTTCACTCCGATTACAAATGAGTAAATTTTCAGAACTATGGTCAAAATGGTAATTTTATGTTCAGGCTAACCAAAATCAATATGCGGAAACTTTGAACGCACAAGATATGTCGATATAAAGAAAAGGTACTTAGAAAAGTGAGAATTATTACTTCTATTTTGTTTGTTTTTTGTTCTCCTTCTGTTTTCTCAGTTTAGTTAAGCTTATTTATGTTAGTCATGAAGATTAAGTCTCCTAGTGATTTTTGTCTTTTGTTACAACGCATCCAATGTTTTATAGTTTTGTTTTATTAATAACAAAAAAAAAAAAGGAAGAAAGAAAGAAAGAAAATGAATGAACATTGGGGACGGCCACATTCTAATTCTGTGACCATGAGGGAACACCAATGTATGTCCTGCAATTTTCTCAATGTCCCAAAATAAAAATTTGAGAAAAAAAAAAGATCTGTGACTAACAATATTATGTAGAAAAGCTAAGGACTTGGAGATTGTCACTGTGCCGTATCCAAAGTGATTTGTGATATTCCTTTTTGTAATTATTGAAATGAGAAAAAAAAACAACTCATTTAACATTTAAAGTAAGATTTTATATATGGACAATATATATCTTACAATATATTATCCCATAACACTGTATTTAACAACAACAGTTATGTATGTAAAATACAGTAGTTACATTATTAGCTTCGAGTCAAAATTATTTTTGGCAAAACTATCTGCCCCTCAATCACTACATTAACTAATCCCAGCGATGTTTGTCCTCACGCAAAGACTGACAAACGATGAGGAGACTCGGAAGCAGAGATTTATAGTTAAACTAGCTACGTTAAAGAAACTCACAGAGATGTTTCCAACGATGCTTCCAAACGTCGCACAGCTCAGCAACAATCACCGCCTTACAACCATTAGCGACCCCAAGCGGCTCGGATGACTCAACCGTTTGTAAACAATACTGCGGAGTAATACGGTGCGTACGTTGGCTATAATTACTAAATTAACAAAAAGTGAAAATGAAAGTTAATTGATCGGACAAGTTACTGAATCATAGATAAAAAGGTGGTGTTGGAGAACTTGGTATGTCGGCCGCGTGGCCTAATGGATAAGGCGTCTGACTTCGGATCAGAAGATTGCAGGTTCGAGTCCTGCCGCGGTCGAGTTTTTCTAAAAACTTTTACTGGCGATGCATTAAGACACTAAACGTTTACAGTTTTATTGATTGCTTTGACGCAACAGTCAACTCAAAATCCACATTTTCAAAACAGTTAACACAGAGGCCCAAACAGTGCCCCCAATGGTCAAAATGACACATTTTGTTTACAAAAGGCTCTACCTGTGCCAAAACATTTAAAATAAGGAACAAAAGCAAATTTTGCCTTCAAACAGCACAACCTGCCCACAAGTGTATGAGCGCTTACAATCAATCATAACACAGTGGACAACAAAATACAAAATACAGCACTCAGAGTGAATCAGTGCACCATTAGTTGACATTGTAGCCCATAACTGTTACATGCCAGTGCTGTTTGCTGCCTTCTTGCAAAAAATGGATCCAGACTCAGATATGCTTTGATGGAAATTTTATTGATTCCATTTCATTCATTTTTTCAGGCTTTTTCATGGCTGACAATTGAAATATTCCTACAGAAAGTATGTAAATCAAAATACGTAAAATCCATTACTGTAGGCCTATAAGAAATTAGGAAAATAATAAAAAAATCAATCTTTTACAGTAAAGAACAAAAATCTTTAGTAGGCCTATACTATAAGAGTATAGAGTACAGTAAGAGTACAGTACAATTGATATTCAGTCTCTTCTGTCTTGATGAATGGGCCACATGGCGTCATCTACATCGCATTCAATGTTCTCTCTGGCAATGCAGCGAGGGAAAAACCTTCTGGCATGCCTGATCCAGCCTTGGCATGCCTCTGCATCAATATTTTGGGCTGCAGCAGTCATTGCATTGATCAAGGGCATCCGATCATAGGGGCAATGATCATAAACCTTCCATCTCCAAGCACTGAAAAATTCCTCTATCGGATTCAAAAAAGGGCAATACGGTGGAAAGAATTGCACCATCATCCGAGGGTGGACTGCAAACCACTTATTTACAATACGAGAGTGGTGGAATGCCACATTGTCCCATATGATGACGAACAGTGGCAAGCCAGGCCTCAACAGCCCTCTCTCCTGAGGTGGGATCAGCATGTCGTGAAGAGCATTCAGGAATGCTATGAGGTGCTCGGTGTTGTAGGGCCCAATGGTGGGGATATGGCACAGGACACCATCATTGGAGATGGCAGCACACATAGTTATGTTGGTGCCCCTCTGCCCTGGAGCTGCAATAGTGGCCCTGTGCCCAATGAGGTTCCTTCCTCGTCTCCTGACTTTACACAGATTGAAGCCAGCCTCATCTACATAAATGAAGACGTGATGTGCCCCCTCGGCTTCAAGCTCCATTATTCTCTAAAGAAAAAAAGTCAAAATTACAATTACGTAAAAGTGACTCTAGTTGACTTTACAGTAACTGTATGATATGACAAGGCAGACAATAACAGTATAGTAATGTTTCATCAGAGTTTCTTTGAAAAGGAACTCTGTAGAGCTGTTTCATTGCCATATGGTTCCTCCTGAGGATGCAGTCTATGGTGGTCTCGCTCACAGTATTTATATTTCTAAATACTCCCTGATCTGCAATTACTGCAGCCCTGATTTCTCGCAGCCTAATGGCATTATTTGCCACAACCATGTTGACAATGGCTGCCTCCGGCTCAGCATTGTAAATTCTTATTCTACCACCAGTGACTGGTAGCCTTTTGATTCTATAAAAAATACATGAAATTGGAATGTGGAAAAAATTACATGAAGTACTGTATATTACTGTACTGCAGATATTTCTGTATATATTGTAGGCCTACATTACCTGTTCTCCTGTCGAAAAACTGTGACAATTGAGGCAACAGTGTTTCTGTTTACAACAGGTTGGACACTTTGTCCAGCCTCGAAAGGCCATGATTTATACAGTTTTTATTGATTGCTTTGACGCAACAGTCAACTCAAAATCCACATTTTCAAAACAGTTAACACAGAGTCCTAAACAGTGCCCCAATGGTCAAAATGACACATTTTGTTTACAAAAGGCTCTGTGCCAAAACATTTAAAATAAGGAGCAAAAGCAAATTTTGCCTTCAAACATCACAACTTGCCCACAAGTATATGAGCACTTACAATCAATCATAACAGAATGGACAACAAAATACAAAACACAGTACTCAGTGTGAATCAGTGCACCATTGGTTGACATTGTAGCCCATAACTGTTACAGGCCAGTGCTGTTTGCTGCCTTCTTGCAAAAAATGGATCCAGAATCAGATTTGCTTTGTTGCAAATTTTATTGATTCCATTACATTCTTTTTTCAGGCTTTTTTGTGGCTGACAACTGAAATATTCCTACAGAAAGTATGCAAATCAAAATACATACAATCCATTACTGTAGGCCTATAAGAAATTAGGAAAATAAAAAAAAACAATCTTTTACAGTAAAGAACAAGAATCTTTAGTAGGCCTATACTATAGGAGTATAGAGTACAGTAAGAGTACAGTACAATTGATAGTCTCTTCTGTCTTGATGAATGGGCCACATGGCCTCATCCACATCACATTCAATGTTCTCTCTGGCAATACAGCGAGGGAAAAAACCTTCTGGCATGCCTGATCCAGCCTTGGCATGCCTCTGCATCAATATCTTGGGCTGCAGTAGTCATTGCATTGAGCAAGGGCATCCGATCATAGGGGCGATGATCATAAGCCTTCCATCTCCAAGCACTAAAGAATTCTTCTACTGGATTCAAAAAAGGGGAATACGGTGGAAGGAATTGCACCATCATCCGAGGGTGGACTGCAAACCACTTATTTACAATACGAGAGTGGTGCAATGCCACATTGTCCTATATGATAATGAACAGTGGCAAGCCACGCCTCAACAACCCTCTCTCCTGAGGCAGGATCAGTATGTCATGAAGAGCATTCAGGAATGCTATGAGGCGCTCTGTGTTGTAGGGCCAAATGGTGGGGATATGGCACAGGACACCATCATTGGAGATGGCAGCACACATAATTATGTTGGCGCCCCTCTGCCCTGGAGCTGCAATAGTGGCCCTGTGCCCAATGAGGTTCCTTCCTCGTCTCCTGACTTTACACAGATTGAAGCCGGCTTCATCGACATAAATGAAGACGTGATGTGCCCCCCCGGCTTCAAGGTCCATTATTCTCTAAAGAAAAAAAAGTCAAAATTACAATTATGTAAAAGCGACTATAGTTGCCTCTACAGGAACTGCAGGATATGACAGGGCAGACAATAACAGTATAGTAATGTTTCCTTACCTCCACATATTGGCATCTGGCCTCCTTCACAGCATCAGAGTTCCTTTGAAAATGACCTCTGTAGAGCTGTTTCATTGCCATATGGTTCCTCCTGAGGATGTGGTCTATGGTGGGCCTACATTACCTGTTCTCCTGTCGAAAAACTCTGACAATTGAGGCAAAAGTGTTTCTGTTTACAACGGGTTGGACTCTTTGTCCAGCCTCTCTAAGTGAAAGGCCATGATTTATGACATGATCAATTATAGTTGCCTGAATTTCATCAGTAACTTGAGCCCTTCAAACGATACCTCCATCTCGCACACAGACTCCTCTTCCTCGGACTCCTCTACCTCTTACTCACTCTCTCACTCTCACTCTCATCTGCCTTAGACCTCCTTGATCCATGCTTGCAAAGAACAACACAGGCATGGCACCTTTTAAGGCCTCCTACAGACTGATTGCAAATTGAAGATTTGTGTGAAGAAGTGTCAAACAGGTGCTTCAGTGACTGCATACTTATCAGATAGTTTCTAATAGCTGGAAACATATGGTTTCTGTTAGGATACCATAGCTAAAACAATGGAGTTTTGACTGCTTGAGTGACATCTGTGTTAACTGTTTTGAAAAAGGGTGGGGGAAATGTGTCAATCCAATGAGAATGGGTTAACACATTTGCAAGAGGTGTCTTTTGCTCTGCTGAGATGGTGATGATGAAGGCCGAGAGGTTCCCAGTTTCTTCAAACAGGTCAAAGCAATCAATAAAAACTGTAACATGATCAATTATAGTTGCCTGAATTTCAGCCCTTCCAACTATACCTCCACCTCACACACGGACTCCTCTTCCTCGAACTCCTCTACCTCTTACTCTCAGTCTCATCTGCCTTAGACCTCTTTGATCCATGTTTGCAAAGAACAACACAGGCATGGCACCTTTTAAGGCCTCCTGCAGACTGATTGCAAATTGAAGATTTGTGTGAAAAAGTGTCAGACAGGTGCTTCAGTGCTTGCATACCGATCAGATAGTTTCTAATAGCTGGGAACATATGGTTTCTGTTAGGATACCATAGCTAAAACAATGGAGTTTTGACTGCTTGAATGACATCTATGTTAACTGATATGAAAAAGGGTGGGGAAATGTGTCAATCCAATGAGAATGGGTTAACACATTTGCAAGAGGTGTCTTTTGCTCTGCTGAGATGGTGATAATGAAGGCTGAGAGGTTCCTAGTTTCTTCAAACAGGTCAAAGCAATCAATAAAAACTGTAAATGTTTGCCTCCTATAAATTATTTTCATGTGAAGACTGGAGAAATTACAAGAACGTATCTTCATGCACAGTGTCTTCTTTTATGTTTATTTATTTGTTTATTTAGTTTTTACAATAACACTTTGACTTAAACTCATTAAACTCAGAAATAATTTCTCTATTAAAAAATTAAGCCTCCTCCACCATGGCTCTTATGCAGTCATTGGTGTCCGTCTATTTATTTGGAGGATATCCCAAAACAAAGCAATGTTTGCTTTGAGAGTGCTGATGGAGAAGTAATAACCTTTATTTAACCAGATAGAATTCCACTGAGATTGAAACCTCTTTTACAAGAATGACCTGGCCAAGAAAGCCAGCAGCACACGTCAGAGTGCACAGGTTAACCTCAACATGAGGACGTTGGTGATAAATAAAACAATCAGTTTGGTCATAATAACACTGCACATGAAGTAAAGTCTCAACAAGATTTGGATTAGAAACATAGGCATTGAGCAAAAGAATCCCATTCGTGATCTCATAAAATAGGCCGGAAGGTGTTCAAGGAAGTCAGTCTGGGCAGTTTCAGTTCAGCTTGGAGAATGTTCCAATTAGAGGAAGCTGAAAAACTGAAGGCATTTTTTCACGCTTCAGTACAGACACAAAGTACACGAAAACATGACATGTCATTCGAGCGCAGAGCATAACAGCTTTCAGATCTCTGAAGTAAAGTGGATAAATAGGTCGGAACCAGTCCAATAAGAATTGTGTAAAACAGAATCATCCAGTGTGTATAATGCCTGACAGACAAAGAGACATGCCCGCTTTGGCACACAACTCACAGTGGTGGGTGAGGCGGCTACAACCAGTGATGAATCTCAGAGCGCAATGATACAGCAAGGTCAAGGACTGTAGACAACTGAATGAAGCACACCTATACACGACATCGCCATAGTCCAATAAGGGCAGGAAGGTAGCAGTCTGTCAGGAGCTTCAGAGCACTTAAGGACTTAAATACTCTATATACTTAAGTATAGAGGAGGCCAGAAGGACTTGCATTGTGTATTTGTGGATTTCGAGAAAGCTTATGACAGGGTGCCAAGAGAAGAGTTGTGGTATTGTATGAGGAAGTCATACAAACAGGGTGAGATGTGCAGTGGGAATGGCAAGGAGAAGGTGGGATCAGTTCTGAGTCCTTTGTTGTTTACAACAGTGATGGACAGGTTGATGGACAAGATCAGGCAGGAGCCTCCATGGACGATGATGTTTGCTGGTGACATTGTGATCTGTAGTGAGAGTAGAGAGCTAACTGATAATAGTCTGGAGACATGGAGATACGCTCTGTACATAAAGGGAATGAAAGTAACTTGGAGCAACACTGAGTACATGTGTGTGAATGGGAGGGAGCCCAGTGGAACACTGAGGTTACAAGGAGTAGATGAGTTCAAATACTTGAGGTTAACTGTCTAAAGTAATGGAGAGTGTGGTAGAGAGGTGAAGAAGAGAGTGCAGGCAGGGTGGAGTGGATGGAGAAAGGTGGCAGGAGTGATTTGTGACCAAAGAATATCTGCAAGTGTGAAGGAGAAAGCCTACAAGACAGTAGTGAGACCAGCTTTGTTGTATGGCTTAGAGACGGTGGTGCTAACAAAAAGACAGAAGGCAGAGCTGAAGATGCTGTGATTGCCTTTGGGAGGCATGAAGATGGACAGGATTAGGAAGGAACATATCAAAGGGACAGCACAGGTAGGACAGTTTGGGGACAGCGTTATAGAGACATGACTGAGATGGTTTGAGATGTGCAGAGGAGGGACCCAGGGTGTATAGGGAGAAGGATGGAGCCACCAGGCAGGAGGAGAAGAGGGATGCCAAAGAGAAGGTTTATAGATGTACTGAGGGAGGACATGCAGGTGGTTGGGGTTACAGAGGACAGGGTGAGATGGAAACAATTGATGACCCCTAATTGCAGCAGCCAAAAAATGAAGAAGTCTGCATCTCAAGGCTTTTCTGCGTACTCTTAATCTATTATGAGATCACTTTTTTGAACAGACATTTAAGGATTTTAATCTCTCACTTTACAAGTCAAGATGATCTCAAAATATTTTCTGTGATAAAAGTAATATTTTGGATGGACATGTTCGTAGTCTGGATGACTGTGGCCCTTGATATTCTAATAATTTTCAGTAAAGATTGTGTGTTAGTGATGAGCAGTCATGTTTTCTGTGTTGTGTGGGCCGCTGAAGAGGAGGTACTGCTGGCCCACCATCACCAGATGGCGCCCTGCTTGGAGTGCGGGCTTCAAGCACGAGAGGGCGCCAGAGCCACTGGGAGTGACAGCTGTTACTCATCATCAGCACCAGCTGTCACTCAGTCAACTCATCACCATCACCATAAAGGCCGGACTGCAACTCCACCTCCTTGCTGAGAAATCAGCTACCTTGGAGGTAATTTCTCTGCTGACTTACAACATTGAGTAATAATCTGAACTTCTTTGCAGCCGTTTTCCTGTGGTGTTGCCTTATCTGTGGGATTGGCGTTTGGTGTGATCAGCGACGGCTTTGCTTCACACCCCAACCAGATAAGTGGTTAGACAGGAGCTGCACGAGTGTGTGACGGGAGGTGGAGGTGCTCCCTCCCAAAAGAACACAGACTGTGTGATTACTGAGTGTGCGTACTCACACTCACCTGTGCTGTTTCTGTTCTCTGCCAGCAGTACCAGGTCTGACAGCTGGAGACGGTGACCACCTGGGGACCCAGGACTTGGCGGCTTCGGTGTTCTTCAGATCCGTTGGCGGTGAGGGCTGTGTGGGATCCGGCTCGGTTCTGGACGGGCGTCTCCTATCCTCAAGCCTGCCCACACGTCACCCAACGTGTAATTGACTATAGTCCCAAACTGATTGTTGTCTGTATTCCGTTGTGCACAATTTACAACATTAAATTGTTACTGTTTGGCTTATCCATTACCCGTTCTTTTACGCCCCCTGTTGTGGGTCCGTGTTCCTACACTTTCACAACAGGATTTCTCGGCCAGCGTCATGGATCCCGAGGGGCGTCAACCATCGCTTGAACAGCCAATGGAAGAGCGAGGTGCACAGGCGCCAGCAGGAGGCGTGTTAGGTGAGCTGCAGCACATCTTAACCGCTTTTACTGCTCGGTTGGACTTAGTTACCGAGCAGAGCATTGTTCTCAATAGAAGGATGGAGGCTCTCATCGCCCAGGTGGAAGCGCATGCTCAGGGCGCTGCTGCAGCACCTCCTCCTGCTGACCAAATGCCAGAGACAGACATTCCATTGGTCGTTCAACGAACCCCCCCCCACCTTCCCCTGAAGCATACATAAGCCCTCCGGAGCCGTACGGAGGCTGTGTGGAGACGTGCGCGGACTTCTTGATGCAGTGCTCGCTCGTCTTTTCACAGCGTCCCGTCATGTATGCGTCAGACGCTAGCCGGGTGGCTTACGTTATAAATTTGCTTCGAGGAGAGGCACGCGCCTGGGCTACGGCGCTCTGGGAGCAGAATTCACGGCTCCTAACGATTTACACTGAGTTTGTGAGGGAGTTCCGACAGGTGTTCGACCACCCTCACAGAGGCGAGACCGCTTCAAGCGTGCTGCTGTCGATAAGACAGGGGTGTCGGAGCGCAGCGAAGTATGCAGTCGACTTCCGCATCGCGGCAGCGCGAGCCGGCTGGAATGCTGTTGCACTCCGCGCCGCCTTTGTAAAAGGACTGTCTCTGGTCCTTAAGGAGCACCTGGTGGCGAAGGACGAGCTGCGGGATTTAGACGGGCTTATCGACCTGGTTATACGGTTAGACAACCGATTAACAGAACACCGACGGGAGCGAGACGAAGGGCGTGGTCAGGCACAAGCCGTCCCTCTTCCTCCCGGGTCCGAAAGGGAGCCGACTTCCCCACGCTCCACAGCCAGGGCACTCCACGTGACGACAGCTCCCCCTGCTGACGTTGCTATGGAAACGAGCAGGGCCAAAAAGCGATCAGATTAGAGACAAAGGAGACTGATCCGTGGAGAGTGTTTTCTCTGCAGCTCAACCGAGCACACACAGAGAGAATGCCCCAAACGGTCAAAACAGCAGCACTCCTCCTTAGAGACTGGGCTAAGGGTGGGTCACAATACCCACGCGGGGAGACCCCGAAAATCTGCACGTATCCCAGTCACGATCCTGAGTGGGGATCTAACCCTTCACACCCCAGCACTGGTGGACACAGGGTCGGAGGGGAATCTGCTGGATAGCAGATGGGCAAAGGAGGTTGGGCTCCCTCTAGTGGCCTTACCGTCACCATTGTCGGTGCGGGCACTAGATGGCACCCTTCTTCCACTAATCACACACCAGACACAGCCTGTGACTTTAGTTGTATCTGGGAATCACAGGGAGGAGATTGTGTTTTATGTAACACCTTCTACCTCCCAAGTGATTTTGGGTTTTCCATGGGTGTTAAAACACAATCCCCGGATTGATTGGCCGTCTGGGGTTGTGGTTCAGTGGAGCGAAACCTGCCACCGGGAGTGTTTAGGATCCTCGGTTCCACCCGGTGTGACAGCTAAGGAGGAGGTTTTAGTCCCCCCCAATCTGGCGGCGGTGCCAGCCGAGTACCATGACCTTGCTGACGTCTTCAGCAAGGATCTGGCACTCACGCTGCCCCCACACCGTCCGTACGATTGTGCCATTGATTTGATACCGGGTGCTGAGTACCCGTCCAGCAGGCTGTACAACCTCACGTCCGGAACGCAAATCAATGGAGACCTACATCCGGGACTCCTTAACTGCCGGGTTGATCCGGAACTCCACCTCCCCGATGGGTGCTGGTTTCTTTTTTGTGGGCAAGAAGGACGGCGGACTCCGTCCATGCATTGATTACAGAGGGCTGAACGAGATCACGGTTTGCAACCGATACCCATTACCTCTGTTGGATTCAGTGTTCACGCCCTTGCATGGAGCCCAAATTTTCACAAAATTGGATCTTAGGAATGCTTATCACCTGGTTCGGATCCGGGAGGGAGACGAGTGGAAGACGGCATTTAACACCCCGTTAGGTCACTTTGAGTACCTGGTCATGCCGTTCGGCCTCACCAATGCGCCCGCGACGTTCCAAGCGTTGGTTAATGACGTCTTGTGGGACTTCCTGCATCGGTTTGTCTTCGTATATCTAGACGATATACTCATCTTTTCTCCGGATCCTGAGACCCATGTCAAGCATGTACGTCAGGTCCTACAGCAGTTGTTGGAGAACCGGCTGTTTGTGAAGGCGAGAAGTGCGAGTTCCACCGCACTTCTTTGTCCTTCCTGGGGTTCATAATCTCCTCCAACTCCGTCGCCCCTGATCCGGCAAAGGTTGAGGCGGTGAGAGATTGGCCCCAACCAACAAACCGTAGGAAACTGCAATAGTTCCTCGGTTTTGCAAATTTCTACCGGAGGTTCATCAAGGGCTACAGTCAGGTAGTTAGCCCCCTGACCTCCACAAAAGTCCCCTTCACCTGGTCGAATTGGTGCAAAGCCGCGTTTAGGGAGTTGAAACGCTGGTTCTCGACTGCACCGGTTCTGGTGCAGCCCGATCCCAATCGCCAGTTTGTAGTTGAAGTGGATGCCTCTGACTCAGGGATAGGAGTCAGAGGCATCCACTCCCCAGAGCGGGGAGTCCGACAAGGTTCTCCATCCATGTGCCTACTTTTCCCGCAGGTTGACCCCGGCTGAAAGGAACTATGACGTCGGCATCTTCCGATCCGTTGGCGGTGAGGGCCGTGTGGGATCCGGCTCGGTTCTGGACGGGCGTCTCCTATCCTCAAGCCTGCCCACACGTCACCCAACGTGTAATTGACTATAGTCCCAAACTGATTGTTGTCTGTATTCCGTTGTGCACAATTTACAACATTAAATTGTGACTGTTTGGCTTATCCATTGCCCATTCTTTTACGCCCCCTGTTGTGGGTCCGTGTTCCTACACTTTCACAACATTCTGCTTGTTTTCCACAGACTGAGAAGCTCTAGCTATATCTTAATTTTCAGAGATATTATTCTAATTTCCAAAGACGTGTTAGATTATTGTCAATATTCTCTCACACCCCCACCCCTTAATTCAACATGACTCCAGCGTTGTGTCAGAGATATATGATATGATGGTTATAGAGTCTTGATTATGGCCACATGTTATTTGCAAGATACAATTTTTTGTTTGCTTGAATGGAAGACTTTGTCATAAACTGACACATTATCATGGCAGTGCCCAATAACACCAAAACCCAATTGTTACTCAAATCTCATTAGCCAGAGGGCAGCTCTTAAACTTAAACTTTAACCAACTAATTAAGCCCTATCACTGAATATGACCAGAAATGCTGGTTTTGACCTTTGTCCCGTAAGAGGAATGCTGTAGCTCTGACACAATGACCATCGGGTTCTTGGTCACCTCCCTGACTAAGGCCCTTCTGCCCCGATTGCTCAGTTTCGACAGGCAGCCAGCTCTAGGAAGAGTTCTGGTGGATCAGAACTTCTTCCATGTACCGATGATGAAGGCCACTGTGCTCATCTGGGACCTTGAAAGCAGCAGAAATGTTTCCGTACCCTTCCTCATATTTGTGTACAGACTTTGACTTCATGCTTGGTTTGTTATATTATTAGGTATTGTGTGTAGAATTTTGAGGTAAAAAAAAGAATTTAATTAATTTTGGAATAAGGCTGTAACATAAAATGTGGAAAAAATAAAGCGTTGTGAATACTTTCTGGCTGCACTGTAATTGAATGGGAAAGTGCATCTGCGTGCAGCAAAAGTGCAAACAGACACTTGTAGAGGTGCTCGCTTATGTCAACAGTGACATTTATATCTCTGGTTTCTTGGCCTTTGAGGTCAAGAGATGCCTGACAAGATCTTAGTGTTTGATGAGGCTGATATCTTTGCAAGATTTTGATTCATCCTGTCTTACTGTATGGTTTTGAGACATTTATGTTAACCAGTGTCTTAAGGCAACAACAGACACCTCTGATAATACAACCCCAATTCCAATGAAGTTGGGAGATGTGTAAAATGTAAATAAAACAGAATACAATGATTTGCACATCCTCTTTGTCCTGTATTTAATTGAATGTACCACAAAGACAAGATATTTAATGTTCAAACTGATAAACCATATTGTTTTTGTGCAAATATTTGCTCATTTTGAAATGGATGCCTGTAACACATTTCAAAAAAGCTGGGACAATGGTATGTGTTACATCACCTTTCCTTCTAACAACACTCGATAAGCGTTTGGGAACTGAGGACACTAATTGTTGAAGCTTTGTAGGTGGAATTCTTTCCCATTCTTGCTTGATGTACGACTTCAGTTGTTCAACAGTCTGGGGTCTCCGTTGTCGTATTTTGCACTTCATAATGCGCCACACATTTTCAATGGGCGACAGGTCTGGGCTGCAGGCAGGCCAGTCTAGTACCTGCACTCTTTTACTATGAAGCCACGCTGTTGTAACACGTGCAGAATGTGGCTTGGCATTGTCTTGCTGAAATAAACAGGGACGTCCCTGAAAAAGATGTTGCTTGGATGGCAGCATGTGTTGCTCCAAAACCTGGATGTACCTTTCAGCAGTGATGGTGCCATCACAGATGTGTAAGTTGCCCATACCATGGGGACTAACACCCCCCCATACCATCACAGATGCTGGCTTTTGAACTTTGCGCTGGTAACAGTCTGGATGATCTTTTTCCTCTTTTGTCCAGAGGACACGACGTCCATGATTTCCAAAAACAATTTGAAATGTGGACTCATCAGACCACAGCACACTTTTCCACTTTGCGTCTGTCCATTTCAAATGAGATCAGGCCTAGAGAAAGCGGCGGTGTTCCTGGATGTTGTTGATGTATGGCTTTCGCTTTGTATGGTAGAGTTTTAACTTGCACTTGTAGATGTAGCAACGAACTGTGTTAACTGATAATGTTGGGGAAAGTGTAAGACACGGACCCACACCAGGGGGCGTAAATGAACGGACAATAGAGATGCCAATAAATACAATTTAATACTGCAAATGTGCACTACAGGTCAAGATACTGCTTTAGTCTGTCAATTAAAGTTCCACAAAAGGTGACGTGTGGGCAGGCCCGAGGGTAGGAGATGCCTATCCAGAGAAGAGCTGGGACCCACAAGGTTCCACCGCGAACAGAGACCTGCAACACACCGGAGCCGCCAAGTCCCGAGTCCCCAAGTGGCCACTGCTTCCAGCTGTCAGATCCGGTACTGCTGGCAGGGAAAACCAACAGGTTACGGTGGGTGTGTGTACACCCAGCAAACAGTCAGCAAAAGTACAGTTCCTTCCTGAGGGAAAAACCTCCACCTCCAAACACAGGAACTCAGAGTACGTGCAGTGCCTTATGAATCACTTAATCAAAGTCTGAAGTGAGGAGTGGAGACACCAACTCCTCCAACTTCCACAAACTCGGCTACAAGCTGCAAGTGTTCAAAAAGGTTAACGACTGCAAAAAGCTCTGCTGCAAACACGTGTGCGTACGGCACAAAACGGCTGAGCAAGTTTACCTGACGGGTAAGCTGATAACTCGGCAGAGTAGTGATGTCTCTCCCAGGCTTTTATGGATGAGGTGGTGATGGGATGATTACTGACAGCTGTCAGCTCCGGACTCCTGGGGCTCCTGTGAGGCAACTGCGCCCTCTGGTGCCTGAAGCCCGACGTCAGGCAGGGCGCCCTCTGGTGTTGGGCCAGCAGTACCTCCTTTTCGGGCGGCCCACACAACAGGACCCCCCCCCCCCCCCCTCAACGGGCGCCTCCTGGCGCCTGACCAGGCTTGTCGGGATGCCGCTGGTAGAAATTGGCCAGGAGGGCCGGATCCAGGATGAAGCTCCTCTTCACCCAGGAGTGTTCTTCGGGTCTGTAACCCTCCCAGTCCACCAGATATTGGAAGCCCCGACCCCTCCGGCGAACATCCAGGAGCCTGCGGACGGTCCACGCAGGCTCGCCGTCGATGATGCGGGCAGGAGGCGGTGCTGGTCAGGGGGTGCAGAGGTCTGAGGTGTGGCATGGCTTTATCTTAGACACATGGAAAACGGGATGGATCCACAGTGAAGCTGGGAGTTTCAGCTTCACTGCGGCCGGACTGATGACTTTGGTGATGGGAAATGGTCCAGTGTATCTGTCCGTCAGTTTTGGTGAGTCCGTGTGCAGAGGGATGTTTTCAGTAGATAGCCAAACCTCCTGCCCGGGCTGGTAAGCAGGGGCCGGGGTGCGTTGGCGATCTGCATGGCTCTTCGCCCTCATCTGGGCTTTCAGAAGGGCAGAGCAGGCTGTTTGCCAGACCCGACGGCACCTTCTCAGGTGGGCCTGGACCGAGGGGACCTTGACCTCTCCCTCCATAGCCGGAAACAATGGAGGCTGGTACCCCAAACATACCTCGAACGGGGAGAGGCCGGTCGCCAATGAGATTTAACTGTTGTGGGCGTACTCGATCTAGGCCAGATGTTGATTCCAGGCCGTCGGGTGCGCGGAGGTCACACATCTCAGGGCCTGCTCCAGATCTTGGTTAGCCCGCTCTGCTTGTCCATTTGTCTGTGGGTGGTACCCGGACCAGAGGCTCACAGTCGCCCTCAGTTCCCTACAGAAACTCCTCCAGACTTGTGAGGAGAACTGGGGACCATGGTCTGAGACAATGTTCGTGGGGATACCATGCAGATGCACGATGTGGTGGACCAGGAGGTCTGCAGTCTCCTGGGCCGTTGGGAGCTTCGGGAGGGCCATGAAGTGGGCCGCCTTGGAGAACCGGTCCACTATCATCATGATGGCAGTCATTCCCTGGGACGCAGGGAGACCCGTGACGAAGTCCAGGCCTATATGGGACCAGGGGCGTCGAGGCACCGGCAACAGCTGGAGGAGTCCTTTCTCTTGTTGGTGTACAGCCTTGCCCCTGGCGCAGGTGGTGCAGGCCCGGACATACTCCCGGACATTGGTTTCTATTGAGGCCCACCAGAATCGCTGCCGGACCACTGCCACGGTTCTTCGCACCCCTGGATGGCAGGAGAGCTTGGAACCGTGACAGAAGTCCAGGACCGCAGCTCTTGCGTCTGGTGGGATGTACAATCTGTTCGATGGTCCACCACAGGGGTCCGGGTGACGCGTCAGGGCCTCCCTGACGATGTTTTCTACATCCCATGTGAGGGCGGCGACGGACCTCCTCTTTAGCAGTCGCACCGGGTGGGACCGAGAATCTTAGACACTCCCGGTGGCAGGTTTCGCTCCATTGAGCCACAACCCCAGTCGGCCAATGGATCCGGGGATTGTGCTTACTCATCCATGGATAACCCAAAATAATTCTGGAGGTAGAAGGTGTTACAAAAAAACTCAATCTCCTCCCTGTGGTTTCCAGACACAACCAGTATTAAGGGTTGTGTCTGGTGTGTTAAGTACCAGTACCTCCACTTCGGGCAGCCCACACAACAGATAATGGTTTTCTGAAGTGTTCCTGAGCCCACGCAGTAAGATCCTTTACACAATGATGTCAGTTTTTAATGTAGTGCCGCCTGAGGGATCGAAGGTCACGGGCATTCAATGTTGGTTTTCAGCCTTGCCGCTTATGTGTAGAAAGTTCTCCAGATTCTCTGAATCTTCTGATTATATTATGGACTGTAGATGATGGAATCCCTAAATTCCTTGCAATTGAATGTTGAGAAACATTGTTCTTATACTGTTAGACTATTTTTTCCACGCTGTTGTTCACAAAGTGGTGATCCTCGCTCCATCTTTGCTTGCGAACGGCTGAGCCTTTTGGGGATGCTCCTTTTATACCCAATCATGACACTCACAATTAGTGTCCTCAGCTCCTAAATGCTAATTGAGTGTTGTTAGAAGGAAAGGTGATGTAACACAGTGGTAAACATACCACTGTCCCAGCTTTTTTGAAATGTGTTACAGGCATCCATTTCAAAATGAGCAAATATTGGCACAAAAACAATAAAGTTTATCAGTGTGAACATTAAATATCTTGTCTTTGTGGTGTATTCAATTGAATATAGGTTGAAGAGGATTTGCAAATCATTGTGTTCTGTTTTTATTTACATTTCACACAACGTCCCAACTTCATTGGAATTGGGGCTGTAGGTCTTTTTGGAGAATCTTGTGGTGCCGCTATGACTTTGTGTCAAATGTACGATTACTTCAGGACACTCAGACGAGTAGTATCACTTGAATTGTGAGGGAGCACCAACAACATCAGTTTGATATGATGTTTCTGTGGGTATGATCGAGCACATAGGTGCCTCAGTGTTGAGGACCTCAGCTGCTGGAGAAAGCCAAGGGTACACCGCTGTTTCACCTGCTTCTTTTTGAGAAGTGGGGATTTGGGTTGTTGCTTAGGATTGTTTGCTAGTATGGTGGATGTCATGGAGCTCCACACCAGCACATGCTTCCAGACCTGACCTTTGAATAAAAGCATGCAATGCAGGTCAGCAATGGTCAACAATTTTCAGCAGTGTCACTGAAGGAAGTTCCTCAAGAGGGAGGCCAAAGAGGATGTTAATGAATGTGGTGAGGGAGGACGTGGATGTGGTTGTTGTGACAGAGGAAGATGCAGAGGACATGGTGAGGTGGAGATGGATGATCTGCTGCGGTGACCCCAAGTGGGAGCAGCTATAAGAAGAAGCGTTCCACTCCTTTGATGCTAGGTGTAGAAACATTTAACATCAATGTAACTTAAAGCTGTACAGCCTCTGGGTTTTTAAGATTTACTGATAAAAAGAATTTTCTTTGGCACCACTATAATTTTATTCCTTGGCATTTAAATAGCGGATTCATAATATGATTTTGCCAATTTGATCAAAAATTCACGCTATCTGGAAACAATTTAGAATTTCTCCCCTTGAATGGGAGAATTTCAAGCCATCAGATGTCATGTCCTACATTTGGTAGCTATGTAATAGATCATGTGGGGGTGTCCCCCTATCTGCAACAGGGATGCTGGGAAGGATACAGCAACTGCCAACTGGAGTAAAGAAAGGCAGCGTGATGTCAGCTGGCAAAATAAATCAAGATTGTGAAAAAACTCTGAAACATCTTATTTCTGGAAAAACAATCTATGTTTCTCATATATTTTGTCAATCTTCTAAATCTAAAAATACTGCTTTTGAAACCAGATTAACACCTCTGAAGTGATTTCCAAGACATCTTACAGATGCTAGCGTGCACATCCCGGGAACAGGAACGTGCATCACGTGAGGTCAAAGGTAATTTCAAAACCAAATGCATGCACACACACATGTCCTCATGTAGACAGCGTTAAAAAGAAAAGAAAATATTTGCTATGGAATGTTCTCTTCATTAAAATGAGCTGTAATTTTCCAACACGTTCCAACCCCCCCCCCCCCCCCCCACCACCATAATGCTTGGATTTCTGTAGAAACTAAATTTCGGCACTTTTGTGAAATTTGAAAGACCGTAGAACCCATCCATGATGTGGCTTCTTCTGTTCCATGTAAGGGTCACTGCTGTTTGTTGAGGTACACACTGGACATGCTGCCAGTCTCTTTCACACACCCACACAAACTCATTCATACTCTCTTTGACAGTGAGAGCACCCACAGGGAACCCATGCAAATACAAGGAGGACACCAAAACTCCACACCAGGTTGGAATGGAACCAGGAACTTTCTCTCTGTGAAGCAACAGTTTTAACCACTAAGCCACCATGCTGCAGCAAACCCAAAGCAAAGCAGTGGATATATGAAATTAATTTTCTGCAGTACATCTTTTTTAACCTTTGTCTATCAAGTGGAACCTGAACGCTGTAAATCTTATGAAAATCTAAAAGAAATGTTATTAAATAAAATGACAGATCATTCTAAATAAATACATTAATTAATTAATAAAAAATCGAAACCTGGTTATATCTGATTTGTGCTTGTGGATGTGCACATCTGTTAACAGCCAAGTGGCCTCTGTGTGCATGCATGTGTGTGTACTGCGTATGGCTTCGATCACAGAGAAAATGGGGAGAGCCGTTTGGTATGCTTATGTATTTTGGGTCAAGGATGAATGCAGCGAAAATAGAAAGTTGACAGGGCTAATATTTTTGGAGAAATTAGGGATATTAGCTAATAACAGTGAACAATGGATGTTGATAATTAAATTCTGTACTGACACGCCATTCCAGCAGGGGGCGGTAAATCATCTATTTATTAAAAGCAAAGTGGGGTCTGTATAATAATTGTAAATACGTTAAAAATACATGGATGACACAAGAACGTGAAAACACTTATTTCCATTGTGGTCCATTTAAAAACTCAAATGACAAAATAAAAGCAATAATAAAATAATAACAACAACAACAACAACAGTAGTAATAGTGTGTATATGATAAAAAGAACCTAAACAATTTCTAAATATATTAAGATAGCAGTTTAACATTTAAAAATATTATGTCATTAACAGGAAATAAAACGTTTGAGTTCTTCCTCTAAAAACTGTTGAGGTCTAAGGTCTAAGGTTCTCAAAATATTCTGGACTCACACGCCATTCCAACTCATTATAGAAATTTTGCATAATTTATTACCACCTTTGAAAAATGTCAGCTACCTATTTTATATACACTACCCAATCTGGAGCCCGTGGATCCTCACGGGCAACACGCTAGTTGTTATTTTATTCTCATAAATAAGAAGTAAGTGACAGTAATCAGGAGTGAGAGGTCTTCCTCGTTGCGGATGATCTCTGCTGCCGTCTCGCTCTCTGATTGGTCCTTCCTCCGCCTTTGCGCCGCTGTGACGTCAGCGCGGAGAGAGTTGTCAGACGGCGCGCAGGCTGGTGAGGAGGCAGAAGGAGCAGCTGGAGGAGCGAGGAGAAGGCTGCGTTCAGTATCTTATAACAGCAGAAAAGGCCCGACGTAAACGCAGAAAAATTTACCTGGAGAAATTAGTTTATCGCCTGAGATTTTCCTCCGGAAGCAGCTCTCCATCCGAGGACAGGTGCGTGACGCTTTTGTTAAATACACACTGTTGACGGCGGGAGCGTTAAAATGTGTCGAAATGCGAAATGTATGTTCAGATTGCAGTTTACTTTAAAAACGACGAAGCGTCTCATTTAATAACTACAAACGCCTTTTTCCATTGCGTTTAATAGATATTTGCTTAAAATTCACATTTATGAGCAGACAAACTCGCCTGTTTCAAGTGCGTCAATTAAATTGCCTTTTTCTCGGTCTCCTATTTAGTTCATTAGCGCTTATACCAGCAGGATAAATTTATTTTTTTTTGATAAACTAATTTTAATCAGTTTTCGAAGTAGGCAGTTTATAAGTCATTAATAAGTAGCGCTTCACTGTTGGTCAGCTGAGCTAAAAGCCTAAATCAGAGAAAATTAAGGCGTGTTAAAACCAAGATTGAATCGAATTTGAAAAGTTTACAGAGAATCTTTTTTGTTTCGTATTATTCTTATTCTTATTAACCCACCACTGATACAGGTTGATGGTCATTGTGAGGTTCCAGGCCCCACACATTAGTCACACTGAGCTTTTATAACACACTGATATTTTCATCAAACTTACTTGTATCTAGTGTCTTTTTATCGTTGTTTTTCACAATGTAAAATATCTTTATGCGTTTTGAGTGATGCCTGAAATTAAAAGTAAAAGTGAGCTCTGCTGTCTTATACAGAACATTTCAAGAACAATAAAATGATAAATGTGATCACGTGGGTAGATTTCAACCCAAAATGTGACTCTTTTTAGAGGACTTAAGTGACCTTTGCCTTTTTTTCCTTTTTTGTAGGGGTGGAATTAATGATAGCTCAACATAAATATAGGTAGTAAATTAAGCTTTTAGGTTATATTGATGCACATGTTAAGAAGTAAGGATGCCTCTGACTGGCACCTGTCATACAGACCACACATACATTTGTTTCAGGAGACATATAGCAATCTAAAATCTTTTAAATTTTTTTGTTTTGTTTTTTGAAAATGAAATGACTTGCCTCTTGTACACTCAAAAAATTGCGCAAGCTGAATTCCATTTTGGACAGGATTTCCATCCAATAACTACATGTAGTCCCAACTCAAAGGACACCCATGAACTCAATTCAGTTTGGATTATATATATATATATATATATATATATATATATATATATATATATATATATATATATATATATATATATATATATATATATATAAAATGATAAAATGCAAATTCTGCCTATAATTGAATTTTTTTTTGTGCAAATCTGATCAGTATTCTTCTTAGGTGTCAATGACAAGCAATATAACTGTCATTTTAATTGTAAAAAATTGTTTATAACAAGCATTTTCATTTGTGTATCTTCTTGTGCATCTGCACCTCTTTCTAGATGTCTGCTGAAGCTTCTGGGGCTTCACTGTGAGAAGGGGGTTTGTTTTTGTCTTTGGTTATCTAGCTGTATGAGTGTTAAATACCTGTCATAAAGCTAGATAACCGAAAGTAGAAATGACCTCAGTAACATCATCCAGTGGAACTGATCCCTTTGGTTTTAAGAGCTCCAATGTGCGTTTTAGCTTTCACACCCATCAGAAAGGTAAGAATTCCATTTATGTTTTTTCCTCTGTTTTTTTCTTCTTCTTCTAAACACAGTTCGCAGTAAATCTTGTAGAGTAACTGTCTGCTAAGACTGCATTTGGTCCCACTTCAATTAGAATTAAATTATCATAGGGTTAAATAAAGTTGTTGAAGAGTTATTTATACTATGACCATGTAGATTTCACACTATAATAGTGTTTAACTCTGTTTGGTTTATGATTGAATGTATTTCCAGCAGTGTCTGTTTTACTTTGCAAAATTTACTGCATTCGAAATATTCTGCACAGTATTAACCTTTAATTGCTTTGTTCATTAAATTGCTAGCTCTTTACCTCTTATGGTGTGAATATTGTTTTTTTTTTTTTTGTCTTGTGCTAGTTTACATCGTTTTGTTTCAGAAAATTGATTGTTTTGTGAAATGCATTGTAGGTTTAAATGCATACAGTGTGCATCGTATATCAAAACTGAACAAATTCTTTGATAACTACGTCACCAATGCTGGTCAAACCTAGAAGTTGTCAGATCATTTTAGACCCCGCCCGGTTTATTTATGACACATAAAACCATCTTGATTATGTGTATTTGCTGGGTGATGCTCATTCGGTTTTTTGCCCTGTTTTCAGCGTTATCTTTGGACTCTGCTCGCATTGGGAGCTGTCCATTCAGACCTTGTGCCGCATGGTGCTGAATGTTAAGCAGGTCACCCAGGAGGTGGGGGGTGTGCAAGGATGGAGTCTAAATCAAGACCAGGTAAGACTTCAAAAAGTTCTACATAATCAAACACAGGATAGTGTTAATAGAAAAATAGTCTGTGGGCTCATTATGGTCAATTGCGGTCAACTGCTTTTTGACTGACCTTCTGTACAGGAGGGTGCTACTTCAAGTCCCCACCCGATACACATCCAACAGTAAAAAGGGGTATCTATCTTATTTTGTGGTGTATAAAGTGAGTAGGAAAGACCTGTCCATTGAAGCTCACCACGGCATGGCCAAGGATGTGTGCAACCCCCCCCCCCAAAAAAAGCTCAGGCATGAGGATGGAACTTAAGCTGCCGTAGTCAACTTTACTATCTCCAGGACGGCCAATAATGAGGTTGAGTGTTGTAGTACTCGACTTGAGATTTTAAAAACGCGCACACATGGCATGTGTATTCAAACTTAATCTTTGAGTACATGCGCTACATTGTGTTTGGGTTCACTTGAGAAGGGTGAGGCCATCGTGAAGACAGAAGCTGAACTTTTCAACTGGGTACTTCAGTGCAGTGCTGTGCATACACTCGCTGAATGCCTCCAAAGCCTAAAGAGCACCAACGTGAGATGAGTTCTCATTCACGCTGTTAACGACCTATTGCAGCTGAGCTTTGCTGTCAAACCAGGCTAATTGCTTCGTCTCAAAGCAAGATACTGGATGTGTGAAAAGGCCGCAGTCCAAGTCTTTTCCAGAGCTTTCGTTAGCGTGTGAACATGGCGCACCTCTTTAATGAATAGAAATAAAAACACTTGAGACTTTGTGGAAGGGACGGCCCTGTTTTGTCCGTGTTGGGTTTGGAATGTGAACCAACCTTTAGTGTTTTTATAACAGAACAGACGTCACCAAGGGGTTTGACCCTTTTTGATTTGTAACCAGTGTTTACACGCGTTGTTGTGTTGGTTTACATTACTAAGTGCAAAATGTTCTCTGTTTTGTCTCCTGCAGCTGCTCCTGTTGTATGGGCTCCTGATTAACAACACTAAATGATTGAGGATTCCCGCAAAGGGGGTACAATCATCATTAAAAGAAAACGAGATGGGGTGGGGGGTGGGAGGGAATTATCTTGCCCCACATTCTCCCTTATTTTTTTTTTCTTTACTCAAGAGCCTCTAATGCCATCTGTAATGCCAAAGGAGGGGAGGATGAGGGTGGGGGGGTGCTGTGCCCATGCCAGGAAGCGGACAAAGACCTCGCCGGATCCCTGGAGTATGGGCGCACTCAGAGCAGCCATCTTGGGAGACGCTGCTGCGACATCTAAAATGGCTGGGTTGGCACCACGATGTGAGTTGCGTCCTGTCTTTCTGTCGGGTACTGGGGGGCGAGCAAGTGGGCAAGGAGGTTGGGACATGCATGTTTGTTTGCGTGAGCGGTTTGAGAAAGTGGGAAGTAAAGGGGGGAGGGAGGGTTGAGATGGAGGGAAAGAAGAGTTTTTCCATTTCCTCCTGTAGTCACACATGGCCTCTCGCTTTTCACTTCCTGCTCCTGCTAATTAGCAGTTATGGGGTGATATGGGGGGTGGGGGGTAGAAAACAAATTTAATGAGCTGGCACCGGTTGAAGGAAACCTGCCATCCTCTGTCGTCATGGCGCTGGTTCACCCTGCTGTGGCGCACATCACCGCTGCTACCTGACAAATTTCAGGATTAATTCATGCAAAACTGTGAAATTAATTTTATGGTGTTTAGCGCCATCAAAGTTTTAGTTCGTCGAACCCTGAGGTTGTTTTTTGTGGTGTGACGATGGGATAATTTAGCAGTTGGAATTTAGTGTGTATAAAAGTAGAACCACTGTACTCTTGATTTTGATTTTAATTAAAATAATGAATCTTTTATATTGGGATGCCATCCATAAATTGCATGCATGCATAAGTGCATATGTTTGCCACGATTAACTTTTTTTTTTTTTACAATGTGCAGCTATGCGAAGCTGCAATTGCACACAAAGGATCCATGTTTTGAATTTTGCATTTTAACCGTTGCATATTTAAATTCCCGGTTACGCCATTTGTTCCATGTGTGGTTAATTTGAGACAAAATTTTAAAATGTTACTTATTGCCCGTGCATGTCAAATAGCAGGGCTGCAAATCTTTCCTGATGGCAGCTCCACTTCCTACAGAAGACCGACACACGTGAGCGTGCGTGTCCATGGCCACATGTGCAGCTGCAGTGCTTGTGTGTTAATGAACAGCACCATGCGTTTTCACATTATCATTCATCCCCGCTGTCTCCCCACCACCACCACCACCCAATAGCTGTTTATTCTCCTCCCCCGCCCTCCCGGAAAAAAGCCTGCTTTCCCACCATTGTGGGAGCTGGTGCTGCGGCGGGCCCCGGTCTGGGGGGCAGGGTGGGAAAGACCCTCCAGACTAGACATGAGCAGATGCCTGAGACATTAGACTGTCGTGCAGATCACCGAGGTCGGGAGAGCCACTGAGTTTTAATGCGTGCAGAAGCGTATGCGTGTTTGATATGTGTGTGTTTGGGGTGGAGGAGGGGGTGTAGTCCAGGGCCTAGAGTGCCACCTGACTATTCATTAGTCTATTCAGGCTGCTCTGCATGTCTGAAAGGCATGTAGATGTTTTTTTTTTTTTTTAAACCTGTTTTTCCTTCGTCTTTCCAGCTTCACCGGTGTTATGTGCACATACAAGCATGCACTGAGGTTCACACCATGTCAGCCAGTAGAACACAATTTTCCTTTAGATTGTAGGAAGTGCAAGTTTTCAGTATCACACTGGGTGTGTTAACATATTTATAAAGTCGAGAGTCTGATCTCACTTGTTTTGTCAGCCATGCACACATTTTAAAATCTTTTCCTCGTTTCAGGAAATCATTTGTGCAAACAGCACTTTTCGATTTGCACATTTAAAAAAAAAAAAATCTAAAGACATTTGGTGCATCACTGCAAATGACTCATCTTATGAGCTAAATGATGTAACCTGCAGATAATGATTATTAATGAGCCTCGCACTGTGCACGCTCTTCCATAAGACGCGGGAGGCATGTGTGGCTCGCGTGTCAGAAGACTGCTCCATCTTTTTATTCATGTCAAAGATTCAGGGGCTGTCTTTGTAATTGTGTTTGTGCCGCTCGTCGGTGATATACAGCACGCCGCTTCGGGCAGATTGGACAGAAGAGAGAAAACAAGGTGAAGGCGAGAAATTAATCTTGAAGGTGGCTTGCTTTCTGCTAGTACAGAGCTTCACGGAGAAAGAAAGAGGGGAACAAAAAGGGGAAGTCATTGCTGTCGCAGAATAAAATTGCTAAGAAATATTTGCTTATTGCAAGGGGGGGGGGTGTGTAAAGCTGCAGGGGAGGAAAAACATGCATGTGTGGAAGCAGCAGAGGTGCATGTGAAGCACATGGGCAGCCATGTTTGGAGTTAGCTTGTGCAGTGCCATGCGACAGCATGCTGTATCCTCCTCCAGGAGGTGGGTATGGAGGGGAAAAGGGAAGGTTGGCGTGCATTTGCATATGGTCATGGTTGCAGCGTTCGTCGTCACACACGTCCTGGACAAAGAGGCGGAGACTGAAGCAGGAAAATGTAATCATGCGTTCTGTGGCTGCAGTCTGTAGAGTTTAGTGGAGATACAAATGAGTACCGTGTGCAGGCGCATGCAGACTATTGCTTCATGGGTTCAGTGCAGTGTGTTTTATATTTATTTTTTAACTAACTACAAAATTTGGGGCCGGTAACCTCAAAAATGAAGACAAACGCCACACTGTCAATATGTTTTTAACATGCAAGATTAGATGATACCGACACAGGAGGATGTAGGATGAGGATTTTCCTTTCCATGCTGCAGGACCTGCAATGGAAGTGCGGACACAGTGCTGTGTAAAAGTTTTAATGCAGCCTACAACTGTAACTCCCCTAAAAAAAAAAGTTCCCCTACTATGCCCTTCATCAGTGAAACCAAACATTCCAACTGAAAACAAACAGGATTTTTAACCCCCATATTTCATTAAATACAAACGATCAGGTGTGAAGTTGGAAACCTCGTTGCCAAATTTAACTTGAAATGTGTCACAATCACTCAGTAATTAATTGTAAAAAAAAACTGTTTTACCATCAGCTGCACAAGCATATGTTATTAAATTATGTAGGTTTTTTCCAAAAACAAATGTATTTTTAAAGGTGCAAAATGGTCATGCCTTTTTACCTGTTTATATTTATTTTGAGAAAGTGGCAAAACGACTGTTGTCTGTGTAGTGGGCTTCCGTAAATGACAGCTTTGCCTCATATTAAATGGCTAATACAAGTGATGTACACTATGTACTCATTGGAGGTGAAGTCACAATAGCAGTCTCCCAAGAGTTAATTTACCAATACACACCGGGTTTGAGTCCTGTTTTTTTCCTGTCATGTTTCATATTGTTTTGAGCAAATGACAGTGGCAAAGATAACAGTAATGTTTGATTTCCCGGCAACGTCTTGGATGTTATCGTCACACTTCACTGGCACACAGGTAGGGTTAATCAATTTCAAAATAAATCAGTCAATAACGCCATATTTGAAGTTTTTTCATGTCATTCAGGCCACTTATTTGTCAGTCTGGTGTATAATGTCACACAACTGTGAGGAAAATACAAGTGGAAAAGTACTTTAGTGGTCTAAGACGTCACTGTATTCATCTGACTTATACACGCAGTCTAGTACGCAACGTGCAACATGATGACGTGTCAGCACCGTGAACTCTGGTTCCCTCTTGTCAGGGTGATGCAGAGATAAATTGTTAGCTCCTGGGTTACCTCTTTGGTTTCTCCTCACTCTCTGTTGACACTAACAGCTCTTCTGTCTCAGCTCACAGCCCGCCCAGAGTCTTGGACAAGGTCCAATGTGGGTCAAGCAAGGCTCATTGGGCCTCTTTAATGCAAGTTTGTCCAAAACTAATCTAGCACAGAGCTCAACATTAAGTATCTTAGCGGAAGATGGAGAGAAGTTTCTACATCTCAGGCTTTTCAGATTGTCTGCTGGCTGTTGCGTCCCTGAGTAGGGGTCCTGTGTGCTACGATGGAGGAGAATTAGGTGACTGGGGCTTTAATACGACAGTCCTTTGTAATCATGTCAGGAGGAGATGAGGTTCTAGAGCAGAGAGATTTAGGGGGAATCCTCAGTATGACCTCTTTATCTCTGCATGATTTCTTCTTATTGGTCAATTTGGTGCTTTCATGACCACAGTTTGCAAAAGTAGTGCACAGAACAAAAAGTAAATGTGAATCAAACAAGAAATGGTGGGTTTGGTGCACCTTGCACTGGATACATGGATTTCATCATTGTATCAGAAGTTCAAGTTCACATCTGCAGCCAAGCGGAGAATAACGGGCGTCTGTGGCGGTAGGCTGGGGTGTGTAGCCTTTGACCTCTGCTGGGGTTGCTATGGGAAAGAGTCCGAACGCCTCAGTAATGTACGACTGAAAAGGCCGAACTGTCAGAGCTGTCCAGGAGACCTCAAACCCCCACCACTACCACCGCCGCCGCCACTACATGCACACATACACTAACACACACAGGGCATGAGCTAACTTGTTCACTGTAAGAAAGCTCAGATTTCTAATTCATCTTAACATTTTATACACAGCCCTCCTTGGGTATGTCTGCACAAGTTTTTTTCTGTTTCACGCATTGTTTCCCTGTCGTCTTTTCTGCCAGCAACTCTCGCGGATGCGTTGCATTTTAGTGTAAGTTGTAGCATCTGTTGGAGCCCATCAGTTATTAGACGTTCCAGTGTTTGATGTTTGATTGACTGTATGTCGACGCGGGCTGCAAAAACGTGCAAGTGTGGCCTCATTTATGGCTGCATTCATTCAGGGGAGGGGTTTCCCAGAATAAAAGGGAGTGTATTTGCATACGCTGCATGCTGTCTGCAGAGAGGGAGCAGTCCAAAAAAAGATATCAGTGGTGGACAAAGAAAATGAAGACAAATCCTTCATTGTGGGGTTTGGTGGGAGAAAGGGTCTGTCTGAATTGGGGAGTGGGTTAAAATTGACAGAGAAAGAGTTTAGGTTGCTTCCCTGTTGGGATAAAAGCCTTGAGATGCCTCCATGCATACAGCCTGAAAATGAGAGAGAAAAACGTTCCCGTTTTAAAATGGCACGGAAAGAAAGTTTGCAACTCTGAGCAACAAATTGTCAACAAACTCATCAGGTTCATTTAAATGAAAAAAGCTTAGGTTTGCAGAAACATTATCACCTTTTTATATCTGCATCTAAAAACATATCTCCATAGACTTGCATTTATATGACAGTTATAGGTGGACTTTATTAACAGTTTAGCCCTGTGGGGCCTTTGCTTTAATATTTTAATTTCTGCACTTGTTAGCTGCTCAGCACTTTGCAGTCTCCTTTAAAAATATTGTATAAATCAAGGTTATGTTTATTGTGATCATGAATGTTTCATTTATTTTTTGTTGTTTTTTGTTTGTTTTTGTTTTTGTTTTCAACAAAAATGTAACTACGTATTTTCCTCTGGGGAACTTAAAATATGTATTACAAAATGGGTTGGAACACTCAAAGGTGAAATATTCATTTCCGGCAGATGAGTAGAGTTTATGGAGCCATACTTATTTCCAATGATCCATCATTTATCCCCAGGACGTGATGAGATCTATGAGCGTGTCTGCAATCTGAACCAGACTGTGGAACCAAAATGCACCAAAGTGATGCTCAGACTGTGGAGACATCAGGATGTTTTTTCTCCACTGCTGCAGAAAAAATTTTTATGAAAATACTGTGAAAATAAAGCATGCAACCTGTACGATGTATGGAATGATCACACCTGCTTTATACATACTGTCATTTGTGCTCATACATAAAAAAGCTGATATAATTGACTGAAATGTTCATGTATTTCATGTGCACTATTTATTTCTCACAAGATGTTTGCATTGAATGAATCATGTCTGATTGTTTCTGCTGTCAAAAACTCGTGGTGTCTTTTAATCTAAAAATAAAAAAAAAATCTGTATTTTTCTCAGTGTTGTTAATGTAATATTTTGAGTGGGGTACTTTTGTTTGTTTATTTATTTGTGGTCAGCTGGTGGATGCGCCAGCATGATGAAGGCATTAATTCTCAAATGTGTTTATTTTCATCTTCAAATGGTCCATATATAAATGTTAAATAATTTCGGGCCGGGAACGTGTTGTGTTTTTAATCACGTGCTTAAAAAGCGATGAGTGACCCGCCTTTAATTTTTAATTCGAGATCAGACGCATCAACCTGCACCGAATTGGGAAAGTAAATCAGAAGCTGCTGAATACTAAATAATAAATATAAAAACTTATTTCGAACGTGTTCATGTCGTTTTTTGGTATAATTAAATATATGGGAAAAATTTGTAAATTGCGCAACGTCTAGACTGAAAGAAAATAATTTAACCTATTTAGGCTGCAGGCCTCCTCTGGACCTGTAATCAGGTTTTTGGATGACAGGACGTCCTGGATCCAGATATCGGACTCAAACAACAGATGGATGCGCGCGCGAGACCAGCACGAGATTATTTCTGTGTCCAATTAAAAAAAAAAAAAAAAAAGCTTTAAAAGTGACAGAAACTGTAAATAAAGTCCTGCCGCGCAGCTCTCAGATAAAATAAAGATATAATACTCGCTTTAAGTAGAATTGTTTTAGGTGGACAATATATTATAAAATAATGTTGGCAAATGGAATATGAGTCACCATGTAAACCTTTGTTAAAATGTTAGATCTGTACTATTATTTGTAACCAAAAAATAAGCCTTTTTTTTTTCATTAATGGATTTATTTATTAAATGTCTAGGCTTTAATATCTTCAGAAATATAACTTTTACAACCATGAAATTGGCGATATATATATATATATATATATATATATATATATATATATATATATATATATATATATATATATATATATATATAATACCTTCTAATTAAGTTTGTATCACATTTTTAAGGACTGTAGTATAAATTTGTAGCTTGCCAGATATGGTAAAACAGGGTTTAACTTTTGTGCTAGGAGAAAAAATATGCCAATGTGGACTGTAAAAAGGACTGAAAATGTGTCTGTAGAGGAATAGTCATTATATATGCAAAGATAGTTTTTTGTTGTCTTCACGTCGATTTAAAAAAAAATAGGTGGCTTCTTTTGCTTAAATGTGCTTATTTAGCTACATCTATGTAAATATATATTACATGTATATATTATTGCATCAATAGATGCAATAATATATACATGACAAAAATAGGTTTAAAGTGATTTTACTGTTTTTGACAATTGAATGTAGGTCACAGTACACTGTTACCACATGAAGCAAATAAAATGAAATGGCTTCATTAGAAAGTGTGGACTGATTGTAAGTAGAGTGGCACTCATTGAAGTGCACACCACTTCCTTAAAAACTGCTTCATCTTGTTAAATGAAGAAATGGGTCATGTTGGGTCTGGGCGCATGCTGTTGCTGCATGTCACTGCATCCACCACACTACAGGTGGTCCTGGATGACAACCATACATGCAGAAAAATAAAAATTAAAAGGATTTGCATCTAAATCTTTTTGTAAGGCCAACAAAACCTGCCAAAAAAAGATTAAAAAAATTCATCAACTGTGAATCATACCACAAACAAACAAACAAATAAATAAAATATCGGTTACATGTGTTCTTAAATTGACAATCTCTCAGCCACAATTCCACAAATCAAACGCTACACCTGCTGATTTCAGTGATTAGTTCCCTGTCTGCTTGAACAGAAACCAATTAGTGAACTCATCCTCTGCAAAGGTTGAAATGTTAAAAACTGTTACGCTGGTGTGATTCTCATCATTAAAGATGTTTATGCGTGCATGTGTGTATGTATGGGGGGGGGGGGGGGGGGTGCACATCACAATATTATTCTCTGCCTAAACCTGCTTTATGGATTCTGCATCCTGTCACTGAACCCATTAAGTTAAATATTGGTTTTTGAACAGTGTTTTCTGTTGCTCAGCCACTTGTCGGCACTCGCTACAGGTCAGCAGGAGTCAGAGGTCATGATCTGGACAGTCCCCAAGAGGACAATAAATGGGCCAGAGTGATGCTGAGTTCAGGAGCCATCTGAGCCTGAACCAAAGGTCAAGGGCCGCTAATTAAATGTCTATTTCCTCTTATTCCCCAGTGAGTGCTGGACTGTGAGAAGGACAGAAAAACGTGTTTTACATAAGAGCTGAATTCAGACTTGTCACAGCAAAAACGAACAAACAATAATTAAAAAGAAAAAGCCAAATAAATAAATCTCATCAGTCAGCTGTGATTATCACATTTTGCCAGGACAAATAAATAAAGGTATTTTTTTAGAGTAATAAAGTCAAAGATTCCCACAAACACACACAGAACCTCTCACAGTGTAGTTGTGGGACACAAAGATTTTTTGGAGGGAAAGTTGGATGTGACAGCTGATTGTGCCGTTCTATCCGGTGAATTATTCTATGGAGCTTTAGCATAAGAATGGAGATGGGGCCTGTGAACTTCTCCGACACTGACCTTCCTCCCAGGATGTGAATAGTATCACTCACAAGCTGCCCGGCAGCCTTTCAGTCGGACCCGAGCCTCGGCCTCGCCGAAACCTCTAATCAGGCTGATTTAACGTATCCTGCACGTCCTTCTAGGGCACAGTCTGCAGCCGGGCACACAGTCCGCAGCCCTTCTGTGGGCCCCTGCACTTTGGGAAGTTAGAAGAGCTGGTCTAAAACAACAGGGGGGCCTTTGTCTTTCCAAAGACTCTGGATCTCTTTATAATCAATTGGTTCCTCCTGTAAGGAGCTGATGCTTAATCCAAACTCTTTTGGAAGAAAAAAAAGAAGAAAGAAAAGCAGAACTCTAATTCAAAAGGAGTCCCGGAGAATGGATCATTTGCCGCATTTGGAAACAACTGTAAAAGCAAGTTGCTCAAATGTAAGAAAATTCAACATATAAATACAGCAATGTGTTTAAATGAACTCAAATTAACGAGACGTGCTAAAATCTGAAACTGGATTTCAGCAGAAAAAAGTGGTGCTGAAGGGACAGCGCCTGACCAAAATGGATCCCAGAACAGGTGAAGATTCTCTTGTGGTTTAACAAAAAATAAGATAAAATGTGCCTGTACGTATTAACGGTGATTTCAGAATCAAAGTTTACAGCCTCCATATTTATTTGCGTAATTCTTAAAGGTTTTACAGCATGCTGTCAAGCTCAAAATCTCTCAGAACAGCATTGTACACTAAAAAAAAAAAAAAAAAATAAAAATCCACAGTGTGAAATTTACTTTAAAAAAGTGTTGGTAACAATTTCCACTCAGAAATTCTCAGTAAATTTAATTGGGTACATGCTCTTGTCTACTTTTCATTTCTAATAAACAGATGTAATAACCGAGTTTGCGATCTTATCACAGCACTGTGATGCCTCACATCCACTCACCCAAAGAGTTTTGGGTCTCTTGTTAGTGGGAACTGAACCACCAACCTTTCGAGTCACAGGTAACTGGGTCTAAGCCACAGACACCTGAAGCCAGTGAGGATTTAGAAAAAGGCTAAACTGATGTTACTGCTATACTCACATTTCTTGGAGTGAACACAAAATGTGAATGGAACTGAGATGGACGATCCAGTTACTCACCAGCTGAAGAGATGAGGGTTCAAATCCTGTTTTTGTACAGGAAACATCCTTGATCAATGAAAAGGACTAGAAAGTGAATATCAGGCATCACTACACATTATCTGGAAAATCTGCTCGAACATGAGAATCATGCAAATACTTTATTTAAAATTAGATTTGGAACTAGTCTGAGGTAGTTTTTACTAATCACAACTATCACATTTATTAACAAAACCAACAGAAAACATCCTGTTAAATTCACTCAGAATTTCTGTGTGGAAATTGTTGCCAAGCTTTCTTTTGAATTAATTTCACTCCACAGTTTTTTCAGTGCATCACTTAAGCTTACATCAGTGGACGAACTTTTACAGATGTTAAATTTTGTCATTTCTATGTGATCATAATATTTTGATTTGCTTTCAGCTCTCGCAAGTTGCTTGTGGTCAACGCAGTGGATCAAGACATCTGCACTAGGATTTACCAAAATTACAATAAAAAGTAAGGTGCAAGCTTTTTAATTGTGGTTGCCCTCCCTGACACAACAGCTCCAGTTCTATGTGGAAGAACATGTGCAGGTTTCTCCCAGCCAGGTACTAACCACAATCTCCTCTGCTTAACTTTTGAGATCTGACACAATCAGGTGTGCACAAAGTGGTATACGAAGTTGCTATACAACGCAAATAATAATAATAATAATAATAATAATATTGTTGTTTTTCCTTTGGCTGCCCCATTTGTTCAGGGTCACCACAGTGTATCCAATACAGTGATCAGGTTATTTTATGTATATAGATTATTTTATATATATTTTTTGTGGGGGCAGCTATATATATATATCAATGCAGCAGTGTGCCTCCTAAATGGAGTTGAAAAATTACACTGACATATTTAAATTGTTAAACTGTTGTAAAGTTAGTATTTTTTGAAGATGAGGTTTCAACTCTGCAACAACAATAATGTCTTATTGTAAATGTCAGTATTCAAAAATGTTGTGTGCATGTGGGCTGATTTTACTTTTTAAAATAACAATAATGTTAGATAACTGATGGTGCTATGAGCAAATATATGGGAGAACATGCTCAAATGACAATGAAGCCACTTTGTGTCATGACAAGCTGTTTGTTAAAGTATAATAAAGTATTTGTGTTATACACTGGTTTAAGCAAAATAATGATTCAATTTGTTTCCATAAAGTGCTCAAATGAAAATAACCTGGAATGAGATGCAGATGTGCAAACCACAAAATCTGTGACATTTTCAAGGTGATGCAGGGAAAAGCACGTCTGATAAAAGGCTCATTAAAATGTGAGTGAATGACTGACAGCAGATTAAAGTCTAATATCGGCACATGAATAAAAAGGTTTGTGCCTGACAATTATTCTGTCTAATAGTGGACTAAGATTACTTTATTTATTTATATCATATATGTCACATTTTATGCACACCAATATCTACCTTATAGCCCTTGAAGAAGACTGGCATGTAGGATTAAAAGATTCAACACGTGGATCAGGTGCAGAAACAAGTTACTTTGCAGTCTGCAGCCACTATAAGATGAAACAGTGGCCCTTTTGGAGACAGCTCGTGCGTGTGTGTGTGTGTGTGTGTGTGTGTGTGTGTGTGTGTGTGTGTGTGTGCACGCGCGCAGATGCACATGTGTGCGTATATATCATTCATGATTTATTTGTCATGTACCTGAATTTGCACATCTGCATCTTGCTGTTCATGCATGGACAGCAGTCACGGTGTGAGATAACGCTCTGCTGCGGGGCTCCATCCATCCATCTGGAGTTGTGTTGCTGCACGTCATAGTGCAGGTTTGGGTTTACGTGCACACAGACACACAGCAGACACTGCAAGCAAAATGCCCTTCAATAATGTTAGCTTTAGAAGACTGATGTGAGGAAGCAGAAATGCATGTATGCAAAGACAAAAGGATTAAGACCACGTGACAATGAGAGAATAAAGATGAGTGAGACCCAGTCAGCTCTGTGCGCATGCTCGCAGTCAGGCTGAGGGAGGCTGGTCAGAGCAGCACACTATGTGAGGGACGGTATTTTTCAAAAATCCACGTGAGGCTGCAGCCTCATGATGTCACAGTGCTCGTGGCTCTGCTTTGATTGGCTGAAGACACTGTGAATCAGCAGTCAAAGGTGAAAGGTAAAATAGAACTACTGCTCCATTATTGACAATAAAATTGTTTTTTAATTCATTATAAATCCACAATCTTGGATGGTAAAACAAGACAGGCCATCGTTTTTAAAGTGTTTGTTGTTGTTGTTGCTGTTGTTTTTTAACGTAGTCATCACATCTTCTCACAATAATTTCCAGCAACGTCTTTTTGTTTTTTAGGTTCCTGTCTACAGGAATTCAAACACACATGCCAACTGACTGATTATAAGCTGATTTCGTATTCAGACTTTGCATGGACACACGGGACACCAACCGTGTCTGATGTGTGGTGGCTGTGTTAACCTTTGACCCCAGACTATCTACAGGGTCACCATGAGAGAAAGTCAAGGTCAAGGGCATGAAGGAGGGGTTTAGGGGTTCATGTGAGGGGGCGGACCGGCTCCCTGTCTGGGAGTGCAAAACTCAGACAGTCCCAGACGTCTCACTGAGGGGGGACGGGGTTGGGGGCCTCGTCGTCCCCTGTCTGTCCCCACTCACCTCTGTGGACCCAGAGGGGAACAGCATCTACAAACATCTGGGGAGTTCTGAAATCTGAAATATCACAATGTTAAAAGCAAATTCCAGACATACAGTGGGTACAACAAAATACTCACCTCCTTTGGTATTTACGCTATCATTTACTTTAGAAAAGTCAGTCTTCTTCCTTTTTAAAACATTATTCTCCTTTTTCCTCAAAAAGAAAATAAATAATTTCAATATTATTTAAAGCTACGGTGTGTAAGACTGAGTGTCACCTAGTGGTAATGTTGCAAACTGCACAATGCTGTTGCCTGTCCCGATTTTATTTCCCTTCACATTTTTATTTCTTTGGAGAAGGGGATTCATGCTCCTTTACCTTCTGTTGTGATAAACAACATGTATAAAATAAGCAACATGTGTAAAAAAAAAAAAAAAAAAAAAGAATTTCATCCATTTTGGAATAAGGCTGTATCATAATATGTGGAAAAAGTGAAGCACTGTGAATACTTTCTGGGTGCACTGTATATTATTTAAATGTTATAAACCCCCAATCATATCCCCCTCTTTCACGTACATCTATATAATGTTGGTAATTTAACTTTTTCTGATCTTTCCTGCTATGAATATTTTGAAAATCCATTTATTTTATTAAATGGTAAATGAACTGCATTTATATAGTGCTTTTCCATGTGCTACTGTACCAAAACGGTAGCACATGTCCTCGGTGAGGAAGTCCGCACCCATGTAGATATAAAGGGCTCAGTCAAAATTTGTGAAAACATCAATTTGTTATTGCAGGTAAGAATTATACACTAATGAACAGATGGTTATGAATGCTATATTCAATTTCTTCTAATAAACGCCCCTAAATCCTATACACTGTAGCTTTAAATAACTTGTACTGTATCAACTTACATCAATCCCCTGACTTATCTAAAAGCTGAGCTGAAAAGGTTGAAGGGTACTTTCTGTATTCAATCTAATTCAGCATTTTTGATTTTATTCACTTCGCATCATGTTGGAGAAATTATTTTAATTTGGAATTAAATAAAAACAAGTAGGATTTTTCAGGGTAATTTTTTTTTTAAAATGTTGTTGTCCATTCGGCTGCTCCCGTTTTGTGTTTGGGGTCGCCACAGCGGATACAGCCAGATCCGCATCGGCAGTTGGCACAAGTTTTACGCCGGATGCCCTTCCTGACGCAACTCCAGTTTCACCTGGAGAAACACACACAGCCACTGGTGTTCCAAAGAGGTCACCCATCCCAGTACTAACCAGATGCCACACTGCTTAGCTTCTGAGATCTGATGGGATCAGGCTGAGACAGAACAGACTGGCTGCGGTAATTATGTAAAAAATAAGATGTTAATTTGATATTGAAAAAAAAGATTCAATGTTGATTTGATTTTAATTTCATTCTATGTCATAAAACAATAAAAACATAAATAGATACATTTCAAAGGTACTGCAGTTTCCAGAGTTCCAAAATTTCCGGATTGTCTCAGAATTCCTTTGATGGTCTGATTCAGGGGTGGCTAAGTTCAGTCCTCAAGATCTACCTTCCTGAGACTCTTAAGTTGTCTCCCTGCAACAACACACCTGAATCCAATGAAAGGCTCATTAAAAGCCAGCTAACGAATCTTTCATTGGATTCAGGTGTGTTGTTGCAGGGAGACAACTTAAGAGTCTCAGGAAGGTAGATCTTGAGGACCGAACTTGGCCACCCCTGGCCTGATTGAAGTAGAACCTTGAAACTTTAAAATTTCTAAATGGAAATTCCCCCCCAACACACACAAGTTGCATTATTTAAACATTGACAGTGAATGATGTCCTGATGGAGACCAGCTGGCTTACAACAAAGACGGCAGATTTCTGCACATTTCGATGCAAAAATGAAGCTGAAAGAGCTCCTCCTACAGGTGATAAATGGTACCACCAGACCTCTACTCATCCTGTCACCATAACCTGTCATTGACATGCCTCATACTGCTGTTCTAGACACATGCACAGAGTCACCGATATAATGCCTGCAGACCTCCAGGGTGATCTGCAGCGGAGCGTGTAGCCACCTGTCAATCATCACATCTCTCCCGCCTTAAGAGAGACATTTCATCTCGGTCAATGGCAGCCTGTCCCTCCCCATACATTCTGCCTCCCATAGCAACGATCTCTAGATGACTAAGAGGCTTTGTCCCCTCACAACAGGAGTTCACCATTGAACCCAGGAGCCCGTAGCAACCAGAATTAGTGGGTGCCAGAAAGGGTCTTTTTCTGTGAACGAGGTAAAAGCTCTGTTCTTGTCCGCACGTCTGGGATTCATATCATGGGCCTGAATGGCGTCCCTCCTCCTCCTAAATGCTGGTGTAACGGAGCGTATGAAGGGGCTTGCGGTGAGCAGATAGGATCATGGATAATCTGCTGTTCCTCTCCGCTGTGGTCCGACAGGGACACTTAAGCAGTCACCGTGGCCAGAATTGGGGGGGTGTGGGTGTGTGTGTGGGGGAGCACCTAGGAAGGCCTGAACTATGAAGTTCGTCAGCACTGTTTAAAAAGACGAGGAAAAAACTGAGGGTGAGAAATATGCTTTGTGGTGCTCAGCGAGGAAAAAGTTTCAAAACACCCCTACTGAGATACAAGCCTTAAGGGAAGCAGCACAAAATGTGAACAGATTCATTCTGAACCAGAGAAAAGGCTTGAACATTTTATGAACAGTTTTATAGACTTGCAGATGTTTCAATACAAGCTTTTATGGCTCTCTTTGTAAGTAAGAGGGAATAAAGATCTGTGAATATACTTCTCAGCCATTCCCCAAACAGTCAGTATCACCTGTAGATATCATCGTTACTAAACAACCTGAAAACAACCTGGTTTGGGTGTTTAATTAATGCATATTTTTAGCGGACTGGGCTCTAGTCTTCATAACAGGTGGCTTGGCTTCAGATGTTAAAAATTAATCTGGAATATTGCCCTCAGTAACTGTGGAGTAACAGTGGAGCTAATGTCACCAACATATTGTTAGCTAATGGTGCTAATATACAAATGAAGTAATACTAAAATTTATCCACAAAAAGTCTGGAGCAGCAACTCTGATGAACCATTAATAAAAAATAATAGCACAACAAGCCATACTAGCTCAGATATGTGTAATAAAACGCTAAGAAAGGACAAACACCATTGGGTCTACAGCTGCTAGCAACAACTGCAAGCTAGGCCCTCAACCCAGCACACTAGCTGTTACTCAAAGTGACCACGCTCCTAATTATTGATATATTTCTGGCGTAAAACAGCTTAAACTAACAAGTTATGTAAGAATTCACCCCCTGTACAGTTGTCAACCTAAGACCAAAAAAATTTCTTATACTAGGCTGTAAATATTAGTTTATTTCTGCTGTAAAGTTAGGTATTTTAACATGGAATTCTACAGGAACTGACTCACTTTTGGAACCAGCCTCAAGTTGTCATTCAAGGAGCTGCAAGATTTGACAGTTTTGTGTGGATATCATTTTTCCGCACTGGATGTTACCGGTTGTAAAAACATTGTTGGCAGTCAAACCTCTGAGTGCTCCACTCATCTTTGAGAATTACGTCAAATGAGATAAATCCTGTTTTCCACAAATTTTGGGAATGGAAATACAAACCCAATTCCAATAAAGTTGGGACATTGTGTAAAATGTAAATAAAAACAAAATACAATGATTTGCAAATCCTCTTCAACCTATATTCAATTGAATACACCACAAAGACAATATATTTAATGTTCAGACTGATAACTTTCTTGTTTTTGTGTAATATTGGTCATTTTGAAATAGATGCCTGCAACATATTTCAAAAAAGTTGGGACAGGGCAACAAAAGACTGGGAAAGTTGATGAATGCTCAAAGAACACCTATTTGGAACATTCCACGGGTGAACAGATTAATTGGAAACAAGTGAGTGTCATGATGGGTATAAAGGAGCATCCCCAAAAGGTTCAGCCATTCACAAGCAAAGATCGGGCGAGGATCACCACTTTGTGAACAACTGCATGAAAAGACAGTCCAGCCAGTTTAAGAACAATGTTTTTCAACATTCAGTTGCAAGGAATTTAGGGATTCCATCATCTACAGTCCATAATATAAGAAGAAGATACAGAGAATCTGGAGAACTTTGTACACGTAAGTGGCAAGGCCGAAAACCAACATTGAATGCCCGTGACCATCGATCCCTCAGGCGGCACTGCATTAAAAACCAATATCATTGTGTAAAGGATCTTACCGCGTGGGCTCAGGAACACTTCAGAAACCATTGTCAGTTAACACAGTTCATCACTACATCTACAAGTGCAAGTTAAAACTCTACCATGCAAAGCGAAAGCCATACATCAACATCCAGAAACGCTGCCGCCTTCTCTGGGCCCGAGCTCATTTGAAATAGACAGACGCAAATTGGAAAAGTGTGCTGTGGATTGATGAGTCCACATTTCAAATTGTTTTTGGAAATCATGGACATTGTGTCCTCTGGACAAAAGAGGACAAAAACCATCCAGATTGTTACCAGCGCAAAGTTCAAAAGCCAGCGTCTGTGAGGGTATGGAGGTGTGTTAGGTTAGTGGCCATGGCATGGACAACTTACATATCTGTGATGGCACCAACAATGCTGAAAGGTACATCCAGGTTTTGGAGCAACACATGCTGCCATCCAAGCAACGTCTTTTTCAGGGACGTCCCTGTTTATTTCAGAAAGACAATGCCAAGCCACATTCTGCACGTGTTACAACAGCGTGACTTTGAGGTAAAAGAGTGCGGGTTCTAGAATGGCCTGCCTGCAGTCCAGAACTGTCGCCCATTGAAAATGGGTGACTGTTGAACAACTAAAGTCGTATATCAAGCAAGAATGGGAAATAATTCCACCTACAAAGCTTCAACAATTAGTGTCCTCAGTTCCCAAATGCTTATTGAGTATTGTTAGAAGGAAAGGTGATGTAACACAGCAGTAAACATACTACTGTCCCAGCTTTTTTGAAACGCGTTGCAGGCATCCATTTCAAAATGAGCAAATATTTGCACAAAAACAATAAGGTTTATCAGTTTGAACATTAACTATCTTTGTGGTGTATTCAACTGAATATAGATTGAAGAGAGAGAACATGGTCAGTCGTACCAAAATCACTCTAATAATATATGCGATCATTGTACAGTATTACTGTGTCAAGAAAAAAAGATTTGCAATGCAGGAATTTGACTGGCGCTATCTTCTAAGGCTCGTGCAGGTTTGATATGTTTCACAGAGTATTTAAATCAGAAATACTGTGGATTTGAACCATATCGGAATTCTGCGACTGAGCAAGAGTTCTGGAAGAGCGCAAAGCTGCAGTCTGGAAGTGGCTGTAATTTTTTTTTTTAATTTCCAAAATGAAAACATAATTTTAATGGTTCTCCTAATCTAACACTAATCTTAAACCTTTCAATATAAAATTATTTTTAAGGTTGCTGGACAACAGAGACATTTGGGTTGAAGCTTTGTTTCAAAACTGGAAGTGTAGAGCACCCTTCCAGAAATGGTGGTCAGAGTTGGGAGTAGTATGAGCTTGTCCCAATTTGCAACATTTTAAAAGATGTAAAACAAATGATCTCACAAACAGGCTGAATTCAACATAATGAAAAGAACAGAACAAAACCACAAAAAGCAGAAGTGTAATTCTACGGCTGCTCACGCGACCTCTCAAGTAGAGGTCTGAAAATTTTGCAATTACAAAGTAATCCCAATTCACCAAAACTGCACGCAAAGAAATCATCCTACTGCATTCTTTGTCATTAATGAGTATCACTGGACCCTGTACGTTTTGTGCAGCTTCCATTCTCAACCTGCTTTTCCCACCCTCTTTTCCGCTCAGCCTGTCAATCAAAGGCAGTGATTGAGCCCGGATGGCAAGCAGTCATCAGCAGAGAAAGCGAGGCCTCGTCCTCTCTCTGTCCCTCCTCCTTTTTATGCCCCCGCTTACATCCTCAAGCACTCTGTCACACCTTCTCTGCAGCTTACCCTTGGATTTTTCCTGGACATGAGGCCACAGTCAGACTAAAGGTACAAATGTGGGTGTGGTGATGCCATGAGGCTCGGGTCACCCGTCCTTCAAGGTGAAGGTCTCATATCATTAAAGAAAAAAAGTCTGATTTTGTATTAACAGGCCTCTACATTTTCCCTTGAAGTGGTTGATGAATAAACATGAGTAAGAGGGGGCGGAAAATGGAGGTATACAGGGCGAGAAGGGCCCCTGTGTGTGTGTGTGTCAGGGGGAGCGGGTACTGAGGGCAGGGGGGATTTTTTTTTTTCCCAGCACGGCTGCATTTCTTTTAATTGGAGCACTTGTGGCACCATTACCTCCTTTACTCAAACACGTCACTGATGACAAAAGAAAACAGCGCTAAGCCCGCCTTTGTCAGGATGCTGACTGGACCAGGAGGCGGATTCCTTGCCGCTACTTTTGTGTGGGAATCACCGGTGCTCCCAACATGAGTCTCTTTCTTCGGTGTAAATTGCAGCTATCATCTGAAAATGAGGCCCAGATGGGCTGTTTGTAGCACAGAAAGCAAATCTGCACTGTGAAAGCTGCCATCAAAACCCGACTCAGAAAATATTCTGTGGGAGTCAGGGTTTTGATGGTCCAGTCGTTTATCACGACAGGAAGCGATTCGGTGCGCCGGCCTGTTATTGACCTTGGTCTTTTCCTGCCCTTTGATGAGGTCAACATGATGAGGCTGGTGTCTTTCTTTGGACACCAAAGTGTCCCGGGAGAGCAGTAAGTGCGTGACCCTTCACCTCAGGCTGATCCCTCTGGAGATGGGGCTCTTCATGGGGCTATTAGCGGGTCTTTCTAATCTATTTTTCTCTGCAGCATATTGTTTTCCAGCATACAGAGAATCGTATATATATATATATAAAAAAACTCATGTACAATATTTATTGAATAAAAATGTCAACATGGCCAGTCTTTTTAAACTACATTCTCAAAATTACTATTTAAAGTTGTTTTTTTTTTGGGGGGGGGGGGGGGTGAGTAGAAAATAAATATACAAATCTATGATATTCACAATATCATAAATGTTAGATGTGGTCTAAAAAAGAATGAAAGAAAGAAACAAGTACAAAATTTGACATGTGATGACTGGCCATCCCTGCTTTTTTAAGCTTTTAAAAAATACTATGTACATGGTTGAACTGTGGGAGTGTGATCAGTTTTCTGTTATTTTTCTCTGCAACATAAAAAGATGTGAAGACATGACATAAAATAAATATTGGTGCGTGGCATTTAGGGATTTTAATGATGTCTTCAGACTTGACCTAAAAAAAAAAAAATTAACACAATGGAAATCAAGCGCCATCCATCATCTTTTTGAAATTTGTGTAATCAGTATACACACACATACGAACGGATGCACGCACACACATATTTAACTGGTGTTAATTAAGTACAAGTTAAAGAAAATACACCCCTTGCATAATTTTTGTTTTTATTTGCATTTCACATAGCGTCTCCCAAACCAATAACTTTGCATGGCTTTAAAATGACAACATACAGAAAAAAACACACACACACACATTTGAATTAATGCAATATTTCAATTACAGAATTATTTCAAATACATGGACAAGATTTTAAAATTTAAAACCTAAGATATGAAAGCAGGTGTTGAAAATCCTGAAAGTGAAAGTCAGAACAAGCACAAACAAATACTTTAATGCCAAACTCAGAACTTAAAACTACATTTTTTCTTAAGAGACTCAATTTGTGTCTGTCAAATTGAAGTTATAGATTATTGAAGCAATAATCTGCTTGCTGAATTTACTGAAGTGAGATAATTAACCCCAACTGTATGGACACAGCTGTTTATTGAAAATAAAATATCACATTTACCGATTTACACTGAAAAATAAATACACAGACAACCAACAGAAGAGAATGACGATGTCAGTTACTTACATTTTAAGCAGTAAAGTGTTCAGACTTCAATCAAGTTGTTGGCATATTTATTAAATGTACAAATAACTGGACTAGTGGAAGAGAACCATGAAAACAATATTTCCATCCATTAGTCATAGCCATTGCAGAAGACGTGGTCCATATGGTATTCTTGGTGTTCTCCACATAAAGAAGTATCATCTCTGTTCCACGCTGAAGTTGGACTCCGCTCTGCAAAAAATAAAATACATTCAAACACCGAAACCACTGCAGATTTTGAATGTTTGTTTTCCCCTTTCCTTTTCATAACAGGAACACAGAAAATATCATATAAACTGTCAAAAGAAATAAATAATAAAAATAAAAACTCTCGTTCCAACAAAAGTCAAATTTTACATTTTTGTTTCACATTTCAATAAATAATCAGTTATTAATCAATGATCAACTAGATGAGATCAACTAATCAATAATTATAAGCCTCATTTAAATAATAATAATAAATGTGGGTGTTTTTACATGACAACACAAAAACAGGTGATCGATAAGTAGTCAGTGATCAATAAATAATGAAATAAATAGGAAAACCCTGATTAAATTGCACATGCCTCCTAAATTATGAAACTGTGTATTTGTAAAGGTGAATGTGGTCATGCAAGTTATTTATATTTCTTCTTAGGCTTTGGAAAAGCCAAGCTATCTCCCTTTTTAAATGTAATGAGTGAAAACGAATGAACAAATGGGTTAATGAATGAGTCAACTCCCTTCAGTTTGCTAACATGATAACTATTAATATAGTTATCATCTTATAAGTCACCAAAGTAAAGAATAAAACATATGAGGACAAACTCTTTCACATCTGAACTTTGACGAACCAGGTCAATCGAAAAAGCAGCATTGTTTTGCTATGGAATATCCCATAGACGTGACTGCCCCCTACTGGATAGTTAGTGGATGCAGGGTTAATGACGATTAGAATCAGGCGTGATTATCAGTGTGAGTCAAATCTTTTCTGCACAGAAATGTACTAAATCAGAGAAATAAATTGTTACTTTCAGATTATTTCACAGCAATTACAAAACTCAAATAACAGTTACTTTACCACACAACCCTGAGGTAGGGATTTTCTTTTTGATTCTTGTCCAACCAGGGATGCCCAACGTAGGGCTTGCAAGCCATGTTTAGTCAGCACTCCTGTTATTTTGGTCCATAGTGACTAATGACAAATTCTCTGCAAATTAATCAATTACTGTTAAGAAAAAGAAACAGTGGAGTATTTATTAGTTTGAAGATGTATGTTAGACTCAGAATGTTATTTTTTAATTAAATATATTTAATTGGAAATGCGTGTATGTAATTGAATGTAATTCAGTTTGGGACTGCTGCCCTCCATTAATTTATGGCCTTTCAAAAGAAAGAATTTGAGCAACTTCTCTTTCAACATATGTGTGGTTGTAAGTACAACAATTTAACCTCAAATTAGCTTGATTGTCAATTTCTTGAATTTCCCAGGCCTAGGTTTTTGAAATAGCAAGTCCCTTCAGCTGCTCCCTTGTTTTTTTGTTTTTTTGTTTTTTTCCACTCAGGGACACCACAGCAGATCCAAGGTTGATCTGCATGTTGATTTGGCACAAATTTTACACCTGACACAACTCCAAATTAAATGGAGAAATGTGGCAGGGGTTTGAACCGGTAACTTTCCACACTGAAGCCAAAAGCACGAACCACTTGGTCACCACCCCCACCGAGATTTGTGAAATAGTGTATTCAGATTTTTAAATATAACGCACTGGTAAAATACCGGCAGTATGAGCATTGTCCTCTTCTTTATAATTTGCAGTTGTTTAATTATTAAGATTCTATTGTCTTACGTAAAATTTGTACATGTTCAATAAGACCCTCTATCAATCAAAATAATAAACGTTTACGTTTTAACAGCGTCTGCAGGGGTGTGTGCGTCTGCGTGTATATAAGCTTTTGACAAGAGCAGAAGATAGCTTTGAGTTAGCGGAATTTTGCATGCATGCTGATGTCCGCGAAACTTGTAAATCACTCCAGAGATGTTATTAGGTTATAAAACCAGCATTTTCAGTTTTAGAAGTGCTTATTTCTCACTAACGTTTACATAATATATGACAAAGAGGTTATATTTACACACAAACGAAAAGGAGTTTTACAGCTAGCTAGACCAGCTTGTGATGTCACTGCGCTAATGTTTGCAAAATGTCTGTGAAATAAGTTCAGAGGTGTTATTAGGTTCCAAAAACAGCATTTTCAGTTTTAGAAGTGTTTATTTCTTGCTAGCTTTTACATAATATATGAGAAAGGTTATATTTACACACAAATAAAATGGAGTTTTGCAGGTAGCTAGACCAGCCTGTGACGTCACCACGCTAACGTCCACAAAACGCCTTGTAAATAAGTTCAGAGGTGTTATTAGGTTCCAAAGAACAGTGTTTTCAGTTTTAGAAGTGTTCATTTCTCGTTAGCTTTTACATAATATATGAGAAACATGTATATAAACACACAAAATGAAACAGTTTTGGAGAGACCAGCCACTGACGTTATAGTAGCTCTGCTCTGATTGGCTGTCACCACACCACTCAAAAAAATGTAAAAAAAAAAAAGCAACAGATTGAAACAGAATGTGACATTTTAATGTCTTGAAATATCTCTTGAAATAGGTCAAGGTTAACCATCTTTGAGCCTTTGAGCTTGTCCAAAGTCTGTGTCCCAAGAATGTTCCCTGTGAATGTGAAGACTCTGGCAGTAATAGGACTGGACTCTCGTATGCTGAACACAGACGGATGGACGCAAAGCCTTCGCAATACCCGATGGCCATATTTGATGGCCTCAGGTAAAAATCAAAAGTGTAACATTATGGTTTGATAAATTCATACCCTTCTGTGGGCTTTGCTAAATTCTTCAAATGCCTTTTTGTTAGATAGCACTGAATATATTCTTCAATTTATTCTAATCTTTTAAAATCCCATAGAATTAACAACTTAAATAAATTCTGTTTTTATAATGTCATTGCTTCTGGTAAACACATCTATTGCACAACTCAAATGTCCCTTTTGGGGATTGGTGCAGACAGATGGAAAAACCCACATCAACAAACATTACAGGGTATGTCTCAGGGCTCAGGATGCGCATCGGCCATGACCCTGAGCAACAGGAAACACACGGGAAAGACAGCCTATTCTGTTGTGCATAACTCAATCCGACAAACGGCAGCAATGCAGTCACATGCGGTCGACACAGACTGTGCATCTGCTGCCACCAAGAGGGCAGCGAACACACCACCCTTCATCACCGTGAAGGCACACAACTGCATCATGTGTTCGGACACCTACACATCTTTGTGCACCATGTGGTTGTTGTACTGCAGGATTGGCGGGATGCTCTCCTCGTCCTCAGGCAGCTGGAAACAGTCAGAATTGAAATGCTGTGACTCAGATTTTATAAAACACCAAAACAGTGTACAGCCAACAAACACTGTATGCATGATTTGTTTTTTTGTTTGTTTGTTTGTTTGTTTTTTGAATGTCAGGAAATGGAAAGAGTGAATGTTTTAAGTGTAAACACAGGTAGGTAGGTCATTCAGTAAAAATACAACGTGGGTGTTTGTCAATCTTGTGTCAGGTCGTGCAGAACATTAGAAAATACAAATAATAATAGCATAAAAAATTATATTCAGCAAATTATGATGTGTTTTTTACATGCAGATGAGCAGAAATGTCCAGTGGCGGCTCCAATTTTTATTTTTTTTATTCTTGGTGGGGGCTAGATAGAGAATTGATTATTTAGTAACGTGGCAACAAAATTTGTAAAACATAAAATGTGCCAATATGCTTTTGAAAGAAAATGTGAAGTATCTACTTATACAATACACAACAGTCGCTCTTCTGACACTCATAAAAATGTGCGCAAAACCAGGCAAAACAGTTCAAAATAACACAGTAATCGACATGGGCTAGAAGCTGCTGTCCTGTAGGTGGCACTGTTCTCTTTTGTTCTTTCTGGATTGTCATTCTCCCATTTCGCAGTTTCACAAGGTTTGAGTGTCTGGACAGAGGTCTTTGATAAGGGGTGCAATCCATTTTTAATCATGCTAGCACGCCAAAGTAACTAGAACGCTGAAGACAAATAAATTCATCTTCACTATACAAGAAAACTTGCTCAGCTCAGGTGTTGCTCAGGTCAGGTCTCAAAGCATGTACTGGTGCTACATTACCCAGCCCCGTGTCACAGGTTTTTTTCATGCCCCTGTCACGAAAATTGTTCGATACTTGTGACACGGTTTTTATTGTGCTATTTATAATCCTAACCATAGCACAAGTGTCTACCTTGCCCTAACCATAACCCTCCCCATCACCCCACATTTCATGCAAATTTGTGCCCCTGTTATGAAAAGCGCCCCATTTTCATGCCCGTCACAAACCCATAGATTAATGTACTTTTCGTAATGCTGCCACAAACTGCCGTGAGACATGTAACACCCTGCGCCCTGATTGGCAACCTACTGCTCCATTCCCACCCCCTGAGAGTAGCCATCTATATTTCACAGCCATATGATACGTGGTCATCCCCTTTGCCTGTTGCAGTCGCTGGGGCCCTCAACAGTGAAGCGCCTGTGTGCTGGATCATGCTCAGGGAAGCGTCCCACATGGCCGTGGTGCCGTATAACTGACCTGACCTCACAATGCCAAAACACCATCTCCACCCACCTGAAGAGGTTCAGCACTGATACTGTAGATCTCTGCAGCTTTAAATGTCAGCAGCAGCAATTTGTCATGGGCAGTATTGAAGCTAGGGCACTATATGACTAGATCAGTTAAAGAATGGCAGTGGTGAGAAATTGAGGCTGAAAACATACGTAGGAAAGATACTAGTACCACTGATATTCCTTTTTTTTTTTCTTTAGAAAAAAATTCTCATATATCTCTTACCTCCCAGTAGGATTCATCGTCAAAGCAGTTGTCATCAGCGGGATCTCCCCAGATAGGTAATCTTAAAATACAACCTGTGTAAATTGCAAACAAGCTGTCTAGTATCATGTCCATATGAACACACCGATACTTTCATTTGGATGTGACAGAAGCACCTTTAACCAACCAGCAGTGGTTTTTCTCATATATTTCTTACCGACGATGATGCCTCCACCCACGGCGAAGCAGATAGCCACACATAAGCCTGCAGCCTGGTGCCCACCCTGCCGAGTGGGCACCATGTTTTTGAAAGCACCCACAAAGTCGAAGGTGTTAATCAGCCTTAATACAAATAAAGGTGAGAGCACAATATTGTTTGAGCGCAACACGTCACAAATGTGTTTCCTTACCTTAAATGTTTGCTAATCTACTTTTTCTTTCGTGAATAAGACGTGCTCACCCTTCACTCCCATAAACAGCCTCGGATGCAGCAGCAGCAGTAACGGCTCCCACAATTCCACCGACGACTCCTGGCATGCCGTGGAGGTTATGGATTCCACACGTGTCCTGGATCTTCAGGTGTTTCTCCATGAATGGCTAAGAGTCACATTGTTCAGAATTAACTGATCTTACTAAGCAGCAGTATTATGATCTTAGTTTATGCTGACTTGGTTGACCTCCATCCATCATCTGTCAGCTGTCCACATGGTCATGGCCCAGTCATGTCGCGTCACGCAGATATTTATGCGTCCTCGTTGTAACGACATACCGGTAATTAAAGTAAGAGAGCAGTGCAGTCTCATTTGAACAATGCGTGATATCGCGGGATTTGGCCACTTATGGGGAAAGCCATTCCGGTTGTGCAATATATACACAGCATAACTTCACATGGAAAAATGGTGTACTGTTTTGTTTTCGACTGTTAACACCGAATCAGTCATGAAAAGCGGTGGTTTTTTTCGGTTCCCAGTGGAGAAGGGAAGACAAAGCAAATGGGAGACGTTGTGTCGGTAAGTGTTAGCCTACACAGCTAACCAGAGTAGCTACGTTCTCTCGCCTGCAAAACTGCCTCGACATGTTTGTACTCTGGGTCACAAACAAACCGCAACACATGTCCACTTTCTACTGCATCGTCACATTTTCTTTGCATTTGCACTTTGTTTGTGTGTAATTTGCCCCAAAACTCAGAGAAAATGCTGTGTTTTTGTCCCCAGAAGTAGAGAAATGACATCATATGCGTCATATCTGACCCCTTTAGCGCCCGCCCTCAGAGACTGCACTGCCCAATTCACTTCCCCTGTCTGTTTCAGCTAAAAAAAGAAGCTTAGCATGCAGAACACAGAGGAAAAAGGAACAGTCCCTTACCGTGAGGTAGATATATCCCAGTGTGGAAATGATCCCACAGCAGAATCCTACAATCAGAGACCCGTAGGGCATCAGCATAAACTCTGCCGCCGTTCCCACGGCAACACCACCAGCAAGTGTGGCGTTCTGAATGTGAGCCTGGGAAACCAGCGAAGAAAATCACAGGACAGAAACCACGTGTGTCAGTGTGAGCGTTCACTCTGCATTAGATGCAACAGCCTCATAACCGTGACGAAAAACCAGCAGAAGTGAGCATTACCATCTCCAGTTTTCCATGTTTCTGGAAGAAGCTTGACATGGCCACGGCGGTGAGCACAGTGGCGGCCAAAGCCAGGTAGGTATTGATGGCCGCTCTGTGCTGCCCGTCTCCGTGATCACAGATGGCTGAATTGAAACTGGGCCAGAACATCCACAGAAAGAGGGTGCCTACACAGAACACAGAGAAGAATCAGCAGTGAACCTCCAGAGTACCTCAGAATTACTCCAAACTAATTACTCCTTAATGAAAGTCAGGCTCACCAATCATAGCAAACACATCTGAGTGGTAGACAGATCCCTGCAGACGGCTGCTTTGGTTCAGATTAGGCCGGTACAGCATCCAGGAAACGCTAAGACCATAATAAGCTCCAAATGTGTGGATCACCATGGAGCCTCCAGCGTCTCTTGCCTTCACAAAAGGGACATGAACACGGGGCCCAACAAACAAATAAATAAACAAATTTGTTGTTTCAGCAACCATACCAACCCATTTTTTTTCCCCAAATCCACCCCCCCACCAAATAAATAAATCGGGGTTCTAAAAATTTCACACAAAAAGTGTTTTGTGAGTTACATACACTGTGGGAGTGGAACCCTCTAATCATTTTTTTTCTGGTGTCATCTGTTTCAAATAAAGCAAAAATCAATGGATGGATACCTAAAAAAAAATAATAATAATTCTGGATTGCTGCCAGAATATAGCATTTAATAATATTTTTAAAATAAGTAATATTTTAAAAAATGGTGCCAAGTGGACTCTGAGGAAGATGTGACTCTCACATCGAAATGTTAGTCCCGTTGAACATTTTTTGCTTTCAGCACCTTATTAAATTTTCTGGCACTTATTCCTGTGTTGCACCAGTTATTTTTCTTTTTGGTGCCACGTTTATTTGTTCATCTTATTAGCTTGAGCTTGATACATAGTTATTAAAAAGTTACACATGCAATCACATGATTTCTATTTCATTTCTAATGTATTCATTCATTTTCTGCCACTTATCCAGGTCCGGATCGTGGTGGCAGTGGACCAAGCAGCTCATCCCACACTTCCCTACCCTCAGCCAAATTCTCTTCCTGGGGGATTCTGAAGTGTTGCCAAGTCAGCTGGGAGATATAATCCCTTCAACGTGTCTTGGGTCTACCTAGGGGCCTCTTCCCAATTGAACATACCTGAACCACATCCCTATGGAGATGACTAGGGGCCATTCTCACCAGATGCCTGAAATACTTCAACTGGCTCCTTTTCATGCGAAGGAGCAGTGACTTTACTCCAACTCCCTCTCTGACATTCAAGCTTCTCATCCTGTCCCTGAGTGTAAGCCCAGATAACCAACAAAGGACCCTTACTTCCACCACTTGTATCCACGACCTTGTTCTTTAAGTTATTCTCCAAAGTTCATGAACATAGCTGAGGATTGGAATGTAAATCAGATTGTAAATCAAAAGCCTCGCCTTCTGGCTCAGCTGTTTCTTCACCACAATGATTCAGTACAGCGTTAACAGGACCTCAGACAAATCATCAATCCATCTATTTATCTCAGGCTCCATCTTACCTTCACTCATCATGAACAAGACCCTGAGATAATTGAACTCCTCCACTTAAAAATTATGATAATTCCTTTATTTGTTGTTGTACATGCATACAATGAAATTTGTCTTCTGTATTTACTCCTCACTCTTCTTCAACCACTTACTCCAATGAAGGGTCACAGGGAGGCTGGAGCCTATCCCAGCAGTCATAGGGTGTGATGTGGGGTACACCCTGGACAGGACGCCCTCTGCATTTAACCCATCCTAATTACAGTTAGACACAATCCAACCACTAGGAACAGTGGGCACCCAGAGTCAGGTGCCTAGGGACCAGCTCCAGATGGAGAGACACTGCCTTGGTCAGGGGCAGAGAAAGGAGCAGACCATAAACAGACCCCACTTGGGGCAATAACTGTCTCCTGACCCACTGGGGACAATCCACATTTTTCTGACAGATTTGGAGGTGCTGATCCTCATCCCGTTTGCTTTACACTCAGCCTGAAACCTGTCCAGTGCACATCTGAGGTTACTGTCTGATGGAGCAAACAGAACCACATCATCTGCAAAGAGCAGACATGTAATTCTATGGTCGACAAACTGAACACCCTCCAATCCCTGACTGCACCTTAAAATTTTCACCAGCACTGGTCTGACATGATGACGACAATGCGGCCACAGCTCCCACTTTGGTTGTATGGAGACTGGATCAAGTGTTGCAGCAATCTCGGTACCCCATACTCTCAGTAATACCCCCCACAGGACACCTCGGGGGATCCAGTTGTGTGCCAAGTCGATAAAACACATTGACTGGTTTTGTTTCTGATCCTTTTTTTTTTTTTTTTTTTTTTTGCAAGTATATGTAGTCTTCTCGTGGTATCACATCATTTATTATGTATCAGAATAGCTAATACTAAGTGACACTCTTTAGTTTTAGGTTTTTGTTTGTTTTTTTTCATTTTCTAGTATCATAAATTTGAGTGGGCCAAAATTATTGTCTGCTGAGAACATGAAAAATTTGTCAATTTTCTTTTTCATTTTAACAGCTTAATTGAAACAGAGTATTAAATATTTATTGAAAAACTTTCCTTCATTTTGAAAGTGGGACAGAAATTGGAGGTCACAAATGAGTAATGGGAGACCGCCCTTAAACAGAAAGGAGCTGCTGGCCATGCCCTCTCCAGGCTGTGGACATGTTGGACAAATGTGACCACAGTCAGTGGGTAGTGGACAGAACCTAATGACTTCCATGAGTCCACAGCTGGATTATGGAAGATGGCAATCAATTGTAGAGTTGATTGCAACCAAAACATTTAAGGCAAATATATAAAGACTTTGTTCAAACTTACGTGTATGAGACTCAGGATAATATATCATTCATACAGCAAACAATGTCACCCCAAGAGAGAGTAAGAACCATCAGCTGGACTGGACTGACTTTACCCAGAACGGCCCCATAGGCAATTAAGCAGCCCGCCACACAGAAATCAGCATTGATCAGACTAAGAGGATGGAACAAAAACAATATTTAAAATACAAAATAGGGAAATATTTACAGTGCATTTACCATCTGTATTGGCAAAATATAAAATATTAGATTTATTTTGCCTTAAGGTATGCCTAAGAGCACCATAAAATATCCATTTAATTATTTGAAGAACTAATCTAAATGTACAGTCATGTTCTTCTCCTTGTTTCTGTCACACAAATCTATGATGTGTTGATACAGATGGGAACTTTGTTCCACTTCAGAGTTTCTGTTTACCTTCTAAACATTATGTAAACAGTTGCTATATCCATGAAGATGCCTACAGTTGTGGTTGACATTTTCTGGGCAGAATGATTGTACAACATAGACACAAAGTTCAAACCTATGCATATGTACTTACATATAACACACCTAATATTTGGCTAAACATTCCTTAGCAAGTTTAACTTTAACTAAATACCATCAACAAGCTTTTGGCATTTGTCAACTGTCATTTCAGTCTGTTGATTTCCTAGACAGGCAGACAGACAGACAGAGAAATACTTTATTCATCCCAAATGTAATTTTGCCTTTTAAGACAAGTTCAGGTGTTTTTTGATGTGGTTGAGGTTAGGACTTTGGGGAAGCCATACCAAAAGCTAAAGGTTGGCCGGCTTTAATGTGCATTTGGCCTCACATCGTGTTATATGAATGAATGTTTTAATGGTTTGAGGTTTGTTGAAGAATTCCAAGGTAGTTATTATTCCATCCACTTTGTTGAAAGCACCAGTTCCACTGGCAGCAAAAACAGCCTTAATAACCTGTACTTGTATACAGTTGGTTGACCTGATCATCTTGGAATCTGCACATGCTTAGAAATGCCTCCAACAGACATTCTTACCTTGTTTAAATCTACAGTCCTCTTTCTTAGGGCTGCACTGAACTCCTTGGACCGTCGCATTATACTATACGTATGTTAGCCATTCCAATACTGTCTCTCAGACAACACTGCATCAAGAACCGTCATTCATCAATAACTGATATAACCACATGGGCAAGGGATTACTTTGGGAAAGCTTTGTCAAAGCACTACAATATGGAGTTACATTCACTAATACCACTAAAACAAATTACTGTGCAAAAAAGAAACCTTATGTTAACCTTGTCCAGAAGTGGTGTTGACGTCTCTTGGCTCTGAGGCATCTGGGTTGGACCATCATACAGAGGAAACATACTTGTGCTCAGACAAATCATTATTCCAGATCTTTTTGGGAGAAATGGACAAAGGACCATCCAGACTGTTATCAGCAACAAGTCAAAACAATAAATAAATAAATAAATGAAATAGAGTCTGTCAGGGTATGGGGTTGTGTCAGTGCCCTTAGCAAATGCAGTTTACACTTCTGTGATGGCTACATTAATGCAGAAAGGTAGACTGAGATTTTAGAGTAACATATGCTGCCTCCAAGATGGCATCTTTTCCAGGGACGTCCATGCTTTATTCAACAAGACAATGCAAAACCACATTTTGCACACATGGCTGTGAAGGAAGAGGACATGTACTGGACTGGCCCACCTGCAGTCCTGACTTGTCCCCAATACAGAATGTGTGGCGAATTTTGAAACAAAATGCAACAATGATAACTTGTAATACTCTACACCTGATGATGTGTGTGCAGGCAGAATGGGACAAAAATAACACCTGGAACACTTCATTGCTGGTATCTTCAATGACAAAACATCTTTTAAGTGTTGTGAGAAGGAATGGAAACTGTACAGAATGGTAAATGCTTTAGCATCCCAACTGTTTTTGGAATGTGCTGCAGGCTTTGAATGCAGGAATGGATGGATTTTAAGAAATGAAATTAAATTGGAAAAAAAAAAACAAATAGACAAAAAATGTAAGAAATGTTTTTGGTTTATACTGTATGTGATGAAATATAAATCAATAATCACTGCCCCTTTTTTTCTTTTGCATTTTCGATATCCCAACATTTTCTGATTTGAGGCAGAGAGAAACTACTAGCTGTCGACAGTCACGGTCAATAAAAGGTTCTCGGCAAGCTGACATTTTGTTAGTTTTAGCATCACTGAATTCATAATATAAGTGGATGCGTGTATGTTTTTCACCCTGTATGTACCATTTGGAGGCTGTGTTGATTTCAGAAACCCCAAAATATATTAATTCTTGAGGGTTCTGGTCAAGATGTATGTGTATTATCATTCTGTCCCAGAAAGCTAGTTTAAAAAACTAACTAAAAACTAACACTGTTGACTCACTGCCTGTCAGACAAGTTTCTCCACTTCTGTCTATCTAAACTCAGACATTTTAAAGGAAGATTATGCAGGCAGAAATCATGTTTTTTTTTTTCGCTTCACTGTCATTGTCCTTATTTACAATAACACAGAATTTTGAGTTTGTGTGCACATCACTGAAATAACAAAGGGTGGTGGTGGGGGGGGGATTGGCTATGTTTTAACATATGAATAAAACTAAACAATTACTTTTCAACTCCAATTTTGATCTTTCCATCAGTGTAGTCCAGTGAGTGGAACCAGCCTTGCATTAACAGCGCCCACTGGATACCAAAAGCAGCAATGAGGAAGTTAAAACCCACAGCGCCAAAACTATACCGCTTGAGGAAGGTCATCAGGAACCCAAAACCCACAAAAATCATCACATGAACATCCTGAAAACCTACAGAGAAAAGACAGACAGAGGAGATTGTTGGAAATGGGACAATGTCTCTCAAAAGTAAAATAAACTGAAAGATTTTATTTTATTATTTTGTATTTGTGTGTGTGTTTGTGTGTGTGTGTGTGTGTGTGTGCGCATGTGTGCAGGTGGTCATGGGAAGGGGGGGGGTCATTGCTATAATTCAAGACAGTTAAATTAGAAATGTCAGTGGTATGAGTATGAATAAACTAGATTATGACAACTATGCTGCAAATATTTGTAGTGTGGCACCACTGAACAGTTTTACACATTTGATTAAACACACAAATAAATAATCAAACAAGCAAACTGATAAATGTGGCTGTAACATCTTCAAACAGGATGCAATTGTGCAAAAACACACTGAGCTACTAATTTGATAAGTGCCAACTCATATTGGATTACAAAGACTTACACAATACACCTTAAAATAAAATAAAATCTTTAAATAATTTGGTTAGGAAGATGGAGAAACAGAAATGGAGTTTGGCCGTCTTTAGAGAGAGAGAGTGGGGTCAACTCAAAACATAGTGCCATTTTGGTTCCAACTGCACTGAACTACTGAATGAACCTTTAATGCTTTCAACATTTTAAAAAAATCATTTAACCACATACAGCAACACATCCAGGTACAGGTGCCATCAAAATAAATATAAAAATAGTTAAGCTATCAAATTTACATAAATTTACCATTTTTGATGATTTATTTAATTAATTTAAAGCCTGATTTACACTTCTGCAGCTCTGTAACTCTGTGTCATGCAGTTCTCCATCTCTGGATTATGCTTTATTCTGAACTAATTTGACCCTCAACAAGCTTTTCTTTCTACAGTCATCACCTCCAAGTCAAAGGTAATCTCAACAATTTCCTCTTTTACTGACTTCGTGTTGTAAATGTGCGGGCTTTTCTGATCCATTTTAATCAGCGTGCGCACTGCAAAAACAATTATAATATGATGGCAGACGAAGGAGTAAAAGCAGAAAAGTCTTTTGCGTCTGATTTAACAGGTGCACATCCAGGCTGAGGGTCCAAGTCTGAGCATGGTGTGAAAAAAAGAAACGGTCGGACTTTTAATCACAGAAATGACTCCGGTCCCACTTTCCTCAAATCGGTGAGTGTCAGAGCTGAACTTTAATTTGTACCTCTCTGCTACTGTGCACGTCCAGACTGCTCTGGGTTTTTAATGGAAATACATTGCGATCATACGGGACATTTTATCTGATGTGAGCGAAAATCCGTTGTACAAAATCCGCTATATATGGTATTCATTAGATGGAAAACAATTCAAAAACTGTGGAACTTTTTTTGTCCGGTGACTGTGAATATCCGGTTTACATGATGACGGTTTAGGTGAGTTTTACTGAACAATAAATTTACCTCTCAAAGCTTTGACGATGATGTCGGCTTCCATCCCACACGACTGACTTTATTTTCCCAAATTTTTCTTCTGTTCAGATCGGAAGGGAATCTGTACATCTTGAAGCCCTTGCTGTGTTTATTTGTGCCTCCAAATGCACAACAACCCGGCATTTTCAGCAAATAAAGATATAAAATAGCTGGATTTACATGCAGACAGACTAACAGCAAACACTATTATGAGTCACGTGAACAATTTTTTTTTTCCAACTCGTCATGTTGCCAGTGTGTCAGTCTAGGCACACTAGCCGCCTTGCTAGCGTAGCTGTTACCTTATCAGGAAATATGCTATCTAGCGCAGCTTTTACCCAATATTCAATCAATCAATCAATTTTTTTTTATATAGCGCCAAATCACAACAAACAGTTGCCCCAAGGCGCTTTATATTGTAAGGCAAGGCCATACAATAATTATGTAAAACCCCAACGGTCAAAACGACCCCCTGTGAGCAAGCACTTGGCTACAGTGGGAAGGAAAAACTCCCTTTTAACAGGAAGAAACCTCCAGCAGAACCAGGCTCAGCGAGGGGCAGTCTTCTGCTGGGACTGGTTGGGGCTGAGGGAGAGAACCAGGAAAAAGACATGCTGTGGAGGGGAGCAGAGATCGATCACTAATGATTAAATGCAGAGTGGTGCATACAGAGCCAAAAAGAGAAAGAAACAGTGCATCATGGGAACCCCCCAGCAGTCTACGTCTATAGCAGCATAACTAAGGGATGGTTCAGGGTCACCCGATCCAGCCCTAACTATAAGCTTTAGCAAAAAGGAAAGTTTTAAGCCTAATCTTAAAAGTAGAGAGGGTGTCTGTCTCCCTGATCTGAATTGGGAACTGGTTCCACAGGAGAGGAGCCTGAAAGCTGAAGGCTCTGCCTCCCAATCTACTCTTACAAACCCTAGGAACTACAAGTAAGCCTGCAGTCTGAGAGCGAAGCGCTCTATTGGGGTGATATGGTACTACGAGGTCCCTAAGATAAGATGGGACCTGATTATTCAAAACCTTATAAGTAAGAAGAAGAATTTTAAATTCTATTCTAGAATTAAACAGGAAGCCAATGAAGAGAGGCCAATATGGGTGAGATATGCTCTCTCCTTCTAGTCCCCGTCAGTACTCTAGCTGCAGCATTTTGAATTAACTGAAGGCTTTTTAGGGAACTTTTAGGACAACCTGATAATAATGAATTACAATAGTCCAGCCTAGAGGAAATAAATGCATGAATTAGTTTTTCAGCATCACTCTGAGACAAGACCTTTCTGATTTAGAGATATTGCGTAAATGCAAAAAAGCAGTCCTACATATTTGTTTAATATGCGCTTTGAATGACATATCCTGATCAAAATGACTCCAAGATTTCTCACAGTATTACTAGAGGCCAGGGCAATGCCATCCAGAGTAAGGATCTGGTTAGACACCATGTTTCTAAGTTTTGTGGGGCCAAGTACAATAACTTCAGTTTTATCTGAGTTTAAAAGCAGGAAATTAGAGGTCATCCATGTCTTTATGTCTGTAAGACAATCCTGCAGTTTAGCTAATTGGTGTGTGTCCTCTGGCTTCATGGATAGATAAAGCTGGGTATCATCTGCGTAACAATGGAAAATTTAAGCAATACCGTCTAATAATACTACCTAAGGGAAGCATGTATAAAGTGAATAAAATTGGTCCTAGCACAGAACCTTGTGGAACTCCATAATTAACCCTAGTCTGTGAAGAAGATTCCCCATGTACATGAACAAATTGTAATCTATTAGACAAATATGATTCAAACCACCGCAGCACAGTGCCTTTAATACCTATGGCATGCTCTAATCTCTGTAATAAAATTTTATGGTCAACAGTATCAAAAGCAGCACTGAGGTCTAACAGAACAAGCACAGAGATGAGTCCACTGTCCGAGGCCATAAGAAGATCATTTGTAACCTTCACTAATGCTGTTTCTGTACTATGATGAATTCTAAAACCTGACCTGAAACTCTTCAAATAGACCATTCCTCTGCAGATGATCAGTTAGCTGTTTTACAACTACCCTTTCAAGAATTTTTGAGAGAAAAGGAAGGTTGGAGATTGGCCTATAATTAGCTAAGATAGCTGGGTCAAGTGATGGCTTTTTAAGTAATGGTTTAATACTGCCACCTTAAAAGCCTGTGGTACATAGCCAACTAACAAAGATAGATTGATCATATTTAAGATCGAAGCATTAAATAATGGTAGGGCTTTCCTTGAGCAGCCTGGTAGGAATGGGGTCTAATAAACATGTTGATGGTTTGGATGAAGTAACTAATGAAAATAACTCAGACAGAACAATCGGAGGAGAATGAGTCTAACCAAATACCGGCATCACTGAAGCAGCCAAGATAACGATACGTCTTTGGGTGGTTATGAGTAATTTTTTTCTCTAATAGTTAAAATTTTGTTAGCAAAGAAAGTCATGAAGTCATTACTAGTTAAAGTTAATGGAATACTCAGCTCAATAGAGCTCTGACTCTTTGTCAGCCTGGCTACAGTGCTGAAAAGAAACCTGGGGTTGTTCTTATTTTCTTCAATTAGTGATGAGTAGAACGATGTCCTAGCTTTACGGAGGGCTTTTTTATAGAGCAACAGACTCTTTTTTTCCAGGCTAAGTGAAGATCTTCTAAATTAGTGAGACGCCATTTTCCTCTCCAACTACGGGTTATCTGCTTTAAAGCTACGAGGTTTGTGAGTTATACCGAGGAGTCAGGCACTTCTGATTTAAAGCTCTCTTTTTCAGAGGAGCTACAGCATCCAAAGTTGTCTTCAATGAGGATGTAAAACTATTGACGAGATACTCTATCTCACTTACAGAGTTTAGGTAGCTACTCTGCACTGTGTTGGTATATGGCAATTAGAGAACATAAAGAAGGAATCATATCCTTAAACCTAGTTACAGCGCTTTCTGAAAGACTTCTAGTGTAATGAAACTTATTCCCCACTGCTGGGTAGTCCATCAGAGTAAATGTAAATGTTATTAAGAAATGATCAGACAGCAGGGAGTTTTCAGGGAATACTGTTAAGTCTTCTATTCCATACCATAAGTCAGAACAAGATCTAAGATATGATTAAAGTGGTGGGTGGACTCATTTACATTTTGAGCAAAGCCAATAGAGTCTAATAATAGATTAAATGCAGTGTTGAGGCTGTCATTCTCAGCATCTGTGTGGATGTTAAAATCGCCCACTATAATTATCTTATCTGAGCTAAGCACTAAGTCAGACAAAAAGGTCTGAAAATTCACAGAGAAACTCACAGTAACGACCAGGTGGACGATAGATAATAACAAATAAAACTGTTTTTTGGGACTTCCAATTTGGATGGACAAGACTAAGAGTCAAGTTTTCAAATGAATTAAAGCTCTGTCTGGGTTTCTGATTAATTAATAAGCTGGAATGGAAGATTGCTGCTAATCCTCCGCCCCGGCCCGTGCTACGAGCATTCTGACAGTTAGTGTGACTCGGGGGTGTTGACTCATTTAAACTAACATATTCATCCTGCTGTAACCAGGTTTCTGTAAGGCAGAATAAATCAATATGTTGATCAATTATTATATCATTTACCAACAGGGACTTAGAAGAGAGAGACCTAATGTTTAATAGACCACATTTAACTGTTTTAGTCTGTGGTGCAGTTGAAGGTGCTATATTATTTTTTCTTTTTGAATTTTTATGCTTAAATAGATTTTTGCTGGTTATTGGTGGTCTGGGAGCAGGCACCGTCTCTACGGGGATGGGGTAATGAGGGGATGGCAGGGGGAGAGAAGCTGCAGAGAGGTGTGTAAGACTACAACTCTGCTTCCTGGTCCCAACCCTGGATAGTCACAGTTTGGAGGATTTAAGAAAATTGGCCAGATTTCTAGAAATGAGAGCTGTTCCATCCAAAGTGGGATGGATGCCGTCTCTCCTAACAAGACCAGGTTTTCCCCAGAAGCTTTGCCAATTATCTATGAAGCGACAGCCAGCAATTCAAGGAGAACATGCGGCTAAACATGTCACTCCCGGTCCGGTTGGGGAGGGGCCCAGAGAAAACTACAGAGTCCGACATTGTTTTTGCAAAGTTACACACCGATTTAATGTTAATTTTAGTGACCTCCGATTGGCGTAACCGGGTGTCATTACTGCCGACGTGAATTACAATCTTACCAAATTTACGCTTAGCCTTAGCCAGCAGTTTCAAATTTCCTTCAATGTCGCCTGCTCTGGCCCCCGGAAGACAATTGACTATGGTTGCTGGTGTCGCTAACTTCACATTTCTCAAAACAGAGTCGCCAATAACCAGAGTTTGATCCTCGGCGGGTGTGTCGCCGAGTGGGGAAAAACGGTTAGAGATGTGAACGGGTTGGCGGTGTACACGGGGCTTCTGTTTAGAACTACGCTTCCTCCTCACAGTCACCCAGTCGGCCTGCTTTCCCGGCTGCTCGGGATCTGCCAGAGGGAAACTAACGGCGGCTAAGCTACCTTGGTCCGCACCGACTACAGGGGCCTGGCTAGCTGTAGAATTTTCCACGGTGCGGAGCCGAGTCTCCAATTCGCCCAGCCTGGCCTCCAAAGCTACGAATAAGCTACACTTATTACAAGTACCATTACTGCTAAAGGAGGCCGAAGAATAACTAAACATTTCACACCCAGAGCAGAAAAGTGCGGGAGAGACAGGAGAAGCCGCCATGCTAAACCGGCTAAGAGCTAGTAGCTACGCTAAGCTAGCGGATTCCTAAAAACACGCAAAATGAATAATGTGTAAATAATTTAGAGGTGATTCAGTAGAGTGAGTGCTTTAGTTAAGGCACGTGAAGATTACACTGTGAAACAAATCGTAATCTAGATAACTAGATCAATCTAACTGCGCAGATTAAACAGATACAGAAAAACACCGCTGTGCTCCGGAACAGGAAGTGATACAATACCGCAGTGAGAGTCAACCACCAGTAGAGGCCAGTAGACCACAAGAAGAATATTGACATAAGTATTATGCAAGATAGCGCAGCTCTTGCACAATAATAACAGAAAAAGTCACACTGGCTAATAAAGCTCTCACACAATAGTAATTTAAGATTATGTTAGCTAGCGCAGCTGTTAATCAAGTCAAGTCAGGGAGTATGCGCTGGTGCTGCAGTTTGCTGCATCCACAGCTCCACAGAACCGTCTTGGGTACTGGATGGCAATTACCCAGGCAGACATCTAGTCCATTTCCACATTTGTAAAATAACAAGGCCAGGTGAAACGTGGGTGGTCCCTTGGCCTTCTTCAGCGACTTGGGTCTTCAACACTCAGGCACCTGTGTACTGGATTATGCACCAAGAAACGGGCCACATGGTCAAAATGTTGTAGCTGACGCTGGAAGTGATACTCCTCATTCTAGTCTTTCTTAGTATCTCTCTTAATATCCATTCATTTGATACAAAATCATTTCAGCGGTACCCAAGGATCCTTTGAAGACACCTAATACCAAAGACATCCGGACATTGCCTTAGGTCACTAGTTAGCTATAACCCAATAATAAGTTAAAATTAGATGTATTTTATTATATTTTTTTTACTACCTACTTACAACTGATTATTAACAGCAGCCATCTGCTCTTAGAACATATTATCTTTTTTGGAGGGCAAAATTTTGCCAGTTACAGTTCTGGTCAGTATTGACTGCACTTCTGACAGTTTATGTCAAATTATTGAACAACAACAAGAAGAAAATGCAGTGAAGATAGAATGAAGTAAAAAATATAAACTACAGTATGACACAATTTTATTTATTCATTTTGTAATTTTTGATACCCTTTGTTAAATTGACAGTAACTTACTTTTACAGCCAGTTTTCTTGAGACAAGTCAGAGAATGAACACAAGAACATTTCAAAGTTACTAAATATGTCTTAGAGTACATTTTCCTCAGTCATTAATAAATAGAAAGAGTGTGGTACTATATTGATAAATATGATTAAAGTAGGCAGCTCTCACAAACTGTGTGACCATTATAGAACAAGAATAGTGAGGGAAGACACCCATGACACCTGTGAAGAAGACTTAAGCTTCTGTAGCTGTGACTGGAGAAACCGGGCATCATGCAACATTTATCTGCTTTATCACCAGTCACAGCTTCATTTATAACTGTCAAAATTTAAATATCCCGATAACCCAAAGTTGGGTCAATTGGCATTTATATCCGAACATATGTTAAAATCTATCTTTAAAAATGATTATTCACAATAATGGTGACTGGGGACATACTGTATGTGTAAGGATGTTGGGCATTTCCCCTCTTAGAAGAGCAGGTATTAGTGGTACAACTGTTAAATGAAAAGGTAAATATTACACACATGCTATTGCCAAAAGAAACAGCAAACTGTGAAACGATTTCTATTGTGTTCATTTTATTGTTAAGACAGAAATCAGAAGGGGGTCATACATTCTAACACCCCCCCGCCCCCCCAAAAAAGAAAGACACTTGTAATTTCTACATTATAGCATAACCTCTCACTGAAAATGTAGGAATCTGAATTAAGTAAAAACTTTTTAATGAATACGGAATTCACAAGGGTTACCTTTGTGTAAACAGATGTGTCAGATGAGATTCAGCATGTTGACAAGTGTACTATCATAACAAATTGTCAGCATATGGTGACATGAGGGCATACGGGATGAATATGAGGAACCCATGTGAAAACAGCTCAAGGACAAAATATATTTACTGTCACTTTCTAATTAAACATGGGCGGTTATGATGACTTTGAGATACTCAGACACTATCCTGTATAACAAACATCTTTAATGAATCGACACATGTTCAAAACATGTGCTTATTTTATTGACATGTTTTGTGTCCACCGTTTTGTCTATATGCACTTTGGCTGATGTCCTCTTGGAAAAAACAGACTCAAACTTAAATCGGCTTTTGATTGTTTTTGCCATTTTTGTTTGCTTTCTTTGTATACTGCATTCAGGTCAGCAGAGCTAAAATGATTCCCAACACATTCCAATTCCAAATAGAGTTACAAACACTCATTGGCAGGAAAGTTGAAAGTAAGTAAGCGAACTTACTTACAAATGTAAATTTACATTTGTTTATTACTGTTAATATTGTGTTGTTAATATTGTGTTCAATAAATGTAGCTGATATTAGCAATAAGGTACATGTATAGTTATTTTAAAATATCATTAATAACACAAAGTACATTTGAGATCAACACTTCTCCTTGAACTTTACTCATATACATTAACTGCACAAAACAACTTAACAGTTATGAATTTTTGTAAAGTCCACATACTTCTGTACACAGTAATTCCTCAAAAAGAAAATCTGATTGGTGTAAATTCAAATTTGCATTGACCGCAGAGCAAGATGTTTTTTTTTGCCAGATAATATCTGTGACAGAGAACAACTGGTGTGCACCAGGGTATCATTTACAACACAACACTGAGCCTTGCTGACACACAATAGGGGACAAAAGGTTAAACATTAGATTCCCTTATAAATCATCATCTCCTTCAATATACTAAAACCACAAAGGCTTTAAAAAGTGTCAGACTGTCAACAAATGAAATTGTAAAACCTTTCTAGAGACAATGAATTGTCTCAGGTCATTTGTGGTCTGATATTCCACCATATATCAGAAAGTCTTACCATTAGACTTTTTTGCAGCTATACAGTTCAACCATACCCAAAACATACTGTAGGTAGTGTTTACATACATGGGAAATGCTGGAAAAATGCTGAACAAAGTGAAGAAGTGCTTTTCCTCATCCAAAGAAAGAAGGGATGGTATGCCAGGTATTGTTAAACTGGGGGAGAAAACAATACCCTGAGGAGAAACTAGACCTCGGGGAAATATGCACCTGTGTGTGGCAGATCCTTGTTAGCAATGTAGTATTAATATGGGCAAATCAGCACATTTGAGATATACTTGTCAATTTAGGAACTTAAGTAGACAATAATGAATTTATGACCAAATACTCCTAAATTATAAAGCAAAATCAAATATACACACAGACACCCACATTATTTTTGAATTATAAAGTAAAAAAATCATCTAAATTTAAATGTCTGGAAAATAACAGAATGTAAGAGATGATAAGAAAAAATCAAGTGTCACAACTTACTTGGATATCTGAAGTAAAAATCATTCTCAATGTCACTTGATATGTTGTGAGATTTTCTAACCACTATCCAGTGTGTATTCGATTCTTCGTTATAACGAATAAAAATCCCAAATAAGATAATCATGGCCATTTGCCACACGAAACACACTGCCGGAAGACTAAAACGAACATTAGTATTTTTTGTACGGTCACAAAATTGCCTGAAGCTTTGAACGCAGCCCATTGTAGATTCTAGTTCCTTTATGGCCTTTTAAGATGTGAACCCTGATAAATAGTAAAACAAGCTATCGTCTGCAAAACTGATATTCTATAAGTTCTCTGAGCATCTGAAAGTGAGGCTGACTGAAGAGGAGTTTAAATACATGGACACGCCTCCTCCTCTCTGACGCTCTCTATCTGGGAGAAGAAAAATATTTGAATAAATAGACTTAAATATATTGTTGAATACCTTGAGCAGGACTATAAGATGTTCATATTGAAATTGAAGTTGTGGAAAGATATTGATATATTATGAATAAAAAACACATTTTCAATATGGAATTTTAATATCAAAATACAAGGACTCTCTTTCTTCCAAACATTTGAACAGTAGTGTGCTTGTAAAAGCTGTAGTCATGCACATCCTCTACAATAAGGAGGAATATGTAATTTTTTCTTTTGTCTAAAGGTGTATGTTCTTATCTCCTGTGTGTGCACGGCTGATGATCATGTGATGCACTAACTGTAAATAATGTGCATCTCTGCTGCTGGGCCCCGAGAGGCATGGGAAAGCTACGCAAGTGGTTTGACTCATGCAACCAATTACAGTGGTCAAGGTAAAAACAAAGTTCAAGTTTTGCTTCAAGTCTAGTTTTGCACCGTTGTATCGAAATTAAGATTCTCTTTACTCTTATGTAACTGACTAGTGCGTTGCCCATGGGGATCTACAGGCTCTAGATTGGGTAGTGTTTAGAAAATAGGTAGCTGACATTTTTCAACGGTGGTAATAATAATGCAAAGTTTCTATGATGATTACCTGAAAGTGCAGGAAATTAAAATATGTTTTGCAAATAATTGGATTTAATATTTGGGACATTAAGTTGATGTCATGTTTTACAACTGGCAAGGTTGAGATATTTCCTTTGTTCCGAGCTTGTGTGGTTACCATGGACTGATTAATGGTGATACCAATGTCCATTGTTCACTGTTGTGAGGTATTATCCCTAATTTCTCCAAAAATATTAATCCTATCAACTTTACGCTTTCATGGCATTCATCCTTGATCCCAAATACATCAGCATACCAAACGGCAAATGTCAGCTCTCCCCAGTTTCTCTGTGATCGAAGTTACAAGCACACAAACACGTACACAGAGGCCAATTGGCTTTTAATATACAGATGATAATTTACTACACCCTGTGAGAATAGTGTGAGTCTAGAAATTTTGATTATCAATGTCTATTGTTCACTGTTGTTACATAATATCCTCAATTTCCCAAAACTATTAGTCCAATCAACTTTTCGTTTTCACGGTGTTCATCCTTGACCCAAAATACATAAGCACACCAAACAGCAAATGTCAGCTCTCCCCCGTTTCTCCATGATTGAAGCCATACACACGCACGCACGCATACTTGGCTTTTAATATATAGATGAGGCAAATCCAGATCACCACTAAAAGTTTAATGAACTCTTCCCTGCACAATGACAATCATATTCTACCTTAACACAGAGAAAAATCCAATCATTTAATCTTTACCCCTCTGACAATTAAATAAAAGCAGACAAAACATGGTAACAGACAGCTGTTCACATTATGCAAAAAACAAAACAAGTTTTCCCTTTACAGTTAAATATGTTTAGTTTCATGTTAAACTTTCCCAAAGTCCCACGATTACATGATTGTGTATGTAGAAACCACCTTGCTATAAGCAAAACTAAGGTCTAAACGCCTTGTTTGGACCTCTGTGAGGTGAGAGCCCAAGTTTATACTTGACACACCCACTGAACCAGTAAACTCAGACTACTCCAGGCTAGGTTAGTAACCCTAGGATCATATGCTTTGAACATAACATGTTACAGGGTAAATTTTGTTCAGGTTATATTCAGAATATCTGCAGGGTATTTCAATCCAAGCTAACACAGTCTGCTGCTTTGTCAGTGCTACACAATGACATACCCCTCTTCTTCATCTTGTTGGTATTACTCATCATGTTGGCTGTGGTCGAATGAAGGACAACACTAAGTGTTAAATGACTGACTTACAGCTGTAACAGGGTCACATGCTGATGGAGGTTCTATACACTCCAAAAAAAAAAAAAAAAAAAGACAGCACTGCTCAACTTAAAGGTAATAATGTGCATGGCTCTCCACTGAGTGCACATCAGAAGACTTTTATCTTCAGACTAACTCAGGTTTAACAACACTTTTAGTTAAGTGATTTATTATACTTGATTTGCTTTGTTCTCTACGAGGTTAATTCAGTTGAACCAACTTAAATGATTCTGATGTCATTAGGTAGCCAAATTATTTCATTTGAGTTAGTTATTTTGACATCTTTATTTTACCTCCATTCTACTCAGAAAGGTCCACACAAATTGTTACCCTTAATTTTCTGAAGGGTTTTTTGTTGTTGTTGTTGTGTGTTTGGGTTTTTTTTTAACCTGATTGGGAGGTCCTGCAACTTATAAGTACTCTGGTGTGGAAAAAAAATCACATTTATTATTATTAATAATAATTCTAATAACCATTTACACTGGACATTCTCAGGAATCAAAGCACTAAACAAAATAAGCTAATAATAAAAGAATGAATGCCAATGAATATAAGGTACATTACAACAATGCACAAAAATCCAAAATTAAAAAGCTGCTAATATAGAAAAAAGGTGTGATTTTTACTCCAGAAAATAATGTTCCAATTTCTAGTTTTATGATCAAACTCTATATTTTAAAACCACTGTTAACTTATGTTCAACTGTTTTATAAACTGTGAACAATTTTGTAGCAAAGGGTTTTAACATTTCCTTCAACTAATTTCAATTCCAATCATCAGCAGATGGCAACAAAGCCTGTACATGCAAATGTTTTGTAACTTCAAATTTCAAACACACACACACACACACACTTTTTACAACTCTGTGTAAAAAGATTTAACATCATACATAAAGAACTACATATTTGAAATTTTTAACAATATTTACTCCAGGCTGCTAAAAACAGACTGAATCATTGGCTTTTTAGAAAGTGTTTGATTTCCAAATAATCTGCAAGCTTTTAACACAAAACCCACAAAAAAATTACACTGACCCACAAGAATTATAAAATATCTCCACACCTCAGTGTTTTGTGCAAAATTAACAGGAGGTCAGGTCAACACCGGTCTCCCCTACTGGCCCAGCAGGAACAAAGTCTGTCAGAATTCGTATTGCTAATTTTCAACCATACTCAGTGCATCACAGGTTAAAATGGCCGTGCTATGAATACGGTTTCTCCAGGGAACACACCACCACTGTAAATATCTTGCTTGATCAGTACATGATTCAGAAATGAGCAGGTTAGAAGGCTGAGCATATAAATCCCTACACGGTCTTGACTTCATTAGTGAGTACGGAGCTCGCTGGTGATTCTTGCCGCTTGGCTGACCACTGCTGCCTTGGAGAGGCAACTCTGGCAGATGATTTGCTCTTCAGGGTTAATAGAATAGGATGAGTACTGATGATCCCCTGTTTCTTATAAACTTCATCAGCTTGGGTGAAAAGATTTTAGCAATTCCAAACTTAACAGTGACGTTGGAAAAGATGTGCAAGAATTCACAGTCATCACACTGGTGCACTGCAAAAATGGTCCCTTTGAAAATAAGACAAATATCCGAAATCTAGACAAACTGTCTTGTATTAAGCCAAAAAAAAAAAGAAAAAAAAAAGAAAAAGAAAAACTGCCAATGGGTAAGAAAAATTTACTTGGTTAGAATTCTCAAAACCAGTTAAATGTTAAGGCACTGAATAATCAAAATGTGCCTTAAAACTAGACAGAATTCTTATTTTAAGATGAGGCTCTGTCTTAAAATAAGGAAAACAATATTGTTCCATTGCTTGGATGATATGAAATCCATTGTCTTTCCTTGTTACTGGTTAAATACAGCTTGATATCAGCTGGAAAAACTGAAGAAAAAGTGAGACACATTTTCCCAAAATACAATATTTTTTTCTTTATGTAAAAAATGCTCTGCAAGATTATTTTTCTATTCAGGCAAAAATTAAGTCAAATTTTCTTAAAATAAGTCTTTTTTTACTTTCTTAGATATCAGTTTTTGCAGTGTGTTGTCTAAAAGTGCTTCATGAAGAAAGAAGTGAATGGGAGAAAACTAATTTTAAGTGTCTTTTTGATGCCAATATGTGATGGAAGGTTTTTACTTTTTAAGATAGTAAACAGAAAGAAGTATGATCATGGGATAAATGGCAAGTGTGTTCTTTGCATCTGTGTGCGCTTTTTCCCACAGTGTAATGACAGTCAGACCATAAGTATTTGGGCAGTGACATTTTTGTTAATTCTACTTCTGTGCACTGCAACAATGAAGCTGAAATGAAAGAATCAGGATGTGCTTCTAGTGTAGACTTTCAACTTCAGCTGAAGAGGTTTAACAAAAACACTGCATTAACTACTGATGAATTTGTAACTTTTATAGTCACCTTAATAATCCTTGTAGCTAATTTGTCAGATTACTTACAGCCTCTGATAATGGATGGACAGTGTATAAAAATGGTTGTAATTCCTAAATGGCTAAAGTGATATTTATGTTAAATCACTGGAATTAAAGTTCAAATTCAACATTACAAACACATTTTGCCTGTTTCTCTTTAACTCCTTTGAGGTGGTGTAGAAGCAAAACTACAAATTTCTAAGTGTCCAACTACTTACGGGCCTGAATACAGATTAACGGTTGATGTTACAGTCACACAAACAGTTTGATCTGAACATTATGTACCTCTTAAAAAATACGTGAGCTGCTGTTCCAACCTGCTAAACTCAGCATCAGGCAGAAGATACTTCTGAATGATACTGATTACATGTTCCTCACTTGTGAGCTCAAAGTCCTGCTTGTTCTTGAAGGGTAAGTGTCCGGCTAGTTCACACAGTGCGATATTGAACGCAGTCTCTTCTTCACCACCAAAGCAGGATTTTCTGGGCCACACAGCGATACGCACACCAGCCCTCGAGGCGCGTTCCATTTCATTCTGCATACGGTCATTAGGTGGACATCCCCGGGTCATGAACAGGTTGTGAGCCACATTACCAGCAACAAAAAAGTCTGTGACTTGACAAACAACCCTGGCAACTTTCTCCACACAGTCTGATTCTGTGTAAAACATAAAGCCGATGGGAAAGTCCGTCAAGCGATAAAATCCCTTTTCAGGAAGCAGCGGCGCGAGTGGTGCAGATTCAATTCTTAGCTCGTGGTTTAGGTAATAAGCATGTAAATGCAAGTGATTGACAGACGCTAATGCTCCAAGACTGTTGAAACCCACATGAAAACCTGGGTTGGAGCTCAGGAGCACAGATTCAATTCCAACCTGAATGGCAAAAGCTGTCAGGACTTGTGGCAAACAGTGTTCTAGATCTGGAACCAACAGACAATGCCCAAATTCCAAAGGGCTTACATTGACCATAACAGACATCCTGCAGGATTGTTGTAACTTTCTGTTTTCAAGCGCACCTGGACTCCAACCAGCGTCCTTCATAGCCTCAAATATGATTTCTTCTGGGTTGATTTTGTTGAAATTGAACAGCTTATCATTGAACTCCTGTTGAACACTCAGGATCTCCTGAGGCTTTCGTTTCTCTTGTGCCCTTTTGACATTCAGCTGGGTGACAAATTTGTGCGGGCCTGGCAGGATTCGTGTCTCCACATCACTCAGATGGTAGCGAAAAAGTCCCCTGTCCATTCTGTCTTTCCAGCCAGCTTGTAGAATTGTGTCAAACTTTGTTGGCGTTGGTGCCACACAGGAACTGCTTCCATCAGCCCGACACACATTTGTGATAAAATCCTGGTGGCTGTAGACAAAGTGGAGCGGCATAGTGGGATCTGTGGACACAAGTGAACAGAGAGGTGAGACGTTTCACAACAAAGCTACCTATGGTGGTGTCACAATGCTGAAGTATCTGACGAGTCACCTGGGAAGCCAGTGAACAGAAAGAAGACCGACTGAAACAGGGTTTATCAAAAAATAAATAATTAACTTCTGACTAGTTTCATTATTGGGGCTTCTCTTTTGGATGACATGGTACAATATTGGTCTCATAACTGAGAAGTCTGGAGTTTGAATCTCATCAGAACTATGAAGGTTGTTTGATTACAAATGGTTGTTGTGGCAGAATGTGACAGGTGAACATGTAGTCCCACTTACATGTCAAAGTGCATCATGCATAAATGCACCTGTGACATTGGGATGATAACAAAATGTAATGGGAACTGGGAAGATATGTAGCAAGGATTTAATTCAAATTGAAATATGTTCCTGTGAGGTTGGCTGACTTGGCCATATCACATTATTTGTCTTTCCAATTTAATCATGTGAATGAAGTCAAAGACTGTTTTTTTCAATAACTTTTAAATGTTCATTTGGCTTAAGAAGGCTGGTTGTAAAATTAAAAGTGATGGTTTGTATTAAAATTAATCCTCATATTTAGGTTGTTCAATTAGTTATGGCTCTGAAAATTAGGGTTACATATACAGTCCATCCGGAAAGTATTCACAGTGCTTCACTTTTTCCACATTTTATGTTACAGCCTTATTCCAAAATGGAGTAAATTAATTTTTTTCCCCACAAAATTCTACATACAGTACCCCATAATGACAATGTGAAAAAGTTTTGTTTTTTTTGTTGCAAATTTATCAAAAATAAAAACCCTAAGAAATCACATGCACATAAGTCTTCACAGCCTTTGCCATGAAGCTCAAAACTGAGCTCAAGTGCATCCTGCTTCCACTAATCATCCTTGAGATGTTTCTGCAGCTTAATTGGAGTCCACCTGGGGTAAATTCAATTGATTGGACATGATGTGGAAAGGAACACACCTGTCTACATAGAAGGTCCCACAGGTGACAGTGTATGTCAGAGCACCAATCAAGTCAAAGGAATTGTCTGTCTCATTTATTTATTTAAAAGGGACAACACATATTAATGAACACAAAGTGTAAATATGTCAGATTATAGCCATGGGCTAAATTCCATCTGTAGTCCCTGAAACACTATAAGAATTAAACAATTTACAGTAAAAACACACAAACATCACAGGAGCTTACAATACAACAGACTACATTACATAGGGGTCACCAACTAAAACAACAAGACAATGACTAGACAAAAAACAAGAAACAAAAGGACACTGACATGATCTGAGCATGAAGGTTATCTTACACAAATTCAGTCAAAGGAGGACACACAGTTTAAAAAAAAAAAAACAACTATATGTACAATTCAATCAGAATAAGTTAATTAAAACTGCAAGTCTAATTTCATACATTTATATATTTTAAAAATCATAACTTTAAAGGAGACCTGCACTGAAAAAAATGCAGTCAGATTTTTTGAACAAAAAATGACTTACATTTACACAAGATCCTTCTGAATGTAGTAAAGTAAATCTGCAAGCCCAGATCTGTCATTCAACGGCGAAGTCTTCATTTGAAAATGACAAATTTACAGCTAACATTTAGCCCTCCGCAAATTGTCCCTCTCATCATGGATGCTGCCGAGACGTCACGGACAAGACCTTCTCCCAGCATGCACTGCGCCAATTGTAATTTGTGGATTTACGTCAGTTTGCATCTGCACCTTTTTCTTGTCTTATACGGAAGGATCTACTTTTTTAAAACTTTATATTGTCTTGCGGCACGTTTGGTGAGTACACATTTCTTTTATTTGTGCTTGAAAATTATTTTGGGGGACTTTTTCATACGCCCGTTTGATTGAGTGGTGTCGCAATGAAAATCTACTGTCTTTCGCCTCCGGTACCATCGTGGGATATAGAGGCGAGACCCGCAAAGAATCCCAGTCATTAAAAATATGTAAACGTCTCTCAGCGTTCATGGAGCTCTGGGGCTCCGATTGCCGAGACGTGCAGTGCTGTGGATTTTGCCGCAAGAAGTCTGTCCTTGCAGCAACAGGTGTACCGGCCGCTTCGCATTAAAACAGCGAGCGTAATCTCAGGACTTGTGCCAAGTGTGCTGCAGCTCCATTCAGTAGACAGAGAGGTGATGCCGGTGTTGTGCGCGCTGAATCTAGCACAACACCGGCTGCAAAGCAGACACGGGCGGTGTGAGTGGCCCGTGTCGGCGGTTAACGAGCCCGCAGACTTAATAAGCGCAGCGGAGGCAGAGAGCGGGAGAGGACGAACGGCGCCCGCTGTCGATGTCGTTGCTGATCTGAGCACACAGATCTGTATCTCACATTCATTGCAGCTTACTTTTGGATGTTGAAACCAGGCCGTGTATAAGTAACATTACTAACAGATAAAATCAATTTCAATGCAGGATCGGACTGAAGGCGGGAACGCGTCGTCTTGTCCCTGACGTCATGGAAATGATACGGCTGTACAAACTGTTTTCACAGAGGGCTAAATTTTAGCTGCAAATTTGTCATTTTTAATTGAAGATTTCTCCGCTGAATTACAAATTTGGGCTTACAGATTTACTTTACTGCATTCACAAGGGTCTTATAAATACATATCAGCTATTTCTTTCTGAAATCTGACCACATTTATTTCAATGCAGGTCTACTTTAAAAACAATAATTTATAAAGTGCTGTAGTGCATTGCACATTCCCTACAGTTCTTCTTAGTTTCTACAATTGAGTTCATAATGCTCACATTTTTGATTTGATTTGAACCACTCCTTTAAGTGACTTTTGAAGGCTTTAAGGCTTGGAGCCTGTTAGGAAAGTGAAGTACACGGACCCACGACAGGGGGTGTAAATAAATGGCCAATAGGAAGTCCGAATAAATAATTTATTCTGCAAATGTGCACAACAACCAAATATGCTTTTAGTCTGTCAATCACTCTACACAAAAGATGACGCGTGGGCAGGCCCGAGAGTAGGAGATGCCTATCCAGAGAAGAGCCGGAACCCACGAGGTTCCACCGCCTACGGAGACCTGCAACACACCGGAGCCGTCAAGTCCCGAGTCCCCAGGTGGCCACTGCTTCCAGCTGTCAGATCCGGTACTGCTGGCAGGGAAAACAAACAGGTTACGGTGGGTGTGTGTACACCCAGCAAACAGTCAGCAAAAGTACAGTTCCTTCCTGAGGGAAAAACTTCCACCTCCAAACACAGGAACTCAGAGTACGTGCAGTGCCTTATGAATCACTTAATCAAAGTCTGAAGTGAGGAGTGGGTACGCCAACTCCTTCCAACTTTCACAAACTCGGCTACAAGCTGCAAATGTACAAAAAGGTTAACGACTGCAAAAAGCTCTGCTGCAAAAACGTGTGCATATAGCACAGAACAGCTGAGTCGGTTTACCTGACGGGTAAGCTGATAACTCGGCAGAGTTATGGTGTCTCTCCCAGGTTTTTATGGATGTGATGTGATGATGACTGACAACTGTCAGCTCAGGTGCTCCTGGTGCTCCTGCGAGGCGACTGCCCCCTCTGGTGCCTGAAACCCTACAACAGGCAGGGCGCCCTCTGGTGGTGAGCCAGCAATACCTCCTTTTCGGGCGGCCCACACAACAGGACCCCCCCTCAACGGGCGCCTCCTGGCGCCCGACCAGGCTTGTCGGGGTGTCGCTAGTAGAAGTCGGCCAGGAGGGCCGGATCCAGGATGAAGCTGCTCTTCACCCAGGAGCGCTCTTCGGGTCCGTACCCCTCCCAATCCACCAGATACTGGTAACCCCGACCCCTCCGGCGAACATCAAGGAGTCTCTGCACTGTCCATGCTGGCTCGCCGTCGATGATGTGGGCAGGAGGCGGCGCTGGTCCGGGGGTGCAGAGGTCGGATGTGTGGTATGGCTTGATTTTTGAGACGTGAAACAAGGGGTGAATCCGCAGTGAAGCTGGGAGTTTGAGCTTCACTGCGGCTGGACTGATGACTATTATGATGGGAAACGCTCCGATGTATCGATCAGTCAGTTTTGGTGAGTCTGTGTTCAGAGGGATATTCCTGGTGGAAAGCCAGACCTCCTGCCCGAGCTGGTAAGCGGGGGCCGGGGCTCGTCCGCGGTCTGCATGGGTCTTCGCCCTCGTCCGGGCTGTCAAGAGAGCAGAGCGGGCTGTCCGCCACACCCGACGGCATCTCCTGAGGTGGGCCTGGACCGAGGGGACCTCGACCTCTCCCTCCACAGCCAGGAACAATGGGGGCTGGTACCCAAAACATACCTCGAACGGGGAGAGGCCGGTCGCCGACGAGATCTGGCTGTTGTGGGCGTACTCGATCCAGGCCAGATGTTGACTCCAGGCCGTCAGGTGTGCGGAGGTCACACACCATAGGGCCTGCTCCAGATCTTGGTTAGCCCGCTCTGCTTCTCCGTTGGTCTGGGGGTGGTACCCGGACGACAGGCTTGCGGTGGCCCCCAGTTCCCTACAGAAACTCCTCCAGACTTGCGAGGAGAACTGGGGACCACGATCCGAGACGATGTCAGTTGGGATACCATGCAGACGCACGACGTGGTGGACCAGGAGGTCTGCAGTCTCCTGGGCCGTTGAGAGCTTCGGGAGGGTCACGAAGTGGGCCGCCTTGGAGAACCGGTCCACTATCAAGATGGTAGTCATTCCCTGGGACGCAGGGAGGCCCGTGACAAAGTCCAGGCCTATGTGTGACCAGGGGCGTCAAGGCACTGGCAACGGCTGGAGGAGTCCTTTCTCGGATTGGTGCACCGCCTTGCCCCTGGCGCAGGTGGTACAGGCCCGGACAGACTCCCGGACATCGGTCTCCATCGACGCCCACCAGAATCGCTGCCGGACCACAGCCACGGTTCTTCGCACCCCTAGATGGCAGGAGAGCTTGGAACCGTGACAGAAGTCCAAGACTGCAGCTCTTGCAGCTGGTGGGACGTACAGACGGTTAGCTGGTCCACCGCCGGGGTCCGGGTGACGCGTCAGGGCCTCCCTGACGACGTTCTCCACGTCCCATATGAGGGTGGCGACGATAGCGGACTCCGGTAAGATGGTGTCTGGTGGATCCGACAGCTCTGTTTTGACCTCCTCTTCATGTACGTGGGACAGCGCGTCAGACCTCTGGTTCTTAGTCCCAGGGCGGTAGGTAATCTGGAAGTCAAAACATCCAAAAAACAGTGACCAACGGGCTTGCCTGGGGTTCAGACACTTAGTGGTCCAAATGTACTCCAGGTTCTGATGGTCAGTGAAGACTGTGAATGGAACCGCAGCTCCCTCCAACAGATGTCTCCACTCCTCCAGGGTCTCTTTCACTGCCAGGAGCTCCCGATTGCCGACGTCATAGTTCCGCTCTGCCGGGGTCAACCTGCGAGAAAAATAGGCACAAGGGTGGAGAACCTTGTCGGACTCCCTGCTCTGGGACAGCACGGCTCCTGTCCCTGAGTCAGAGGCATCCACTTCAACAACAAACTGGCAGTTAGGATCGGGCTGCACCAGAACTGGCGCAGTCGAGAACTGGCGTTTCAACTCCCTAAACGCGGCTTTGCACCGATCTGATCAGGTGAAGGGGACTTTTGGGGAGGTCAGGGCTGTAAGGGGACCAACAACCTGACTATAGCCCTTGATGAACCTCCTATAGAAATTTGCGAAGCCGAGGAACTGTTGCAGCTTCCTACGGCTTACCGGTTGGGGCCAATCTCTCACCGCCGCTACCTTGGCCGGATCTGGTGCGACAGAGTTGGAGGAGATGATGAACCCCAGGAAGGAGAAAGAAGTACGGTGGAACTCGCAGTTCTCACCCTTCACAAACAGCCGGTTCTCCAATAACTGCTGCAGGACATGACGTACTCGTACATGCTTAACATGGGTCTCAGGATCCGGGGAGAAGATGAGGATATCATCCAGGTATACGAAGACGAACCGATGCAGGAAGTCCCACAAGACGTCATTTACCAACGCTTGGAACGTTCTCCTTCCGGAGCCGAACCAGGTGATAAGCATTCCTAAGATCCAGTTTAGTGAATATTTTGGCTCCATGCAGGGGCGTGAACACTGAATCCAATAGAGGCAACGGGTATTGGTTGCGAACCGTAATCTCGTTCAGGCCTCTATAATCAATGCATGGACGGAGTCCGCCGTCCTTTTTGCCCACAAAAAAGAAACCAGCACCTAATGGGGAGGAAGAGTTCCGGATCAACCCGGCAGCTAAAGAGTCCTGGATGTAGGTCTCCATTGATTCGCGCTCAGGACGAGAGAGATTGTACAGTCTACTGGACGGATACTCAGCGCCCGGAACCAAATCAGTGGCACAATCATACGGTCGGTGCGGGGGAAGCATGAGTGCCAGATCTTTGCTGAAAACGTCAGCAAGATCATGGTACTCAGCCGGTACCGCCGTAAGATTGGGGGGAACTCGGACTCGGAGCAGTTTCACTGGGTGGGACCGAGGATCTTAAACACTCCCGGTGGCAGGTTTCGCTCCATTGAGCCACAACCCCAGTCGGCCAATCGATCCGGGGATTGTACTTAATCATCCATGGATAACCCAAAATAATTCTGGAGGTAGATGGTGTTAAAAAAAACACAATCTCCTCCCTGTGATTTCCAGATACAACCAGTGTTAAGGGCTGTGTCTGGTGTGTTATTATTGGAAGAAGGGTGCCATCTAGTGCCCGTACCTTCAAAGGTGAAGGAAGGGCCACTAGAGGGAGCCCCACCTCCTTCACCCATCTACTATCCAGTAGATTCCCCTCTGACCCCGTGTCGATTAGTGCTGGGGCATGAAGGGTTAAATCCCCACAGAGGGTTGTGACTACTCGTGTGGATTTATGTGGTTTTCCCTCGTGAGTATTATGGCTCACCCTTAGCCCAGTCTCTAAGGGCGAGCGTTGTCGTTTTGACCGCTTGGGGCAGTTTTTCTGCTTATGCTCACTCGAGCCGCAGTAAAAACACTTTCCATGTGCCAGCCTCCTTTGTCTGTCATTCAATCTCATTTTAGCCCTGCTCGTTTCCCTAACATCATCAGTAGGGGGGGCTGTTGTCACGCGGAATGCTCTGGCTTTGGAGCGGGGGAAGGACGGCGCTGCTTTGGACCCGGAAGGGAGAGGGGCGGCGCGTGCCCAGCCACGCCCCTCGTCTCGCTCCCGTCGACGTTCTTCTAATCGGTTGTCTAACCGTATAACCAGGTCGTTAAGCCCGTCTAAATCCCGCGGCTGATCCTTCGCCACCAGGTGCTCCTTTAGGGCCGGAGACAGCCCCCTTATAAAGGCGGCGCGGGCCGCTACCGAATTCCAGCCGGCTCTCGCTGCGGAAGTCGACTGAATACTCCGGCGCCCCTGTCGGATTGACAGTAACACATTAGAAGCGGATTCGCCTCTGTAAGGATGATCAAACACCTGTTGAAACTCCCTGATAAACTCAGTGTAAGTCGACAGGAGCCGTGAGTTCTGCTCCTAGAGCGCCGTAGCCCAGGTGCGTGCCTTGCCTCAAAGCAAATTAATCACAAAAGCCACCCGGCTGTGGTCTGACGCGTACATCACGGGGCGTTGTGAAAAAATGAGCACGCACTGCATCAGAAAGTCCGCGCATGTTTCGACACAACCCCCGTACGGTTCCGGGGAGCTAATGTAAGCTTCGGGAGAAGGGGGGGGGGAGACCTTTGAAGTACCACTGGATCATCATTATTAAGCAACAGGCCTGCAGGAGGGGTGGCTGCAGCCACGTCTGACGCGCGTGCCTCTACCTGAGCGGTGAGAGCCTCCATCCTGCGGGTGAGGTGAATATCCTGCTTGGTTAACAGATCCAACCGAGCCATTAAGTTGGTGACAATGTGCTGCAGCTCACCCAACTCACCTCCTGGTGGAGCCTGCGCACCTTGCATTTCCATTGGTGGTTCAAACGGTGGTAAACGCCCCTCGGAGTCCATGACGTGGCCGAGTTATCCTGTTGGGAAAGTGAAGTACACGGACCCACGACAGGGGGCGTAAATGAACGGCCAATAGGAAGTCAGAATAAATAATTTATTCTGCAAATGTGCACAACAACCAAATATGCTTTTAGTCTGTCAATCACTCTACACAAAAGATGACACGTGGGCAGGCCCGAGGGTAGGAGACGCCTATCCAGAGAAGAGCCAGGACCCACGAGGTTCCACCGCCAACGGAGACCTGCAACACACCGGAGCCGCCAAGTCCTGAGTCCCCAGGTGGCCACTGCTTCCAGCTGTCAGATCTGGTACTGCTGGCAGGAACAGAAACAGGTTAAAGATGGGTGTGTGTACACCCAGCAAACAGTCAGCAAAAGTACAGTTCCTTCCTGAGGGAAAAACCTCCACCCCCAAACACGGGAACACAGAGTACGTGCAGTGCCTTATGTAACACTTAACAAGTCTGGAGTGAGGAGTGGGTATGCCAACTCCTTCCAACTTTCACAAACTCGGCTACAAGCTGCAAGTGTACAAAAAGGTTAACAACTGCACAAAGCTCTGCTGCAAAAACATGTGCGTACGGCTGAGTCGGTTTACCTGACGGGTAAGCTGATAACTCGGCAGAGTTATGGTGTCTCTCCCAGGTAGAGAAGCTTGAATCTTCGACTGGACTGGGTTGCTTGACGCGAGGACGTTTCGCTTCAAATCGCAGAAGCTTCCTCAGCTAAAATTCTTGCTCTGGTGGTCTGACTTCTGTCTTGACTCTTGTAGAGAAGAATAATCAAGAAGTCACAAAAGCTGGAGTTTTAAACCTAACCAGACCCCTCCTACCGAGAGGCAGACTGCTATAGGCTAGTGACTAAACAATAGCTCTAATTAGCACCTATTGTGCTCTAGTTAGCACCCTCCTAATGACAGGGCAGCTGTCCCTCCTGATGATGGGACGGACCCTCTCCTGATGGCCCCCTTGACGACTCTGCTGATGACGTGAATGACTCATTACCAGGAACAAAAGACTGAAACTGCTTTGACCTGAGTACCCCATTGTAAACAGGGGATAAAGGGGTCTGGGGTCTGGTTACCTAACCAGACCTCAAGGGGTCTGGTTAGGTTTAAAACTTAAAAAAACTTTTAAAAAAAAACTTAGGTTTAAAACTCCAGCTTTTGTGACTTCTTGATTATTCTTCTCTACAAGAGTCAAGACAGAAGTCAGACCACCAGAGCAAGAATTTTAGTTGAGGAAGCTTCTGCGATTTGAAGTGAAACATCCTCGCGTCAAGCAACCCAGTCCAGTTGAAGATTCAAGCTTCTCTACTATGGAAACCACCTGGACAACTGAGAGCCTAACAGTGTCTCTCCCAGGTTTTTATGGATGTGATGTGATGATGGATGATGACTGACAGCTGTCAGCTCAGGTGCTCCTGGTGCTCCTGCGAGGCGACTGCACCCTCTGGTGCCTGAAACCCGACAACAGGCAGGGCGCCCTCTGGTGGTGAGCCAGCAGTACCTCCTCTTCGGGCAGCCCACACAACAGAGCCTCTCTCACTGTAGTTGGCAAAGCGTTCCATTGGGCACTGCCTTTGTAGGACAGAACATTTTGTGCAAAACCTGTTTTTCGCACAGACACTTCACAGCCCCCTCTACTCATTGCCCTGGTGACCCTCGGACCAACTGTTCTATATTTAATATAGTTTGTAAGAGGTGGAGGAGCCAACCCATGTAAAATCTTATATATTAGACAAACATTTTTAAATTTTATAAAATTTTCAAAACTAAATAAATTATACTTTGTTAAAATTTTGCAGTGATGATATGAAAATGGTCTTTTATCTAAAATTTTCAGTGCTCTTTTATAAAGCCTTTCAATCGGTTTTAAAATTGTCACACCTGTGAGAGACCAGCTGGTTATGCTGTAACCTACATGAGAGGGGAAAAAAAAAAAAAAAAAAAAAAAAAAAAAATCATACAGTGCAAGAACATCATAGCCGCTTGATCTGTTATTGACCTCCTTATTTGGTTGAAGTTAAACACATTGTATTTGATTATTTTAGTTATCATTTTAATATGATTTTTAAAGGAGAGTGTCGAGTCCAGCAACACTCCTAAATATTTGAATTCTTTAACTAACTGCAGTTCATCATCTCCGATGTACACATTGGAGTGCTCTATATTGGAAGCCTTTTTTGAAAAATACATACAGACAGTTTTCTGTATGTTTAATTTCAGACATGATCCGTTAAGCCAATTTGAAATATACTTTAGGGCTGATGTAAGAGTTTGAGCTGCTGCCTCAGGTGATCTTGCACTTGTGTAGATTACCGCATCATCAGCGTAAAGGTGTATGTCCACATCTTCACAAACACTTGGTAGGTCATTAATGAATAATGAAAATAAAATGGGCCCCAAAATAGATCCTTGGGGGACTCCTAGTGCACAATCTAAGTAGGGGGATTTAATACCATTTACCATGGTGGCTTGTTTTCTATTTGATAAATAAGATGCCATCCATTTTATGGCATGCTCAGAAAAATTAAAAGATTGCATCTTTAATAATAAAATATGATTCACTAGATCAAATGCTTTACGCAAATCTAAGAAAACTGCTCCTACACAATTGTTTTTATCCAAAAGACTTTTCACTTTTTCCATGAACATTGTTATAGCAGTCTCAGTTGAATGGTAGGTACGAAAACCAAATTGCATGGGATGCAGAGTAGTTTGGCCACTTTGTAGATGTTGAATCAATTGCTTGGCAACCCACTTTTCAAGGACTTTAGAAAAGACTGACAGTATGCTAATCGGTCTGTAGTTAATAATATTATTTTTGTCACCCCCCTTAAAAATTGGGGTAACTGTGGCCATCTTCCATATCTGTGGTACAATGGAATGCTCAACTGACAAATTTCTTAAATGCATAACTGGATGTACTAGAGCCATTTTATGTGTTTTTAGGAATCCAACATCAAAGCCATGATGGTCTTTAGCTTTGGACTCCTTCATGGCATTTATAATCTTTAAAGTTTCAACCTCTGATATTAGTTCTATATTAAACGTTTGACTGTGTACTGGAATATTGTAGGTTATTTCAGGCGATGTGAAACTTGCTGCCATCTCTTCAACAGAGCATAGAAATGATAAATTCAGCTCTTTTGCTAAGATCATAGGATCATTCACAAGCTGGTTATTAATTTTCAATTCCAAATCATTTGCATCTTTCTTTTTCTGCCTCACTAAAAGTTTGTTAATATTCTGCCATATTTGTTTTCCATTTCCGTTTGCGTTTTGCATTATTGTGATAAAAAAAAATTGCTTTTGCTCTTCGCATTTCTGATATTACTCTATTTCGCACTGAAGTAAATTTCTGTCTGTCTGTTGTCAACCTGGATTTTATTGAGTTTTTCAATAACTGGTCTCTTTTTTTTTTTCTCATTAAATTTATACAATTTGAATCTACCCATGGGACAGAGTAAGATTTTTTTTCTTCCTATAATTCATGTTTTTTGTAAAAGAACTACATACATTTTGAATTTTGTTAAGAAATATATCAGAGCATATTTCAATACTGTCACATGAGGTTACACTTTCCCAAGTGAGATCCTTTAATGCTTTTCCCAAGTTTTGTTGTTGATTCTTTGGTATAACTTTAGACATTTGTTTCCTAACATGATTGGAGTATGAATGCTCAAAACGTTGCTTAGTTAATTTTCTTGTACAAAGAATAACATTATGGTCTGAGAGACCAGTCAATAAATTATATGTTTTAGTGATCCTTTCAGGCCTATTTGAGAAAAGCAAGTCAATTCGGGATTCTGAACGATTTGTAATTCTGGTCGGATTCTCAATTAAATGTGTAAAATGAAATTGATCAATAATTAATTTCAGATTTTTCCTGTCTTTTTTGTTATCCCAATTTACACTGAAGTCTCCTAATATGATAATTTCTTTTTTATGATCACGTTTTAAGTAAATCCCGCAATTGATCATAAAACTCATTTGTGGAAGACGGTTTACGGTAGAGACAGATTACAGTCAGTGACTACACCAATGCATTCTAGTGTAATCTTATTACGCCATAGCATTTGATTACATTTAAATTTACTCCTGACATATAGCAGTACCCCACCCCCTTTTCCTTGATCTCTGTCTTTTCTAAAAATATTATAGCCTGGTATCAGTACCGCTGAATCTGGCGAGGCACTAGTAAGCCATGTTTCTGATAAACCAAAAAAAAAAAAAAAATCAAGATTTGAATCACACATTAAATATTCTAATTGTTCGCGTTTTGATACCATACTGCGCACATTTAAGTGACCTCCGAGCATGCCAGTTTTCTTATAACTTGAATCCCACATAATCCAGGCGTGGTTCAGAGTAGTAAACAATTTTGAAAGCCTATGCTTCTTGAATACAGGATGTCTGCACGTAGATGTTATGGGGTCTGGTTGAGGTCCAGCACCTCTGAGACAGGACTGCCTCGAGGCACAAATTTGGGGGAGGGTACAGAAACATTTCTGCTGCTTTGAAGGTCCCAATGAGCTCAGTGGCCTCCATCATCTATAAATGGTGGACTCCTCCAAGAGCTGGCCACCCGTCTAAACTGAGCGAATGGGGGAGAAGGGCCTTAGTCAGGGAGGTGACCAAGAACCCGCCAGCATTCCTCTGTGGAGAGAGGAGAACCTTTCCTTTCCAATGTGTAAAAGATACATGGCAGGCTGACCAGAATTTGCCAAAAGGCACCTGGAGGACTCTCAGACCATGTGAAACAAAACTCTCTGGTCTGATAAGACAAAGATTGAACTCTGACTTGAATGTGTGGAGCTGATCATTGGCCGAGTCTTTGCCATTCTGGCTGTTCTTCAGTCCATTAAAATTGTGGTTTTCCATTTTCTTCCATGTCTTTCTGGTTTTAGTTGCCATTTTAAAAGCATTTCAGGCCATTTTAGCTAAGCAGCCTATTTTCTGCACTTCTTTAAATGTTTCCCCTCTCCAATCAACTTTTAATCAAAGCATGCTATTCTTCTGAATAATGTCTAGAACAACCCATTTTTCAGAGAGAAATGCACTACAACCAGTATGTACATTTGCTGCTTTCATCCTTAAATAAAGGCCACCTGTCTGACACCTGCTTTTTCACACAAAGAAAAATCCAGACACTGCTACAGCCTAATATTTCTTTTTCTTCACTTTCTGTAAAGTAACAAACTTGATCAATTTTTCTTCATGTTTTGATTTGGAATAGAAATGTGCAGTGTTCCCAATGCACTGGCATGCACGGAAATAAAAGCTATTATAAGGATTTTGAGCTTTACTCATTTTTTTAAACACACTGCTATTATTTTGAACACAACTGTGTGTGTGTATGTATATATATATATATATATATATATTGCCATAGCTCCTAAATGCTAAATGTTATATTTTTGTTTGAATTTCAATTTATTTTCATTTATCTAGTGCCAAATCACAACAGAGTTGCTTCAAGGCATTTCACACAAGTAAATGCAGTGAATTACAGCTAAACATTTACACTAAAGGTACCTAAGGCGCTGGTTTACACAATCCTACCCAACACCTAGTACATGAAAGCACTAAACAGTGTTGGATCCAGAACACATCCCTGTCAAACTTCTGTTTTCACTCAGAAAAACACAGAGATTCTGCCATCCTGTCAGTGGTTAAAGAGAAGGAGATTTTTTTTTTAAAGTCTCGTTGTGAAATGCCACATTCTGAAATCTTTTTGGTCTTATCTATGCTTAATTTTAGGTAGATATTTACTATATTAGATTACCAAAGCAGATTATCTCTTTTTACACAGCATCACCGTTCCACGCACGCTCATCACGCAAAAAAAAAAAAAAAAAAAAAAAAATATCAGTGGATAAAAAATGCGCGCCTGTCTCCGTTCTCTCCTGTGAATGAAGCAGAAAAGCAGCAGAGAATTTTTGTGGGGGGAATATGGACTAATTTGCAAGTGTGATTTGGGGTAAACACATTTTCCAGTGCACCTGTTTAACTTTTATTCTTCACAAAGTGGTGATCTTTGTGCCTCTTCTACCTTGGACTTCTTTCCCTCTCTCTCTCTCTCCCTTTGCCCAAACCGAAGAGACTTTTGTGTTTTTCCCCGCGTTAAGGGAAACTGCTTAAACTTTTGACGTTTTAAAAAAATAAATAAGAAGATCGGTTTGCATTTTTACCCCCTTCAAACATTTTGGAGGTGATCAGGGCTGGATCCAGAATGAAAATCTGACAGATGCATTTTTGCCCAACGATAAAATAAATCGTACGCGTCTTGTTATTCAATAATCTTCATTCTTTTATTCGTGTGCAACATACACTGTCACACTTCTTTTAATATATTTATTATACTTCATGGTGAACACTTATTTGTATAAATATGATGTCCAAAAAAAAAAAAAAAAAACCCCCCCAAAAAACAAAAAAAAAAACACTATAACAAAAATTGACTGTAAACAGGATCACATTTATTGCCAAAATCTTTCAATTATACCTGAATCTATATATGTTTTTTCAGTGATAAAATCAATAAAAATATGACTGCATATATTCTTAATAATATTGAGATACAGACAGTTCACAGAAGACATTTTCCATTGATACCAAGCAAAATTAGAAACAGTCCAGCAGGTAACAATATTCATCATGTCCATGACTAAATATACTAAAACAAATACATCACAATTGTACACATACAATTGTGATGTATTTGTTTTGGGTTTTTTTTGTGATTTGGAACTTTATAAGCTGAGTAAATTGAAATTGAACATTTTATTGAGTCTTAAAGTAAATAATTATGAAACTGGTCACTGGATCCTTAAACTCTGGACATAATAAACTCTACATGGTGTATCTTTGATCTCTGGACATAAATAGGAATAAACAAAATCTGTAGTTTTTGTCAAAAGCATTTCCTTTCAGACATTATTGGCATGAATGTCTTTCCATATATCTGAGCTGAGCTCTATGCTGCTGTACTTCACGTCAGGAATTTGTAAAGAAATACAGCACGTTTCATTTTGGGAGGAAAACACGTTTTAGTCGATTGTAGTTTCTTGTCTGTATTACAACGTTTGGAAAGAGGTGTCATTTTATTAAAGCGGCAACTTCCGACCGGATCTGTCTCGGCCGCGCAGCGTTTCGAGCTGTGTGAACGGAACGGAGGACGATTCTCGTTTCTCGGCTGCAACAAGACAAGAGTCCCAGTTAGTGACTTCAATACACACAAAAGTTACTCATGATATTTTAATGGCTTTGCAAGGGGTTCAGAAGCGGACTTACCGCTTCTGAAGAGCAGCGAATCAAAGAACCACGAGCCATTGAATCGAAGCATTGCTTCAATAGTTCACGGCTTCAAAGTGGAGTCGCACTGCAGAAATGGTTGATTACAGAGCCGCTGCAGACCAAACCCTGAATATCCGACTTTATTTGTACGTCCGTATGACTCTGAAACTCGGAAAAATCCGTATAATTTACGGACTATAGGTTGACATGAAAACCAAAAGCTGTTGTTAATATTTGCAATTATTATTATTGGTGTTGTGCTCTCAAATTGTACATTTATTTATTTTTTTTCTATTATTCGATGACCTCTGACCTGTTGTCGCTTATATGATGACGTAAGCTAATAAACATCTCAGTCATGTTGAAGACAGATGGCCACGTGCTTTATTTCCCTTGCTAATGGGGGCTGTTGCTGAGCTGCTGTGTTACACTTCTGGTTACCTTGTGACCTTGTTTTTGTTCGTTTACTGTTTGTTATTGCATTTGTTGAAATAAAGTTTTGGAGGAAAAAAAAAAAGGTTATGGGCCCAGGAAGCTCCACAGATAAAGTTTTGGCAAAAGTTTAGTGCCGAGGAGAGAGGAGAAAGTCGCGACGGACCGTGTGCTCCGAGAGCAAAGGGAAGCTGTTATAGCATGCTAACCTCGACGTGTGACCGGAGGATGGAGTGGTCAGGTGGAAGACGGTCCCGCCTGGTCTTCGACGGAGATGGAAAAGGTTATGAACTCTGGGAGACCAAATTCCTGGGACATTTGCGTTTACAAGGGCTCAAAGATACAATACCAACCTTGTGACGAGGGCTGAAAGTCGGATCGGGAGGAGAGGCATTTTGGCTGGACGGTTTTGGAGGTAGAACCGGAAAAAGAGGCGAGTCAGGGAGCTGGCGGAATGTCGGTAGAGAGTGGTGGCGCAACTGGTGAGCTCTTGGTTGAGCTGGGTGATGGAAGGACGTGACGGTAGTTTGCTTGGAAGTGAGATAGACATGGCAGGAGAGGATGAGGGGAATTCAAATGAGGCGTGGCAGGTGAAAGGGAAAGGAAGGAAGAAAGGAAATAAACAAGGTCGTTCTGATGTTCACTCAGAGTCAGATAAAGACGACATAGCAAAGCGAGTGGCAAAACATGATGATTTGAAGGTGAAGTTACAGTTTGATTCCCCTGGCTCTATCAATCCCCTGAAACTAACCAAGGCCCTTCATGTAGCTGTAGGGACAGTACAGGTTACACCGTTAAAGGATGGTAGCTTACTCATTGGTTGTTCCAATGCTGCACAGCGGGGTAAGTTACTTGGAATGTATGAGTTGGGAGGTAGGAAAATTAAATGTACTGCATGGGAGCGTAAAAAATTTGAGCTTGGAGTTATAACTGGGATCTCAACTGACTTGTCGTGTGAGGATATTTTGAGCAATGTCTCAGGAGGCAGTGTGGTCAAATGTAGAAGGCTTATGTACACCCGAGATCACGTTAAGAAGGAGAGCCTTTCCATTCTGTTTTTTGATGAGAGGGTATTGCCTACAAGGATTAGGGTAGGATATATGAGCTTTCAAGTTCGTCCATACATCCTGCCGCCGTTACGGTGTTTTAAATGCCAGAAATTTGGGCACGTGGCAGCCATTTGTAGAGGCAAACAGCGGTGTGGCAAATGCAGAGGAGTGGATCATGAGTATGGTCGGTGTCAGGATGGCGCTAGCGTTAGATGTTGCAATTGCGGAGGCTCTCATAGCGCTGCATACAAAGGTTGCCAAGCACACAAAAGGGCGGCTGAAGTGCAGAGGGTTAAGGTAGAGGAGAAACTTACTTACACAGAGGCTGTTAAGAAAGTGGCTGGGGAAAGAAAACTTGAAACAGATCTCAGACCGCAGGGGTTAGGCCAAGATGCTCCTTTTCAGCGTAGTAGGCCCATGAGTAAGGTAGCTATACAAGTAGATAGCGTGAAATTCTTGGCATTCCTCGCTGAAGTCATAAATTGCTCAGCACTAACGGATAACAAAAGTGAGAAGATTAAAATCATTGTTAAGACTGCACGGAGGCATATTTGTGTAGGGGCGGAAGTTTCGTTTGAAGAAATTAATAGGACTTTAAATATTTTCCAAAATGTACAACTACCTTCACAGCCAGCTGCATGTGGGGATTCCTAATGGTTTTTAGTATTTTGCAGTGGAATGCTAGGAGTCTCTGCTCTAATGGGCAGGAATTTAAGAAGTTTGTGGAAGATTTGGATGTTAAACCTCATGTTATATGTGTACAGGAGACGTGGCTTAGGCCTCATTTGGACTTTGTTTTACAGGGATATGTGCCTGTGCGTAGGGATAGGGATAATGGCCCTGGTGGAGGGGTAGCTTTATTTGTCTTGCAGGGACTGGGTTATAGAACTATTAAAGGTAAGTAGAAAGGTAGAGGGGATCATTATTGAGGTGTGGATAGTTAATTCCAATTTTTTGGTTGTTAACTACTACAATCCTTGTGAAGCTCTAAACAAAGATGTTCTTGATGAGTTCCTGGGTGATGTGTCTCGCAAGATGGTATGGTGTGGGGATTTTAATGCATATAGCACCCTTTGGGGGAGTACAGTGACCAATAGCAATGGTACTGTCATAGAGGCGTTGCTAGAGGAAAGAGACCTTATTTGCCTCAACGATGGGAGGGGAACAAGACTTGACGTCTCAAGTGGGCGGGAGTCATCTATTGATCTTACCTTGGTCTCTGTGCAGTTTGCAAGGTGTTCTACATGGGATGTTAGGCAGGATGGTTGTATTGCTAGTGATCATTACCCTATCCTGTGTGAAACTGGAGTGGGACCAGTCCAGATTGAAGAAGTGATCTTCCCTAGGTGGGTTTTTAAAAAGGCTAAATGGGATGAATTTAGTGAGGCTTGTAGTACCAGACTGCTGAGTCTCACTTTAGATCAATTTGAGAATGTTGATGCTGTTAATTGTAAGATTACAGAGATATTGCACTCTTCTGCTCTTGAATTCATTGGGAAAACAACAGGTAGTGGGAAGCGTAAAATGGTGCCCTGGTGGACAGTTGAGTGTAAGGCAGCAATACAGGTGAGGAATAGAGCTTTTAAAAAGGTCAAATCGACTTTCTCCTTTGATGACCTGGTTGAGTATAAAAGAGCTCAAGCTATGGTCAGGAGGGTGATAAGGAAGGCAAAGAGAGAGCGGTGGGGAGCATTTTGTGACACTGTTGGCAGAGCTACTTCAATTAGTGATGTGTGGGGGATGATAAGAAGAATGAGAGGAATTAGGAGGGACTATTCCTTACCAGCTATCCAGTTTGATAATGAAATTATGAGAACAGATAAAGAAAAAGCAGAAGCTCTAGCTAAAGTATTTGTTAGAATTCATAGTGTGAATAATTTATCTCCTGAGGCCAGGGTGGCTAGAGAAGAAGTGGTAAGGATGCATCCTAATGTTTTAGAGAAGAAGGTTGCTGCAGATGAAGCTTTTGATGTGCCATTTTCTATGTTTGAGTTGAAGCAGGCTCTGAGTGGAGTTAGGTCTACATCTCCAGGTAAGGATGAAATTTGCTATGTAATGGTGGATAAATTGTGTCCTCAAGCACAGGTGGTACTTTTGCAACTTTTAAATTTCATTTGGGAGACGGGGAATATTCCATTGGCTTGGAAACACTCTGTTGTGGTACCATTTTTGAAGCCAGGTAAGGACAAGAGTGAGGCCACAAGCTATAGGCCTATTGCGTTGACCTCTAACCTATGTAAGTTGATGGAGCGAATGGTTGACTTATATTGTGGAAAAGAGAGGCTTGATCAGTTCATGTCAGAGTGGTTTTCGTAGGGGGAGGATGACTATGGATCCTGTGCTGTGTCTGGAAGATACTATACGGAAAGCTCAAGCGAATAAAGGGCAAGTTCATGCAGTTTTCTTTGATATAGAAAAGGCATATGATATGCTGTGGCGTCAGGGACTCCTCCTTAAATTGGAGGCAATGGGAATAAGTGGCAGGCTGTACAACTGGGTCATGGCTTTTCTGTTAAATAGAACTCTTGAGGTGCGTGTTGGTCGGTCACATTCTAATGTTTATCCGGTGGGTAATGGTGTTCCTCAGGGTAGTGTGTGCAGTCCACTGCTGTTTAGTATCATGATTAATGACATTTTTTCAGACATAGATGTTAGTATTGGAAGATCTTTGTATGCAGATGATGGAGCACTGTGGGTCAGGGGGCGAAATTCAGCTTTCCTTCGTCAGAAACTCCAGGCAGCAGTTAGTCTTGTGGAGAATTGGGGCATTAGGTGGGGCTTTTGTTTTTCAGTGGAAAAGACACAGGTTATTTGCTTTACCAAGAGGAGAAATGTTCCCCCTGTCCATGTTACCCTGTATGGGCAGCCTCTCAAACAAGTTGAGGTAGTGAGGTTTTTAGGGGTTTGGATGGATTGTAAACTGACTTTTAGAGATCATATCCACTGAGTTTTGTTAAGTGTAAAAAGGCGGTGAATATACTTAGAAGTTTTGTGGGGAGTGATTGGGGTGCCACTATGGTGTCGCTAAAGTGTGTATATATTGCACTCATCAGATCTGCATTTGATTATGCGTGTATTGCATATAGATCAGCGGCAAAGACACATTTGCTGGAACTTGATGAAATTCAAGCACAGGCCTTACGGGTGTACAGTGGGGCGTTTAAGACCTCATCAGTTCCAGCTCTTCAGGTAGAAGCAGGAGAATTGCCCTTGTCTTTAAGATGTCAGCAGCTGGCTATGGTGTACTGGACGAACTTGCAAGGTCATAAAGGGGCTCATCCTACTAAGTACATTTTAAATCGGTGTTGGGAACATGGTAAGGCAAATTTTAGTAGTTTTGGTTGGGAATTGTCAGGCTGAGAAACTTGGCCTAACCAAGTTGGCTCATAGTTGTGTGGTACCACTGCTGGTTATTCCACCCTGTTTTTTTGGGGGGTTTTTTGTGCCTACAGTGGATCTTAATTTAGTTGACATGCGCAATGATGCTGTGGAGGAAAGGGATGTGAAATATTTGACTAATAGGCATATGCGTACCAAATATTCTGAAGGGGTTCAGATTTTTACGGATGGCTCTAAAGACCCTGACACAGAAGACTGCAGCTGCAGTGTTTATCCCAAAATATGAGAAGGTAATTAAAAAAAGACTGTCTGACCACCTTGCAGTTTATTCGGTAGAGCTATTTGCAATCTGCCTTGCGTTAGAATGAATAGAGGAGGTAAAGTCCAGATGTAATGTTATTTGCTCTGATTCTTTGTCAGCATTGACCAGTATCCCACATGGCAAGTCAGCATGTAGACCTGACTTACTGTATGATGTTCTTCAAAGTCTTTTCAGACTGCATCAGCAAGATATTTTAGTTACTTTCTTGTGGGTTCCATCTCATTCAGGTATTGAAGGGAATGAGGTTGCAGACCAGCTTGCTAAGGATGCTTTAAATTCTGAGGTTCAGTTGAACATTCCACTCAGTAAAGCAGAAGTTAAGCACATAATTGTTACTAAAATGCTAAGCTTATGGCAGGGGCAGTGGGACAGGGAGAGCAAGGGCAGCTTCATTCACGCTGTACAAAAACAGGTTCCCACTAAAAGACGGAGTGGTTGGAGTCGTAAGGAAGAGCAGGTAATGACAAGGCTTAGGATAGGGCACACTAGGCTGAACCATAATCTCCACCTTCTTGGGAAGCATGCTACAGGTCATTGTGTTAACTGTTCATCATGTTCTGTTAGACTGCCAAGCGTACAGCACGGAAAGAAGTATTCTGCTAGGGGAGGTCAGAGAACTGGGGGTGACCAGGCTCTCTCTTGAAGGACTACTTTCCTTCTCTGTGCCGTCAGCTTGGAAATTTGTGTTTAAGTTCCTTAAGGACACAGGACTTTTTGATAGGATTTAGTTGACCTTATCTAGTTTTTTTTTTTTTTATCACTCCGTCGATGCTCCGCTCCTGTTGTTACACAATTGCCCAGTTGGTGGTGGTACTGCAACGTTCCGGATGTCAACCGCCAATGAATTACAAGAAGAAGAAGAACCTTGTGACGAAGATGAGACTGACAAAGAGAAAAACGCAGAGGCGTATGCTGAGTTGATACAGTTCTTGGACGATAAAAGTTTGAGCTTGATCATAATAGAAGCCCCTGATGATGGGAGAGAAGCACTGGAGATACTACGTGCATATTATGCAGGTAAAGGCAAGCCACGCATTATTAGCCTTTATACTGAGCTGACCAATCTCCAGAAATCAAGTGGTGAAAGCGTGACAGAGTACGTTATTAGAGCAGAGACTATTATAACAGCATTGAGAAATGCAGGGGAAGCTATGAGCGATGATTTGCTCATTGCCATGGTGCTCAAAGGCCTACCAGAGCCGTTCAAGCCATTCGCCATCTATGTGACACAAAGTGATGAGAGCATGACGTTTTCAGACTTTAAAACAAAGTTAAGGTCATTTGAAGACACTGAGAAAATGTGTGTGCGACCATCCGGGGATAATGTGATGAAGATCAAAGCCAAAACATATCCCGCATCCACAAGTGTGCAAGATAAGAACATGACAGACATGGTGTGCTTCAAATGTGGCATTAAAGGACAAAAAGCTAGAACATGCCAGCGAAAGCAGTGGTGCAGCTTTTGTAAAAATGCTACACACAGAGACGCAAACTGCAGACGCAGACCGAGGCGAGATAATGCCAGACAGGTGTCTGAGGAGGAAAGTGGAAACGCGGCTTATGCTTTCCTGACAAGGGACGCAGAAGTGGACACCTATCCAGGGCGAGGAGTTAAGATGAAAGGCCTAATGGTTGACGCAGGGGCAACATCACACATAATCACGGATGAGACAAAGTTCAAAAGTTTTGATGCAAGCTTCAAGGCAGAGACTCATTGTGTGGAGCTGGCCAATGGAACCAAGTACCAGGGAGTGGCCAAGCAGCGTTGGGATGCAGAGGTGGTCCTGATCGACACCAAAGGGCAGCACCATGCAGCCACACTGAGGAGCGCTTTATTCATCCCTTCTTACCCACAGGACATCTTCTCTGTGAAGGCAGCTACGGCTAGTGGAGCAACGGTGATCTTTAAGGAAGGAAATGACGCCCTCAAACCCAAAAATGGTACTGTTTTCCCCATTAATGTGCTAAACAAATTGTACTACCTTCCTACTACAACAAATGAAGGTAATGACGTGTAATGGTTGTTTTGACTTACAGACATGGCACGAAATACTCGGTCACTGTAACCATGATGATGTACACAAATTGTCAAAAGTGCTTAAAGGTATGACCATTAAGGGTAAAGTAGAAAAACCTATACCACCATGTGAAGTGTGCATTCAGGGAAAGTTTGTTCAGACAAGAAACAGGGAGCCTGATGCTCGAGCCAAAGAAGTGTTACAGTTGGTACATACTGATCTAGCAGGGCCTATAGATCCTGTGTCCACAGATGGTTACAGATATGTGGTTTCATTCACTGATGATTAATCCAGTGCAGTTTTTGTTTACTTCCTAAAACAAAAGAGTGATACTGTCTGTGCAACAGAGAGATTCTTGGCTGACACTGCCCCCTATGGGAAGGTCAAGCGTATTAGATCTGATAATGGGACTGAGTTTATGTCAAAAGAATACCAGGCACTACTAAACAAAAATGGCATTAGACACGAGACATCTGCGCCGTACTCACCACATCAGAACGGCACAGCAGAGCGGAATTGGAGGACATTATTTGATATGGCTAGGTGTATGTTGATTGAAAGTGATCTGCCAAAAACATTGTGGCCATTTGCTGTACAAACAGCGGCAGCAATCAGAAACCGGTGTTTTAATAACCGCATAAAGCAAACACCATATTATATGTTGACTGGAAGGAAACCAGAAGTTTCAAGGATGCAAAAATTCAGGTCTGTGTGCTATGCTTACAAGCAAGACAAAAAGAAACTGGACACTAGGTGTGAAAAAGGAGTGTTCATTGGGTATGACAAAAACAGCCCGGCTTACTTGGTTTATTATCCAGACAGTGGTAAAGTCCAGAAGAACAGATTGTTAAAAATTTGTGTCAAAGAAAAATGTGGAATAGCAGACACAAACAGGAGTAACATCGGATGATGACGATTATGAGAGAACCAAACCTGTCTACAGGCAGGCACCAAAACCTAGCATGTCCTTAGAGACTAGTTTACAGGAAGAATCAGAAAAGAGTGTGATGGATGGTGAGGCACAGGTTAATGAGTCTAACAGTCCAAAGTATACAACCAGAATCAGAAAGAAGCCAAGTTACCTGGGTGAGTATTATACTGACATGGACAGTGATGATCAGGTGCTCACTAACATTGACTATTGTTATAGACTGGCCTGTGGAATACCACAATCTTTCCAGGAAGCAGTGGAGTCGTCCGACTCCAACAGCTGGATCAGAGCAATGGACAATGAGATCGAGTCACAGAGACAATAAGACATTCACACTAACCACTTTACCCAGAGGCAAGACTGCAGTGGGGGGTAAGTGGGTATACGCAATCAAAAAGAATGAAGATGGCACTGATAAATTTAAAGCACGTTACGTGGCAGAAGGATATAGTCAAAAGTATGGAGTGGATTATGATGAAACATTCTCTCCAACAGCAGATATGACCAGTGTGAGAGTACTAATGCAGAAAGCAGTTCAGGAAAACTTACTTTTACACCAGATGGACGCTAAGACTGCCTATCTCCATGTGCCCATAGATTGTGAACTCTACATTGAGCAGCCAGAGGGGTATGAGATAAAAACACATTCTGAAGAAAAGCTGGTTTATAAACTTGAAAAGTCACTTTACGGATTGAAACAATCCGGTCGTAATTGGAATCATGTTACATTCATGGTTGATTGGAAATAGGTTTGTCCAAAACCAATCAGATCATTGTATTTATGCAAAAGAGACAGCAAATGATAAGATCATAATAATAATCTGGGTTGATGACTTACTCATAGCAGCAAGTGACGAGAAGGCAATAAAAACAGCCAAAGAAATGCTTACTACTAAATTCAAGATGAAAGATTTGGGCAAACTCAAATATTTTCTAGGTATTTGAACAGTCAAATGAATATGTAAAAATGTCACAAAAGAAATATGTTGAGAAGCTATTGGAAAGGTTTAACATGCAGGACAGTAAACCTCGTTCAACGCCCTGTGAACAAAAACTTAATTATACAGCTGATGCAAATAGCTGAATGATGTGCAAAAGTACAGAGAAGCAGTAGGAAGCCTTATTTACCTTACTACTTGTACAAGACCAGATTTAAGCTTTGTAGTAAGCAGGCTATCCCAGTACTTTACCAATCCTACAGAGGAACAATAGGTTACTGATAAACATGTACTCAGATATTTGAAAGGGACAAAGAACAAAGTGTTATGTTACAGGAAAAGTGACAGTAATAAAATGGGTATTTATGGCTACAGTGATGCTGACTGGGCAGCAGATGCCATGGATAGACGCAGTACTACAGGATACTGTATATGTCTAAATGAAAATGGGCCCGTTGTGTCTTGGAAAACCAAAAAGCAGCCGACAGTAGTGTTATCTACTTGCGAGGCAGAATACATGGCACTCGTGGCAACTGTACAGGAATGTTTGTATCTGACACAACTACTCAAGGGTTTTGATAAATGTGAATTTGTATCACCCAAAATCCTAGAAGACAATCAAGGTGCTATTGCATTGGCTAAAAATCCAGTGAGCAGGCAAAGATGTAAACACGTTGACTTTAAATATCACTTTGTAAGGTCAAATGTGAATGAACGAAATGTGACATTACATTATTGTCCAACAGAGAAGATGTTAGCAGATATAATGACAAACCTGCTACAAAGCATAAGCTACTGAAGTTCTCTAAACTTCTTTTTTGGTGTTACTAAGAGTGTATTACCTTGTATGTTTTGGAATTTTTCTACTTTTTCTAACAGTCTGGCAATCTGAGAGCGAGTGGGGATGTTAATATTTGTAATTATTATTATTGGTGTTGTGCTCTCAAATTGTACATTTATTTATTTATTTATTTTTCTATTATTCGATGACCTCTGACCTGTTGTCGCTTATATGATGACATAAGCTAATAAACCAGAATCTCAGTCATGCTGAAGACAGATGGCCACGCGCTTTATTTCCCTTGCTAATCGGGGCTGTCGCTGAGCTGCTGCGTTACATTTCTGGTAACAGCTGTGTTCACCACGGGGACACATTCGGCACTATTCGGGATTATCCAAGATTTTTTTTTTTTTTTTTTTTTTTTAACTGATGAGGAACGATGCATAAAAAAATTTGACCGATGCAACTGCATCGGTCCAAACCTGTCTGGATCCGGGCCTGGTGATGTCATTGCACTATGTTTAGAGGGCGCACAGAGAACTGCAGCAGCCAGGCAGCCGGCTGAGGATCGCGGGGAAGTCCGGAAAATCAGGTGCAAAGTGTGACCGTCAGACACTGTTAGTCCGTGTTACCCACAGGAGCCAGTGTAGGTGCACAGTCATGACTCATGCTGGCACGCTGCCTTGCGTTGAGCTGCGGCCGCAAAGCTCCTGGCTCCAGATCGCAGTTTCCACCATCAGCCAGTGCAGCGAGCTCACCTCCAAAAGCGCCTGACCCTGCCCCCGCGGGGACTAAATCTGACTCCTGCTCCTGTCTGTGCGAGGAAAGACCCGCAACTCTGTTCTTTTCCTCATAAGAATTAATTTAGAGACTTTACACACTGGATTACGCATCTGTCCACGTGGCCAGTTATCCCACTGTGGGTCAACAAGGTGGCCTGGAGTTGCTTGTCTCTTAAGTGTGGGGGCGCTTTCACCTGTTCCTCTCCCTGTCATGGGTGCACAGCACTTAAAAGCACTGACTTCTCCCCTTTGCTCCCCCACCAACACCACTCCTGCTGGACTCTCCACCACGTTCTGGACACATGTCCGAGGTTGAGATTGAGAGGTTGAGATTAATAAATGCAAATTTCTTCAGTAAGTACGAAATTTGCACGTTGTCACTTACATGTATGTTTACAAGGCTAAATACTTGAATACTTTGTTCTGTGTTTACAAAGTTCAGTGCAATGTTCAGTCTACTGTGGTTCCACAAATCAGTTTTTTTTTTTTAAATAATGGTGGTGGTATTTATTTATTTAAAATTTTCTTTTTTTTCTTGTCATGTTTGTGCCATTGTTAATGCAAAATTATTTATTTTTTAGCTGTTTTCAAAACATTAATATTATGACAATAATAACTCAATATTAATTTAATATTGAGTACTGAGAAGTTATTTTGGAAATAAAGCTAACCACACTGACAAATTCTGAATTATTGCTCATTTCGCGCGCGGGGTGGGGGGGGCACCACAAAGCATTTGTGCTTAGGGCACCCAAATAACTAGCACTGGCCCTGTTTTTACATTACTTAAATGTTCTCGTATGAGAACCTCTGGCATTAAACTACTTGTGTCAAAACTAAATCAAAGAGATCAAAATAATTAACAGTAGTGTAATTAAAACAGGAAACAATAAATGTAAAATTTGCTTTAATATGTTCAATGTCTTCAATGTCTTTTTCCTGATTCTCTCACCTCAGCCCAGAGTACCAGCAGAAGACTGCCCCTCCTGAGCCTAGTTCTGCTGGAGGTTTCTTCCTGTTAAAAGGGAGTTTTTCTTCCCACTGTCTCCAAGTGCTTGCTCACAGGGGGTCGTTTTGACCGTTGGGGTTTTTCTGTAATTATTGTATGGCTTTTGCCTTACAATAAGTTTACAAGGCTTTTGCGCCTTGGGGCAACTGTTTGTTGTGATTTGGCGCTATATAAATAAAATTGATTTGATTTGAATGTTTTCTTTTAATAAGATATGAAAGTGTGGATATTTCACTGACATTAATATTTTCCATCTGGGAGGAGTCCACATTACACCATGAGAACATGAATAGATTTAGCGTGGACAGATCATGCTAAATAAAGAACCATGTGACAAAAATTTGTGAACTAAAACCTCAAAATACCAGTCCACTGACTAGAAATGGAGACAGTGAGTGTAATGAGGAAACAACATAAAACACTTAGTATGTAATGACTTCCTTAATGGAGTTGTCCAGTGAAAAATTCACACTAAGGTTAGCCATCCCTTTCACTTCCACCACCTATGGGACATACTGGACATGCTTATTTTTTTGACAGGATTTTTTTTTTAATTAACTTGGGTTTTGTCATAGTAGCAAGAGTGGGGAGAAAGGAGGAAAGAAACACTGATAGTTACCTAATAAGAAGGATGACAGAGATAGAGGAAGAAATGAAGAAATCATTATAAAATCTGTCAAATTCTATTTATTTTTCGAAACAATAAAATTCCAAAATGAAGCAAGTAATGGCGAAGGTGTTAACCAAAATTTTGTATCTAAGTATTTACTCTCAAAGACTGACAGAAAAAGTAGAAGATAGTGAGATTAATTAAATTATGTAGTGGGGCTGTTAAACTCTAATTATCATAAGAATTGTGCACAAAATTAAAGAAGCATGAAACTTTCAGGGTTTGCTCTTGATGACATAAGCATTGATTTAAGATGTGGAGGCGTTCGCAGTTTGACCCCTGGGGTCAGCTAGAGCTCATTGACTTGTAAGATATGAAATTTCTATGTATTAAATTAGAAATTGATGTGTCTTACGATCTAAATGTGATGGAAATGTAAACTAAATGTATATTTCCATGTTTCTGAGCATGAAAAACTAATTTCTGATGAGTCCAATACCTCCAGAGGTCAATAACAGTCACTCTCAGGGGTCAAAGGTCAAGGTCGCTTGAAAAGATCCCACATTTTGGTCAATCTAAATATAAAATGTACAGTACAGCTCCTTTGTGTTTTAACAAAATTACATGTAAATACAAACCAGGCTAAAGAACAGACCTATGAACATGGATACAACAAAAACGTACAAAAATATAGGCCTAACCTCAACACGTCAGAAACAGACTTGAACTCATAAGAAGGGTTTACAACTTGGTGTGTCCACAACATGTGTCATTATAAATGTTATTTTCTAAACATAGTTCGGGAGGAGCCCATAGGATGATTGAGAGCCATCAACTCACCCGTCTCCCATCTTCCAGGAGATATAAACTTGCCAGCTCATCCTCACATCATACGCCCTGGCGCCGCAAATGATCTCTCCCCCTCCGCCTACTCCTCCATTTCACTAGTGGCTCTAGTCTTATATCCATAAGGGGTGGAAGCGGACACCGTTATCTATGACCTCCACTTCAATCATTCATCCGGACCAAGGCCAGCTACCAAGTCAAACGCGTGCTTAGATCACATCAAACAGTCATAAGGGTGAACTAGGAGAACTAGTGAACAATGTTTTAGTCACTGCAGTCACCAGAACATGTGCACAGTGCTGTGCATTTTAATGCTGCCTTTTTACATTTACAGTGTCCAACACAGCCCTTTAGCAACCACAGTGCACAAGTTCATAGCAAGCCTGTGATGCTTCAGGGAGAGTTGTCCAAAGTGGCTGCCAAACAACATCGGTGTCAATCCATCCCCAGTCTGAGGGACTGGGCAAATGTGGTTGAGGAACCAAGGCAAGGTTCCATATGTTAGCTTGGTACATTGCTCTTTTGATGTGTTGTCTCAATGCATCTTGTGTTGGGGGATGTTTTCCAGTGATCTTAACCTCTGGGTGAAAAGATGCTTTCTTGCTTCATTGACTTCTGAGCATGCACTCATTCTGTCATAAATCAATTCAAGCTGAGACAAGGAAACTCTTGAGGCATCTGCAACATTTCATGGAAAGCCTCTGTAACCTCTGGATATACACGCCGTGTATCCCAGGCAGTCTTTTTACCACGGCCACAGAATGAAGAAGTTGTATCACAGCCAGTAAAAGAGCAAAATGCTACCAGTGCAGAACTAGTGGAAGGACCCAGTGCAGCAACCACCTTGTGAATGGCTATATAACAGAAACTGCTACCAACTCCAAAGGGAATCCACATTTCCTCCAGACTGACTTTCTTGAAGACATCCACTGCCAAGATGACCATGTCAGAATCAACAGTTTGCAGCATCACTTTCTTGGTTTCCTTGTTGGCTGCATCCACCACATGAAGAAAGAGATGAGTATCAGCTTCCTCATGAGTGCATGGACACAGGAGACTCACGTCACATCCCCCAGGAGAACAGAGGACAGTATTACTGTTTGTGGCATACACTTCTTTGTCAAGATGTAATGGTGTATTAACCACTTGAATACAGAGAAAGTGAAATGGCTCAGCTTTGTTTTCATCCACAGACGAGAAATATTTCCAGTTCTTGGGCATCAGAGTGCCTGGTTCCACTCTTCTCTGAGTTCCCTTTCCTGTCCTCTGTCTTGTCGTGGCTTATAGGCTATTTGTTTGGTACACATCCCAGACAATGTCGATGTGTCTTGTGCCTGTCAACTTTGATACTATGTATGGTATAAAACACTGTCAGCATAGTCCTGAAAGGTTTTAGCAGTGCCTGGCTTCAGCATATGCGCAGCTGGAGTACCATCAATTAATACAGCTTCAACATAACCAACAGTGGTTTCTGACAAGCTAGAATCCATAGAAGCAAGACAGTAAACAAGATCTGATTTTGTTCCCTTTCTTAATACACCTCCTTGTGATAAAGATGGTGGTGCTGGCTGGTTCATGGCTAAAAAATGATCAAGATCACCCTCCCTTATTTGACACGCTATGTACAGATGAGAAAACAAGTTACAATTGCTCTTCAGTGCAGAAAGTTGTGCCTTGAGCTTAGACTGTGTCTTCACAGGAGGACACCAAAATAATGGCAGCTTGTTCTTTGGAACTGTGTCCTGTAATGGGCACTGTACATTTAATCAGGCGCTCCTCCATGAATTTCTCATACTGCTCCTTGCCAAAGGTTTCAGCTATTCTGACAGTGTTGGCTACAGAGGGATCTGCTATAACTCTAGTATCCAAACAAGTAGATCTTGCCTTGTCTCTAGAAATGGGTTTCCCATTGCATCAATGACTTGCGTCAGACTACAAACATCCTTAATAAAGGCATTCTGTACACTTGGCAGCTGGTCATGATTATTTATCTGAATTTCACTCTGTTTTCTTAGTTCTGAATTTTCAAACTCTGATATGGCCCTTGCCAATTCAGGACCAGCAACCATCCACCGACGCAGTGCTGCAGGGCTTTCAGTCAGTCCAACGGCTCCTCCAGAACCTTTAATTGCACAATTATTTTGCTCATGGCAGTGGTCAATAACCATAGCAGAAAAGCAGTTGCTGCTCTTTTGAACAACAAAGCCAGCCATGAACTCTGAATGTATTTCTGGATGAGTCTCAGACAGTTGGATCATGCCTTTTACGTGGACTGTGAGCCACCTGGCATAATGGGTGTGGTCAAGAGCAAATATCCAAGGGAGCAGTAGTGTCAACACTTGCACATACAGTGCAAAGTCAGCCTTAATGACCTCACAAACAGTAGCATGTGAATCTCCAGGGTCAGTATGTCTATTATTTAGATCAGATTTCATAGATATTGTAAGGACAATACACTAAATGAAAGAAAATGAACAAAAACTATATTTTAAGTTTGGGTGATGCATAACATGGCATTGTTTGCTAAAATACAAAGAAGCTGTACATTATATATTTAGGCTGACCAAAATGTGGGATCTTTCAAGCGACCTTGACCTTTGACCCCTAAGAGTGACAGTTTTTGACCTCTGTGGTAATTGGACTAATCAAAAATTGGTTTCCCATGCTCAGAAACATGGAAATACACATTTTGTTCACATTTCCATCACATTAGATCCTAAGACACATCAATTTCTAATTTAATACATACAAATTTTATATTGTAATTTATATTATATTGTTTTCGATATAATAAAATATTAACATATATATTTTTCTTCAGTTAAGATGACAAACATACTGCTCTGAGAAAAACAACAAGGAACTTGAACTTTATTTTTCTTGCATATCTCTTTGTCCTTGTGTTTAGTTCGTTTGTTATTGCATTTGTTGAAATAAAGTTTTGTAAAAAAAAAAAAAACTGCTTGGTTGGGCGGTTGTTTCCTTTGTCGCACGCAAAGACGTCTAAAATGACGTCACCGCGAGTGCACGTACAGTGAACTGAACCTTCATCATTGGGAAAAAAAAAAAAGAACCTTCATCATTGTTTAAGTGCAAACGTTACCAAGTTTAAAACACACGAAACCCAGACTGTATTTTTTTTATTTACTGGACAAAATAAACATTTGATATTTTAATGCTACATTAACAAACTGGAATGCTCGGTTTTACACTGAAAACATCTGGTTAATTTATCACACTTGTCTGTGTTACCTGGTCAGTTGCCGCGGATTTTCTTCGCCTCTTTGACTTTATGTCGCTGGGTCAGAGTGAGTATCTTCCACCTAACAACATCAGAGAAACCCAATCGGAAAAATCACCGGCAAGACGAAATAAAAATAACTTGCTTTGCTAGCTTCCGCTTTCTCGCAATCATTCATTCGATTCTTCTTCACATCCGCCAATTTTATTTCCGGTTATGCTTTCCAGAATAAAAGTGATGTGAGAGAGAGAGAGAGAGAGAGAGAGAGAGAGAGAGAGAGAGAGAGAGAGAGAGAGAGAGAGAGAGAGAGAGAGTTTAGCCAGATTTAACACCTTTAATTACCTGAAAGATCAGTAATCCAGGCATGTTGTTCTTTTACATCAAGATTTGGTGCCATGTTGCTCATTCACAATTTCACCATGTTTAAGTTTCTTGTAAGAGTTATTTCTTCTAGTATGTTCTCACGGAACGATTCTCTGACAGAAATATTTCATTTCAAAGCTGCACTACAATGTGTGTGTGTGTGTGTGCGCGCGCGCGCGCGTTCAATAATTATAATAATAATTTTTATTTAGAAAGCACTTTCAAGACAAAAAAATTCTAAGTGCCATTCTAAGTGGTTAAACAGATTATAAAATCACAGGAACTAGTTGGAAAAAGACAAAAACAAAAACCACAAATTAAAAACAGAAATCAAATCAAATGTATCACTACTCTTAGCTTCATAGTGGAGTACAGCAAAGAAGGATTTTCTTTCACCAAAACAGATCACATCCAGGCTTGCATCTCAGATGTACCTTCTGGCAATTTGTAGCTAAACTTTCAGGTCTTCTTTTTAAGAAAATCCTCCTCTATACCACTTCATCATGAAGATGGATAACTGGTGATACAAAATGTAAAGCTTGCACTGTGCATAATTTCTCCAATCACAGCTACGTAAGCCCATAACTTCTCATGGGTTGTCTGGGTGTCTTGGTGGCTTTCCTCACTCTTCTACTTCTTGCACAGTCACTCGGTTTTTGAGAACTGTCTACTCCAAGCAGATTTACCATAGAATGCTATATTGTTTGTATTTCTTTGTAATTAATGTAAATAAAGTCCAAGACATATTCAGTGGCAGCTTTACCATCAGAGAACCTCGTCCACAACTACCACAAAAGACTCCAAGCTGTCATTGATGTTAAAGGGGGCAATACACAGTATTAAGAACAGGGCTATGTAAACCTTTGATCAGGGTCATTTGGGTAGTTCTCTTGTCATTTTGATTTAAAAAGAGTAAACACAGTTGTTTGACAATAATGGCTTCACCCAACCACTAACCATGAGTGAAAAAAGTTTTTGTGTTGGCATTCATATTCTCTTAAAAATGGTAAAAAAAAAAAATTAAAAAAAAAGCAAAAATTCTGCCAGGATATGTAAACTTTTGAGCATAACCGTAAATCCCTGCACTGTCTCGATTTCATTAGTGAGCACGGAGCTCACTGGTGGTTCTTACTGCTTGGCTGACCATTGCTTCCTTGGAGATGCAATTCTGGCAAATGATATGCTCTTTAGGGTTTACAGAAGGACAAGTACTGCTGATCCCCTATTTCTTACACTCAACAAAAATATAAACACAACACTTTTGGTTTTGCTCCCATTTTGTATGAGATGAACTCAAAGATCTAAAACTTTTTCCACATACACAATATCACCATTTCCCTCAAATATTCTTCACAAACCAGTCTAAATCTGTGATAGTGAGCACTTCTCCTTTGCTGAGATAATCCATCCCACCTCACAGGTGTGCCATACCAAGATGCTGATTAGACACCATGATTAGTGCACAGGTGTGCCTTAGACTGCCCACAATAAAAGGCCACTCTGAAAGGTGCAGTTTTGTTTTATTGGGGGGGATACCAGTCAGTATCTGGTGTGACCACCATGTGCCTCATGCAGTACAACACATCTCCTTCACATAGAGTTGATCAGGTTGTCAGTTGTGGCCTGTGGAATGTTGGTCCACTCCTCTTCAATGGCTGTACGAAGTTGCTGGATATTGGCAGGAACTGGTACACGCTGTCATATACACCGGTCCAGAGCATCCCAAACATGCTCAATGGGTGACATGTCCGGTGAGTATGCCGGCCATGCAAGAACTGGGACATTTTCAGTTTCCAAGAATTGTGTACAGATCCTTGCAACATGGGGCCGTGCATTATCCTGCTGCAACATGAGGTGATGTTCTTGGATGTATGACACAACAATGGGCCTCAGGATCTCGTCACGGTATCTCTGTGCATTCAAAATGCCATCAATAAAATGCACCTGTGTTCTTCGTCCATAACAGACGCCTGCCCATACCATAACCCCACCGCCACCATGGGCCACTCGATCCACAACACTGACATCAGAAAACCGCTCACCCACACGACGCCACACACGCTGTCTGCCATCTGCCCTGAACAGTGTGAACCGGGATTCATCCGTGAAGAGAACACCTCTCCAACATGCCAAATGCCAGCGAATGTGAGCATTTGCCCACTCAAGTCGGTTACGACGACGAACTGGAGTCAGGTCGAGACCCCGATGAGGACGATGAGCATGCAGATGAGCTTCCCTGAGACGGTTTCTGACAGTTTGTGCAGAAATTCTTTGGTTATGCAAACCGATTGTTTCAGCAGCTGTCCGAGTGGCTGGTCTCAGACGATCTCGGAGGTGAACATGCTGGATGTGGAGGTCCTGGGCTGGTGTGGTTACACGTGGTCTGCGGTTGTGAGGCTGGTTGGATGTACTGCCAAATTCTCTGAAACGCCTTTGGAGACGGCTTATGGTAGAGAAATGAACATTCAATACACGAGCAACAGCTCTGGTTGACATTCCTGCTGTCAGCATGCCAACTGCACGCTCCCTCAAATCTTGCGACATCTGTGGCATTGTGCTGTGTGATAAAACTGCACCTTTCAGAGTGGCCTTTTATTGTGGGCAGTCTAAGGCACACCTGTGCACTAATCATGGTGTCTAATCAGCATCTTGGTATGGCACACCTGTGAGGTGGGATGGATTATCTCAGCAAAGGAGAAGTGCTCACTATCACAGATTTAGACTGGTTTGTGAACAATATTTGAGGGAAATGGTGATATTGTGTATGTGGAAAAAGTTTTAGATCTTTGAGTTCATCTCATACAAAATGGGAGCAAAATCAAAAGTGTTGCGTTTATATTTTTGTTGAGTGTATAAATGTCATTATGCTGGGTGAAAAGGTTTTAGTGATTCCAAAGTTAACAGTAACTTAGTGACTTGAATAGAAAAGATTTGTGTGAATTTTTGTGCTCTGGGAGAAAGCTAATTTAAGTGTTTTCTTGTTGCCATTTTGTGATGAACATGCAAGGTTTTTACTTTTAAGGAAAGACATGGAAGGGCAGCGTGGTGGCACAGCAGTTAATACCACCTTGCGAGATGACTGTGGGTTTGAGCCAAAAAAAGGATGGGGGGGATGTTTTGTAGAGTACCACCAATATGGATGTTTTGGGGCTGATGCCCGGCACTGATATTAGGGAGTAAAAACCTGACAATGCCAATATATAACATATTCAGGAGTATAAATTCTTCATTTTGTTTTTTACTATTTTGGGATGTCCTGCGACATACTCTGGTGAGATATACATACTGGAAAAAAATCACACATTCCTTATTAATAACTTTTTAAAAAATATGTGCAATTTACACTCTGGAAAATACGTTACATAAAAATGGTAGGGATTCCTGACATTTTGTTATCAAACATTTATGACAGAATTGTGGCTTGATGTTTTGTAGTTTAAACATAGGTAAGGTAAGTCCCTTCGGCTGCTCCCTTGTTTGCACTTAGGGTCGCCACAGCAAATCCAAGGTGGAGCTGTATGTTGAATTGTCACAGGTTTTACGCCAGATGCCCTTCCTGACGCAACTCCACATTGCATGGAGAAATGTGGCAGGGGTGGGATTTGAACCCAGAACCTTCTGCACTGAAACCAAGCACATTAACCACTTGGCCACCATCCCTGCACTTTTGTAGTTTAAACATAAACTTCAATATAAATAACTGTAAGTGGAACCAACAACCAACTAACATACATCACACTGCCTTGACTCAGATTTGTAACTGCTTGTATTTAGGTGCTTTGTTATTTCACAACAAAATACAAGCGCAGAAAAAGATACTTTATAACCTGTTTTTTTTTTTTTTTTCTTTTTTTTTATTTAAATGAACTTGTACAGTGTGATGCCATGACGTTAGGATGACAAGTAACAGAATATTTTACACCTTAGACCTTGCTGAATCATGGTCTGGTACAAATGCATCTAGCTGAGTGACTTGTTGCTGAATAGCCCTCTATTCCACAGTTCTTTTTAATCCATTAAAAGATGTGTGTGTGTATACAACCCCTGGCAATAATTATGGAATCACCGGCCTCGGAGGATGTTCATTCAGTTGTTTAATTTTGTAGAAAAAAAGCAGATCACAGACATGATACAAAACTAAAGTCATTTCAAATGGCAACTTTCTGGCTTTAAGAAACACTATAAGAAATCAAGAAAAAAAATTTGTGGCAGTCAGTAACGGTTACTTTTTTAGACCAAGCAGAGGGAAAAAAATATGGACTCACTCAATTCTGAGGAATAAATTATGGAATCACCCTGTAAATTTTCATCCCCAAAACTAACACCTGCATCAAATCAGATCTGCTCGTTAGTCTGCATCTAAAAAGGAGTGATCACACCTTGGAGAGCTGTTGCACCAAGTGGACTGACATGAATCATGGCTCCAACACGAGAGATGTCAATTGAAACAAAGGAGAGGATTATCAAACTCTTAAAAGAGGGTAAATCATCACGCAGTGTTGCAAAAGATGTTGGTTGTTCACAGTCAGCTGTGTCTAAACTCTGGACCAAATACAAACAACATGGGAAGGTTGTTAAAGGCAAACATACTGGTAGACCAAGGAAGACATCAAAGCGTCAAGACAGAAAACATAAAGCAATATGTCTCAAAAATCAAAAATGCACAACAAAACAAATGAGGAATGAATGGGAGGAAACTGGAGTCAACGTCTGTGACCGAACTGTAAGAAACCGCCTAAAGGAAATGGGATTTACATACAGAAAAACTAAACGAAAGGCATCATTAACACCTAAACAGAAAAAACAAGGTTACAATGGGCTAAGGAAAAGCAATCGTGGACTGCGGATGACTGGATGAAAGTCATATTCAGTGATGAATCTCGAATCTGCATTGGGCAAGGTGATGATGCTGGAACTTTTGTTTGGTGCCGTTCCAGTGAGATTTATAAAGATGACTGCCTGAAGAGAACATGTAAATTTCCACAGTCATTGATGATATGGGGCTACATGTCAGGTAAAGGCACTGGGGAGATGGCTGTCATTACATCATCAATAAATGCACAAGTTTACGTTGATATTTTGGACACTTTTCTTATTCCATCAATTGAAAGGATGTTTGGGGATGATGAAATCATTTTTCAAGATGATAATGCATCTTGCCATAGAGCAAAAACTGTGAAAACATTCCTTGCAAAAAGACACATAGGGTCAATGTCATGGCCTGCAAATAGTCCGGATCTTAATCCAATTGAAAATCTTTGGTGGAAGTTGAAGAAAATGGTCCATGACAAGGCTCCAGCCTGCAAAGCCGATCTGGCAACAGCAATCAGAGAAAGTTGGAGCCAGACTGATGAAGAGTACTGTTTGTCACTCATTAAGTCCATGCCTCAGAGACTGCAAGCTGTTATAAAAGCCAGAGGTGTTGCAACAAAATACTAGTGATGTGTTGGAGCGTTCTTTTGTTTTTCATGATTCCATAATTTATTCCTCAGAATTGAGTGAGTCCATATTTTTTTTCCTCTGCTTGGTCTAAAAAAGTAACCGTTACTGACTGACACAATTTTTTTTCCTGATTTCTTATAGTGTTTCTTAAAGCCAGAAAGTTGCCATTTGAAATTACTTTAGTTTTGTGTCATGTCTGTGATCTGCTTTTTTTCTACAAAATTAAACAACTGAATGAACATCCTCCGAGGCCGGTGATTCCATAATTTTTGCCAGGGGTTGTAGAGGGTCTTGCACAACCCAACCACCGTTGAGAGCATTGCAAACAATGCTGTCAGAGTGGCCTCTGCTGGACAAACTACATAATGACAATTTCCAAAAGCAAAAGTGTTTTTCTGCAGATTGGTAAAATTATTTTTATATCAGCAAAAATAATGCAGAGATGACATGTTTATGAAAGGCTCATATCAGCTGATATTTTCGGCTAACTGATATATCAGTCAGTTTTCTTTGCCTATGTGTGGACTTCTTCACAACACCAAAGGTTTGTCAGATCATCTTCAGATACATATCGTAACATGTTGATAAAAATATGAAAATGATGCTTAACTGTTCACATGGTCAAATGAAGACATGAAAATAGGAAATTCTGAGGAAATTTGAAAATGAAGTACACTTCAAAAAATTATTCTAACAGTATGAGTAATAAATATGGCTACTGCATGCTACATCATGACATAAGATGCATCTGATCTGATTACATTTTTGAACTGTACAACCCCTGGCAAAAATTATGGAATCACCGGCCTCAGAGGATGTTCATTCAGTTGTTTAATTTTGTAGAAAAAAAGCAGATCACAGACATGACACAAAACTAAAGTCATTTCAAATGGCAACTTTCTGGCTTTAAGAAACACTATAAGAAATCAAGAAAAAAAGATTGTGGCAGTCAGTAACGGTTACTTTTTTAGACCAAGTAGAGGAAAAAAATATGGAATCACTCAATTCTGAGGAAAAAATTATGGAATCACCCTGTAAATTTTCATCCCCCAAATTAACACCTGCATCAAATCAGATCTGCTCATTGACATTGACCCTATGCCATGACATTGACCCTACGTGTCTTTTTGCAAGGAATGTTTTTGCAGTTTTTGCTCTATGGCAAGATGCATTATCATCTTAAAAAATGATTTCATCATCCCGAAACATCCTTTCAATTGTCCAAAATATCAACGTAAACTTGTGCATTTATTGATGATGTAATGACAGCCATCTCCCCAGTGCCTTTACCTGACATGCAGCCCCATATCATCAATGACTGTGGAAATTTACATGTTCTCTTCAGGCAGTCATCTTTATAAATCTCATTAGAAAGGCACAAAACAAAAGTTCCAGCATCATCACCTTGCCCAATGCTGATTCGAGATTCATCACTGAATATGACTTTCATCCAGTCATCCACAGTCCACGATTACTTTTCCTTAGCCCATTGTAACCTTGTTTTTTTCTGTTTAGGTGTTAATGATGCCTTTCGTTTAGCTTTTCTGTATGTAAATCCCATTTCCTTTAGGCGGTTTCTTACAGTTCGGTCACAGACGTTGACTCGTTTCCTCCCATTCGTTCCTCATTTGTTTTGTTGTACATTTTTCGATTTTTGAGACATATTGCTTTAAGTTTTCTGTCTTGACGCTTTGATGTCTTCCTTGGTCTACCAGTATGTTTGCCTTTAACAACCTTCCCATGTTGTTTGTATTTGGTCCAGAGTTTAGACACAGCTGACTGTGAACAACCAACATCTTTTGCAACATTGCGTGATGATTTACCCTCTTTTAAGAGTTTGATAATCCTCTCCTTTGTTTCAATTGGCATCTCTCGTGTTGGAGCCATGATTCATGTCAGTCCACTTGGTGCAACAGCTCTCCAAGGTGTGTTCACTCCTTTTTAGATGCAGACTAACGAGCAGATCTGATATGATGCAGGTGTTAGTTTTGGGATGAAAATTTACAGGGTGATTCCATAATTTTTTCCTCAGAATTAAGTGATTCCATATTTTTTTCCTCTGCTTGATCTAAAAAAGTAACCGTTACTGACTGCCACAATCTTTTTTTCTTGATTTCTTATAGTGTTTCTTAAAGCCAGAAAGTTGCCATTTGAAATGACTTTAGTTTTGTGTCATGTCTGTGATCTGCTTTTTTTCTACAAAATTAAACAACTGAATGAACATCCTCCGAGGCCGGTGATTCCATCATTTTTGCCAGGGGTTGTACAGAAAATATTAGCCCCAATCATGTTTTAAAGTTGTACATACCATATCAAAGGAGATATGAATGTCAGAAATTGGACAGAAAGGCTCGCTTGACAAAAGGAATGTAATTTAAATTTAAAAGGTCTGTAGTTTCAAAACTATTAGAGATACAGACCTAATATTTTGGATTTCTCCATAGGTTTGGTACTTCTGATATTTTATTCGGGGGGTGGGGGCAGGGTGACCTTGTGAAACCAGAACATGATAGAAAACTGGTTTTGATTTCTGAGATGGTAGGATATTACTAATTTGGACAGATGAGCCAATATGATGGTGTAATCTGAGTGTAATAATTCACACATTTTGGGGGTAATTTGGTTTATTTCCGAAGTACATTTTTTTATGTCTTTCATTTTCAAACCTCTACATTAAATATATATATATAACAATTAAAATGAAACCCTGTTCATGACTCCCAATACAGCTCTTTGCTTCAAATAGGAAAAAAAACATTACATAACTGCTTATAATGTACTCTTGGACATACATACTGACTGAAATGTTTCACTTTAAGGTATTTCATTCAGTTTGTGTAAAGTATGGGCAATACGTATGAATGTAGTACCGGGATTACTGATCCACTATATGCAGCTTCAATAGCACAGTGTGGAAAACAAAAAAGGAATGCTCCAGTGATGATAAAGGTGTCAAAGGGCAACATGGCAGTGCAGGGGTTAGCACTCCCACCTTCTAAGATGACCATGGCTTTGAAGCAGAAGTGGGGGTATATTTCCTTTGTCTGTGTGGATTTTTTCACAGTCCAATCACATTTATCTTAACAGCTGAATCCAGAGCCCGACTGATAAATCTCTTGGCCAATGATATCTACTGATAGGAGCCTTTTACGAACATACTGATATCGTCCTTATTCTTGCCAATACAAAAACTTCTATTTTACAAAAAAAAAAAAAAAAAAGAAAAAGAAAAAAAAAAAACAATGCAGAAAAACACTTTGGCTGTTGCAAATTGTGTCATTACATAATCTGTCCAGCAAAAGGTGCTCCGATGGCATTGTTTACAATGCTGTCAAGCATGGTTGGGACCCCCATCACCTCTTGATCACAACAGCTACAAGAGACAGAGGGAAAGTGACCAGCTGACATTCATTTTCAGCCAGAGTGGTCATTTTACAATGACGAGAAAAATGGTTGCTTTGCTGCCAGCATGTTGGGGCCATAGAAGATGAGGAAGTCTATTTTAAGCAAACACTAAGCAATTCAACACAGCAGCTGCCAATCCAAGCAACTGTAGTATGATGGCAGTGAGACATGCATTGTTGTTTATATTTATACTTATTTATAATAAAGTTCATGTTTAAACTGTAAAACATCAAGTTTCAATTACATTTCTCTGTCATAAGGGTTTAATAATGAAATGTTTCCTTGTAATTTTTTATGAAAGTATCAGCAGATGTATCAATATTGTAAATTTTCAATTCCTTGATATCAATATGAGCAACCCCAAAAAACCTTTATTGATCGGGCTCTAGTCTTAACATCTTTCCTCGTTTTAAACACAGTTTTATCCAAACATTATGCATCTCTTAAGTAATGAGTAAGCTGCTGTTCCAAGCTGCTAAATTCTGCATCAGGCAGAAGATACTTCTGAATTATACCAATTATATGTTCCTCACTCGTGAGATCAAAGTCCTGCTTGTTCTTGAAGAGTAAGTGTCCAGCTAGTTCACAAAGTGCAATATTGAAAGCAGATTGGTCTTTGACACCAAAGCAGGATTTTCTGGGCCACACAGCAATACGCACACCAGCCCTCGAGGCGCGTTCCATTTCATTCTGCATACGGTCATTAGGTGGACATCCCCGGGTCATGAACAGGTTGTGAGCCACATTACCAGCAACAAGAAAGTCTGTGACTTGACAAACGACACTGGCAACTTTCTCCACACAGTCTAATTCTGTGTAAAACATAAAGCCGATGGGAAAGTCCGTCAAGCGATAAAATCCCTTTTCAGGAAGTAGTGGTTCGAGTGATGCAGATTCAAGCCTTAGCTCGTGGTTTAGGTAATAAACATGTAAATGCAAGTGATTGACAGACGCTAATGCTCCAAGACTGTTGAAACCCACATGAAAACCTGGGTTGGAGCTCAGGAGCACAGATTCAATTCCAACCTGAATGGCAAAAGCTGTCAGGACTTGTGGCAAACAGTGTTCTAGATCTGGAACCAACAGACAATGCCCAAATTCCAAAGGGCTTACATTGACCATAACAGACATCCTGCAGGGTTGTTGTAACTTTCCGTTTTCAAGCGCACCTGGCCCCCAACCAGCATCCTTCATAGCCTCAAATATGATTTCTTCTGGATTGATTTTGTTGAAATTGAACAGCTTGTCATTGAACTCCTGCTGAACACTCAGGATCTCCTGAGGCTTTCGTTTCTCTTGTGCCCTTTTGACATTCAGCTGGGTGACAAATTTGTGCGGGCCTGGCAGGATTCGTGTCTCCACATCACTCAGATGGTAGCGAAAAAATCCCCTGTCCATTCTGTCTTTCCAGCCAGCTTGTAGAATTGTGTCAAACTTTGTTGGCGTTGGTGCCACACAGGAACTGCTTCCATCAGCCCGACACACATTTGTGATAAAATCCTGGTGGCTGTAGACAAAGTGTAGCGGCATAGTGGGATCTGTGGACACAAGTGAACAGAGAGGTGAGACGTTTCACAACAAAGCTACCTGTGGTGGTGTCACGATGCTGAAGTATATGACGAGTCACCTGGGAAGCCAGTGAACAGAAAGAAGACAGACTGAAACAGGGTTTTTCAAAAATAAATAATTAAATTTACAATTAAATAAAGTGCCAGTTTTCAAGTATAGTCTCTGTTTTGGCCAGCAGAGGGGGCTGGCTGTTCGTTTACCAACCATTTGCTTGATTAGTGTTAATAAGGTCCAAATAGGTGTGGATGCAAATGAAGGAAGCCGTCATTAGGCTGACAAAACAAAATAGGCAGAAAGCAGAAACAGGAGTAGCGAATCAACAATTTGGTTGTGTGTAAATGACAGAAGAAGAAAGAAAGTAAATGACAGAAGAATTCTTGACTTGGTCAAGCCAACCAGCCCCTTTACAACATCTAACCTAGTCAAGAGGATTCTTGAGGAGGCAATCTGGACACCTTTCTTAATGAAAATACAGAAAAGACGTAAAACCACTGGTAAAGCTCAGAAACAGGAAGGAAAGATTAGACTTCACCACAAAACGCATAAAATGAAAGGCATCAGAGTGCTAATGAACACCCTGCATGCTCTACCCACCACAATATAAATGTACAAATAAATATACATACATATGTCATGTCTTTGACTATGTATGACTACATCATATGACTTTTGTATGACCTCATTTTGAAGTCATTCATACAAATCAATCGCAGATATTTTGCTGATCAGTAAATGGCCTAGATCACTTATCTAGGATTCTTGATTGTTCTTCTTCTTTGTCTTTCGGCTGTTCCCGTTAGGGGTCGCCACAGCAGATCAATCGTTTCCATCTCACCCTGTCCTCTGTATCTTCCGCTGTCACACCAACCACCTGCATGTCCTCCCTCAGCACATCCATAAACCTCCTCTTTGGCCTCCCTCTTCTCCTCCTGCCTGGTGGCTCCATCCTCAGCATCCTTTTCCCTATATACCCTGGGTCCCTCCTCTGCACATATCAAAACCATCTCAATCTCGTCTCTCTGACTTTGTCTCCAAACCGTCCCACCTGAGCTGTCCCTCTGATATGTTCATTCCTAATCTTGTCCATTCTCGTCACTCCCAAAGAGAATCTCAACATCTTCAACTCTGCCACCTCCAGCTCTGCCTCCTGTCTTTTTGTTAGTGCCACTATCTCTAAGCTGTACAACATAGCTGGTCTCACTACTGTCTTGTAAACTTTCTCCTTCAATCTTGCTGATATTCTTCGGTCACACATCACTCCTGCCACCTTTCTCCACCCACTCCACCCTGCCTGCACTCTCTTCTTCATCTCTCTACCACACTCTCCATTACTTTGAACAGTTGACTCCAAATATTTAAACTCATCTACTTTCACCACTTCTACTCCCTGTAACTGCACTATTCCACTGGGCTCCCTCCCATTCACACACATATACTCAGTCTTGTTTCTACTGACTTTTCATTCCACCTCTCTCCAGACTGACCTCTCCAGACAAGACTCAACTTGCTGTCTACTCTCACTACAGATCACAATGTCATCTACATCATAGTCCATGGGGACTCCTGTCTGATCTCATCCGTCAACCTGTCCATCACCACTGCAAACAAGAAAGGACTCAGAGCTGATCCTTGGTGTAATCCCACCTCCAACCTTGAATGATTCTGTCATTCCGACTGCGCATCTCACCACTGTCACGGTATTCTTCTACATGTCCTGCACTACCCTAACATACTTCTCTGCCACTCCAGACTTCCTCATACAATACCACAGCTCTTCTCTTGGCACCCTATCATAAGGTTTTTTCTAAGTCCACAAACACACAATGTAACTCTTTCTGGCCTTCTCTGTACTTCTCCAACAGTATTCTCAGAGCAAACATTGCATCTGTAGTGCTCTTTCTTGGCATGAAACCATATTGCACACAACAGTCTTCCTCCTTCAGCTTCCACCATCTGATCCTTTATTGAGCTCTCACTCTCTTCTTCTTCTTACCTCTAAAGTCATCCTACAAACAACCATCCTATGCTGTCTAATGACACTCTCTCCTGCCACCACCTTACAGTCTCTGATTTCTTTTAGCTGTTAAGATATATTTTTTGTACCACGATTTCCTTGACCATGATATCTGACCAAACTATTTCAAATCAAATCAAATCAATTTTATTTATATAGCACCAAATCACAACAAACAGTTGACCCAAGGGGCTTTATATTGTAAGTCAAGGCCATACAATAATTACGGAAAAACCCCAACGGTCAAAACGATCCCCTGTGAGAAAGCACTTGGCGACAGTGGGAAGGAAAAACTCCCTTTTAACAGGAAGAAACCTCCAGCAGAACTAGGCTCAGGGAGGGGCAGCCTTCTGCTGGGACTGGTTGGGGCTGAGGGAGAGAACCAGGAAAAAGACATGCTGTGGAGGGGAGCAGAGATCAATCACTAATGATTAAATGCAGAGTGGTGCATACAGAGCAAAAAGAGAAAGAAACACTCAGTGCATCATGGGAACCCCCCAGCAGTCTAAGTCTATAGCAGCATAACTAAGGGATGGTTCAGGTTCACCTGATCCAGCCCTAACTATAAGCTTTAGCAAAAAGGAAAGTTTTAAGCCTAATCTTAAAAGTAGAGAGGGTGTCTGTCTCCCTGATCTGAATTGGGAGCTGAAGACTCTGCCTCCCATTCTACTCTTACAAACCCTAGGAACTACAAGTAAGCCTGCAGTCTGAGAGCGAAGCGCTCTATTGGGGTGATATGGTACTGAGGTCCCTAATATGAGGTCCCTAAGATAAGATGGGACCTGATTATTCAAAACCTTATAAGTAAGAAGAAGAATTTTAAATTCTATTCTAGAATTAACAGGAAGCCACTGAAGAGAGGCCAATATGGGTGAGATATGCTCTCTCTTTCTAGTCCCTGTCAGTACTCTAGCTGCAGCATTTTGAATTAACTGAAGGCTTTTCAGGGAACTTTTAGGACAACCTGATAATAATGAATTACAATAGTCCAGCCAAGAGGAAATAAATGCATGAATTAGTTTTTCAGCATCACTCTGAGACAAGACCTTTCTAATTTTAGAGATATTGCGCAAATGCAAAAAAGCAGTCCTACATATTTGTTTAATATGCGCTTTGAATGACATATCCTGATCAAAAATGACTCCAAGATTTCTCACAGTATTACGAGAGGTCAGGGTAATGCCATCCAGAGTAAGGATCTGGTTAGACACCATGTTTCTAAGATTTGTGGGGCCAAGTACAATAACTTCAGTTTTATCTGAGTTTAAAAGCAGGAAATTAGAGGTCATCCATGTCTTTATGTCTGTAAGACAATCCTGCAGTTTAGCTAATTGGTGTGTGTCCTCTGGCTTCATTGATAGATAAAGCTGGGTATCATCTGCGTAACAATGAAAATTTAAGCAATGCTGTCTAATAATACTGCCTAAGGGAAACATGTATAAAGTGAATAAAACTGATCCTAGCACAGAACCTTGTGGAACTCCATAATTAACCTTAGTCTGTGAAGAAGATTCCCCATTTACATGAACAAATTGTAATCTATTAGATAAATATGATTCAAACCACCGCAGCGCAGTGCCTTTAATACCTATGGCATGCTCTAATCTCTGTAATAAAATTTTATGGTCAACAGTATCAAAAGCAGCACTGAGGTCTAACAGAACAAGCACAGAGATGAGTCCACTGTCTGAGGCCATAAGAAGATCATTTGTAACCTTCACTAATGCTGTTTCTGTACTATGATGAATTCTAAAACCTGACTGAAACTCTTCAAATAGACCATTCCTCTGCAGATGATCAGTTAGCTGTTTTACAACTACCCTTTCAAGAATTTTTGAGAGAAAAGGAAGGTTGGAGATTTGCCTATAATTAGCTAAGATAGCTGGGTCAAGTGATGGCTTTTTAAGTAATGGTTTAATTACTGCCACCTTAAAAGCCTGTGGTACATAGCCAACTAATAAAGATAGATTGATCATATTTAAGATCGAAGCAAAGGCGCTTTTCCAGTTCACAAAAGGCGCTTTTCCACTTCACAAAAGTAGCACTACTTCCACTTCACAAAAGTAGCACTACTCGGCTCGACTCTACTCGGTTTTTTCGCTTTTCCATTAGGGTAGTTTTTAGTACCGGGTAAGTTTTTTTAGTACCTGCTCGGGAGCGGTTCCAAGCGAGCCGAGCCGATACTAAAATGTGACGTCAACAGGCTGCTGGCCACTGATTGGTCAGAGAACGTCGTCACTAGATGAGTCATGAGTGCGCCGTCCGAGAGGAAAATCAAAACCCGCCATTTTTAAATAGTCACAGCGGCGTTACAGCGACCGTCGTTTTCTTTTGTTTCACGGCGAGTTATTTTTTTTTTTTACTCACACAAAACCACACCGTGGTCTGTGGATGAGCTGCGGACGTTTATGTTTGGTAGCGGAGGAGAAAATACAGAGTGGATGAAGCGATCCGAAATGAGGCCGCACTCGGCTCACCGGACATTACAGCAACTCAGAGAACAGCTGAAAAAGCTTAAAAGTGATTAAAGGACCACAATGACCGGAGTAGGTCGGACCGTAAAAGGGCTGGAAACGGTACGACCGCAGGAACGCTGTTTACGGACAACACCGGCGAGCAACGGGATATTTAAGATCGAAGCATTAATTAATGGTAAGGCTTCCTTGAGCAGCCTGGTAGGAATGGGGTCTAATAGACATGTTGATGGTTTGGAGGAAGTAACTAATGAAAATAACTCAGACAGAACAATCGGAGAGAAAGAGTCTAACCAAATACCGGCATCACTGAAAGCAGCCAAAGATAACAATATGTCTTTGGGATGGTTATGAGTAATTTTTTCTCTAATAGTTAAAATTTTATTAGCAAATAAAGTCATGAAGTCATTACTAGTTAAAGTTAAAGGAATACTCGGCTCAATAGAGCTCTGACTCTTTGTCAGCCTGGCTACAGTGCTGAAAAGAAACCTGGGGTTGTTCTTATTTTCTTCAATTAGTGATGGGTAGTAAGATGTCCTAGCTTTACGGAGGGCTTTTTTTTATAGAGCAACAGACTCTTTTTCCAGGCTAAGTGAAGATCTTCTAAATTAGTGAGACGCCATTTCCTCTCCAACTTACAGGTTATCTGCTTTAAGCTGCGAGTTTGTGAGTTATACCACGGAGTCAGGCACTTCTGATTTAAGGCTCTCTTTTTCAGAGGAGCTACAGCATCCAAAGTTGTCTTCAATGAGGATGTAAAACTATTGACAAGATACTCTATCTCACTCACAGAGTTTAGGTAGCTACTCTGCACTATGTTGGTATATGGCATTAGAGAACATAAAGAAGGAATCACATCCTTAAACCTAGTTACAGCGCTTTCTGAAAGACTTCTAGTGTAATGAAACTTATTCCCCACTGCTGGGTAGTCCATCAGAGTAAATGTAAATGTTATTAAGAAATTATCAGACAGAAGGGAGTTTTCAGGGAATACTGTTAAGTCTTCAATTTCCATACCATAAGTCAGAACAAGATCTAAGATATGATTAAAGTGGTGGGTGGACTCATTTACATTTTGAGCAAAGTCAATTGAGTCTAATAATAGATTAAATGCAGTGTTGAGGCTGTCATTCTCAGCATCTGTGTGGATGTTAAAATCACCCACTATAATTATCTTATCTGAGCTAAGCACTAAGTCAGACAAAAGGTCTGAAAATTCACAGAGAAACTCACAGTAATGACCAGGAGGACGATAGATAATAACAAATAAAACTGGTTTTTGGGACTTCCAATTTGGATGGACAAGACTAAGAGTCAAGCTTTCAAATGAATTAAAGCTCTGTCTGGGTTTTGGATTAATTAATAAGCTGGAATGGAAGATTGCTGCTAATCCTCCGCCTCGGCCCGTGCTACAAGCGTTCTGGCAGTTAGTGTGACTTGGGGGTGTTGACTCATTTAAACTAACATATTCATCCTGCTGTAACTGTTGTGTGGGCCGCTGAAGAGGAGGTACTGCTGGCCCACCACCACCAGAGGGCGCCCTGCCTGGAGTGCGGGCTCCAGGCACCAGAGGGCGCTGCCGCCTTATGGGAGTAGCCTGGGTGACAGCTGTCACCCATCACCAGACACAGCTGTTCCACTCAGCACAGAGGTATATCAGGAGGACGGCGTCTCCACCTCAGAGCCGAGATATCGCCTAAGACTGAGGTAATATTCTCTGCATTTATATTCTGAACAACCAGCTAAACTTGTTAAACCTTTTCAGGACTGTTGACTACTGATAGCTTCATTGCTTGGATAAGTACTCACCTTCCTGCTGTACTTTGACAAGAGGTGGAGGCGGCTTCTCCCCTCTCCGTTACTTGGTGCGGTCGCATCCACACCTGTGTGTTGTTGCTCTCTCCCGCCAGCAGTACCGGATCCGACGAGCGGAGGCAGTGGCCACCTGGGAATTCGGGACTTGGCGGTTCCAGTATTTCTAGGGTTCGGTGGCAGAGGAGATCTGGGTGGTTCCGGTTCGACTGAGACGGACGTCTCCTACCTTCGAGCCTGCCCCCACGACACCAGCGGATTCGACCCCAAATTGTGATTGTTGTATTTATTGTGCTCGTTTCACAATAGTAAACCTTGTTATTTACCTTCTCCATTGTCCGTTCATTGCGCCCCCTGTTGTGGGTCCGTGTTCCTACACTTTCACAACAGTAACCAGGTTTCTGTAAGGCAGAATAAATCAATATGTTGATCAATTATTATATCATTTACTAACAGGGACTTAGAAGAGAGAGACCTAATGTTTAATAGACCACATTTAACTGTTTTAGTTAAATTTAGTGGTGCAGTTGAAGGTGCTATATTTTTCCTTTTTGAATTTTTATGCTTAAATAGATTTTTGCTGGTTATTGGTGGTCTGGGAGCAGGCACCGTCTCTACGGGGATGGGGTAATGAGGGGATGGCAGGGGGAGAGAAGCTGCAGAGTGGTGTGTAAGACTACAACTCTGCTTCCTGGTCCCAACCCTGGATAGTCACAGTTTGGAGGATTTAAGAAAATTGGCCAGATTTCTAGAAATGAGAGCTGCTCCATCCAAAGTGGGATGGATGCCGTCTCTCCTAACAACACCAGGTTTTCCCCAGAAGCTTTGCCAATTATCTATGAAGCCCACTTCATTTTTTTCAACATCTAATCACCTCCAGGTATCTAGTCAAGTAATTTTCTCAACAAGTTTGATCTTGTTGAGAAAATTATGAGAATATGGGTTCTTGGTTAAAAATAAAAGAAAGAAAAAAGTTCATGCTATTAAAAAAAAGTTTTTGACACGATATTTTCCTTGATTTTTGATCAAACAACTTCAAAAATCTAACCACCTCTAGATATCTGCCAAGTTCTGCGACAAGATATTTTGAACAGGTGAAAGTATGATTAACTTGTACCAGAATTACGACAACATACGCCAGTTTGCACAAGGAACTGAGCAACTCCTGAGTCCAACACCTCATATGGCAACATGGCGGGGCAGTGTTACCGGATGGGGTTACCACATAGCCGAGTACGGCTGTCTGTGGAAGAGAATTTGTTTTTGTTTTGTTTTGACTGACAGTGCTACTGCTTTCTGAAAGCAGAATAATGAAATCTGGAGTGTGTGGGACTAAACGGTCAGATTTAACCCAATTTTGCCAAACTGATAGGTTGGTGCTTTACAGTGCTGACGGCAGAACATGATTTATTTTATTTATTTTGCTCTTTAATCCCTGTAGGAAGAGTGGGCAGGAGGAAAGGTGAGGAGAACACAAACTTGAAGAGCGGGAATCTGTTGACCAAAGTCTGCCAAAGTGTTTTGTCTGGTCGTTATTAAAAACTAACAGGAAGTAGAAGAGTAAGGAGGGAAAAAAATCAAATCAAATCATTGAATAGCGTCATGTTTTCACCACCAAAGAGGTTTCCCCCGGTTTCCACTGAAAAAAAACTGACTACTTTATTATAGTTGCCTCTCACCTAATCAGAAGAAGCGTCTTGAATTATGAAATATCTTCCACCAGAATCTTCCACTAAACAGCATCACAAAAAACACAACTTCCGTGTTGTAAATATGTCTGTTTCCGGTTCATGCGCTCCAGAATAAAAGGAATAACAAAACAGTCTCGTCCAAAGTTTGACTTAAAAAATTACAGAATGACAGAATGATAGCCACATTTCCAAAGTATGTTAATTTTAACCATATTCATCATCTGATAGATAGATAGATAGATAGATAGATAGATAGATAGATAGATAGATAGATAGATAGATAGATAGATAGATAGATAGAAGTTGAATTTAAAAAATGTAGTTAATTGTTTACAACTGAATCTGGATGTGCAATGTGCAGTATGGGTCCAGGATTATTGATCTACTGCATACAGCTTCAGTTACACACACACACACACACACACACACACACACACACACACACACACACACACACACACACACACACACACACACACACACAGAGAGAGAGAGAGAGAGAGAGAGAGAGATCTAATATATCTATTTAATACATCTTATATATATATATATATATATATATATATATATATATATATATATATATATATATATATATATATATATATATATATATATATCTCCTGACAGAATTTTAAGGGGGGGGGGGGGGGGGGTTTGCCATTTTTCAGAGAATATGAATAACACAAAAACTTTTTTTTTTCCCACTCATGTTTAGTGGTTGGGTGACGCCATTTACTGTCAAGCAACTGTGTTTACCCTTTTTAAATCATAATGATACAGAAACTAGCCAAATGACCCTGATCAGAAGTTTACATACCCCTGTTCCTAATACTGTGTATTGCCCCCATTAACATCAATAACAGGAATTGCTGTCATAATTGCTGTAGATAAAGTCCAAGACATATTCAGTGACTTGGAAATGTTCATGTATCCATTCCCCGACTTGTCTGAATAAAACTGTCAATAAAATGGATTATTAAAGGTATTATACCAAAACATTCCATTACTTATGCCACACATCATCTTGGCTTTCATATTTTATTTAATTTATATCAAGTTGTACAGATTTGCTTTCAGTTTGATTTTAAGGAAGAGAATTTTTGAATGTTTTTTTTCTTTTTTCTGTATTTGAAATGACATAAAATGTGTGAAATACCAAGTCCTCCTATACTCTTTGGAGGGCACTATATACAGTGGGGTAAAAAAGTATTCAGTCAGTCCCTGATTGTGCAAGTTCTCTGGTGAACAGTGAACAGATATCCCAGAACTACACAGAGGGACCTGATGAATGACCTGCAGAGAGCTGGGACCAAAGTAACAAAGGCTACACACTACGCAGAGAGGGACTCAAATCCTGCAGTGCCAGGCGTGTACCCCTGCTTAAGCCAGTACGTGTCCAGGCCTGTCTGGTTTGCCAGAGAGCATATGGATGATCCAGAAGAGGACTGGGAGAATATCATGTGATCAGATGAAACCAAAATAGAACATTCGTCATGTTTGGAGGAAGAAGAATGCTGAGTTGGATTCCAAGAACACCATATCTACTGTGAAGCATGGGGGTGGAAACATCATGCTTTGCGGCTGTTTTTCTGCAAAGGGGACAGGACGACTGATCCGTGTTAAGAGAAGAATGAACAGGGCCGTGTAAGCCAAATTCCATCAGTGAGAGCACTGAAGATGCAACGTGGCTGGGTCTTCCAGCATGACAATGATCCCAAACACACCATTCAGGCAACGAAGGAGTGGCACCATAAAAAGCATTTCAAGGTCCTGGAGTGGCCAAGCCAGTCTCCAGACCTCAACCCCATAGAAACCCTGTTGAAAGAGTTGAAAGTCCATGTTGCCCAGCGACGACCCCAAAACATCACTGCTCTAGAGGAGATCTGCATGGAGGAATGGGCCAAAACACCAGCTACAGTGTGTGCTAACCTGGCGAAGACTTACAGGAAACGTTTGACCTCTGTCATCGCCAACAAAGATTATGTCACAAAGTACTGAGTTGAACTTTTGTTATTGACCAAATATTTTCCATCATAATTTACAAATAAATTCTTTAAAAATCCTACAATGTGATTTCCTGGAATTTTTTTCTCATTTTGTCTCTCATAGTTGAAGTGTACTTATGATGAAAATTACAGACCTCTCTCATCTTTCTAAGTAGGGGAACTTGCACAAGCAGGGACTGACTAAATACTTTTTTACCCCACTGTGTGTGTAGGGATATATATATATATATATATATATATATATATAAGTCAAAGGATAGAAAATAGAAACAAAGCTGAAAACATCAAGGTTTCCAATAAGCCACAAAATAAATTATAAATCACCCTTAAAATTCATGATATTGTTTTAATCTCTATAGTATAGATCTCACCCATGCCTTTATACATAAAATAACTGTGTTAGTAGACAAAAGCAGCTGTGCCCTGTTCGTTCTGAGGTCTAATACCATCGTAAAGTTATGAGGCTGTTACTGTTTTTGGATTCTTTTACTGTATCATTATTGTATTTTTCTCCTCAATTATGATATAACTTTTAGACACAAAGCAATAATTTGCAATGCTGATGATGATGAATCCCTCACTTCCCGCGGTGTGATCGGCAGCCTAATAACACTAATTAGTTGGTGACTGAAGTATAAAGAAGAGTAATCCATGGTTGTTCTCTTCTACACTGTCTACTGGTTGCTAGTGTCGGTCATCAAGTTGGTGAACCCTTATTTTTGTGATATGAAGGATCAGACATATTGCTTATCACAAGACAAGGCAAGGAAGCATGAATCCCTGTTGCCAGTGAAGAAAAACAAGACGGGAAACAAGACAGTTGTATGAAGTTGCAGATCACCACTATCTGGTGTTAAATCCAACACACTGTAACTCTAAAAGTTAACCCCTGTATGTCATTCATTGACCCCTACTTGACTATAGCTGCCACTTTGGGAAGGTTATCACATGTTTGTGTACATGCCATGGTATAATGAGGCTGTGCTTGGTGGAACTTGCATGGACTCTACTTTAGAATGTTAATGTCAAAGTGAGTGGTTATACCCTAATAAAAGCATAAATGCATCATTTTGTGACATTCTCTACTGTCTGACACAACCAGTCTTAACTACTCTAGTGACTCAGCATAGACCAAGAGTAATTTTAGCTCACTTAATGCATAACAATTTGCAACTATCCTTTTTTTCCCCAGATGACCTGTGTAGGCTCAAATTAACTGTGAAAGATTGAGCAGCTGGCCAATCAGATGCTGTGGTTATTTTGGATACTGCATGCTTTTGGACCTCGCACAGGCAGTGACGGGCAGAGTTGTGTATTTTTGCCACTCAGATTTGGTGCTCACCACAACAGCAACTTCAGCTGCTACTTTAATTTTCATTTCACGTCATACTGCAAACAGAGACAATAAAGAAAAAAAATGGATGCAAGCAACAATGGAGTAAGTACAGCCGTGTTTTAAACTTTTAATATGTGTGTGAAGACGGATAAGAATGACTTTTTTTTAATGTGTGTGGGGTTTTTTATGTTTCTTGTTTGTCTTATTAAAGTTTGTTAATGTAGGCACATTATGTTCAAGATAATACTGACATTTGCTTGGCAGAACACATGAGATGCCTTTCTAGTTATTTTTAATACTGCCATTAGTATATATTACATTATGACATAATAAATATCACATGTTGGTTTGTTACACTAAATTTGTTCTTAAAATGAAAGTTTTGATCATTTAAATACATATACAATATTTATGGGAAATATGAATGTGGTTTTAAAGATGAAAGCCTCTTGCCAACCTCCAAAAAATTGCTGATGGATAACAGTGAGGATCCATATTTCCTGCCCTAATAACAATATTACTTACTTTATTTTGTTTACTGGCCCTTTAGATATCTGATAATTTTGTCCCACATTGCTTTACAGGAAGGAGACAGACCTCAAGATAAAACTCACCATCTAAATATAAATGCTACCCCAGAGGTTCAAGGTATGGCATTGTTTCATGTTATATCTCTGTGGAGCCTCAACAATGGATTTTGATTCTTGATTTTTTTTGTTTGTTTCGTTTGTTTACTTTTAAATTTTGTTGGTGTGTGTGTGTGTAGTTTCACAACTACATAATCCATTTTTCCATGTAGCCTCCATGAACTGTTAAAGGGCTAGTACCTTGGGACATTTTGGTGGCACTGATGTGTGTTAAGGGGAATATACTGTACATATATAATTAATACATCTTTGAAGTGAGTTAGTACAGTACCTGCAGTGTAGCTCTTCCCTAAAACCACAGTAAACCAAATGTAGGAAGGTTTGTTCATAGTGTGGAGTTTACAAGGGCTCTGGTTGTGAACTAAGTTGAAATTTTATTGTCAAACTGGCGATTGATACATTAAATATATACAAATAACTCACCTTATTTGTTTAATCCATCACCACTATACATAAGAAGTAAAAAAAGTCCACATTTGTGCTCAGATTGGTCTTTGGTCTTGAAAAGATAGGACAGGACCATCTTGAGTGTTGTCTTGGACATGTCACACTTCAGAGCTCTATACCCCTGAAGGCTATAAGAATGTCATGATGAGGTTAGGCTACGTTATGATGTTATGTAATTTATATGGGCGCAAATATTTATCATTATTAAGAAGATGCAACTGGGGTGGTGTGATGGCAGATGAAAACAATATTCCATTCAAAGTTCCCACAGCTCTCACCTGAAATTTTGAGTGTCGTTGTGCTGTACCAGAGGGTACATCACAAGGTGGAGGGTGCAGTGGGGGTGGGGGGGGGGGGGGGGTTCCCAAGACGTAGCAACTGGGGCAGTGTGACATCAGATGAGTCAATATTCCAATCAAGGGATTCTGTCATCTGGACTAAATAGTCCAGTCAATAGTTGTGAGTAGCACAATGGGCCAGCTCCTATAACCCCAATTCCAATGAAGTTGAGATGTTGTACAAAATGTAAATAAAAACAGAATACAATGATTTGCAAATGATTTCAACCTATATTCATTTGAATACACCACAAAGACAAGATATTTAATGTTCAAACTGATAAACGTTATTGTTTTTGTGTAAATATTTGCTCATTTTGAAATGGATGCCTGCAACACATTTCAAAAAAGTTGGGATGGGGCAACAAAAGTGTTATGTGTCGGACGCAGCCCGGAGAACCGACCAGCGTTTGAAGGACCCAGTATAAAATAAGCAGAGCACGGTGCAAAGGATAACAGAGTTTAATGAACATAACAGTGCTGTGAAAAAATATAAAAGTGCGCGGTCTGGCGTGGTGGTTTTGCGGTGCACTCCCAGCAGCGCTAACGGTCCGGAGCCAGAACCAATTCGGACCCAAGGACCCCGCCGACACCCCCCAGGTAGCCGCGACAAACCGAGTCTGTGAAAGAAGGAATCATTATGTGAGTCCACACTCAACACACAGAGAGAACGCTCAAAGGTGCACAAACAGCAAACACTTCCTGGCTTAATTACTAATCAGCTTCCCACCCTGCAGGCATGGAACACCCAGTTCACAAAACTCCACTGCAGTGGAAGCTGATTACACGACCAACATACAGCTCAATATAATAAGGTGTGAGGGACACCACATTTACTGACTGTATAAATGTTAGTCACAAAATCTAACGTACCTCAGGAAGTGTGCTGACGAGCGTGAGACCTCACCCCCTCCTCTTTCACAGACCATGCATCAAACCTGGACGTTCTCTGCATCCACTGATGATGAGATGGCTCCCGAGACGACGATCTCACCCGTCTGGTCACAAGGTCGAGTCTCTGGCAAATACACACTGTGTACTCCAGTCTTAAATGCCACCATGTTCCAATCCATGTAGATGCACCACAGCTGTGAGTCCTGACGAGCCGCAGGTGATCAGCCTCAGGTGATCAGGGTGAGGTCCTGATAAACTCAGCTACACAGCCACTCAGTCCCAAATGCAAGCCACCTGGAAGGAAAAACAAAAGACAGAAACAAAAAGGCAGCCAGGCCCCCCCAGCCATACAACAGTACCCCACCCTCACAGGAAGCCTCCCGGCGACCACACAAACCTGGCCCAGGGACCATGGCTGGAAACCGTATCCGCATTCATCTTCCAACAGAATCTTCATCTAACAGAACGGTTGATGTCTTCTCCTCTGGCTGCATCTTTGCCCTTGTTTCTATCAGTCAATTAGCACAGGTTTGGCCAGGAGTTCTTGAACCTGTGCGGTCAGCCTTTGTCCAACCATGTTCACAGTCTGATAAGTCATAAAACAAAAAAGACAAACACAAACAACCAAAACACCCCCCCCCCTCCCCAGGGGACCATCCCATCAAACCCCGGGAAGAGGAGAAAAGAAAAACACAACCCAAACGTAAGCTTACAAATAAAAACACTAACACCCCCCCCCCCCCCTAATGACATGTAGGGACCAACACCCCCCAGAGGACATCCTGCCAGCTCCAGGAGTAATAACCACAGCCGAGGTCCCTCTGGGATCCAATGTCACCCACGGGGACTCCCAGCGCCTCCCAGAGGACCATTCCATCAACCCCAGGAGACGCCTCCCCTCATGACCAACGGACCCAGCCCCGGCCGTCTATGGCTAGATGGACCCACAGCCCTTTCCCCCCCAGAGGACACCACAGTCAAACCCTGAGGGTGGAAACTGGGGGGAAAAACAAAAGGAGAAAAAAAAACATACAAACAAAACAACCCCAACCCCACCCCCTTGGCGCAGTGGAAACTGGAAGCACGTCCAGTGTCACCAACCGTGACTATACCCCAGAAGCCAACCGGGAGGAGTGGAACAGCGGTTATGGCAGACGGCACAAAACGGCGCCACTCCTCCGACTTCCAAACCAGCCACCAGCTGCGGGTATATCCCACTGCCCCAAACCTCAGCCACGCTGATGGCAGATGGCTCAAAGGCGCGCTGAAGCCGGAGGTGGAACAGGGAATCAACAAACAAAAACACCCCCCCCCCCTCCCCAGGTGCAGAGGTTACCTGGGAAATGCCCAGCATAACCAAACTGCACCACTCCAGCAACGCCGACTCTACGGCTCACCCGGCTGGAGTCAGAGGAGAAGAGAAGCCATAACAAAAAACAAAACAAAAAAAAGAATAAAGAAAAAACAACCCAATTACCCCCCATCACCCCCCAGGGGACCGTCCCATCAAACCCTGGGGAGGTGAAACTAAAAAAAATAAAAAGAAAGACTAACAGACTAACATAAAGTTGCTTGGGTCCTTTTTTGTTGCTCCAAACAGGCTGCAGGGTCACAACCCCAGACACTAATAGTGGAAAACAAAAAATAAAATCCCACACAAAAACCAACTCAAAAAACACCCACAAGAAACGAACCAACACAAAACTAATCAGTGGTTTATACCGTCAAGCTCAAACAAATCGAACACACCTGTTCCAACTTAAGAGCTTAACGGTAATGTGACTCAGTCACCACAAGAGGGAGCCAGAGTGCTAAAAATGAAAAACCCTCTTTGGTGACAGAGAAAACAAACGAGCTGCTTTTCTGTGCGCAGCTGTGAGCAACACACAACCAAAAATGTGATTCAACTAAATAACACCGGAGCTGACACAACAGACGCAGTAGCTATCATTACCCGGGGAAACGGGGCTACGACTGTAACACAGGAAGCACCACGACCCGTGCCGCAGTGCTCCGCCGTGCGCGTTCACCCATTACAGACCCACTCCTGCAGCTCCCGTTCAAACCTCTTATCCGGTCGAAGTGCGACGCGAAGCCGTCACCAGTCACACTCCACCACGACCCACGGACAAGGCACAAACACAGGAACACGGCTACACGAGCGCTCAAATCAGTATTCAGTAATGGGTTCTCCAACGCGGACCATCCGGGCGGAGAGCACCCGCAACTGATCCGGATAACTTCTGAACGTCTGCTGCCGCCTTCCCGGCGCGTTACCGTCTCTGCTACCGCTGGGTCCGTGATGTTTGGCCAGAGACTACTGTTATGTGTCGGACGCAGCCCGGAGAACCGACCAGCGTTTGAAGGACCCAGTATAAAATAAGCAGAGCACGGTACAAAGGATAACAGAGTTTAATGAACATAACAGTGCTGTGAAAAAATATAAAAGTGCGCGGTCTGGCGTGGTGGTTTTGCGGTGCACTCCCAGCAGCGCTAACGGTCCGGAGCCAGAACCAATTCGGACCCAAGGACCCCGCCGACACCCCCCAGGTAGCCGCGACAAACCGAGTCTGTGAAAGAAGGAATCATTATGTGAGTCCACACTCAACACACAGAGAGAACGCTCAAAGGTGCACAAACAGCAAACACTTCCTGGCTTAATTACTAATCAGCTTCCCACCCTGCAGGCATGGAACACCCAGTTCACAAAACTCCACTGCAGTGGAAGCTGATTACACGACCAACATACAGCTCAATATAATAAGGTGTGAGGGACACCACATTTACTGACTGTATAAATGTTAGTCACAAAATCTAACGTACCTCAGGAAGTGTGCTGACGAGCGTGAGACCTCACCCCCTCCTCTTTCACAGACCATGCATCAAACCTGGACGTTCTCTGCATCCACTGATGATGAGATGGCTCCCGAGACGACGATCTCACCCGTCTGGTCACAAGGTCGAGTCTCTGGCAAATACACACTGTGTACTCCAGTCTTAAATGCCACCATGTTCCAATCCATGTAGATGCACCACAGCTGTGAGTCCTGACGAGCCGCAGGTGATCAGCCTCAGGTGATCAGGGTGAGGTCCTGATAAACTCAGCTACACAGCCACTCAGTCCCAAATGCAAGCCACCTGGAAGGAAAAACAAAAGACAGAAACAAAAAGGCAGCCAGGCCCCCCCAGCCATACAACAGTACCCCACCCTCACAGGAAGCCTCCCGGCGACCACACAAACCTGGCCCAGGGACCATGGCTGGAAACCGTATCCGCATTCATCTTCCAACAGAATCTTCATCTAACAGAACGGTTGATGTCTTCTCCTCTGGCTGCATCTTTGCCCTTGTTTCTATCAGTCAATTAGCACAGGTTTGGCCAGGAGTTCTTGAACCTGTGCGGTCAGCCTTTGTCCAACCATGTTCACAGTCTGATAAGTCATAAAACAAAAAAGACAAACACAAACAACCAAAACACCCCCCCCCCTCCCCAGGGGACCATCCCATCAAACCCCGGGAAGAGGAGAAAAGAAAAACACAACCCAAACGTAAGCTTACAAATAAAAACACTAACACCCCCCCCCCCCCCCCCCCCTAATGACATGTAGGGACCAACACCCCCCAGAGGACATCCTGCCAGCTCCAGGAGTAATAACCACAGCCGAGGTCCCTCTGGGATCCAATGTCACCCACGGGGACTCCCAGCGCCTCCCAGAGGACCATTCCATCAACCCCAGGAGACGCCTCCCCTCATGACCAACGGACCCAGCCCCGGCCGTCTATGGCTAGATGGACCCACAGCCCTTTCCCCCCCAGAGGACACCACAGTCAAACCCTGAGGGTGGAAACTGGGGGGAAAAACAAAAGGAGAAAAAAAAACATACAAACAAAACAACCCCAACCCCACCCCCTTGGCGCAGTGGAAACTGGAAGCACGTCCAGTGTCACCAACCGTGACTATACCCCAGAAGCCAACCGGGAGGAGTGGAACAGCGGTTATGGCAGACGGCACAAAACGGCGCCACTCCTCCGACTTCCAAACCAGCCACCAGCTGCGGGTATATCCCACTGCCCCAAACCTCAGCCACGCTGATGGCAGATGGCTCAAAGGCGCGCTGAAGCCGGAGGTGGAACAGGGAATCAACAAACAAAAACACCCCCCCCCCCCTCCCCAGGTGCAGAGGTTACCTGGGAAATGCCCAGCATAACCAAACTGCACCACTCCAGCAACGCCGACTCTACGGCTCACCCGGCTGGAGTCAGAGGAGAAGAGAGGGCATAACAAAAAACAAAACAAAAAAAAGAATAAAGAAAAAACAACCCAATTACCCCCCATCACCCCCCAGGGGACCGTCCCATCAAACCCTGGGGAGGTGAAACTAAAAAAAATAAAAAGAAAGACTAACAGACTAACATAAAGTTGCTTGGGTCCTTTTTTGTTGCTCCAAACAGGCTGCAGGGTCACAACCCCAGACACTAATAGTGGAAAACAAAAAATAAAATCCCACACAAAAACCAACTCAAAAAACACCCACAAGAAACGAACCAACACAAAACTAATCAGTGGTTTATACCGTCAAGCTCAAACAAATCGAACACACCTGTTCCAACTTAAGAGCTTAACGGTAATGTGACTCAGTCACCACAATCAATCAATCAATCAATCAATTTTTTTTTATATAGCGCCAAATCACAACAAACAGTTGCCCCAAGGCGCTTTATATTGTAAGGCAAGGCCATACAATAATTATGTAAAACCCCAACGGTCAAAACGACCCCCCGTGAGCAAGCACTTGGCTACAGTGGGAAGGAAAAACTCCCTTTTAACAGGAAGAAACCTCCAGCAGAACCAGGCTCAGGGAGGGGCAGTCTTCTGCTGGGACTGGTTGGGGCTGAGGGAGAGAACCAGGAAAAAGACATGCTGTGGAGGGGAGCAGAGATCGATCACTAATGATTAAATGCAGAGTGGTGCATACAGAGCAAAAAGAAAAAGAAACAGTGCATCATGGGAACCCCCCAGCAGTCTACGTCTATAGCAGCATAACTAAGGGATGGTTCAGGGTCACCTGATCCAGCCCTAACTATAAGCTTTAGCAAAAAGGAAAGTTTTAAGCCTAATCTTAAAAGTAGAGAGGGTGTCTGTCTCCCTGATCTGAATTGGGAGCTGGTTCCACAGGAGAGGAGCCTGAAAGCTGAAGGCTCTGCCTCCCATTCTACTCTTACAAACCCTAGGAACTACAAGTAAGCCTGCAGTCTGAGAGCGAAGCGCTCTATTGGGGTAATATGGTACTACGAGGTCCCTAAGATAAGATGGGACCTGATTATTCAAAACCTTATAAGTAAGAAGAAGAATTTTAAATTCTATTCTAGAATTAACAGGAAGCCAATGAAGAGAGGCCAATATGGGTGAGATATGCTCTCTCCTTCTAGTCCCCGTCAGTACTCTAGCTGCAGCATTTTGAATTAACTGAAGGCTTTTTAGGGAACTTTTAGGACAACCTGATAATAATGAATTACAATAGTCCAGCCTAGAGGAAATAAATGCATGAATTAGTTTTTCAGCATCACTCTGAGACAAGACCTTTCTGATTTTAGAGATATTGCGTAAATGCAAAAAAGCAGTCCTACATATTTGTTTAATATGCACTTTGAATGACATATCCTGATCAAAAATGACTCCAAGATTTCTCACAGTATTACTAGAGGTCAGGGTAATGCCATCCAGAGTAAGGATCTGGTTAGACACCATGTTTCTAAGATTTGTGGGGCCAAGTACAATAACTTCAGTTTTATCTGAGTTTAAAAGCAGGAAATTAGAGGTCATCCATGTCTTTATGTCTGTAAGACAATCCTGCAGTTTAGCTAATTGGTGTGTGTCCTCTGGCTTCATGGATAGATAAAGCTGGGTATCATCTGCGTAACAATGAAAATTTAAGCAATACCGTCTAATAATACTGCCTAAGGGAAGCATGTATAAAGTGAATAAAATTGGTCCTAGCACAGAACCTTGTGGAACTCCATAATTAACTTTAGTCTGTGAAGAAGATTCCCCATTTACATGAACAAATTGTAATCTGATTGTAAGAGGGAGCCAGAGTGCTAAAAATGAAAACCCTCTTTGGTGACAGAGAAAACAAACGAGCTGCTTTTCTGTGCGCAGCTGTGAGCAACACACAACCAAAAATGTGATTCAACTAAATAACACCGGAGCTGACACAACAGACGCAGTAGCTATCATTACCCGGGGAAACGGGGCTACGACTGTAACACAGGAAGCACCACGACCCGTGCCGCAGTGCTCCGCCGTGCGCGTTCACCCATTACAGACCCACTCCTGCAGCTCCCGTTCAAACCTCTTATCCGGTCGAAGTGCGACGCGAAGCCGTCACCAGTCACACTCCACCACGACCCACGGACAAGGCACAAACACAGGAACACGGCTACATGAGCGCTCAAATCAGTATTCAGTAATGGGTTCTCCAACGCGGACCATCCGGGCGGAGAGCACCCGCAACTGATCCGGATAACTTCTGAACGTCTGCTGCCGCCTTCCCGGCGCGTTACCGTCTCTGCTACCGCTGGGTCCGTGATGTTTGGCCAGAGACTACTGTTATGTGTCGGACGCAGCCCGGAGAACCGACCAGCGTTTGAAGGACCCAGTATAAAATAAGCAGAGCACGGTACAAAGGATAACAGAGTTTAATGAACATAACAGTGCTGTGAAAAATATAAAAGTGCGCGGTCTGGCATGGTGGTTTTGCGGTGCGCTCCCAGCAGCGCTAACGGTCCGGAGCCAGAACCAATTCGGACCCAAGGACCCCGCCGACACCCCCCAGGTGGCCGCGACAAACCGAGTCTGTGAAAGAAGGAATCATTATGTGAGTCCACACTCAACACACAGAGAGAACGCTCAAAGGTGCACAAACAGCAAACACTTCCTGGCTTAATTACTAATCAGCTTCCCACCCTGCAGGCATGGAACACCCAGTTCACAAAACTCCACTGCAGTGGAAGCTGATTACACGACCAACATACAGCTCAATATAATAAGGTGTGAGGGACACCACATTTACTGACTGTATAAATGTTAGTCACAAAATCTAACGTACCTCAGGAAGTGTGCTGACGAGCATGAGACCTCTCCCCCTCCTCTTTCACAGACCATGCATCAAACCTGGACGTTCTCTGCATCCACTGATGATGAGATGGCTCCCGAGACGACGATCTCACCCGTCTGGTCACAATGTCGAGTCTCTGGCAAATACACACTGTGTACTCCAGTCTTAAATGCCACCATGTTCCAATCCATGTAGATGCACCACAGCTGTGAGTCCTGACGAGCCGCAGGTGATCAGCCTCAGGTGATCAGGGTGAGGTCCTAATAAACTCAGCTACACAGCCACTCAGTCCCAAATGCAAGCCACCTGGAAGGAAAAACAAAAGACAGAAACAAAAAGGCAGCCAGGCCCCCCCAGCCATACAACAAAAAGACTGGGAAAGTTGATGAATGCTCAAAGAACACCTGTTTGGAAACAGGTGAGTGTCATGATTAGGTATAAAAGGAGCATCCCCAAAAGTCTCAGACGTTCACAAGCAAAGATGGGGCAAGGATCACCACTTTGTGAAGAACTGCGTGAAAAATAGTCCAACAGTTTAAGAACAATGTTTTTCAACGTTCAATTGCAAGAAATTTAGGGATTCCATCATCTACAGTCCATAATATAATCAGAAGATTCAGAGAATCTGGAGAACTTTCTACATGTAAGCGGCAAAGCTAAAAACCAACACTGAATGCCCGTGACCTTCAATCCCTCAGGTGGCACGGCATTAAAAACCGTCATCATTGTGTAAAGGATCTTACCGCATGGGCTCATGAACACTTCAGAAAACCATTGTCAGTTAACACAGTTCATCACTACATCTACAAGCGCAAGTTAAAACTTTACCATGCAAAGCAAAAGCCATACATAAACAACATCCAGAAACGCCGCCACCTTCTCTGGGCCTGAGCTTATTTGAAATGGACAGACACAAAGTGAAAAGTGTGCTGTGGTCTGATGAGTCCACATTTCAAATTGTTTTTGGAAATCATGGACGTCATGTCTTCCGGACAAAAGAGGAAAAAGACCATCCAGACTGTTACCAGCCCAAAGTTCAAAAGCCAGCATCTGTAATGGTATGGGGGTGTGATAGTGCCCATGGCATGGGCAACTTACACATCTGTAATGGCACCATCAATGCTGAAAGGTACATCCAGCTTTTGGAGCAACACATGCTGCCATCCAAGCAATGTTTTTTCAGGGAAGTCCCTGTTTATTTCAGCAAGATGATGCCAAGCCACATTCTCCACGTGTTACAACACCGTGGCTTCATAGTAAAAGAGTGTGGGTACTACCCTGGCCTCCCTGCAGTCCAGACCTGTCCCCCACTGAAAATGTGTGGTGCATTATGAAGTGCAAAATACGACAACGGAGACCCCGGACTGTTGAACAACCGAAGTCGTACATCAAGCAAGAATGGGAAAGAATTCCACAAAGCTTCTGCAATTAGTGTCCTCAGTTCCCAAACGCTTATTGAGTGTTGTTAGAAGGAAAGGTGATGCAGCATAGTGGTAAACATACCACTGTCCCAACTTTCTGAAACATGTTAAAGGCATCCATTTCAAAATGAGCAAAATACAGTGAGGAAAATAAGTACACTCAACAAAAATATAAACGCTTTTGGTTTTGCTCCCATTTTGTATGAGATGAACTCAAAGATCTAAAACTTTTTCCACATACACAATATCACCATTTCCCTCAAATATTGTTCACAAACCAGTCTAAATCTGTGATAGTGAGCACTTCTCCTTTGCTGAGATAATCCATCCCACCTCACAGGTGTGCCATACCAAGATGCTGATTAGACACCATGATTAGTGTACAGGTGTGCCTTAGACTGTCCACAATAAAAGGCCACTCTGAAAGGTGCAGTTTTATCACACAGCACAATGCCACAGATGTCGCAAGATTTGAGGGAGCGTGCAATTGGCATGCTGACAGCAGGAATGTCAACCAGAGCTGTAGCTCGTGTATTGAATGTTCATTTCTCTACCATAAGCCGTCTCCAAAGGCGTTTCAGAGAATTTGGCAGTACATCCAACCAGCCTCACAACCGCAGACCACGTGTAACCACACCAGCCCAGGACCTCCACATCCAGCATGTTCACCTCCAAGATCGTCTGAGACCAGCCACTCGGACAGCTGCTGAAACAATCGGTTTGCATAACCAAAGAATTTCTGCACAAACTGTCAGAAACCGTCTCAGGGAAGCTCATTTGTATGCTCGGCGTCCTCATCGGGGTCTCGACCTGACTCCAGTTCGTCGTCGTAACCGACTTGAGTGGGCAAATGCTCACATTCGCTGGCGTTTGGCATGTTGGAGAGGTGTTCTCTTCACGGATGAATCCCGGTTCACACTGTCCAGGGCAGATGGCAGACAGCGTGTGTGGCGTCGTGTGGGTGAGCGGTTTTCTGATGTCAATGTTGTGGATCGAGTGGCCCATGGTGGCGGTGGGGTTATGGTATGGGCAGGCGTCTGTTATGGACGAAGAACACAGGTGCATTTTACTGATGGCATTTTGAATGCACAGAGATACCGTGACAAGATCCTGAGGCCCACTGTTGTGCCATACATCCAAGAACATCACCTCATGTTGCAGCAGGATAATGCACGGCCCCATGTTGCAAGGATCTGTACACAATTCTTGGAAGCTGAAAATGTCCCAGTTCTTGCATGGCCGGCATACTCACCGGACATGTCACCCATTGATCATGTTTGGGATGCTCTGGACCGGCGTATACGACAGCGTGTACTAGTTTCTGCCAATATCCAGCAACTTTGCACAGCCATTGAAGAGGAGTGGACCAACATTCCACAGGCCACAATTGACAACCTGATCAACTCTATGCGAAGGAGATGTGTTGCACTGCATGAGGCATATGGTGGTCAGACCAGATACTGACTGGTATCCCCCCCCCCCCCCCCCCATTAAAACAAAACTGCACCTTTCCGAGTGGCCTTTTATTGTGGACAGTCTAAGGCACACCTGTGCACTAATCATGGTGTCTAATCAGCATCTTGGTATGGCACACCTGTGAGGTGGGATAGATTATCTCAGCAAAGGAGAAGTGCTCACTATCACAGATTTAGACTGGTTTGTGAACAATATTTGAGGGAAATGGTGATATTGTGTATGTGGAAAAAGTTTTAGATCTTTGAGTTCATCTCATACAAAATGGGAGCAAAACCAAAAGTGTTGTGTTTATATTTTTGTTGAGTGTATTTGAACACCCTGCGATTTTGCAAATTCTCCCACTTAGAAATCATGGAGGGGTCTGAAATTTTCATCTTAGGTGCATGTCCACTGTGAGAGACATAATCTTAAAAAAAAAAAAAAAAAAAAAAAAATCCAGAATACACAATGTATGATTTTTAATAATTTATTTGTATGTTACTGCTGCAAATAAGTATTTGAACACCTGTGAAAATCAATGTTAATATTTGGTACAGTAGCCTTTGTTTGCAATTACAGAGGTCAAACGTTTCCTGTAGTTTTTCACCAGGTTTGCACACACTGCAACAGGGATTTTGGTCCACTCCTCCATACAGATCTTCTCCAAATCTTTCAGGTTTGGAGTTTCAGCTCCCCCCAAAGATTTTCTATTGAGTTCAGGTCTGGAGACTGGCAAGGCCACTCCAGGACCTTGAAATACTTCTTATGGAGCTCCTCCTTAGTTGCCCTGGCTGTGTGTTTGGGGTCATTGTCATGCTGGAAGACCCAGCCATGACCCATCTTCAATGGTGTTCCTGAGAGAAGGAGATTGTTTGCCAAAATCTCGCAATACATGACTCCATCCATCCTCCCTTCAATACGGTGCAGTCGTCCTGTCCCCTTTGCAGAAGAGCACCCCCAGAGTATGATGTTTCCACCCCCATGCTTCATGGTTGGGATGGTTTTTTTGGGGTTGTTCTCATCCTCTAAACATGGTAAGTGGAGTTGATTCCAAAAAGCTCTATTCTGGTCTCATCTGACCACATGACCTTCTCCCGTGCCTCCTCTGGATCATCCAGATGGTCACTGGTGAACTTCAAACGGGCCTGGACATGTGCTGGCTTGAGCAGGGAGACCTTGCTGCCCTGCAGGATTTTAAACCATGACAGCATCATGTGTTACTAATGTAATCTTTGTGACTGTGGTCCCAGCTCTCTTCAGGCCACTGACCAGGTCGTCCTGTGTAGTTCTGAGCTTTCTCAGAATCATCCTTACCCCACAAATGAGATCTTGCATGGAATCCCAGACCAAGGGAGATTGACAGTCATCTTGTGTTTCTAATAAATAATCATAACAGTTGTTGTATTCTACCAAGCTGCTTGCCTGTTGTCCTGTAGTCCATCCCAGCCTTGTGCAGGTCTACAGTTTTGTCCCTGGTGTCCTTAGACAGCTCTTTGGTCTTGGCTATGGTGGACAGGTTGGAGTGTGATTGATTGAGGGTGTGAACAGGTGTCTTTTATACAGATAACAAGTTCAAACAGGTGCAGTTAATACAGGAAAAGAGTGCAGAATAAGAGGGCTTCCTAAAGAAAAATTAACAGGTCTGTGTGAGCCAGAATTCTTGCTGGTTGGTAGGGGGTCAAATACTTATTTGCAGCAGTAACATACAAATAAATTATTTAAAAAAAAAAATCATACATTGTGATTTCTGAATAATTTTTTTTAGATTATGTCTCTCACAGTGGACATGCACCTAAGATGAAAATTTCAGACCCCTCCATGATTTCTAAGTGGGAGAACTTGCAAAACCGCAGGGTGTTCAAATACTTATTTTCCTCACTGTATTTGCACAAAAACAATAAAGTTTATCAGTTTGAACATTAAATATCTTGTCTTTGTGGTGTATTCAATTGAATATAGGTTGAAGTGGATTTGCAAATAATTGTATTCTGTGTTAATTTACATTTTACACAACGTCCCAACTTCATTGGAATTGGGGTTGTACAAGACATATACCAAATTCTATAACAGCGACAAAAGAAAAGTGTATACCTTGTATGTAGTATTGTAGTATGCCATGATATATATTTCAGATTTCATAAAAATTCAGAAAACATTTACAATAAATGCAAAGCACAATTAAATAATATATTCATATGATGACAAATTATTACTTGGATTATTGTCAAATGTTTGAATTTATTCTAGTTTGACTATATTGTCCAATACAGTGCTTTTAGTCAATAATGCACTTAATAAATTATTTTGTTTTTTCACATAGGTCAGCTTCACATTTCTGTTGTGAACAGAGAGCAAGAACATCAGGTCCAACCCAACACTGTTACAGCTGAGGAAAATGCTATCAAGCCAAAACTCCAAATAACATTCACCACTTATTCCATTAAGAATGGTGAGGCTCTGAAAATTGAGATTCCAGTGATTGGGCACCCAACACCAAAGACTGAATGGAAGAGAGATGGTCAGGCAGTTAAGGAGACGTCAAGGCTAGAGATTTCAAACACACCATCATTAACAGTTCTTCATATCAGACATGCTATAAGGGAGCACTCTGGTCAGTATTCTGTCACAGCAAGCAACTGTGCTGGAAACAATACTGGAGAAATAACTGTGGTTGTTCTTGAGAAGCCTGACCCACCCACAGGACCTGTAAGGATTGATGATGTCAGTTCTGATTATATCACCATATCTTGGGAGCCTCCAGAATACACAGGAGGATGTCAGTTAGACAACTATATTGTTGAGAAACGTGACACTTCAAGTACAGAATGGCAGATTGTGTCAGCAACTACAGTTAGAACCATAATCAAAGTCACCAAGCTAAAGACAGGTAGTGAATACCAATTTAGAGTGTTTGCAGAGAATAGGTACGGAAAGAGTAATCCAATATCCTCCCCTGTTGTAATGGCACAGTATCCCTTTAGTGTGCCCACTGCTCCTGGCACCCCTTCAGCATCCACAGTAACAAAATACAGCATGGTGGTTGAATGGGAACCTCCAGCTAAAGATGGAGGCAGCCCTATTACTGGCTACTACCTTGAACGCAAAGAAAGGAACAGCATTCTATGGACCAAAATAAATAAGCTTGTTATAACTGATCCTCGCTTCAAAACAACCGGACTAGAGGAAGGAATTGAGTATGAATTCAGAGTATTTGCTGAGAACATTGCTGGACTCAGCCCATCAAGCAAGACATCTGAAGCTTATGTGGCTAGAGATCCCTGTGACCCACCTGGCAAACCTGAAGCTATCGTCATCACGAGGGAACATATTACACTGCAGTGGGCAAAACCTCAGTATGATGGAGGAAGTACCATCACAGGCTATGTTGTTGAAATGCAAGAGCTACCTGATAGCAGATGGATGAAGGCAAACTTCACCAATGTTATTGAAAATCAGTTCACAGTCACAGGTCTAACAGGAGGTCACAACTACAAGTTTAGGGTAACTGCCAGGAATGGTGCTGGCGTTTGGAGCACACCATCTGAAAGTACAACCATCACTGCCCAGGATGTTATCGAAAAACCAACAGCACTCATGGATCCCAAGTTTAAGACTGCCACTATTGTTCAAGCAGGTGAGACATTTACAATCGATGCCGATTACTCAGGGAAGCCTCTTCCTGAAATAAGGTGGTTTAAGGATGGAAAGGAAATTGACAATACTACACCAAGAATGGAGGCAAAAAACACACTCACTCATACAGCTTTGACTGTTAGGGACTGTACAAGAGTAGATGGGGGACGCTTTGTCTTGAGCCTTACTAACATGGGTGGAACTGCAACTATCCCCGTTGTTGTAAAGGTCCTGGATAGACCAGGTCCTCCAGATGGACCTTTTAATGTGAAAGTTGTCAGTGCAGAGAAATGCCACCTTCACTGGAACCCGCCTTTAAATGATGGTGGTGCCAGTGTTTCCCACTATATCATTGAAAAAAGGGAGACTAAGCGTGTTTCCTGGACAGTGGTTGAGCCTCACACTGAAACCACCAGCTACAAAGTGACAAAACTGGTCCCTGAAAAAGAATACATATTCAGAGTCACTGCGGTGAATAGATTTGGTGTTGGTGAAAGTCTAGAATCTGACCCCTTTATTGCACAAAACCCTTTTACAACACCTAGTATGCCCTCGACCCCTGTGGCCACTGCTGTGACTAGTGACTCCGTAATTCTTTCATGGGAAAGGCCAGAGAATGATGGAGGCTCAGAGATTGATGGTTACATCCTGGAAAGACATGACAAAGATGGTGTCCGGTGGACTAAATGCAACAAGAGAAGAATAACTGACTTACGTTTCCGATGCACAGGGCTCTCTGAGGGACATTACTATCAATTTAGGGTATCTGCAGAGAATGCTGCAGGTGTTGGTGCATCAAGTGAACCAAGTGAGTACATCAAGATTTGTGAAGCCACTTACCCACCTGGCCCGCCTACCAACTTCAAAGTGGTAGACCATTCCAGCAGTAGTGTATCTCTATCCTGGTCAAAGCCCATCTATGATGGTGGAGCTACCATCATTGGATTCATTGTTGAGATGAAAACAGCAGCAGAGGATGAATGGATAACATGTACACCAAGCCTGGGTATTGCAGACACAACCTTTATCATGAATAGACTGAGAGAAAACACTGAGTACAATTTTCGTGTAAGTGCAATGAATTCCGCTGGAAATGGAGAGCATGTGAAGCTACCTGAGATGGTAAAAGCATCTGAAAAACTGGAGGCACCTGAGTTTGAGTTGGATAGTGCCTTGAGGAAGATTGTAAGTGTTCGGGCCTGTTCCACACTGCGTCTTTTTGTTACCATTAAAGGAAGCCCAGAGCCTGAGGTCACATGGTCAAAAGAAACAGGAACTCTTAGTGAGCGTGCTCAAATTGAGGTAGCACACTCACACACGGTATTACTGATTGAGAATGTAAATATCAATGACACAGGAAAGTATATTTTGACAGCTAAGAATTGTTGTGGCTCCAAATCCACATTCATCAACGTTAGAGTGTTGGACTCCCCCAGTGCGCCAATAAATTTGGAGGTGAAAGATGTAAAGCGTGACTCTGTGTCCATCTCATGGGAAGCACCTCTCATTGATGGAGGAGCAAAGATTTCACATTATATAGTTGAGAAGAGAGAGGAGGCCAGAAAGGCATTCACCAGCGTTTGTAGCAACTGTGTCAGAAACTCATACAAGATCGATAGTCTCCAAGAAGGATGCTTCTATTATTTCCGTGTCCTGGCTGTGAATGAGTTTGGTGTTGGACTGCCAGCTGAGACCGCTGATGCTGTTAAGGTGTGTGAAGCTCCTCTGCTGCCCAGTAAATTCACACTCTGTGATGTCACTGGCAATAGTGCAAGACTCTCATGGGGTAAACCTGACCATGATGGAGGAAGTAAAATCACAGCTTATATTATAGAAATGCGGGATAAGGAAGATGACAACTGGACAATCTGCTCAGAGATTAAAGCACTAGAAGTGACTGTCAATGGGCTAGCACAAGGAAAGGAGTATTACTTCAGAGTGCGTGCTGTAAATGAAAAGGGACAAAGTGAACCAAAGTCACTTTTGGCACCTGTTACTGTGAAGGACCTGACTGCTGAACCTGTTATTAATCTACTGTGTAATACATTCAGTGTGAAGCCAGGAAATGATTTAAAGATCGATGTGCCATTCAAAGGAATACCATTACCAACGGTCACCTGGAAAAAGGATGGCAACGTACTGAAAGAGACGAGCAGAGTAAATGTGCACACATCTGACACGTCATCTCTGATCACTATCAAAGATGCAACCAGGGTAGATGCTGGAGTGTACGAGGTGACCCTGAGCAACTCAGCTGGGACAAAATCTACTGACATCATTGTTAATGTTTTTGAAAGACCTGGACCACCAAGTGATATCAGAGCGGATGAAGTTAGTGCTGACTCTGTCTCTCTGTCATGGCAGCCCCCACGTTACACTGGTGGGTGTCAAATCAATAATTATGTTGTTGAGAAAAGAGATACAAGCAGTACATTATGGCAGACTGTGTCAGCAACAGTTGCCAGAACATCAATCAGAATTTCCCGTCTGACACAAGGCATTGAATACCAGTTTCGTGTTGCTGCAGAGAATCGCTATGGCAAAAGCCAGTTTGTTGACTCTGAGGCTATTGTTACACAGTATCCCTTCAAATCTCCTGGAAGTCCTACCAACCTCCATGTTGCCCATGCTTCAAAGTCTGTCATGATAGTTGCTTGGAGCCCACCAGACAGTGATGGTGGCAGCCCTATCATTGGTTATCACATTGAATGCAAAGATCAAAGCAGCATTCTGTGGACAAAGTTAAACAGAAGTCCAGTGACCGACAACCAGCTCAAGGTAACAAGTATTGAAGAGGGTCTGGTATATGAGTTCCGGGTCTGTGCTGAGAATATCGCTGGTGTTGGACCTCATAGTAAGGCATCTGAGCCTGTAGCAGCAAGGGACCAGTGTGACCCACCTAAAAACCTCACTGTCATCAGTATAACTAACACCTCAGTTTCTCTGTCTTGGGACAAACCAGAATATGACGGCGGAGCAAAAATAACTACTTACATTGTTGAACGTAAAGAGCTTCGAGACAGTTGCTGGCTTAAGTGCAACTTCACCACCTTACTGGACACCTATTTGGAAGTGACTGGCCTTACAGAGGGTGAACAGTACAATTTCCGTGTTATTGCAAAGAATGCAGCTGAATTCTTTAGTGCACCATCTGAAACAACTGGACCTATTACAGTGCGGCACAATGTGGATCCACCCACCATTATGCTGGAGCACAAATATAGACAGGCGGTGGTTGTCAGAGCTGGAGAGCTCCTAAGAATCGATGCAGACATCTCTGGCCGACCCCATCCTACACTGTCATGGTCAAAGAATGGTATGATCATTAGTACGAAGGGGAGAGTTGAATTAACCTCAACAAACAGGCATACCTCCCTCGTTATCAAGCAATGTGTCCGGAAAGACTCTGGACAATATATTCTGACTCTACAAAATCCAGGTGGTACTACCTCTGAGACAATCACCTGTAAGGTCCTGGACAGGCCTGGCCCACCTGGTGGACCTCTGTTAGTGTCTGGACTCTCATCAGAAAAATGCACCCTTTCCTGGGCCCCCCCACATGAGACAGGTGGTGCTGAGATAATGCATTATGTTGTTGAGAAATGTGAAACTGGCCGTGTAGCCTGGACCCTTGTGTATAGTGACATGATGGCTACTTCTTGCAAAATCTCTAAGCTGCTGAAAGGAAATGAGTACCTGTTCAGGGTGAGGGCAGTGAACAAATATGGAGATGGAGAATTTTTGGAAAGTGAACCCATCAAGGCAATGGATCCCTTTACTGTCCCATCTGCTCCTACTGATGTTGAAGTTACAAATGCAACCACTGAGGCTATGACCATATGTTGGAAAAGACCTGCCTCTGATGGTGGTAGCCGCATCAATGGGTATATCATTGAGAAGAGGGAGAAACAGGGCCTTCGATGGGTTCGTGTAAACAAGAAGCCTGTATATGACCTACGAGCCAAAGCCTCTGGTTTACGTGAAGGATGTGAGTATGAATTTAGAGTCTTTGCTGAGAATGCTGCTGGGCTAAGTGACCCAAGTGTCCCGTGCCTGCTCACCCTGGCAGAGGACCCCAAATTTCTACCATCTCCTCCAGCAAAGCCCACCATACTCGATTCCTCCAGGTCTTCCATCACTCTGACATGGAACAAGCCAGTATTTGACGGTGGTGCAACAATTACTGGGTACAGAGTGGAATTTAGGAAAGCTGTTGAAGCAGACTGGACTGTTGGTGTCCTAAACACAGATAAAACAGAGTTTACAGTTACTGGACTAAAATCAGGCACTGAATATGTGTTTGTTGTTCGTTCACTAAATAGAATTGGTATCAGTGAGCCTAGCCCTGAGTCAGATGCTCAGATGGCCACTGACAGAGAGGAAGAGCCAAGTTTTGAAATTAGTAATGAGATGAGGAAGACCCTCCTTGTCAAAGATGGCAGTTCCTTCACTTTAATGGTGCCTTTTAAAGGCAAACCTGCTCCCACTGTGTCATGGGATAAAGCAGATGTAGATCTACGGGTCAGGGGCCTCATCAACACCACCAGTTCTGTCACCTCTATTACAGTAGAACGAGCCACACGCGATGACACGGGCAAATACACAGTCAACCTGCAAAATGTTGCTGGGACCGCTACACTGACCTTGAATGTGAGGGTTTTGGATTCACCTGGACCTCCTACTCGTGTAGCAGTTAAAGATGTGACCAAAAACTCTGCCACTGTCACCTGGGACACCCCTGAGAATGAAGGAGGGGCCCCAGTGAAGAATTACCGTGTGGACATCCGAGAGATCAGCAGAAAAGGGTGGACAAGACTGACAGATACGTGCCACAGACTGTCCTACAAGGTATCTGACCTAGAGGAGGGAGGAGTCTACTTCTTTCGAGTCACTGGTGAAAATGAGTATGGTATTGGAGTTCCAGCTGAGACCGAGGAGGGGACAAAAATAACAGGTACCTTCAAATTTAAGGAACACAAAATTAAAATATAAATGTTGACAGAATATTTATATCACACTTTTTCCCCATTGCATTATTTTCTATCTCCTGTAATTATGATGGTTATTTGTATTCGTTTCAGAAAAAACTGACTGGGAGACAGAGCCATGAGACAACACTGCTTCCTGCACAGTACCATCTCTTCTTATCAAGATTCTCATCTATCCACTCTGTTCATTCGTTATTATAATTAATTAATTAATCATTCATTATTAATTCTCCAAAGCTCACAAGGTTTTTTCAATAAATGGATCTTTTTTGTATGGATACATTTTGAGATGAAACCAACTATTTTGTAGATATATTACAAAGATTTATTTATGTTTGGACATTGGCAATGCATTGAAAAAATGTTTATGTACTGATTTATTTTTGATGTGGTTGAAAAGCTATGATAAAATGAGGGGAAGTTTTTACTACAGTTTTATTTAGACATTTAATGGTTTTCGTTGAAAATGTGTTTTTGGTCAACTTCCAATATATTATTTAAAATTTTGAAAATTTACTCGGTTTTACACAATTACACTGTGATATTGCTGCAGATTATTGATTCATATGATTTACAACAAATGGCACATAACACTAACAAGTACAGAAGGTAGGATATTGGAGAAATGATGTACACCTGTTAAGCAAGACACAGGACTATGTAACATACCCAGGACTCTTGTAATCAGCATTTTTTTTTTTTTTGTCAGTTATTATGTTATGAAATGTGGCTGTACCTGCAAGGGTGGCTTAATTCATTTAAAATTTCCAGAACCAATAAAATAATCTAGATTCATTAACCAACTGAGTGATTTTTTTTACACTACTCCGGGGGTGGGTGAATTTATGTGTGATCTTACAAATGGAAAATGTACTGCATTATTTATGCAGTTCTGTCATGGTCAATGCACTTTACAGTGATGCCTCAATTACACACCAATGATTGGGTGCTGCCATGCAAGGTGCTCAACTCCACACAGGAAGCAATGTGATGTTTAAGGATTTTGCCCCAGGTCCTTTAGTGAGTTTCTAATCTTACAGGGATTTGAACTAGGGATCCTAGTTGTGAGCCCACTGCATTAACCACCTGACCAGCAACCAACCAAAGATACTTCAGATTGAATGAAAGGTTTCTAAAAATTTCATAACTCACAGTAAAGACTATCACTTATCAACAAAAAAAAGATTTCACGTAATGTCATGCCAAATTTGGGACCATGTGTTGCCACACTTAGTTGCATTCACAACACCATGGGTCCTAGAAAGCAACCACCCAGGCAGACAACTGGTCCACATCTCTAAAAGTAACCGTCTATCTACTTCAGCCAGGTGAAACGTGAGCGTTCCCTTGGTCTTCTCTAGCTACTGGGGTTGCTGTATGCTGGATCATCCAGAGAAACACACCACATTTCCAAAATGTAGACACGTTTACATGACGTCAATATTCTGGTTTCCGAATCATTAGGAATAACCCGTTTACATGCATAAGCAGACAGAGTTACTCCTGTATACATGGTCATTGGTACCATTTGGAATATCCCCATCTAAACAGCGACACAGGTCTTCCACCGGTGCTTGATTTGGTCTGGCGTTCGTGCAAATCCTGCTTCGCGTAACTTTTCGGCCACCTTCTTGTAAATGTTGCTATCTCGGTACTTTCTACTGTCAATAAAAAACATTATATTCATGTCTTTCACTATACTAATGAAGTACTCGGTTTCCTCCTCGCTCCAAAAGTGTGGTCCCCATGCTTGTTTACCTCTGCGTCTGTGGTGTCCGGTGGGTTGCGCGCGCCGCATACAAGTAGTTGCCGTACTCAAAAGACCAAGATTCCTTGCAGATAGGACATGCGCAGAACACAAAATAATGTTCCTTTCTATGGGGATATTCCGATGCACGTTTATATGACCTGATATTCGGGTTAGAAAAGGAGTAACCCAGGGGTCATGTTCGGGTTTTTGCGGGTGTTTACATGGCCGTGCGCAACCGGGTTATTGCTAATATTCCGGTTATGAAAGGGTTATGAAAGGGTTATTGGCTGCATGTAAACGTAGTCACTGATACTCCATCACAATGAAACTGAAACTCTTCAGTCTCCCAGAAGTAACAGCACATTTGATACAAAGTCATTCCAGCAGTCACCCTACCAGGTTTCTTTGGAAACCTGGTAGGGGAAACCAGGGCAAGGTGAATCAATAGCTATATCTGCAAAACTACATATATATTTGCAGCAGTTATGCCATATTTTTATGCATAAAGACATCCCTCTTATAGTGTTTTGTTTTTGGATACATTAAGGGTAAAACTAAGTGGCAAGTGAAGTCAGTTTTTTCTATCAAAAGTAAATTTTGTGGATGTCAGTGTCTTTGTATTTATTTCTCACAACAGAGGAAAGGTAGGCAAAAAAAAAATTGTTATTAATTAGAAGACTACCCCGTCCAACTGATGAGCATGTGTTATGTCTTCTCCAGACTATCAGCTATTTGATAACACGTCTCATGTGTGTCACATGCACCTGGGGCACAGTGAATCAGTCTAGAAAGTGATTTACTAAGCCCCAGTATCAAGTGGATGTCAAATATTACTTGTTGAAGCTTATACATTTATTTTTCCATTAATTATTTCTATAATTTGTGTATATAAACAACTGTTTTCATGTTTGAACAGAATTTATGACAGTTGATTTCTAATAGTTTCTAAAGGACTTGTATTACTATATAAGACACTCATACATTACATAACTGGTTTGCTGGGTTACAGTTTGTATATGCATCAGCATATATTTAATAATTTTGAAGAAATCTTTATAATCATTTTTTTTTCATCATATTCTAAGCTGATTCACTGTGCCCTGTGAATTAGTGTCTGGGCACAGGGAATCAAAAATTTTAAAATTGATTTAAACACCTGTAAATTACTCTTGGGGAGACATAACACAGCCTTATAAACAATAACTTGCTGTATTAAATCCACAATAGAATGACCTAAACCTATGCATAATGTGTTTATGCTGCCACAAAACAAGATTTTTGACCCGTGTGCCCTGGTTTCCCCTATCAAAGACATCCAGTCATCACCTTAGGTGCCACCTGTTTTACTGTATGCGTATAACTACTCTCCATCTTTATTACAGTTGTTTTGAGTGAACTATCTGGTGGTTTTACAAAATCACTTCATGCTCCCCCTGTGCACTGGGCTGTAAACATGCACCATAATCAGGTTTTTCTTGTTCTGAAATGCTGTTTCTTTATTTGCTCTTGTTGGTAAAACATAATTCGCTGCAACTTTTGTTTCTTTGAAAGTTAAAATCTGGAAATGTAAAATTTGGTCTCTTAGAAAACAATTCAAATGCCAAATTCATACCGAAACTGGTTGTTTGCACTGCACTATATATTGACTTGAATCAATGTTATTACAGTAGAAAACATTTAAAGTTTGGGTATTTTTGTAGCATAATGTCACGAATAAAGAGGGCACAGAAATTCAATAAGAAGCACACGCGTAGTAATAGGACGCCTGCTTGTACTTTTTTCCCCCTCACGGCAGTGTTTTGGTTTCAGGTCGCTATGGAAACCGTTACGTCGCGACGTACAGGAAAAGGGAGGGGTCTGTCAAAACAGGAAGTCGGCGACGCCAAAGTATTTGTGTCAACAAAAAGTCAAAATTGGATTCTAAACTTACAAAATGGGTACAACGGCGAGTCAGTTAGGGAAGGACCTACTTTCAGAGTATCAAGTAAGTGTGCAGACAGTTTTTTGACGTTAACAGAGTGGATTTAACGTTTATGTTTATACACTAAGACTTTAACGCGAAAAGTTTAACACAACTGCAGTATGTGGCCAATAGTCACTAAAGTTTTTTTTTTAAACTCCACAAATACAACATGAATAGCACCTTTCCTAAAACAGTAGTATTTATTACACCAAATGACTCGTACATGTAAAAAAATTCTTCAGGCTCAGCTATCACTTTTAGTGTCATCTTAATAATGTGATCTGTTATTATCTACCGTTATCTTTCAAATGGTGTTCCCTTATAATTTCAGGAGTTGACCTTTTTAACCAAACAAGAAATTCTCCTGTAAGTAACTGCACTCTAAACAGCCATTATATTACAAGTGATGGGGTCAATGTAACAAATCTGTAATACATGATTTTGGCTTTATTTTCAGAGCTCACAAGAGATTCAGTGAACTGCTCACTAAGGAAGAAAAAGCCTTGACAAATCCCAGAGTACCAATGGAGAGGATACTTACCCTGCCAGAGCTCAAGGTACAAAGTATTTGTGTGTATAAAGCACCAGTCAAAACCATTTGAGCAGTTCACTGGTAGTGTATATACAGTTGTGCTCAAAATAATAGCAGTGTGTTTAAGAAGGTGAGTAAAGCTCAAAATCCTTATAATAGCTTTCATTTCCATACCAGTGTTGTCGACTGACCCGGTCCCCTCTAAAAATCAGTCAGCCCTGCCTTCACTGCGCGTGCGTCATTTGGAACCACAGCAGATTGTCTGAGACTGAGTCTCTACTCCCAAAGCAATCAAAGGGAATAATGTGATTATTAACCATCAGATGACAATGTAAAACCTCTTAAATCATTCTAAAGTCAGTTTTAAGCAGAAACAAGGCTGTTTTAAGCAGAAATGAGGCAATAATCGGTGAGTCACTACTGACGCTTTGAAATGATGGAGGCGCAGTGAACGCAGCAGCAGCTCATTTGGCTGCTGCAGTCTGATCGCTTCCTCTGAATTTTACTATGAAATAATGCTGAATTTATGTGGAAATGATTGTTGTATAAAAGCTTCAGATATCTGTCGCTGAGATAGATGATGAGTGGAGTGCAGTTTTAAGCAGAAACAAGGTGATAATCTGTCAACTGCAGCTGATGCACAGAAATGACGCATGAGCAGTGAAGGCAGGGTGGACCGATTTTGGGGTGGGCTGTTCGGTTGGTGACACGGGCAAATGCATTGGGAACCCTGCACATTCTATTCTAAAGAAAAATTCTTCAAATTTATTACTTTACAGAAAGTGAAAAAAAGTTAGTATTAGGCTGTTTTATTGATATAAACAGTTGGAGAGGAAATGGCGTCTCACTAATTTAGAAGATCTTCACTTAGCCTGGAAAAAGAGTCTGTTGCTCTATAAAAAAAGCCCTCTGTAAAGCTAGGACATCTTTCTACTCATCACTAATTGAAGAAAATAAGAACAACCCCAGGTTTCTTTTCAGCACTGTAGCCAGGCTGACAAAGAGTCAGAGCTCTATTGAGCTGAGTATTCCATTAACTTTAACTAGTAATGACTTCATGACTTTCTTTGCTAACAAAATTTTAACTATTAGAGAAAAAATTACTCATAACCATCCCAAAGATGTATCGTTATCTTTGGCTGCTTTCAGTGATGCCGGTATTTGGTTAGACTCATTCTCTCCGATTGTTCTGTCTGAGTTATTTTCATTAGTTACTTCATCCAAACCATCAACATGTTTATTAGACCCCATTCCTACCAGGCTGCTCAAGGAAGCCCTACCATTATTTAATGCTTCGATCTTAAATATGATCAATCTCTTTGTTAGTTGGCTATGTACCACAGGCTTTTAAGGTGGCAGGAATTAAACCATTACTTAAAAAGCCATCACTTGACCCAGCTATCTTAGCTAATTATAGGCCAATCTCCAACCTTCCTTTTCTCTCAAAAATTCTTGAAAGGGTAGTTGTAAAACAGCTAACTGATCATCTGCAGAGGAATGGTCTATTTGAAGAGTTTCAGTCAGGTTTTAGAATTCATCATAGTACAGAAACAGCATTAGTGAAGGTTACAAATGATCTTCTTATGGCCTCGGACAGTGGACTCATCTCTGTGCTTGTTCTGTTAGACCTCAGTGCTGCTTTTGATACTGTTGACCATAAAATTTTATTACAGAGATTAGAGCATGCCATAGGTATTAAAGGCACTGCGCTGCGGTGGTTTGAATCATATTTGTCTAATAGATTACAATTTGTTCATGTAAATGGGGAATCTTCTTCACAGACTAAAGTTAATTATGGAGTTCCACAAGGTTCTGTGCTAGGACCAATTTTATTCACTTTATACATGCTTCCCTTAGGCAGTATTATTAGATGGTATTGTTTAAATTTTCATTGTTACGCAGATGATACCCAGCTTTATCTATCCATGAAGCCAGAGGACACACACCAATTAGCTAAACTGCAGGATTGTCTTACAGACATAAAGACATGGATGACCTCTAATTTCCTGCTTTTAAACTCAGATAAAACTGAAGTTATTGTACTTGGCCCCACAAATCTTAGAAACATGGTGTCTAATCAGATCCTTACTCTGGATGGCATTACCCTGACCTCTAGTAATACTGTGAGAAATCTTGGAGTCATTTTTGATCAGGATATGTCATTCAAAGCGCATATTAAACAAATATGTAGGACTGCTTTTTTGCATTTACGCAATATCTCTAAAATTAGAAAGGTCTTGTCTCAGAGTGATGCTGAAAAACTAATTCATGCATTTATTTCCTCTAGGCTGGACTATTGTAATTCATTATCATCAGGTTGTCCTAAAAGTTCCCTAAAAAGCCTTCAGTTAATTCAAAATGCTGCAGCTAGAGTACTAAGGGGGACTAGAAGGAGAGAGCATATCTCACCCATATTGGCCTCTCTTCATTGGCTTCCTGTTAACTCTAGAATAGAATTTAAAATTCTTCTTCTTACTTATAAGGTTTTGAATAATCAGGTCCCATCTTATCTTATGGACCTCGTAGTACCATATCACCCCAATAGAGCGATTCGCTCTCAGACTGCAGGCTTACTTGTAGTTCCTAGGGTTTGTAAGAGTAGAATGGGAGGCAGAGCCTTCAGCTTTCAGGCTCCTCTCCTGTGGAACCAGCTCCCAATTCAGATCAGGGAGACAGACACCCTCTCTACTTTTAAGATTAGGCTTAAAACTTTCCTTTTTGCTAAAGCTTATAGTTAGGGCTGGATCAGGTGACCCTGAACCATCCCTTAGTTATGCTGCTATAGACGTAGACTGCTGGGGGGTTCCCATGATGCACTGTTTCTTTCTCTTTTGCTCTGTATGCACCACTCTGCATTTAATCATTAGTGATCGATCTCTGCTCCCCTCCACAGCATGTCTTTTTCCTGGTTCTCTCCCTCAGCCCCAACCAGTCCCAGCAGAAGACTGCCCCTCCCTGAGCCTGGTTCTACTGGAGGTTTCTTCCTGTTAAAAGGGAGTTTTTCCTTCCCACTGTAGCCAAGTGCTTGCTGACAGGGGGTCATTTTGACCGTTGGGGTTTTACATAATTATTGTATGGCCTTGCCTTGCAGTATAAGGCGCCTTGAGGCAACTGTTTGTTGTGATTTGGCGCTATATATATAACAAAAATTGATTGATATATGTAGTCTCAATTAAATTTAATTATCTTGCATGGATGTGCTTTGAGTTGGAGCTACATATATTTATTAGATGGAAATCCTGCTAATATTGAATTGAATTCATCTACTCAGTTTTTTTTTTTTAGTGTAAACTCAAAAAGAATTTTTCTTTCATTAGTCCACAGAATGCTGTGCCATTTCTCTTTAAGCCAGTCACTATGTCCTTTGGCAAATTGTAACCTCTTCTGCACATTATTTTTCAACAATGGGACTTTGGGGGGCTTTTTGCCCATAGCTTGGCTTCACTGGTGACTTCTAATTGTTACAGTACACAGGTAACTGTAAACCTTCTTTGATCACCCTGGAGCTGGTCATTGGCTGAGTCTTTGCTATTCTTCGATCCATTTAAATGGTGGTTTTCTTCCACATCTTTCTGGCTTTGGTTGCCATTTTAAAGCATTTGAGACCATTTTAGCTGAGCAGGCTATCATTTTCTGCATTTCTTTTTTTCCCCCTCTCCAATAAACTTTTTAATCAAAAGATGCTTTTCTTATGAGCAGTGTCTGTAATGACCCATTTTACTCAGATTTTCACAGAGAAATGCACAACAAACAGCATGTACAACATTTGCTGCCTTTGTCCTTAAATAAGGGCCACCTCTAAGGGTGTTATAAGGGTCAGAAAGAAAATGCAGATACTGCTATTTATTGAACAGCCTAATATTCCTGTTTCTTTGCTTTCTGCAAAGTAATAAATTTGATAAATTTTCCTTTATGTTTTGATTTGGAATAGAAAGTGCAATATTCCCAGTGCATCTACATGGTTGTCCATTCGGCTGCTCCCATTTGTACAGTGTTGCCACAGCAGATAGTCACATCCACATTGGTATTTGGCTCAAGTTTTATGCCAGATGCCATTCCTGACCCAACTCAAGGAGAAACACACCAAGGTCTCCCATCCAAGTTCTAATCAGGACCCACGCTGATCTGACAAGATCAGGCATACGCAGACTGGCTGCTCCCAATGCATTTGCATAAATAGAAATAGAACAGAATAGAAATAAAAGCCATTTTAAAGATTTTGATCTTCACTCGCTTTTTTAAACACACTGCTATTATTTTGAACACAACTGTATATATGTGTGTGGGATTATTTCATTGCATGAGTAAGATTCTTAATTATTTGTCTTGTGCTTCATGTGCTGGAGGAACATGGTTCAAGTACCACTAAAACAGTTAACCCTTGTGCCTGTTGCTGTCAGTCCAACCCTTTCAGAAAAAGAATTTGCTATGTATTCTCCACATCTGAACCAAAAGATGGAAGTCTCACATTTGAGGACTTTCTGGATCTTTTGAGTGCCTTCAGTGACTCTGCTACTCTGGAAATCAAATCTCACTATGCATTCCGGATATTTGGTAAATATCATTGTTAAAATATTAATAACACAATGCGTGGTGCTGTTCCCAACTTATGTAATAATCTGTCATTTGAATATTTTCAGACTTCGACGATGATGGAACCCTAGACTGTGGGGATTTGGAGAAGGTGGTTAACTGCCTGACTGGTGACACAGATGAAACAAGACTAACCCCTGAGGAAATGAGACAGCTAATTACCAATGTGAGTTTGTCAAGGCTTAATTCTTTCTGAAACACAGCCATGTAGCAGTCTGGACATTACTGACAGTATGTTGTGACGTATTTTGGGACATAACAGTTCTTTCCTCAATGTATTTTTAGATTCTTGATGAGTCAGACATTGATAAGGATGGAACAGTGAACCTGTCAGAGTTTCAGCACGTCATTTCAAGATCGCCAGACTTTGCCAGGTCAGCAGTGGCAATACTGTTATCACATATTTGTATACTTTAATACATTGCATTTATTTGCTATAATTTAATTTTAAATTTCTCCCCAGTTCCTTCAAGATTGTGCTCTGAGGACATACAGTGGATGATGGAAATTATTTATTTTTAATTCTTTCCTAATGGCAGATGATTTAACTGGAAAACATCAAATATTTGACTTAAATTTTATGTACTTCTGGATTTTACTACCTGAACCATTATGTATCGTTTATGAAATATAAACCCAGTGTGATTCTTATTTTTCTTTTATGTGCAAAATTTCTTTTAAAAATTATTTAATGCCTTTTTTGTACTGGAAATTACACAAAGTAATAAAATGATATATGCAATACAATTAATTCAAAGTCTCCACATAATTTCAGGTGAGAATTTAGTTTCTGGAATCCAGTTCGGAACACATCATCCATTAACAAATCAAGCAGACAGCTAAAAATGTTCAGCTTTACTTCCTAATTAAGCTTTGAGATCCATCTGGTAGGTTTAAGTTTATAGACAGGTGGCACATTTCTTATCCTTGGACAACCCAGCTACCAGTTCCATTTCTGCCACCCTGTTCAATGCGACTGTCACAACTCAGTGGAGGATGGTCAGGATAGCTGACCGAAATAATGTTCTCCATGAATACAGGAGATCCCAAAAAACAACTCCTGATGCCTTTGCACTTTGTGGCAGTCAGTAAACCTGGTGTTACACTATTTTCAATGAGATGATGACCGAAAACTCCACCTTTACTGACTGCGAGCGCCAGACACATACTACCACCAACCACACCAAATTCGAGCTTGGATGGAAAATACCAGTTCACAAAAGCTGTTAGCTTCATTCCTTTCCTGCATATCACTAAACCAGAGAAACGTTTATCCCGACTTCTGGGGAATCTCAGAAGAGCCTAACTGACTACAACCCCTGGCAATAATTATGGAATCACCGGCCTCGGAGGCTGTTCATTCAGTTGTAGAAAAAAAGCAGATCACAGACATGACACAAAACTAAAGTCATTTCAGATGGCAACTTTCTGGCTTTAAGAAACACTGTAAGAAATCAAGAAAAAAAAAATTGTGGCAGTCAGTAACAGTTACTTTTTTAGACCAAGCAGAGGGAAAAAAATATGGACTCACTCATTCTGAGGAATAAATTATGGAATCACCCTGTACATTTTCATCCCCAAAACTAACACCTGCATCAAATCAGATCTGCTTGTTAGTCTGCATCTAAAAAGGAGTGATCACACCTTGGAGAGCTGTTGCACCAAGTGGACTGACATGAATCATGGCTCCAACACAAGAGATGTCAATTGAAACAAAGGAGAGGATTATCAAACTCTTAAAAGAGGGTAAATCATCACGCAATGTTGCAAAAGATGTTGGTTGTTCACAGTCAGCTGTGTCTAAACTCTGGACCAAATACAAACAACATGGGAAGGTTGTTAAAGGCAAACATACTGGTAGACCAAGGAAGACATCAAAGCGTCAAGACAGAAAAGTAAATCGAAAATGCACAACAAAACAAATGAGGAACGAATGGGAGGAATCTGGAGTCAACGTCTGTGACCGAACTGTAAGAAACCGCCTAAAGGAAATGGGATTTACACACAGAAAAGCTAAACGAAAGCCATCATTAACACCTAAACAGAAAAAACAAGGTTACAATGGGCTAAGGAAACGCAATCGTTGACTGTGGATGACTGCCTGAAGAGAACATGTAAATTTCCACAGTCATTGATGATATGGGGCTGCATGTCAGGTAAAGGCACTGGGGAGATGGCTGTCATTACATCATCAATAAATGCACAAGTTTACGTTGATATTTTGGACACTTTTCTTATCCCATCAATTGAAAGGATGTTTGGGGATGATGAAATCATTTTTCAAGATGATAATGCATCTTGCCATAGAGCAAAAACTGTGAAAACATTCCTTGCAAAAAGACACATAGGGTCAATGTCATGGCCTGCAAATAGTCTGGATCTTAATCCAATTGAAAATCTTTGGTGGAAGTTGAAGAAAATGGTCCATGACAAGGCTCCAATCTGCAAAGCTGATCTGGCAACAGCAATCAGAGAAAGTTGGAGCCAGATTGACGAAGAGTACTGTTTGTCACTCATTAAGTCCATGCCTCAGAGACTGCAAGCTGTTATAAAAGCCAGAGGTGGTGCAACAGAATACTAGTGATGTGTTGGAGCGTTCTTTTGTTTTTCATGATTCCATAATTTATTCCTCAGAATTGAGTGATTCCATATTTTTTTCCCTCTGCTTGGTCTAAAAAAGTAACCGTTACTGACTGCCACAATTTTTTTTTTCCTGATTTCTTATAGTGTTTCTTAAAGCCAGAAAGTTGCCATTTGAAATGACTTTAGTTTTGTGTCATGTCTGTGATCTGCTTTTTTTTCTACAAAATTAAACAACTGAATGAACATCCTCCGAGGCCGGTGATTCCATAATTTTTGCCAGGGGTTGTACAGCAACAAAAGTGTTCCATGCCCCGCAGACTACATCTGTCACAAACATCTTCTGCTCCCTGAAGAAATCCACTCTCTGGGGTTCATCTGAACTCGTCACAGTCTGGTGTCCAAGCTGGCCATAATCCCCTGGAACAACAATAAACACAATAAGAGGAGCTTATTATACTGCAAGTTTATTTTACACAGATTTGCTACATTTGGAAGAGCGATAAACACATTTTGGTTTATATTAGCCTGAAATACACACATACCCCATCCCCAAGTGTAGAGATCACCCGTGGCTGAAACCAGAAGACATGAGCTGAACATGACAATATTTGTACAAGATAATTAGCATAATAAAACAGCCATCATCAAAGAAGACTTCTTACTTGTTACTGCAGCTGTGTGCCGGGAGCCGCAGCTGACTGTGCTGATCTCGCACGATGGGCTGATGTCCACAAGTGCTGGGAAAGGCTGGATGGATATGAACACATCTTCATATTTGTCTTCCTCTGGTGGTGTGCTGGCATCTTGGCTTAATGCCACTGTTAAAAATTCAAATGAAGTTGTTGCCTTGAAAGAGCAAGTCAACTAAATGACTACAGAATTCAAAGGGATGATTACTCTGTAGTATCACTGAAGCTCATTAAGTAGCTTGGGTGTGACTGCAAAGTTCAGAAACGTGAACTGTAGCTCAGACAAATAATATTTTGGTTACCAGACATAGCTTCTGGCATTAGCGTCTATCATTGCATTCCTCTACTTACCAGTTTGTTCACCACTTCGCTGTTTTGCTTTTCTCAGAGCGTGTGAAGGAAGCCCAAGCTGACCGCTCTCATTCCAACCCCACACATAAAGGTCACCCCCAGCTATGACAAGAACATTGTTTGAGGTCATTCTTTCACCAAGTGTGGTCAAAACTCCTAGGTTACCTACATCTTTGTACAAGACATACTACTAATGCAGACAGAGTGCCAGCCTCCTGTAGCCACACAGCTCATAGGCATGCCCCACAGGGCTTCCACTGCTCTGGGTTCCTGTTCTGAGGTGAGGCCTCCATGACCCAGCTGGCCATGACTGCAAGAAAAACACAGGAAAGATCATTCACAGTGGCCAAAAGCACCCTGCGATTAGCAACAAGGATTCACAAGCAGTTTTACAGGCCTGTGTCTTTATAAAAGACAAGAAGCGTACATTCTGCTTGTACATATTCAGCACGGTTTCGCAAATCAGAAATGGGTTAGGGTAGACTGTTGTTAAATTGTTGGGTGCATGCGCACTGAGCACTCTGCAAGTTGCTCATGTACGAGGGCTGTCCGTAAAGTATAGGTCCTTTTTATTTTTTTCAAAAACTATATGGATTTCATTCATATGTTTTTACGTCAGACATGCTTGAACCCTCGTGCGCATGCGTGAGTTTTTCCACGCCTGTCGGTGACGTCATTCACCTGTGAGCACTCCTTGTGGGAGGAGTCGTCCAGCCCCTCGTCGGAATTCCTTTGTCTGAGAAGTTGCTGAGAGACTGGCGCTTTGTTTGATCAAAATTTTTTCTAAACCTGTGAGAGACATCGAAGTGGACATGGTTCGAAAAATTAAGCTGGTTTTCAGTGAAAATTGTAACAGCTGATGAGAGATTTTGAGGTGATTCTGTCGCTTTAAGGACTTTTCACAGTGCGAGACGTCGCGCTGCGCTCTCAGGCGGCGTCATCAGCCTGTTTCAAGCTTAAAACCTCCACATTTCAGGCTCTATTGATCCAGGACGTCGTGAGAGAACAGAGACGTTTCAGAAGAAGTCGGTTTCAGCATTTTATCCGGATATTCCACTGTTAAAGGATATTTTTTTAATGAAAGACGTGCGGACGGGTCCGCGCGTCGGGACGCAGCCGACACCTCACGCACGAGGGTTCAAGCATGTCTGACGTAAAAACGTATGAATGAAATCCATATAGTTTTTGAAAAAAATAAAAAGGACCTATACTTTACGGACAGCCCTCGTACAACGCCGTGGGGTGCAGCCTTCGATTTCTGTTTACTCAGTAGGTGGAGGACCGGGCCAATCCGCTCATTCGCTGGCTGTTGCCAACGTGGCGCCATCTTGGTTAGCATTTAACAACCAGACATCAGTAGCAATCAATGTGGGCATGATCAATGTTTTTAAGAGAGTTTCAGGATAAATCTGCATTTTCTGTGCTATTACTGTGCTGTTACATTTATTCAAACTCAGTCCCACATTTGTACAGACACTATATGTCAAAGCAAATACAGAAGAGGATCAGACTCTTTATATAATAGACTTGAAAGAATTTGTTAGTCCCAGTCCAGATAGAAAATAAGACCATCAGTTTGTCAAACACACTGTCTGCCACGACACGAGATACTAGTCTGATCCTTAATTAATTTTATTATGAAGTTATAGATGAGAAGTGATCAGGGGTGAAAGTAAGCGCTTCGCATGCTCGCATCATATTAAAGATATTAATATTAAAGGTTGTTCTTAACCCACCTGCGGCACTACTTTTACGGAGCGCTTCTCTGCAAAAATCTCAAATAATATAAATAAAATGAAACAGCCACGCCAGCCAGGGTGAAAGTAAGATTATTCATTTCTGGACAAGTTGAAAGAAATCTGAAAACACTACAGGGTGCTGGAGTGTTCAGTATATCATAGAGAAATTAATCTCATTCATGTATAGTCTTATGCTAGTAGAATATACAGTGTCAAAGTGACTGTCATGTGACCCACCAAATTGAGAGAAAAAGCATTTCTATTTTATGAATTTGCTCTTACAGAATATCTCAGGATGGAAAACCTGATGTGAAGGAAAAAAAAACCCAGCCACTACTTGTTTTGGATGAATAGACGGTTCACGCCCCCCATGCTGACAGCGGAAGTGGGAGCTCACACTTAGTCACGCGAGATCTACACACTACTGAATGCACATTGAGAATGTAACAGTTTATTAGAGCTGAAACAACTAACCGAGTTAATCGATTAAAATCAATTATTAAAATAGTTTCAACTAATTTAGTCATCGATTAATTGCTAAATAACTTTATTTTACCGCAAATGTTTCATTTCTTCATATAATCAACCGAGCGTTGCTTTGAATCTTGAACCAATGGAGTGCTTCGAGCTGCTGCTTCGTTGGTTTCATTTGTTTTATTTCGCTATATCTTAATTTTTCTCCACTAAAACCCTAAAGAGCATATGTCTGTGAGGAATATTTACCTTTTTTATGTTAAACTGAGCTGTTATGGTCTTCTGAAACAGTTGATAGATGTATTTTATGCTAACGCTGATGCTAACACGTTAGCATGTCTATGGCGTTTTCGATGTTAGCATTAAGCTGCTGGCATTTCAGCATGTTTGTGCATTTGTTTTCTGTATAATAATTAATGGCTCAGCGTTTGTTGTCGTAAAAGAGTCAAATGTATTACAAATTATAATATTTTTTAATTTATTTTTATTTATATATTAATAATAATAGCAACAATAATAATAGTAATAATAACTAATAATGCTACAATACAATTTTAGAGAAAGAGACATGAGTCACATGTGTCATTGTGAAATGACCACATAGTTTCCAAGTTATTTATGCTAATTGCTCATTTGCAGCAACAAAAATACCTCTTTTTTCACCATATATTTTATAGCATCTATATGTTTCAATGTTGTTTTATGGCAACTCAGCACTTTGATAAAGCAATGCCATTTGAAATAATTATTTTTGTTCTTTATTATAAATTGTTTTATTCTTTATTATTTTATATTTCAACAGCCAAGGGATATTTGACAATTTGTTGATTTTCAAGTATTTTAAGTTTTCAAATAATGTTCTGTTGTTAAATAAAGTGATGGAAGGAGAGAAAAATTGTTTCCCTGGCACATTTTTAAAAAATTCCCCGCTAATCCGATTAATCGTGTTGAAACCCCATCAGATTCATCGATGAGCCAAATAATCGTTTGTTGCAGCCCTACAGTCTATTGAACTTGGATAATACAATTTTGTTGTTTTGCAAAAGACTCCTGGGATTGCTCAAAGCCCTGGTCCAGAAGAGGAAGTATTGCTCAAATTTCCAAATTCTTTATGTATTTCACATTAATCTCAGACCGTAATCAATTCTAACCTCCAACCATTTATGATAAAATAACTTGCAAGGTTTCTAGATAGCAGGGAGATCTTGTTTAGCGCGTCATTCTGAGACTGGACATGCGCAGTGGCCCGCCAGAAATGGTGGTCAGTTTCAGAAGTACAAAAAAAAAAATCCAGAATCTGTCCCAGTTCACATGCTATGTGGAACATACAGAAAACACAACTGAATTGAAAGTGGCCACGAAATGAAATTAAATGAAATTAAATACCACAAAACACTAATGGAAAATACAAAAATTCACCTTACTGCTTCACCTCGGAGAGTTTTAGCGGCTGCTCACTGCTTTGACACATTGGTGCAGGTCCATTAACTCGCCAGACAATATCTTGACTTTAGTGTCCTTGGATATCCGTAGGCCAGTTGCTGATGCATGTAACAAATTTTCATGTAACAAATGACCAGCTAGTTAATTCATTTGCATCATGCGCCTTACTTCACACTGATTATGTGCCCTCTAACAAGCAAAGTAGATTTGGACCTGTCCTGAATGCACTTGTGTGCTGCACTTTAGAAAGTTTGCTTTAGATTGACATGATAGGACCCTGAAAGTATGGTCTTACATTATAAGCTGCAGAAAAGGGGCCTAAACAGGAAAAAAGGCCAGTGTTAGTCAGTTCTGTCAGCGCTTCTTCAGAGCAGCATTAACACTACTAAAGGAGTTAATATAACTGCCAGTATTCAGATTTTAACTTGCACCACAGTGATGTTTAACACTACAGAGAGTACTTTAGCAGTCTTTGGATTGAAAATGATATCCTTTTGGGCATTTACCATTGGGATACCACAGATAAGGGCCTCAAATTGGGTTTGAACCCACAGTCTTCTGGTTATGGAGTAACACTGTTATAGCACTACCACTGAAAATTTGTCAGGACAATGCATCCTTCTCTCATTTCTTTCTCACCACCTGAATAGATTTCAGAAATTACCTGTGGAGAGTAAAATTACCTTTGTAAAATATTTGAAGCAACAGTGATCAAATGTAAGAAAAAACTGACACTGTTAAAGTTTTAACACATGTGGTAAAAATTTATCCTCAGTTATGTGATGCTGAGATTTTAGCACTCCAGATACTGCTGTGGATAGTGACAAATAGATTAACTATGACCTTGTCTGCACTCGGTTCCCAGTGAAGAAGGGAAGACAAGGCAAATGGGAGAGGTCGTATCGGTAAGCGTTAGCCTACAAAGCTAGCCAGAGTAGCTGCATTTTCTCGCCTGCACAACCGTCTCGACATATTTGAGCTCCAGGCCATAAACAAACTGCAACACATGTCCGTTTTCCACCACATCGTCACCTTTTCTTTGCATTTTCACTTTGTTGTGTAATTTGCCCAAAACCTCAGAGAGGACTGTCCCCGGATGTAGAATTATTGCATCATATTTTAACCCTTTAGTGCCTATCCTCAAACGAGACTGTGCTGCCCAACTGCACCCTATCAATATCTACACAACTTTAGATCAGTTTTTTGTTGATCTGTGGTGCACTTGGATTCTGTCTCCTCGCAAAAAGCAATGCATAAACACTCATTTCTAGATCAAAATTCCCATGTGTGCACAAATGACACTGTATTAGTTGAAAACTAGCAACAACACTTGCACTGGGCTTTGCTTTAAGCCAGGTTGAAGATAGGGCCCTGAAGGTGTACTGTACCTGCCAAGTCCCCACGTATAGACAACTCCGGTAGCACTCAGAAGGATGGCATGCTCTGCACCCAGTACCAGACTCTTGGCTTTCAGATGTGGTGACAAAGATCGGAAGAAGGGAGGCTTTGTGGCAATGTAACCCCCAGGAACTAAAGGGAGACTCAATGTGGGACCTACATGAAGAAAAGCCATCATGTCCAGCCACCTGTCATTTAACACATCACACTCAGAGATCTTCCTCCTAAAGGAGTCGACATTACCAGGGCTATCTGGCGGTGTCATCAGGTCCCTGTGCCATGCTCGGGTGTTCTGGTTGTCCTGCAGGGACCAGGACTCTGTCCTGTCCGGGAAGCTCAGGGTTAAGTAGGACTCGGAGAGGAAGGCGTCCGTGCAGCCCTGACTCTCTTCCACACACAGCTCACAGCAGACTCCTGTTAGCCACACGCGTCTATCACCTAAACACAGAGGCAAACGTTTAGTTTGCGTGCGTGACGACACAAACAAGCTGAGTTTCAACCAAATTTACCTTCCAAATTTAAAGAAATTCTTCGACTCCAGCTTGCTGCTTTGACGCTTCTTTCGCTGTGGAGTTCAGTTGGCTTCACAAGTTTGATTTCCTTCACAGCGTCTTCGTCTATCAACTTATCAGAGACAGTAATTTGTCCGAAAGCGTTGAATCCAAAACCGAACCAGCGTTTCATTTCGGTGAGCTCTGGTAGGGAGAGAAGAAAAAAAATTGCTGTTGGCGCAAATACAGCAGCCATTGAAGTCGGTGTCCGCCATGTTGCCTCACCTAAAACATGCTCGTCCTCACTTGTTTTCTTCAGACAAGTCAAAGGATGACAACATGAACATTTCCAAGTCACACAGATGCCGACTTCAAAATAATTAAAACTATAGTGTGATTGCGCAAATCTAGCTGCAGTAAGCAGTTCTCAAACAGCGAGCGAGGAGAGCCACCAAGACACCCTCAACTCAGAAGAGTTTGGAAGCAACACCCTTTAGGACCTTTTTTTTTTTTTTTTTTAGAAAAAAAGCTATGTAAAATGTGAATTTAAAGAGAAATCATGATAATGTACTATTGCATGAAAATTGTATGTTCTGTTTCTTTACTATTTTACGCAGTTAAAGCAGCCAACGCTGCATGTGGGACTAAATTAAAAATCTGTAGTTTTGTGCTTAGTGGGTTTCACATCTTACTTCAGTGGATGTGCTTGAAGAAACTGCAACGTAACTCACCTTTATGGCAGAGTGGAAAGAAATAATTCTAATACAAGAAAACAGAAAAAAATCTAGGTTAGTCTTTCATATGACATCTGGCAGTCTGTAGCTGAAATCTGTCATGTTAGACATATTTGTTCAGCTATTATTTTGGTATTAAGTATTTACTTAAATGATTATATTCTTAGTTTGATATACTTTTAGTCTGTTATTTGTTTAAACTGCATGTCAAAGTGGGATGAACCAGTTTTACTAGTTAGAACAAAGAGATTCAAGTTACAATATAAATCATATTTTCCGTTATCGCTCGGGTTATGGGCAGAGGGTGGGACCTCCCCTGAATGCCCAGGGGGACTAATAAGGGAAAGATTTTGCAAAATAAGATCCACCTTTGTTATGCCCATGTTGTGCTTTATAAAAACTGTTTGTGTCCATTGTTTGTGATTCTGAACGTATAATCTGCAAGGGTTCTTCAGTATCCAGCCTGTTTTTCCACTGTGACTGAATGAATTTAAAAGTGTGAAATAGTTTTTGTACTTTGTGAGGGACAGTATTACAGTAAGAACCGGGGAGGATTAAGTCACCTTTAAAAATAAAAAATAATAATAAAAAAGCCTGCATAAGAGTAAACACAGGCACTGCACTCTTGGGTGAGACAATACGGCAGATAATGCACTTTCAGTATCTTCATGAGCCGAGATCAAAGTAGTCTCGATCACTCAGTCAGCCCTAGTCTATGGTTCTAACCTCAACTCTAAACTGATGTATTGTTCTGATTGCAAATCACAATTCCACATTTCAGAGATCCTGACAATTTCTCAGATTGTTGCTACAAATGGTGTATCCAAAGATATTAAAGTGAAGATGGGGAAGCATTATTTTCAGTAAATGTTACAAAAATAATAAAAAATTATGCAGTCAGACTCTACGAGGGAATAACTACATACATACAAACAAACAAATCTTTCTAGGATAACAACTTTGACATTTTTTATAGACAATTATAAAATGACTAAAATATAATATAAAGATATGAGCATTTTAAGTATACCAATAACATTTATTTGCAAATGTTATGGAATACTGTATAAAAAGCAGCCTGTCATCTCAGAAGTTGAACACACTTTTGCAAATTACATGATGGTGCACAGAATCAATGAACAATCAAAACTCATTTGTGACAAACATATCCGTGGGAATGTTCTGGATTTAAAATCTAACACTATTTTCAGTCAATTTATTATTGCTTTTCCCTTTGTTATACAAGACTCTGGTATTTCAGTATAATGTTTCACCAACCAGAAAAAAAATAATTCTTGCCATAATGAAACATCATTTTGCCAGTACCAGAATGTACTTCTGCTTTCAGGGCTCAGCTCCCTCCCTGCTCTTGATGATACCATACTCCACGGCTTTCTCCAGACACTTTTGAGCAACTTTTGAGATGGGCCCCGGTGTGATCTCTCCCTCTTTTGCAAGAACGGACAGAATCTCCAAAGCCTCACTTTCCATGAGCATCTCAGCTAGGCTCTTCTTTGCCTGCATCATGTTCTGAACGATGACTACACCTCGATGGCGCAAATCTGTGATGTGACTGAGCAGCAGAGCCTGCATGATCTCAAGCCAGTGGGTTGTCTAAGCAGAAAAGACAACAGATGATACGTGGCATGAAAATATTTCATTATATAAAGTGGTGATTTGTTGATGGTGTGGGTTTTTGCTGCATTGGTCTACTTACTGTTCCAGGGATGCGGGTGCACAACTCAGGCTGCTCAGCAGTTAGCATGGCTAATGTCCCTGAAGCCGCTTTCCGCAGTCTCTCGTCATCCTCTCCGCAGTAGAGCACTAGCAGCTTCAGGCGATCATTGCCCGTAGCCAGGTATAACTTCTGCACCTGAGCACAGACCCAATGCATTGTTTACATCTTCTACAGATGTAATCTGACTAATAAACCGCGTCTTACCTCTGTGCTTAAGACCATATTACACATGCACTCTGTGGCCGACGCTCGCACCAGGTCATGTTCCTCAAACATGTACCCTTCAATTTTTGGAACAGCCTTCTCTTTTAATATTTTTTGCCTGAGAAAAAATGTCAGTACAGATATGTTAAATGAAAAGAGGGCTAAGGAATTTTAGAAATGCTACAATGATAGTCAATTCAGCTTGTCACCACTGCCCAGCATAGCAAAACTTTGATATGGCATTTTGGTCACCTATCTTAGTCACAGATAGTACAAACTGTACCTTTTTGGAGTTCCTATGAACAGTCAGATTAGTATACGTGGAGCATTTTAAAATTTTGATCCCCTTCATTGAGCCATACGTGGCTACCGCTGCCACCCTGGGACGGCTATCATACATTTTTCAAGTCCCTATAGATAGGTGACCAAAAGGCCATGTAAAAGTTTTGACCCCTGGGTGGTAATGGCACACCAAGCATCTGGCCTAAGGCTTATGAAGGCAAATCACAAATTTTAAACATTATAAACTCTAACGTTTTAAAATATTGGGGGGGGGGGGGGGGTACATACTTAGCTACTGACAAAAAAAAAAAAAAAAATAGTTTTTAGAAGCTATTACAGATTTACATCATACTGTGGTTTCTATAAGAATGGACATATAGAAATATATATTCATATTAAAGGGGAACAGAAATGCTTTTTGAAAATTTGTGCATTCCTTGGCAAAAATTAAGTGTTATTCATACACTTGCAGAATGTTTGAGCGCAGTGTAGATAACATTATTTGAATCAAATTTGCAACCAAGGGCGCAATTTAGAACGAGAAATTGGGGGGGACAAAGTGCGAGGCCCGCAGGGCCGAAGCCCATAGGCGGGGGATCTGGGGGCCAACAGTTTCTACAGTAGATAAGCTCAGATGCATTCTGAGCATCCAGAACAATAATTTTAATGTTTTGAGAAGACCATAAAGTGGACACCATTTGACTTATGCAATCTGAAACTATGGATATAAGTACTTTATTCTGAGAATAGCCAGCACTGATTTTATTAACATCCTGGTGTAAATAAGGTATCACCACATGTGTAGAACTCAAAAAGAATGATAAGCTGAGTTCTCATTAAAAAAAAACAACTGCAATGTGGTAAAATGTATTCATAAATATGAAAGAACAGGCTCTTAATAATTATTAACTATCACATACTGTATTTTTTTTCTCAAGATTTGTTTTTGCATAAGTTTGAAAAAACAACAGATCGTACGTTTAGGATAAATTACTTATGAATTTAATTTTCGAAGTGGCACGAATGACAACACTCATACTGAACATAATTTCGTTTGCATAGACTGATTTTGGAGATCAAGCAATAATTGCAGATGGGCTTTCTGAGGTCCCAGACAGCTTTTCTGATTTCCTTTTCTAACTTTCAGAATTTAGTAAATTAGCATATGGTCCATTGATACTTATGTGTAGACACTAGTCCCTATTTTTGGTTTCAAATGTGGGCAAATGCAGTCCCAGAAAATTCCGAATGTGACAAACAAGAAACAGGTGTTGTAAACAAGTCAATGCTGCTAAAAATACAAACATGCAGAAACAAAGATACTATTCTGACATGGTTTGCACATAAGACTGGCATAGCATGTTTCAAGTACACACATACATGTCAGAAGGTGGGGGGGGCATACCATATTCTCTCCCCCCTGGTTGAAAAGGTGGGGGGGACATGTCCCCCCCATCCCCCACCAAATTGGGCCCATGCAAGTACACACACATATATGTCAGAGGGTGGGGGTGGGCATACCATATTCTGTCCCCCCTGGTTGAAAAGGTGGGGGGGACATGTCCCCCCTATCCCCCACCAAATTGCACCCATGTTCACAACTATATTGACATGTAAATTGCCATTGGCTGAAGTCAGTGGAGGGCACTTCCAGTTGACGTCACTGGTTGGGGTCTCCTCTGCTGGGGAAGAGTGCAGTTTACTGAGCTCGCTCATTGAAGTTCTATTAGTCTCATCAAGAAACAGATGGAATATACCAGAAAGCTGCGCATGTTGGCAAAGCCACAAACGGAGGTACAAGGGAGACAATATTGCCTTCCATAAGTAAGTGGTTTTGGTTATTCTTGTCACTTTGTGACATTTGGTTGATAAACAGGTGATTGTTTCCTGCCCATGCCTGTGTCGTCTGAGGACAGGGATGGCACTTACAACCCCTGGCAAAAATTATGGAATCACCGGCCTCGGAGGATGTTCATTCAGTTGTTTAATTTTGTAGAAAAAAGCAGATCACAGACATGACACAAAACTAAAGTAATTTCAAATGGCAACTTTCTGGCTTTAAGAAACACTATAAGAAATCAAGAAAAAAAAATTGTGGCAGTCAGTAACGGTTACTTTTTTAGACCAAGCAGAGGGAAAAAAAATATGGACTCACTCAATTCTGAGGAATAAATTATGGAATCACCCTGTAAATTTTCATCCCCAAAACTAACACCTGCATCAAATCAGATCTGCTCGTTAGTCTGCATCTAAAAAGGAGTGATCACACCTTGGAGAGCTGTTGCACCAAGTGGACTGACATGAATCATGGCTCCAACATGAGAGATGTCAATTGAAACAAAGGAGAGGATTATCAAACTCTTAAAAGAGGGTAAATCATCACACAATGTTGCAAAATGTTGGTTGTTCACAGTCAGCTGTGTCTAAACTCTGGACCAAATACAAACAACATGGGAAGGTTGTTAAAGGCAAACATACTGGTAGACCAAGGAAGACATCAAATTGTCAAGACAAGAAAGCTTAAATATGTCTCAAAAATCGAAAATGCACAACAAAACAAATGAGGAACAAATGGGAGGAAACTGGAGTCAACGTCTGTGACCGAACTGTAAGAAACCGCCTAAAGGAAATGGGATTTATATACAGAAAAGCTAAACGAAAGCCATCATTAACACCTAAACAGAAAAAAACAAGGTTACAATGGGCTAAGGAAAAGCAATCGTGGACTGTGGATGACTGGATGAAAGTCATATTCAGTGATGAATCTCGAATCTGCATTGGGCAAGGTGATGATGCTGGAACTTTTGTTTGGTGCCGTTCCAATGAGATTTATAAAGATGACTGCCTGAAGAGAACATGTAAATTTCCACAGTCATTGATGATATGGGGCTGCATGTCAGGTAAAGGCACTGGGGAGATGGCTGTCATTACATCATCAATAAATGCACAAGTTTACATTGATATTTTGGACACTTTTCTTATCCCATCAATTGAAAGGATGTTTGGGGATGATGAAATCATTTTTCAAGATGATAATGCATCTTGCCATAGAGCAAAAACTGTGAAAACATTCCTTGCAAAAAGACACATAGGGTCAATGTCATGGCCTGCAAATAGTCTGGATCTTAATCCAATTGAAAATCTTTGGTGGAAGTTGAAGAAAATGGTCCATGACAAGGCTCCAACCTGCAAAGCTGATCTGGCAACAGCAATCAGAGAAAGTTGGAGCCAGATTGATGAAGAGTACTGTTTGTCACTCATTAAGTCCATGCCTCAGAGACTGCAAGCTGTTATAAAAGCCAGAGGTGGTGCAACAGAATACTAGTGATGTGTTGGAGCGTTCTTTTGTTTGTTTGTTCTTTTGCCATTTGAAATGACTTTAGTTTTGTGTCATGTCTGTGATCTGCTTTTTTTCTACAAAATTAAACAACTGACTGAACATCCTCCGAGGCTGGTGATTCCATAATTTTTGCCAGGGGTGTACACACACCACTCACACACACAGAGATGTGCACACACACCATTGACTTCATGAATGAAACTCGGTCAATAAAGGATAATTGTGTAAAAATATAACATATATAAATGTTTCAGAATGGTTTTAGGAGCCGCACCATGCTGAATACAGCAGCACAGATCCGTGTAACTTTCAATGCTAATATTTCAGAATGTGTGGATGTCAGAGTAAGTTTAATACTTTCCTGACATGATTTAATGTTTGTTCAATTTACTGGCTCGATATACAGGTCAGAATGGCATTTTAACACATATTTTGCAAGTGTTTTTCTGAGTGTGTTCAGTTGCGAATCCCCATTGAAAGTGTTAATGCATTTTCAACGGGGATTTGTCAATGTTTTGCCCAGTTAGAAGGTGTCATGTCGCTGTCCATGAAGGGCCGTTCATGTTTAGTGGGCAGCACTGGGAGTGTAGAATCTAGTAGTCATATATAACCTCTTTGTTGGTGCCTCTGGCAGGGAATCTCAGAACGGGGCTCATCTTCCCCCAACCAGTGACATCACCCACCTGACCTGCATAAATGGCAGCAGCCGGTCGATATCAAAGCCTCTCAGACTACGACTAAAACAAGGTTTTATGTAAATGTTTTATGGTCTTTCGTGTTTTGGGTAGTGTTTTTTGTGTTTATTCATGCTATAAATAATCCGTGGGCATTTCTGTTCCCCTTTAAGGTCACACATCTGTGTCATGCACCCCATTATGTTTGCATTGTAGAAGTGACTTCCCACTAGTGGCCAACCTGAGTCTATCACTGATGCCAGCCAGGTTGGTTAGAGCCATCAATGCCTCAAAGTTCTGTAGCATGGTACAATCTAGACTTAAGAGGCTGACAAGGGGGCGCACCACCTCATAGATCTATAAAAAAATGAATGAATAAATAAAATAAGATGAGGCAGAGCAAGAAAAGCTTTGTAATTGTTCTTAGTGAAAAGTCTTTTGAATAAATGATCTCACCCTTTCTCCTGGGAAAGCGATCTCAGGATTGGATGTGATGGTTATTTTAGCCAGGGCCTGTGCCGCTTTGATTTTTCCAACATCTGTGTTGTCAGACGTCAGTGGGATCAAAGCCTGTGGAGAAACTCATTAGAAAGCAACACTCTGCCAAGGCCAACAAAGTTGGAAAGTTTAAAAAAAAAAAAAAAAGTCATCACTGGCTTTACCAGATCCTGCTAATCTATCCTCAAATTTTTATGCAATCTCCTCCAGGACAAACCCAAACTTTTCAGAGGTTCTTGAAAAGTGGCTGCATTAAACATAACTCATCTTGCAATAAAAACGGGAGATCTGTGAGCAATCTCACAAAATGACACCCTCCATGCTGCTATATTGGTGGCTTGCATGTCTAATTATACAAACGCACCTTGTTGAATGGAACATTTCATCTTTCACCAAATTAAATACTTCCCATTGCACAAATTAAAAAACATTAATTATTTGTTTTATATAATGCCGAAAATAGATAGCTGTCATTTGATATTTTATTAATTTATAAACAAGAGAAAAGGGACTTACATTTTGGTGTGTGTCACTCATCCTTTGAGGTCAAGAGGCTCAAAACAGTCCAACACAAACTTCAAATAGCAATCCAATCCAATCAATGAAACTTGCGAGCTTTGGTAATATTAACATCTCTCACCATCTTAAAATGACAATGTAGTCCGTACCCGATGCTGTGCATTGACTTCTTCATGTACAGACTGCTTTCCTCAGTCCAGAGAAAAATCATGACAGAAATTTGTCGAGCTCTTCATCCAACAGCGTTTCTACTTCAGCTAGAGACATCCCAGCAAATACTACAAATGCCTCCAGACGGGTTACTGGATTGATTTTTTTGTGTTAGAAGAATGAGCAAAGTCAATAAACCCGCCATGATTGTTTTTAAGATATCTGCCGTCGCCAACGCTAGTGCGAGCATGCGGTGGTCACTGTGTGCAGTGGTACAAAATGTATGGAACCAAAATTGCACGGTAAATGGGACGAATGATAAATATCACGTGACAAACCACCAATCAAATATCTAGAATCTATTTAGGCATTATATAAACACCAGTAACATATTCCCCAGAACAAATCATGCAGATTATTGTGTAAATTAACAATGATGAGTAATATGGTGCTCTACCTTTCCTCCACCCTGTGCCACCACTGTGCCTCTGTCATCCTGCCGTTCCACCAAAGCCAAGAACACCCTGCCATGAGAAATTAAATTCAAACTAGACACACTGCAAACAAAAACTGAGAAGGGAACAGTGGCTGACAAAGCCATTTTCCTACCTGCCAATACACTCCCTACATGCCTCAGTAAGGGCAGGACTCTCCTGTTTGACCATACAGACCAAAGCAGACACCACACCGGCCTCCAGCAATTTCACCAGTCTCTTCTCCACAAAGGAGCGTGCATCCTGACACATCAAAAACAGCTCATTGGGATTTATACAAGGATCCACAGCAAGATATCAGGAGTATTTTGTTTAGTTTACTTAAAAAAAAAATAATAAAAAAAAATAAAAAAAAGTGCACTGGAGCAGCACCTTGGGGTGCTCCTCTGGAACATGTTGCTTTGCGTACTTGGCAAGCTCCACCAGCTGAGGGTCTGGCTTCTCCACATCGTAGCTGTTGGTGCAGTTCACCAATGTGGAGCCCACAGCAAAGAGCACAGTCTTATCCTCAGACTGCAGAAACACAGAAAACAGCGTGATCTGTGGTATTTCACTCAACAACACTCTAAGGTACCTTTTTGTCCTTGGTTGTTTTTCTAACAACATTAAAGCTCACATATCAAAAATATCTAAAAACTATCAACCTAAAAATGTATTGCCCGGTTTTCTAGTTCATGTTCATTACAGTGGACCACACAGGAATGCTTTGGCTGGTTCTGTTTTGCTTGGGGTTATCACAGTGGATCCAGTATGGGTCCATGTGTTGATTTTTGCTGAATGCACTTTCTGACTCAACTCCAGATGTACATGCAAAATGGACACGGGTGACCTTGGATATGGGATGTTCTGGTTGGTAGGCAAATTAACCAACTGGTACATATTCAGTGATAATTCAGAGAAGAATCTGAATTTTGTAGGTACCTTACATTGTCTAATCACCAAAGACCTACAATAAAAACATATGATCAAACCTTTGCTAGCTCAAACATGGCATGGAGAGCATTCCCATCTTCCACCAAGTCCTCCTTCACATCAGCATCAAATGTGAGGTAGGCGAGACCTTCAACAGCCCACCGACGTGACGTCGGGGGAAGAGACTTATTACACAGCCACCTAATGGAGACACACACCTCTGACTTTTAATTTTTTTTTAAAAAATACCTCCCATCTGTAGGAGTCAGATTAGGTTACACAGGTATTCATACTTTCTGCACTGCTTTGTCAGTTTTAGTGTCGACCCCTCTGCAAACTGCTTCATACTGAAGTCTGTTCCTCCTGCTGATCCAAGTTTGCACAAGCCCTGCACAACAAGGAGCAGAAACATGGTTAAACTGATACTGAGTGGGTTTTTTCACTCTTCAACTCAAACCAGGAGTATGTTGCATTGCGGCACTACTTACCACTAGAGCCCTCACACGTATCCTGTCATTTTCACTCTTCTTGTAGAGATCCTTCAGAAGTGCCACACCATTGGCTGTGATGAAAGAGGCCCGCTTGGCCTTTCCTGCAGCGTGTATAAGAGCCTCCACTGCTACTTGTTGGTGAGTTACATCTTCTGAGGCACACAGAGAGATCACAGCATCCATCATTCCCGACATCTCCAGAATTCTGTTTCCCACGTCGCTCGGTCCTTGGAGAAGCACAGACACCGTCTGAATGGCCCGTAGCTTGCCATCCAAGCCAGACTGGGTGAAGTTTTGCCTGCTCAGAACAACAGTGTGCATCAGAGAAATACTTCATTGATTACAACAGCAGTTTTCTCATTCAATATTTGTGCTGCCTACTCACTTAACATATTCTTCACATAGTTTGCTGAAGTTCTCCCTCTCTTTGTCACTCTTTAGGTCATCATAGAGTTTGCTAAGCAAGACAGAGCAGTTCATGTGGGAGTTGTCTGTAAGAGGCGGTCCTGCTGAGAGCTCAGGGACCGTCCCTGCCACCTCCAGGATCTTCTTCAGTCCTACAATAAGTATAAAGTGCTTATTCAGTTGGCTGCAGCCCTTGTCAGTTAAAATTATGGTTGTCACAGGAGTAAAATGTCTAACTTGATATGATAACCAAGACCCGATTTGTAGCGGATTAATCATTTTCTCTCCAAGGTGGCTGTTGAAAACACCCTAATTGCTTCCGGAATCACAGAAGGCTGTTAAGCTGGCGCTTTTCTCTCTCTCACTCTTGTGCGCTTAATGAGGTGGAGAATGCATTTGGAACCGTCTAAAAAGGTAGTTATTTGTAATGTTTATATTGTAATAGCTTGGTAAAACAGCTGCATGTTCATTCTTTGTTGTGAGCAGTTGTAAAAGGACATTTATGATAGATTTAACATCTCGATATAATCGTTCCGACGAGCTGCGCTTTGATGCGTTGCACTGACGCAACCACTTGCACTCATATGCAGTACTCTTGAATTGTTTGCACAATGTTCACTTGAAGTTCACGTAATTAACGCGTGATGGAGATTTTGAACATTTCAAAATTTTCTTTGCACACATGCACGATGCTGCACACAGCTTACAAGTTTGAGACGAGTTTACTCTGCTGCACGGCAGAGTGCGTGCAAGTACGCAGCTCAAAGTTGTGCAAGTGTCAGGGCACCTTTAAGGTTCATGTCATGCATGAACCATGACATTGGGTAGTTTAAAATAACAATGGATACTGTACTACTAGCAGTGGTGGGCACACTTCCGATAATCCGATAACAGATAATTATCGAAGATAATGTTTTCATTATCGGATTATCTTTTTAGATAACTTTAAAAACCATTATCGGACCAATTATCTTCCGATTAATTTCTGTCCGATAACTTTTTGGCCGATAAAGCTGAACAGCGATAAGCATTTTTAAAATTTAAAAAAAGTTCAGCACCTACCTGTTAAAAGTTTTATAACAGATGGACAGTTATACCCTCTGCTAACAGAAGAGAGCTACTTCTATGAAAAGCATCTCTATCCTCTGTAGACAAAGGAGAAACGGCCAACAACAACAAAAAAAATTCCTTTAACACCATACCGATATGCTGGCAATATCACCTAAGTCATCCAGAGGCATACATTTTTAACTTGTGGTTCAAATTTTAACCAAACTAATTTTGGACAAGTTATTTAAAATTACTGTCATGTCTGAAGTTTATTAAAGTGAAAATATCAGATATATGTTTTAGTTTTAAAGTAATGTGCTAATTTTTAAGGTTTTGTGAGCACATGCTGTGCCCAGTGCATTATGGGTGGGATGATGTAATCTCAGTACATTCACGACAAGGACAAATGCATTTCAGACACTCTGTTCAGGCTCCACAGACAACAGCATTAAACTCTAGTGCCTAAAACTCTTGTGAATATATTCTCTGGGTTTCTAGATGTTGTTACTGTATTTGCGTTTGTTAAATTCCACGCATTTTAAATGTAGCAGACAGGGATTATCTGGACTTTTGTTTTCAAGGCCTCTACTGCCATCTACTGGCCAGTAGTGTTCATGGCAGTATTCGCCCTAAGTACTAAGCGTCTGGGAACCAGTAGATGGCAGTGTTGTATTTGTTTTGACCCCGGTTATATCAAATGATTGTCAAATCAACTTTTTGGCTTTGCAAATGGCTTTTTTTTTTTTTTTTTTTTACAAATGAAGTTTAAAAACTAAACAACAGCAAAAAAAATAAATAAATAAATAAAATAATAATAACAACATTACAAGATAGCTCTGCAGTGTTTTCACAGGCACAGTGCGAACGGTTGGATGCTTGTAGCTTTTCAGCAGGAGGATAGCCTCACGACGGCCGACCAGAATAACAGGTTTGATTTTCATTCGACCATACGATCGCGATCAGGAGGTGGTCGTGAGATGTTAAAGCTTGTTACTCCATGACTACACGATGCAGGACGCGCGATTAACCTGAAACTCGGTCCAAAAATTCCTGCATGAAAAATCATCTCGCACAGTATAAAGCACGTTTTACAACATCATAAAATGTGCGCACATTCTCTCCACATGCAAAACATTTTGCAATGACACTTCCAGGGCTCCGTAAAAATGCCTGTTTTTACAAATAAAAAATGAACACCAACACACGACAGACGTCACATTAACGTGTTGGTTTACATAATGAATGACTGAACCAATCAGTGTTTAGCAGAGGCACTTTTATCCAGAATCCTTTGCGATTTATCTGTGTTTGTTACTAAACCTCAGAATTAGTGCATTATTCAACATTAAAAGATATATGCTATATTTTAACTTTGTACAAATGACAGAATTGACATTAATGGAGTTATTCTATCGGTATTAATGTTATTTATAAATCAAAACCACAAGTCAGCATGACTATTTTTCAAGACCTCCACCTGACCGGAGTGTTGTAATTGATAGAGAGCTGGCTTTATGGCTGCTCTCAGGGTGCTTCTGTGTTGGGAGCTCTGTAGTAAACAAGAGCTTCCAGCAGGGGCAGAATGTTCAAAGACAAAAGTGTGGTCTCAGTGTGTGGGTCTGTTGTTACTTTTAATATTAGTAGAAGTTAAACTTAAATTCGTTTAAATGTACCAGAGTTTAAATGTTATCGGTTATCTGTAACTTCCGATACATTTTTGGGTGGTTTATTGTTTTATCTTAATCGAAGATAACTTTTCAGTTATCTGATTATCTGTTAAGTTAATTTTTTGGTTATCTGTGCCCACCACTGACTAATAGCAATGCACAGTTTGTGTAAGCCACCGTATCAATAACAAAGACCTTTTTTCTTTGGCCAGCTTTCATTTCATCTCACTCATCTTGCTGCAGCCCTCACCCACTTTGCCTCAATTCGGATGACAGACTGCTTCATGTTTAGAGCACATAAACAATGTCAAATGTACATGTGTTGTCTTTAATTTTGATGTGTGCCATTATTACAGTAAACAAGTAATAATTGTGGATTAATTGCTGTATCTTGTCTGAGGTAATTGGAGTGTAAACATAATCTCGTTGTTGTTGCACTTGTAATGACAATGACAATAAATCTCTTTCCATTCCATTTTTAATACAATGGCAAGGTTTTGTCGCTGCTGGCTGTCTCTGACCCTATCCTAGTGAAGTGCTACAAAGCAGTTCTTAATCCATTTAAAACCAAGAGGAGAGCAATTGGAGCGTGAGTGTGTGTGCTTGGAATTTAGAGCAGGGGTGGGCAACTTGTTCCAGAAAGGGCCAAGAGGGTGCAGGTTTTCTTTGCAGGCACTGACTCCACCAGGTGATTTCACTCATTAATATCACTTTGAGCAGATGGAATCAGTTAATGAGTGAAATCACCTGGTGGAGTCAGTGGTTGCAAAGAAAACCTGCACCCTCTTGGCCCTTTCTGGAACAAGTTGTCCACCCCTGATTTCGAGGGTGCTGTGTGCTTGTCCCCCTGCAGCAGTACTTCGTGACGTTGTGTAACTGGAAGAGGTGAAAACGGCACTTGTTGGCATTGATTCTGTTGCAAATAAGTATTTAATTCCATACTAATTTTTACAATCAATATGTATGAGTATTGAGTTTTCTGACAACCAGAGTTAAAATTCGTATTTCGATTGAAATGACTATAGAAAGACTGAACCTACATGCAAATTTCACTGCATACTTGAAACTTTACTGTACAGACATTATGTTCCTTCTTTTGATAATATCACTATAACAAACCTGATGTTTGAAAACAGTAAAAGCACATCTCACAGTTTACTTTTCCAAAAGTTAATCCAACCAGGAACTATTTTTAAAACAACAGTTAAAGTTTGTATAAAGGTAGCAGCGCTTTTGTTTCCTTCCACACGAGGATGACCTTCTAGAATATGTGTGGGTGTGTTTCATACCGTGGTTGACAACCCAGATTGTGAGGGAGTTATCCGGGTTTTTTAAAGACTTGCGGGGTACTTGTTTGACCAGGAGGTTAATGGCACTGTCTCTTCCAGGCCCCGACACATTTGATGCAGGCAACATTTCCAACAGGTGGCGCAACATTGAGCGTAGCTCATTGAAAGGTTCTGTGTTACATACAGATTAACAATGAAAGCAAAGAACAGAAAGATGATGCAGAAGATAACATTCTTTATAGATCAGCTTTCATAAGAAGCCAATTCCAAATATCAGCATTACATTACAAACTCACCAGGTAATATGGCTTCATCTTTACCCCTGATCTCTTTTTGCATGCCTTCTGTTAGAGCCTCAAACATCACTTGGAGTAGATGGCACGCAGCCAAGGAAACACTGGAAGCTCCAGATCCCATTACAGCACACAGCTGCTCCATTCCTAACTCATTCACAATGGCCATAGTCTGGGAATAAGGGCATAGAAGTCAGAAGTCTGACAGCCAAAAGAATGAGAACTTTACAGTATATTAATGAGAGGATCATATGGAAGTTGCAAGAGTTGCCTCAATGAATTTCTTATCGGTTTTTCCGAAAAGGAATAAATTAAGTCCTCGGTTCCCAGATTTAAACATTGCTCAATAAAACACTTTAGGGCAGCGGTCTCAAATATGCTCCATAAAGGGCCATATTGTGGCGATAGTGCTGTCAAGACCCCAAACTGTATATGGAGTACAGACTGTAGTTTCCTCTGAAGCTCCATAGAGAGGCTTGTATTGTTCTTCTTGGGGGGGGTTGAAAAAAATAAAAATAAAAAAGATATACAGCATCTTACACTCACTCTGGACTGATGACCTGTGCACAAACCAACCAGGGTCCTCAAGGCAGAAAGGACTACATCCTCCTGCTTTGATTGAAGAAGTTTTTGAATCAGCTTCACTCCATCATTACAGAAAATCTGCTCAGCTCCCGCCTCTTCTCGAGATAACACCACAAGATTCTGAGCAGCCTGCAAACGATTAATGAATTACATATGTCTTTCCCAAAAGGTGCAACACCTATTTTATAAGATAAGTGAAGAAAAATTATTTTCTATAATGAGACAGCAGATCTTGTTTTTGCCCACTGTGGAGCTATGCTGTATTTGTATAACGATATGCAAGCCATTCTTACTTTCTGTCGATCCACATCTTTTACAGACGCATCTAAGAGGAGGGAGAACATCTGCTGCACACGAGAATCTGTGGAGTTAAGCTGCACCGACTAGGGGATGAGAAGAAAATTCCTTTTTTAAAAATGTTTTAACAAAATCCTTGTCTATGGTAGAAATGAAACCCTTCATTCACAAAATAGTCAAGCGGGACCTTGAAAAGTGGGCGAAGATTATGACAATGGAAAGTGCACAGCTGCACTGTGTACTGAACACCTGTCTAATGTCCTCAAATCCACCACACAGGTTGTGAGAAATGCTCCAAACAAGATATAACCTCAAAACCAATGGAAGGACATAACATGTAAAAATAGTACACACAGCACACTCCTCTCACATCACCTTCTGCTGGATCTGTGCGCCGAGCTGTCTGAGCAGATCCTGAAAGGCTTTGTTTTTGGGCTCCAGCTGGGCGCACCTCTGAACATCCAGAAAGGCCTGATCAAGCTGACCACGTTTCTGAAGAGCTTGAGCCCTGCGGAATCTGGCTTTAACGTCACTTGGATCTGTTTCAAGAGCTGGAGTACACAAAGTCCTGACATCAGATATTACAATACCATATACATTGAGAACTGACAGTACAAAAAAATATATAATATGTATGACATCATCATATAACATCTGCGTGACTTCATTATGAAGCCATTCATACCAATCAATCCCAAATATTTTGCTGATCATTATATGCTTTAGTTCATCCATCTCAGTTTCACGTTTTTTGAGATATACAAATAAGGTGGGGGGTTTTTCGGACCATGTTTTCCTTGACCTTTGATCAAATGACTCTGAAACCTAGTCACTTCTAAATATTTATCAAAGTGATATTCCCACTAGGGTGAGGGTTAGGGTGAGAAGCAAACCTCCCTAGGGAGGTGTTCCAGGCATGTCCATCTGGGAGGAGACCCTGGGGAAGACCCAGGACTAGGTGGACAGATTATATCTCCACACTGGCCTGGGAATGCCTCGGGATCCCCCAGCCAGAGGTGGTCAATGTGGCACAGGAATGGGAAGTCTGGGGTCCCCTGCTGGAGCTGTTGCCCCCGCGACCCAAACCCGGAAAAGCAGTTAAAGATGAGTGAGTGATGATATTCCCACCAAATCTGAAGGAAATTTGTCCAGCTGTTTTTGAGTTATGTTGTCCAGACACTCGCAGGCCAGTGAAAACAGACACAGGGAGAACATGCAAAATGCACACAGAAAGTGTGGGAAGCGATCCTATGACCTTCTTGCTGTGAGGCACCAATGCTAACCACAAAGTAAACTTATTTTTATATGGCTCATCAATTAAGTCCAGAACTATAGACAAATATTGATTTAAACATTTTAGTTGTTAAAATTATGATTATTATTATTAGTAGTAGTAGTAGTAGTAGTATGAAAAATGTCTTTAGAACTGAACCTTGCATTAAGGGGTGTAGTGGGGGGGCATGTCCCACCCACAACACCCTCTTTCCACCTGGCTTCGCCCCTGGTTTGCAGTCTGAGCAGGAACAATCAAGAATTTGTGTAATTATGTAGAAAGCCTGACGTGATTGAGAGGTAATAAGCTTTTATGACTGAATTTTACATCATGCCATCCTCAGGAAGAGATTTTAGGCTTATTTTGGAGGACAAAAAGCATTAATGTTTGTTGTTATGCATCATGGGTCTGCAGCTGTGTTTTAAGCACAGCAAGGACACTCATAGAGATGCTCAGGGAGTGACTTTGAAAGAAATGTTTAAAAACATGTTTGTAAAACTCTGCCCTCTGCTCGCTGTGCCGATGTCGCAGACCGAACGGTCCTCACATAAAAATCGGATCGCCTGTCTTCACTGCACATGTGTCATTTGGGACCACAGCAGCTCGTCTGAGACAGAGTCTCTTCACCCAAAGCGATCAAATGGATTAACGGCATTATTAACCATCAGATGATAAGGTAAAATCTCTTAAATCATTCTAAAATCTTAACTAAGCAGAAACAAGGCAGTTTTTAGCAGAAACGAGTTTGAAATGACTGACACACAGTGAACACATCAGCTAGCAACTCGTGTAGCTGCTGCGCTCTGATAGCTTCATCTGTCTTCTAAGATGAAATAATGCTGAATTTATGTGTAAATGACTGTTTACAAAAGCTTCAGATATCTGTCCCCGAGATAGATGATGACTGGAGTGCAGTTTTAAGCAGAAACGAGGTGGTAATCTGTGAATCGCGGCTAATGACGCATGCGCAGTGAAGGCAGTGCGGACCAATTTTTAGGGGGGACTGTTTGGAGAGACACCGAGACACGAACACACTGCAGACTGACCACCCCCTCCCACTCAGAGCAGAAAAAAAAAAACACAAAAAAAAACAAAACAGGTGTTATTCAGATGTAACCACCTTGTCTGACAAAAAAATTAATATGAAGATGCCTCTGTCTAGCAGCAGGACCAATAATGATCATCTCTGTCCTCGGTGCATTCAAAAGAAAAACATTGGTTTATCCACTGCAGCGGGACATGCGTAAAATTTTGCAGTTTGGGAGCATTACATGTCTCAACAGGCTTAAAAAACGTGTTATACAAAGATGTTATGGACTCTAAAAACGTCTTTGAATGAGAACTGTCCCACCTTTAGAGGCATCAGCTTCTGCCTTGTTGTACTTTTCCAGCTTTAAGTAGCAGGCAGAGCGGTTTCGGTACAGAACAGCCCTCTGTGTTTGGCTGTCACTCAGCTTTAGTGCTGAAGTGTAACAGCACACAGCTCCCTCCATGTCTCCTGCCTGGAAGAGCTTGTTTCCTTCCTCCTTTAAGGCTGCAGGATCCTACATTAAACACAAGCAGCAATGAAGAAAACGAGGAGCTAAAACGAGACACAGGTGCTGAAATATGAATGAGCTAAGCTAAAACGACTAACACTCCTATCTTTACCTTTTCTTTTTCACTCGCATTCATCTTCAAAATGCTACAAAACATTTAACGTGAAATATTCTAATAAAAGTGTCGTTCAAGTCTACTTTTTTTTTTTTTTTACAGTAATTTTAGCTAAACATGTTACATCGTACTCCACTTCCCGGTTTCGGGCGCAGAATGATGACGTTTCTCAGCCCTGCCCCAAATACCAGGATATATTACCATAAAAGGAATACAGTTCCTGGTCTTTTCTCTCAATTCTTTTGCAGTCCACATTCCCAAAAGTGGAGTGATCAAGGTTGGAAATGGAAGCTTTCTGCTTTGACAAGTGTAAAAAATGTGTCATAGTGTCTAAATATACTTTTGAGCTGTTCCTCAGAAGCGCGTCATATTTTATACGTTAGGCAGGCTGTTACACCACATTAATTAAAAATCACAATAAGTTAAACTGTGTAGTAATCTGAGGCTTGACTTTAATTTTTCCATGAGCAAAGATGCTGCAAAAGCAATGAAAGGTTTCTAAATATGAAGGATAACGAGTGCAATGCCAACCACTGAAGGCACTAATAAGACTAACAATAATAATAAAGTGGTAGAGAGGAAGATTTTCTTCAAAAGAACACCTGAAAGTTTAGTTACAAATTGCCAAATGGTACATCTGAGATGCAAGCCTAGATATGATCTGTTTTATTGAAAGTATCCTTCTCTGCTCTACTCCACTATGAAGCTAAGAATGCAAAGCTTGCACTGTGCACAATTTCTCCAATCACAGCCACATACAGTGAGTAAAATAAATATTTGAACACCCTACGATTTTGCAAGTTCTCCCACTTAGAAATCATGGAGAGATCTGAAATTTTCATCTTAGGTGCATGTCCACTGTGAGAGACATAATCTAAAAAAAAAAAAAAAAAAAATCCAGAAATCACAATGTATGATTTTTAAAATAATTTATTTGTATGTTACAGCTGCAAATAAGTATTTGACCCCTACCAACCAGCAAGAATTCTGGTTCACACAGACCTGTTAATTTTTCTTTAGGAAGCCCTCTTATTCTGCACTCTTTACCTGTATTAATTGCACCTGTTTGAACTTGTTACCTGTATAAAAGACACCTGTTCACACACTCAATCAATCACACTCCAACCTGTCTAAGGACACCAGGGACAAAACTGTAGACCTGCACAAGGCTGGGATGGACTACAGGACAACAGGCAAGCAGCTTAGTAGAAGACAACAACTGTTATGATTATTTATTAGAAAGTGGAAGAAACACAAGATGACTGTCAATCTCCCTTGGTCTGGGATTCCATGCAAGATCTCACTTTGTGGGGTAAGGATGATTCTGAGAAAGCTCAGAACTACACAGGAGGACCTGGTCAGAGAGCTGGGACCACAGTCACAAAGATTACATTAGTAACACATGATGCTGTCATGGTTTAAAATCCTGCAGGGCAGCAAGGTCCCCCTGCTCAAGCCAGCACATATCCAGGCCCGTTTGAAGTTCACCAGTGACCATCTGGATGATCCAGAGGAGGCATGGGAGAAGGTCATGTGGTCAGATGAGACCAGAATAGAGATTTTTGGAATCAACTCCACTTACCATATTTAGAGGATGAGAACAACCCCAAGAAAACCATCCCAACCATGAAGCATGGGGGTGGAAACATCATACTCTGGGGGTGCTCTTCTGCAAAGGGGACAGGACGACTGCACCATATTGAAGGGAGGATGGATGGGGTCATGTATTGCGAGATGTTGGCAAGCAACCTCCTTCCCTCAGTAAGAACATTGAAGATGGGTCATGGCTGGGTCTTCCAGCATGACAATGACCCCAAACACACAGCCAGGGCAACTAAGGAGGGGCTCCGTAAGAAGCATTTTCAAGGTCCTGGAGTGTTGAAATACTTATTTGCAGCAGTAACATACAAATAAACTATAAAAAAAAAAATCATACATTGTGATTTCCGGATTTTTTTTTTTTAGATTATGTCTCTCACAGTGGACATGCACCTAAGATGAAAATTTCAGACCCCTCCATGATTTCTAAGTGGGAGAACTTGCAAAATTGCAGGGTGTTCAAATACTTATTTTCCTCACTGTAAGCCTGTAACTTCTTCTGGGTGTCTTGGTAGCCTTCCTCACTCTTCTCCTTCTTGCACACTCACTCAGTTTTTGAGAACTGTCTGCTCCATGCAGATTTACCATTCTGTTTGTATTTCTTCATAATTTATGTAAATAAAGTCCAAGACATATTCAGTGGCAGCTTTACCATCAGAGGGCCTCGCCCACAACTACCACAAAAGACTCCATGCTGTCACTGATGTTAAAGGGGGCAATACATGGTATTAACAACAGGGGTATTGTAAAGTTTAGATCAGGGTCATTTGGGTAGTTTCTGTTGTCATTATGGTTTAAAAAGAGTAAACAGTTGTTTGACAGTAAATAGTTTCACTCAACCACTAACCATGAGTGAAAAAAAAGTTTTGTGTTATCATTCATATTCTCGGAAAAATTGCCCAAAAAAAAAAAAAAAATTCTGCCAGAGTATGTAAACTTTTGAGCACAACTGTATGTGTGAACCAAGAACTTAGAGAGGTGGGATTGTGACCGTGGGACCTTTGTGGCCGGGACGGCGGTGGGATCGAACCCTGGACGGCTCGCGCTAAAGACCATTCCTCTACCAGGTCAGCCAAAGGGGAATTCCCCCCTTAGCCAAGCTAGCGGGAACGTCTTTTCAATCAGGACTCAGGACCTTCATCCTGCTACATTAGGTTCAATTCTCAGACAGATAGAAATTTCACTAAGATACCCCTGAGTGTAGTCCTGATTTGGTGTGCTTTTGAGCATCAGATGGAAAACTTATTACCAGTGGGTTGAGGGGGATCCACATTTCTACAGAAACAGTGTGATGCTGTAAGACTTGGATGGATGGATGGATGGATGGATGGATGGATGGATGGATGGATGGATGGATGGATGGATGGATGGATGGATGAGATTTATTGTCACTGGCATTAATACTGTACATGTCTACCACATACATGGATGACACAAAAATCAGCTTGTGTTTATGGGAAGAAAAGAGAATAAAGAAGGGAAGACATTGCTCACATTCTGAAGCATTTTCCCTCATGTGTGAGAATCTATGGCTGCCAGTGAAACTGATTTAATCCTATTTATTGTTAATGTGGCAGCTGCCAAAACAAGATGAGTTCTGAAGTGAAAACTACTATCTACTCCCATTAAGCCAAATATGTAAATTCATGCTCAGTGTAGAGGGATAATGAGTTGGACCATACTGCACAAAAACAAACATCCATGTTTTTGAAACCAAAGAAGTGGAATGTTCTGCAATGGCCAACTTAGTCACCTGACCTGGATTCAGCTGAACATTTTCTTGCAGAAAGCAAAACATCCCGAAAACAAACATGAACTGAAAACAGCTGCAGTGGAAGTCTGGCAGAGCATCACTGAGGAAAAAAAAAATCAACATCTGGTGAAGATAGGTTCCAGAACATTAGAATGTCATTCACTGCAAAAGGGCTTGCATACAAGTATTAAAATCATAATGTAATTTATGAATGTAAGATAAGATAAACTTTATTGATCTCACAGAGGAGAAATTCACATGTTACGTCAGCTTAAAAAACACACAAGATGGGTGCAAGTAGAGGAAAATGTTCATCAAACAGCATGTGCAAGAATGTGGGTGTTTGGCCAAAAACTCATGGTACCAAAAAAAAAAATAGAAAGAAAGAAAGAAAGAAAGGAAAACCCACAAACAAATACAAATAAAATGCTGTATTCATGCATGGATGTAAATCCTGTTGTGGTAAACAGTTAACATTACAAAAACTCATTTAATTTGCAAATATTAATGGGCCTGACTGTAGCAGCACAGCAGGGCAGGTATTTTAATTTAACTAATTGAAGTTGTCCTCTCTGGGAATCATCTTATCATGGTGGAGAGGTTTGTGTGCCACTATGAACCTGAGAGTTGTGCTGTCTGGAGCCTTTGTGCTCCTGGTAGGGTCTCCCATAGCAAATTGGTCTCAGGCAAGAGGCCAGACTAAGAATGGTTCACAAGACACCATGATAGAACGAGGTAGAGGAAATATGACCTGGCCTGGAGGAAGCCCGCGGCCCTCATCTGGAGCCAGGTCTGGATGTAGGGCCTGTCAGTGAGCGCCTGGTGGCTGGGCTTGCCACGGAGCCCAGTTGGGCACAGCCCGAAAAGGCAACTTCCATCTCCACCCTGTGGGCTCACCACCCACAGAGGGAACCGCTGGTGTCGGGTGCGTTGTCCCTTGGGTGACAGTGAAAGTCAAGGGCCTCGACGGACCAGACCCGGGTGGCAGGGGCTAGCTCTGACTGTTGTTTGTGCGTATGCAGTGAACAGCATTTTGGAGTAATCTGCCTTCTTGGAGTCCCTGAATGGAGTCCTGTTTGGGGCTCCGGTGGGGGACTCCATTTTCTGATGGAAGACTTCAACGCACATGTGGGCAATGACAGATGGGCAATGACATGGTACCAGAGCACCCTAGGCCGAAGACCGATTTTGTGATCGTATCATCTGATTCGAGGCCGCATGTTCTGGACACTTGGGTAAAGAGAGGGGCAGAGCTGTCAACTGATCACCTTCTGGCAGTGATTTGGATCAGAGGGTGGGGGAGGACTTTGGACAGACCTGGTAAGCCCAAACTGATAGTGTGGGTGAACTGGGAATGTCTGGAGGAGCCCACTGTCTGACAGATCTTCAACTTACACCTCCGGCAGATCTTCTCTAGCATCCCTGTGGAGGTTGGGGGCATTGAACTAGAATACTAGAATGGGCAATGTTAAAAGCTTCCATTGCTGAAGCTGCAGAGGGGAGCTGTGGCCTGAAGGTCTTAGGTGCCTCAAGGGGTGGCAACCATTCAAACTGAAGAACGGGTTCTTCCGGGATATGTTATCCCAGAGAACTCCGGAGGCAGTTGCAAGGTACCGACAGGCCCAAAGGGCAGCAGCCTCTGCTGTGGGGGAGGTAAAACAGCAGGTGTGGGAGGAGTTCGGAGCAACCATGGAGAAGGACTTTCGGTCGGCACCAAGGTGCTTCTGGCGGACCGTGAGGCACCTCAGGAGGGGAAAACAGGGAACCATCCAAGCTATCTACATTAAGGATGGGACTCTATAGTAGGGGCAGAGCTGGAAGCTGATGGAGGATTTTCATCAATGCCCCTGGTGGAAGTCACTGAGGTAGTCAAACAGCTCTGCAGTGGCAAGGCCCCAGGGATTGATGAGATCTGTTCAGAAATGCTGAAGGCTCTGGGTGTGAAGGGATTGTCTTGGATGAGACGTCTCTTCAACATCGCGTTGAGGTCTGGGACAGTGCCTAAGGAGTGGCAAACTGGGGTGGTGGTCCCTATATTTAAAAAGGGGGACCAGAGAGTGTGTGCGAACTACAGGGACATCACACTACTCAGCCTCCCTGGTAAAGTCTACTCCAGGGTGCTGGAAAGGAGGGTTCGGCCGATAGTTGAATCTCTGAAAGCTTCCGAAAGCTTCTCATACCAACAGATGCAGCCTTAGACGCTCCTTAAAAAACTGTTGTGTGGGCCGCTGAAGAGGTGGTACTGCTGGCCCACCACCAGAGAGTGTCCTGCCTGAAGTGCGGGCTTCAGGCACGTGAGGGCGCCGGAGCAACCGGGAGTGGCAGCTGTCACTCATCAACAACGCCAGCTGTCACTCATCACCATCATCCACACCTCCATAAGAGCCGGGCAGCATCTTCACCTCACTGCCGAGAAATCGTCTACCGACAAGTAAACGTCTCAGCCTTTTTGGTGTCATACAGTGGTAACGTTTTTACGTCTGTGCTGACTGACATAATTCTGAGTTTGCAGACTCTGTTTAAGTGTGACTTCAGGATCTGTACAAGCTCCATGTGCATTGTGATTGAGAGGTGGAGGTGCTTTCCACCTTTATGTTGAACTGTTTGCTGGGTGTTCACGCACCCACCATCACCTGTCTGTTCTCCCTGCCAGCAGTACCCGATCTGACAGCCAGAGGCAGTGGCCACCTGTGGACCCAGTGCTTGGTGGCTCCAGGATTGCTTCAGGTCCGGTGGAGTGGAAGGCGTGTGGGATCCGGCTCTTTTCTGGACGGGCGTCTTCTATCCTCGAGCCTGCTCACACATCACCGTAACTTATTTGACTGTTGATCTCAATTGTGTTGTCTGTTGCTCTGTTGTGCACATTCACAACATTAAATTGTTATATTTGGCTTATTCCATTGTCCGTTCATTTGCGCCCCCTGTTGTGGGTCCGTGTTCCTACACTTTTCACAACAAAAACATTCATTTGAAATTAGTTTGATGCAATCAGGTAATAAATTCCATGCCTTCATACCCCTGAATATGACTGTTTTTTATGGCATTAGTCCTGGCCACAGGTAGCGTAAAGTTTCCCACCACAGCATGTCTAGTTATATATCCATGATTTTCTGTACTGAAAGAAAAATTCCTGAACAAAATACAAGGTATCTTAGTGACAATAATCTTTCTGGTAAAAATAATCAGTGAATATAAAAAGTCTGTCTTTAACTAACAACCAGTTTAAATTTTTATGACGAGCAGCCCTATTTTGAATAATCTGTAATTTATGTATCATTTCACCGGAAGCATTTGACCAAACTGCTGGGCAATAGTCTAGATATACTAATAATAATGCTTTAATAGCATAATTCAATGTTGAACAACTTAAAAACCTTGCATGTCTTCTCATAATCGATATACCTCTGCCCATTTTTATGATAATATTGTTTATATGCTTTTTCCATGATAAATTTGAATCTACAATTACACCTAGCAGCTTAGTCACATGTACTTGATTTATTCTCATATTATTAATTTTAATGTTTATACAGGATTTTTCATAATAATATGACTAGAGCCAATAATCATACATTTAGTCTTTACTATATTTACACTAGCTTATTGGATGTAAACCAGTCAACTACCTTATGCAGTTCCTTATCTAAAACAACTTCTAAATCATTACGCAAACTTGCAGATGTATAAATAGTTGACTCATCTGCATACATCACTATATTGACTTTATCAAAAATATATGGTAAATCATTTGTGAAAATTGTAAATAATAGGGGGCCGAGGCAACTCCCTTGTGGCACTCCACATACAACACTCCTGGTGCTGGAAAAACTGCCATTTAAAACACTGCCTGTGTCCTGTTAGATAGATATAAAACCAAGTAAGAGCAGTTAGCTCAAAACCATAACCGGGCAGTTTTTCTAATAACAAATCATGATCAATGATATCAAACGCAGCAGAGAAATCAAGAAACACAGCGTTGTCTATATTCTTCTTTTCGACCTCTCTGAGCCACTCATTAGACATCTGAGTCAACGCCACGGCAGTGGAGTGATTCTTTCTATATGCATGCTGAAAATCAGTAATTAAATTATTTGACGAAAAATAATTACTGATTTGCTCATATACAATAGACTCCATGATTTTTCCAAACAGGTAGAATGCTTATTGGTTGACTGTTTGAAGTCGAGAACGGACTTTTCTTATTTTTCAGTAGTGGAATAAGTTTCCACCCTTGCGGCCATATGTTGCGAGCAAAACTGAGGTTTATTATATGGGTTAGAACAGGAGTGATACAATCGGCTGCTAGTCTGAGAAGCCTACCGTCAACACCCGGGGGGTTGTCTTTACAGGATTTCAAATAATCCTTTACCTTATTTATACTTACTTCTTCAAATTTAAACCTGATGTTTTTTTATTCCTAATTGTATTTCTTATCAGAAACAACATGATCAATACATGTTGATATTCTGGCACCATCATTCGTAACATGTATTCTTGTGGGTTCATTGATGACCTGAGTAAATCCACATGCAGCAGTGACTGTAAACAACTTATTTCTTAAATGGCAGTTTTGAGCAAACCAGTCAATCTGGGTGCCTGCCTGGGTGCCTGGGAGTATGCCCACCCAGTACATGTGTTTTGTGGACTTGGAGAAGACATATGATCGGGTACCCCAGGAGATACTGTGGGAGGTGCTGCGGGAGTATGGAGTGAGGGGGTCCCTTCTCAGGGCCATCCAATCTCTGTACTCACAAAGCGAGAGCTGTGTTCGGGTGCTCGGCAGTAAGACAGACTTGTTTCCGGTGGAGGCTGGCCTCCGCCAGGGCTGCGCCTTGTCACCAATCCTGTTTGTGATACTCATGGACAGGATATCGAGGCGTAGTCGGGGGGAGGAGGGTTTCCGGTTTGGTGGGCTCAGGGTCTCATCACTGCTTTTTGCAGATGATGTGGTCCTGTTGGCTTCATCGGCCGGTGACCTCCAATACTCACTGGATCGGTTCGGAGCCAAGTGTGAATCGGCTGGGATGAGGATCAGCACCTCTATATCTGAGGCTGTAGTTCTCAGCAAGAAACTGATGGATTGCCTACTCCGGGTAGGGAATACGGCCTCAGTTGTGTTAGTTGTGTCGTTCAGTTGTGTTAGTTTATTAACTAGAATGGAACTGACAAACGCAAATATTTATGGATTACCATTATTTAATGTTTTGTTTTGAGACCAAGCTGAGCTTTGCCAGTGATATATTTGCTAAAACCATTGCATTATTTGGAATGATTTAATAGAATCTATGCAGAGTTATGTAGTTATTCACATGCATTGCTCTGCTTTGCATGAATATTTGTGCCTCTCTTTGGAGCACAAGCCATTAAATGAATATACTTGGTGTTATGTTTCCCAGGCCAGGCCCCTGGCAACTCCCATATACTAGAATTGCCAAGTACCATTGTTGTATGGCCTCTTTTGCTTCAGAGTCAAGGTGTGTTCCTTGTTCTCAGAAACACCTGCTACAGCTCTCATGTTACTATGACAAATCTATGATTTTGTGCTGAAAGAAAAGGGGACATCCCACTGTGAGTGACTGACTTTAAAAAACCCATCTGTCTAGGAGGAACATGACTCAGCCACATGGGGTGTGCAGCCAGTACACTTTGAGTGCCGGTTCCACACCCAAATAAATGAGTAGAGTTGTGTTGGGAAGGGCATCCGGCTTAAAACAAGACAAAATTAAAGATGCAGAGTATAAATCGTATTTTCATACCGTATGAGTCGAAGCCTGGGTTGACAGCAACCGTCACCAGTGCCCAACAGAGTGCTGACAGAAATTGGGCTACTGCTGGGTGAAGAAGAAGAAGAGGAGGAAAACATGTCCAGAGACAGTGGGAAGAGGAAAACTAGAAGGGTGGAAATGGTAAATGGACTGCATTTATATAGCGCTTTTCCATCTGCATCAGACGCTGAAAGCGCTTTACAATAATGCCTCACATTCACCGCAATGTCAGGGTGCTGCCACACAAGGTGCTCACTACACAATGGGAGCAACTAGGGGATTAAGGACCTTGCCCAAGGGGCCCTTAGTGATTTTCCAGTCAGGCTGGGATTTGAACCAAGGATCCTCTGGTCTCAAGCCCAACAGCTTAACCACTAGATCATCACCTCTCCCATAGTGAGAAGCGAGACTTTGAATGTTGGCAATATGACTGGTTAAGGGAGAGAGCTGGCTGACATGATGGAGAGCAGAAAGATAGACACATTTTGTGTGCAAGAGACCAAGTGGAAGGGAAGGAAGAGCAGGAGCATCGACTGTGGGTTCAAGTTGTTGTATCATGGTGAGGATAGAAAGAAAAAAGGTGTTGAGGTAAATCAGTAAATCAGGAAGTGCAAGAGATTAATAAGGATGCGGTGAGTGCAGCTATGAAGAGGATGAAGAGTGGAAAGGCAGTTGGTCCAGATGACATTCCAGTGGAGGCATGGAAATGTCTAGGAGAAATGGCCGTGGAGATTCTAACCAGATTGCTTAATAAAGTATTGTAAAGTGTGATGATGTGACAAAGGAGTGTCGATGAAGTGTACTGGTTCCTATTTTTAAGAATAAGGTTGATGTGCAGAGCTGCAGTAACTACAGAAGCATAAAGTTAATCAGCAGCATGAAGTTATGGGAAAGAGCAGTAGAAGCTGGGCTTAGGAAACAGGTGAAGATCTGTGAGCAGCAATGTTTACTCTGACAATACTAATGTGTGGAGAAGGCCAAAAGGAGTTACCTTATGTGTTTGTGGATTTAAAGAAAGTTTATGACAGGGTGCCAAGAGAAGAGTTGTGGAATTGTATGAGGAAGTCTGGAGTAGCAGAGAAGTATGTGAGGGTAGTGCAGGACATGTACAAGGATAGTGTGATAGGAGTGAGATGCAAAGGAATGACAGACTCATTCAAGGTGGAAGTGTGATTACACCAAGGATCAGCTCTGAGTCCTTTCTTGTTCACAATGGTGATGGACAGATAGACGGATGAGATCAGACAGGAGTTTCTATGAACTATGATGTCTGCAGATGACTGTGGTGAGAATAGAGAGCAGGTTGAGTCCAGCATGGAAAGGTGGAGATATGCTCTGGAACAAAGGGGAATGGAAGTGAGTAGGAGCAAGACGTGAGTGTGATTGAGAGGGATCCCGGTGGAATAGTGCGATTACAAGGAGTAAAAGTGGTGAAAGTAGATGAGTTTAAATACTTGCGGTCAACTGTCTAAAGTAATGGAGAGTGTGGTAGAGAAGTGAAGAAGAGAGGGCAAGCAGAGCAGAGTGGATGGAGAAATGTGGCAGGAGTGATTTGTGACCAAAGAATATCTGCAAGAGTGAAGGGGAAAGTCTACAAGACAGTAGTGAGTCCAGCTATGTTGTACAGCTTAGAGACGGTGACTCTAACAAAAAGACAGGAGGCAGAGCTGGAGGTGGCAGAGCTGAGGATGTTGTGATTCTCTTTGGGAGTGACAAGAATGGACAGGATTAGGAATGAACATATCAGAGGGACAATCGGGTGGGATGGTTTGGAGACAAAGTCAGAGAGGTGAGATTGAGATGGTTTGGACATGTGCAGAGGAGGGACCCAGGTTATATAGGGAGAAGGATGCTGAGGATGGAGCCACCAGGGAGGAGGAGAAGAGGGAGGCCAAAGAGGAGGTTTATGGATGTGCTGAGGGAGGACATGCAGGTGGTTGGTGTGAGAGAGGAAGATACAGAGGACAGGGTGAGATGGAAATTTGCTGTGGCAACTCCGACCGGGAACAGCCAAAAACACAAGAAGAAGAAGAAGAATCCAGGAGGAACATAGGCCACTGGCAGCATTCTGGGTCACTGGTGTATTTGTTGACTGGACTTGCTGTGAGACCTCACACAGAACTGCAAGAAATTTGTTAAGGTCATGCAACAACAGCACCAAGGACAACATCAAAAACAGCTGTGAAAACATTTTTTCTTGCAGCAATAAGATCATTGTAATCCGTGTGTAATTTGTTCATCTTAAACCCTTAGTGTCTGTTTTGGTGACCTATATTTTTCTCACTGTAAAGGTGTGACAAATCACCCCTTTTGGTATAGTTGATAGTATCTCTATTTTGTAGCTGAAAACTATTTTACATCAGTGATGTTAAATTTACATCGTTAGTGATGTTGTTAAAACTTTTATGTTTGAGGTGGTGATGAGCTATGAGCCAAACTTTCTTTCTAGATAGATAGATAGTTGGCAGCAGAGTGGCAGAACATAAATACTTAGTGGCCCCAAGGTCATGGGATTGATTCTCCCAGCTGTGGCCTTTCTACACTCAACAAAAATATAAACGCAACACTTTTGGTTTTGCTCCCATTTTGTATGAGATGAACTCAAAGATCTAAAACTTTTTCCACATACACAATATCACCATTTCCCTCAAATATTGTTCACAAACCAGTCTAAATCTGTGATAGTGAGCACTTCTTTGCTGAGATAATCCATCCCACCTCACAGGTGTGCCATATCAAGATGCTGATTAGACACCATGATTAGTGCACAGGTGTGCCTTAGACTGTCCACAATAAAAGGCCACTCTGAAAGGTGCAGTTTTATCACACAGCACAATGCCACAGATGTCGCAAGATTTGAGGAAGCGTGCAATTGGCATGCTGACAGCAGGAATGTCAACCAGGGCTGTTGCTCGTGTATTGAATGTTCATTTCTCTACCATAAGCCGTCTCCAAAGGCGTTTCAGAGAATTTGGCAGTACATCCAACCAGCCTCACAACCGCAGACCACGTATAACCACACCAGCCCAGGACCTCCACATCCAGCATGTTCACCTCCAAGATCGTCTGAGACCAGCCACTCGGACAGCTGCTGCAACAATTGGTTTGCATAACCAAAGAATTTCTGCACAAACTGTCAGAAACCATCTCAGGGGAAGCTCATCTGCATGCTCGTCGTCCTCATCGGGGTCTCGACCTGACTCCAGTTCGTCGTCGTAACCGACTTGAGTGGGCAAATGCTCACATTCGCTGGCGTTTGGCATGTTGGAGAGGTGTTCTCTTCACAGATGATGCGAAGGAGATGTGTTGCACTGCATGAGGCAAATGGTAGTCACACCAGATACTGACTTGTATCCCCCCCCAATAAAACAAAACTGCACCTTTCAGAGTGGCCTTTTATTGTGGACAGTCTAAGGCACACCTGTGCACTAATCATGGTGTCTAATCAGCATCTTGATATGGCACACCTGTGAGGTGGGATGGATTATCTCAGCAAAGGAGAAGTGCTCACTATCACAGATTTAGACTGGTTTGTGAACAATATTTGAGGGAAATGATGATATTGTGTATGTGGAAAAAGTTTTAGATCTTTGAGTTCATCTCATACAAAATGGGAGCAAAACCAAAAGTGTTGCGTTTATATTTTTGTTGAGTGTATGTGGAGTTTGCTTGTACTCCCCATGTTTGCGTGGGTTCTTTCCAGGTGCTCCGGTTTCCTCCCACATCCAAAGACATGCAGGTTAAGTGGTTTGAAAACTTTAAACTGTCTGGTGTGAATATGTTTGTTTGTCTATATGCGGCCCTGCAACAGATTGGCGTCCTGTCCAGGGTGTACACCGCCTCATGCCTTATGATTGCTGGGATAGGCTCCAGCTTCCCATGACCCTTAATTGAAGCAACACACATTTTTTGGCATCAAAAACATTCCCTTGAGAAAGAAGGTAGTGTGTTTCCTCACTTATTTGATTCTTATACATCTTGGAGATATCATAATTCTGCTAGGTGTATTAAAAGTATTCAAAGTAATTAAAAAAAATGCAATTTGTCCCCTGTTTGCTTCCTCTCTCAAATTCACTCGCCTTCTTTTGGAAATAGCGCTGTTGCTTTTATTTTGAAATGTGCTGGAGCTGTTAGCCAATCAGGGACTGATGCGTAGATCCACTTTTCCCACAAGGCTTTGCAGCAGCGAGTTAGCTCGGTTTGTTCCTGCCTGGAGCTAAAAGCTCACACATTCTTTTTCGGACTGATCTTCTGTGGCTGGTAATGGCAGATTCTTCTTTTCTTTTTCCCATTTAGTCACAGAGACCAGGGACCTGAGGTTTTTAATAGACGACATTTGAGGTTCGGGTGGATATTTAAACAGGAAATCGCAGTCAAGCATTATTTTAATGTTTTCCAGCCGAGACAGTCGTACCGATAAAAAGCTTTCGACACCCCCTCTTCACGCGTTAATCTACAGTAGGACAAATTGATTAATCGTGAATTTGATGCTAATTTTGTGTGAGCTCGCAAAGCTTTTAAGATGACGTGGTGTTATTTGGCAGCTAGCGCTAGCTTGTTTAGCTTGACATGTGACGTTAATGTCCGAGTAAGAAACTCGTTTACCCTGTAAGGTGACTTGCATTTCCATAATTGAATATTTAAATTTGAGGTTGTTTATTTTTTAAGTGTCATGCGGGGCAGTGTTATGAGGCTAGGTAGCCAACAATTTGGCTAGAAGTCACCCGAATTAAACCTTGTCAATACTTCCACTCCTGTGTCAATAACCTGAGGGTTACTGTCCAAGGCAACTGAAGGTGATTGCCTTCACATGCAGCTAAATACTTTGAAATCAGATGTATTACTCGTCTAACAAACTGTACAAAATCTTAGTGTTATTGATACTACCTTTTCAGACAGGATCATATTGGTCTGTGTTATCCTGCCTCACTGTGGTAATTCTAAAATCGTCTGTCTCAGAAGTGAGAGCAGATTATGATCAGGTTGGTTTTATACCCAGCAGGAAACAAAAGCACCTCTTAACAATGGCTGCCCTGTGCTCATCTTGTTTTTTTTTTCAACTTGATTTTACACATGCACTCTTCTCCCTGCTGCAAAGGTAGGTGTAATATGTATTTTGTTTTCTTGCTCATTAATCCCAGATTTTCCCAACAGGTACAGAAGACCCTCTGCTGTGATTCCAACTTGGCATCACTTATCAAGGATGCACGCCTTCTATGCTGCCAAAGTATATGCACTGTCACCATGCAGCTGAGAGAAGAACAACATTTGTCTCATTGCAATTCCTGGAGCTGCTAGGGCATGCTTGAGGCTGGATTTTAAAAAGCTGCTTTTCTGAGCCAATTTGCTCTCTATCTTACTTCCACTGTTGCAGCCTAGTATGTAAACTGTCCCAGAGACAAACTGACAAAAAGGGGACTCTGGCTGTACTGAAGGATTAGATGCTTTGGCAGTGGGAACTGGACCAGCAGAGAGCGCCTGCATCAAGGCACATCATGCTACAGGGACACTAGAGTCCCTGTTTATTCCCCCTCTGTGTGGCACTTTTTTTTCTGTCTTTTCCTGCAGTGTCATAGGTTCGGATGGTTGAGTACAAGAGCTACTTTGAAGGAGCCCACTGGTGGCAGTGGTTTGGCCAGAGCTGACAGACTGCTTGCCAGCTATTGCTGATTTAGTAGCCCTGTCTGCTTGCATCCATTGCTGTTGCACCCTCAACTGTGGTCTTCAGTATGGTGAATGGCAGCTGGAGGCATCGTAAATGTGGAATTGAACCATTCATACTGCTGTAGCTGGCTGCTTTCTGTCAGTAGTCACACGAAGGATTAATTCAGCTTTTTAAGGACTATTTCTTTGTGTGGGAAGCCCATACTACGGTCAAGATAAAGAAGAAAAGAAACTGTATTGAAGAATGAAGCTGAGGAAACAGGTGACTGTCTGTGGCGGGGCCATATTCTGTGTGGCTGTATTCTCACTTTACCTGATGCTGGATAGAGTCCAGCATGACCCTGCAAGGAGACAGAATGGTGGGAACTTTCCACGGGTAAGAATTGTGGTAGTTGTTTTTAGTCTGCAAACTTTGTTCAGCAGTTGTTCTTGTGGACACTTGCATATTTATTATCTGTAAAGTGCTAATCAAACAAATGAACATGAATGCTGGTCTAAAGTATAGTTAATGCTTTTCACTTTCCTCTGATTTAATTTTCATAGTTTGTTTCAAATTCTTATTCTGTTTCTGTGAGTTGAGAGCTTATTTATGCATTTGGGAACATCAAATAAAAATCTGCTTGTTACTTTGAGATTTGAAATATTCTTTTCATATACGAAGTTAACTGTAATGCAATTATTGCAGTGTAGACATTTTAAAAGGACTTTCTTTGGATAGATTAGTTTTTCTCTTTTAAATCACAGACAAAAAGTTTGTCAGATAATGGATTCATTATTTTTGTGTATGCTTTTAGAGCCAGATCTCAGTCCTGCAGAATCGAATAGAGCAGCTGGAGCAGCTTCTAGAAGAAAACCACCAAATCATTAGCCACATAAAGGACTCTGTCATGGAGCTCACAGACACAGGAGCTGTGTCTCCCAGTGGCCACCTGCCTTTCAAGAGTGCCAATGGTTCTTGGGTTCTCCCCTTGGATGGGCGCCCCACTTTTATTGCTGTCAAGCCCCAGGATTGCCACTTTGCAACAGGCAGCCGTGGTCAGACAGACGTTCAGGTGTCGTTTTTGTCCTGAGTTATTTATTGCATAGGACAAAAAGCATGCATTGTATCATCTTTGCCAAGTTGCAGTTGTTGCCGATATTATAGACTGTATCTCGTGAAGTTACTGAGTCTGTGTTTTTTTTTTTAGATGGTGGATGTGTACTCCCTCCTGAAATTTGATAACCCTGATGGGGGAGTGTGGAAGCAGGGCTTTGACATTACTTATGACAGTGAAGAGTGGGACAGTGAGCCTCTGCAAGTGTTTGTGGTACCCCACTCCCATAACGATCCAGGTGAGTTGCAATTCATGACTAAAACTTTGTTCAAGTTAAACTACAAAGAAAAGCTGGAAACTTATCCAGGTTATATGTCCTGGGACAGTCTAATCTCGAATATGTCTTGTGATTCAAGTCTGTTTAATCAAACCTTTTCCTCAAGAAACGGTGTTGATTTAAAAATAGTCTCTTCTGTATTGAAATAGAAAAACTTGCTGCTTTTTAGGAGTAATCCGATAGGAGACTTAAGCTTCTGAGGTCCATGGATGCGCCAGTGCATCTAAGTATATATTTTTCTCATGTTTCTATGACTTGATCAGCAATGGAATGTCAGATTTCACTCAGCTAGGGGTCTATATCAGATCACAGTATTCTCAAAGTACCAGGATAGATAGATAGTTTATTATTGTCATTTTTATGTTCCCATAAAAATGAAATTGTTTCACACAGCCACTGCTAGTATATCAGTGCACAGTAAAAACAAAGTGCTCTAATGATAAAAGTGTGCAGGAATAAGTTAAAATGTGAGAGAATTAAAGATAACAGTTTATATAAAACCATAAATAGATAAGAGTCTAGTTAATAAATACTGTAAGAGTCCATTTAGTTCTCTGATTCAGCAGTCTGATCACTGTGTGTGGGGAAAACGCTGTTTAACAGGCCAATAATCCTTATTCTCATGCTCCTGAATCTTCCTGACAGCATGAGAGTGAACATGCCATGAGAAAGATGAGTGGAGTCCTGTAGTATATAATCTGCGCACACAGCGCTCTGTGTAGATGTCCTGCAGATGTGGCAGAGAGACACCGATGACTCATTTTTTTTTTTTTGTCTCAGCTGTTCATTATTTTGCTGAGATTGCATTATTCCTCTGTTGTGTTGTTACCATACCACAATGAGGTGCAATAGGTGAGAGTGTTAACATGTGATGGGGAGGTCTGCCTTAAGTCTGCAGAGGGAGTGAAGATGCTGCTGGGCCTTCTTAAAGACAGCCATGATGTGTCTCTGGGAGTCAGCTAGTCTGTTACATGGAATTTGGTGCTCTGTACCCTCTCCACCTGAGAGCCATTGATGGTCAGTGGGAGATGGGGCTGGCGACTAGACCTAATGTTTGTTACCATCTTGTTGGTGTTTAGGGTGAGCTTATGTGTTGTGCACTAGGGGTACAACTTTTTTACAACCTTGTCTTGTATCATATTCTGATGAACTTTTGCTAGAAAACATTGAAAATCAATGTTTTTTATTTTTGTATTTGATTTAAAAATAAAATAAAATTCAACCATGACTAACTTTGAAATTTTTATACTCTGTTGCATTTGGGTGGATTTCGAAAAACTAGAACCCTGGCTGAAAAATAAACAAAAAAGGAAAACGGCATGATTACTCTAATCACCACTCATGTTTTACAAATGCCAAGAATTTATTGAAAGCTAAGAATGGTATGCAACCTTGCCCATATTCAAACAGGTTCTGCATAAGAGTACAAACATGGGTTCATGGGTGAATGTTTTAAAGAGAGCTCAAAAGTGAATTCACTCGAGTTCCTTATGCATTCAAGCTCTAAATATCTAAATAAGATACAGGGAATTGTTTTTGAGGGAAAACAAAAAGTTATATCCCTATTGTGCACTACACTGCCAGTTGCTCCACCTCTTTTCTGTATGCCGCCTTGTTGTTGGTAATTTGTTAACCCTCTGGGGCCGACGTTGTCATCTACGACGGCTGGGACCAAGCTTTACTAAATTGTAAATAACTTTTTAATGATATGAGATAGAAATGATATATTAATCTCGGCTATGCCTCGTCCAATATAACTTTTCTTCATCCAATATTTCTCTATGTTGGACTCCTTACATCCATTATATGTATTATATAACCCCTGGCAAAAATTATGGAATCACCGGCCTCAGAGGATGTTCATTCAGTTGTTTAATTTTGTAGAAAAAAAGCAGATCACAGACATGACACAAAACTAAAGTCATTTCAAATGGCAACTTCCTGGCTTTAAGAAACACTATAAGAAATCAAGAAAAAAAATTGTGGCAGTCAGTAACGGTTACTTTTTTAGACCAAGCAGAGGGGAAAAAAATATGGACTCACTCAATTCTGAAGAATAAATTATGGAATCACCCTGTAAATTTTCATCCCCCAAACTAACACCTGCATCAAATCAGATCTGCTCGTTAGTCTGCATCTAAAAAGGAGTGATCACACCTTGGAGAGCTGTTGCACCAAGTGGACTGACATGAATCATGGCTCCAACACGAGAGATGTCAATTGAAACAAAGGAGAGGATTATCAAACTCTTAAAAGAGGGTAAATCATCACGCAGTGTTGCAAAAGATGTTGGTTGTTCACAGTCAGCTGTGTCTAAACTCTGGACCAAATACAAACAACATGGGAAGGTTGTTAAAGGCAAACATACTGGTAGACCAAGGAAGACATCAAAGCATCAAGACAGAAAACTTAAAGCAATATATCTCAAAAATCGAAAATGCACAACAAAACAAATGAGGAACGAATGGGAGGAAACTGTAGTCAACGTCTGTGACCGAACTGTAAGAAACCGCCTAAAGGAAATGGGATTTACATACAGAAAAGCTAAACAAAAGCCATCATTAACACCTAAACAGAAAAAAAACAAGGTTACAATGGGCTAAGGAAAAGCAGTCGTGGACTGTGGATGACTGGATGAAAGTCACATTCAGTGATGAATCTCGAATCTGCATTGGGCAAGGTGATGATGCTGGAACTTTTGTTTGGTGCCGTTCCAATTTATAAAGATGACTGCCTGAAGAGAACATGTAAATTTCCACAGTCATTGATGATATGGGGCTGCATGTCAGGTAAAGGCACTGGGGAGATGGCTGTCATTACATCATCAATAAATGCACAAGTTTACATTGATATTTTGTACACTTTTCTTATTCCATCAATTGAAAGGATGTTTGGGGATGATGAAATCATTTTTCAAGATGATAATGCATCTTGCCATAGAGCAAAAACTGTGAAAACATTCCTTGCAAAAAGACACATAGGGTCAATGTCATGGCCTGCAAATAGTCCAGATCTTAATCCAATTGAAAATCTTTGGTGGAAGTTGAAGAAAATGGTCCATGACAAGGCTTCAACCTGCAAAGCTGATCTGGCAACAGCAAAGTCAGAGAAAGTTGGAGCCAGATTGATGAAGAGTACTGTTTGTCACTCATTAAGTCCATGCCTCAGAGACTGCAAGCTGTTATAAAAGCCAGAGGTGGTGCAACAAAATACTAGTGATGTGTTGGAGCGTTCTTTTGTTTTTCATGATTCCATAATTTTTTCCTCAGAATTGAGTGATTCCATATTTTTTTCCCTCTGCTTGGTCTAAAAAAGTAACCGTTACTGACTACCACAATTTTTTTTCCTGATTTCTTATAGTGTTTCTTAAAGCCAGAAAGTTGCCATTTGAAATGACTTTAGTTTTGTGTCATGTCTGTGATTTGCTTTTTTCTACAAAATTAAACAACTGAATGAACATCCTCCGAGGCTGGTGATTCCATAATTTTTGCCAGGGGTTATATAATACAAATAATGGATGTAAGGAGCCCAACATAGAGAAATATTGGATGAAGAAAAGTTATATTGGATGAGGCGTAGCCGAGATTAATATATCATTTCTATCTCATATCATTAAAAAGTTATTTATAATTTAGTAAAGCTTGGTCCCAGCCGTCGTAGATGACGTCGGCCCCAGAGGGTATATATATATATATATATATATATATATATATATAAATGTGTTTATAGACTATATCAATCCACTCATTCATTGTTTGTATTTCTTAAGCCATTTTCTGGTCAAAGTTTTTTTTTTTTTTTTTTTTTTGCATCTAATTAATGACACTCAGCTGGTATTTATCCAGCTTTGAATATTCAAGTCCCTCTAGATCACCAAGATACATGATTTTAAAATTTAAATACATTTTCTTCTTAAAAACAGGACCCCATGGACGTCTCTCCAAAATTTTGATCTATAAATTGGTGTACACCACCCAACTCATGGCCGGATTTGGGCTGCCCTATAATAGTCCCTAAAACAGAGAAGGGGTAATCCACCTTTCTCCTTTGATAATTGTAAAGTTTTGTATTTAATTCTTATCTTTTTTCCCAGCCCATATAAATCTTAATAGGATTATATCCCATCCATCCATCCATTTTCTTCCGCTTTATCGGGTCGCGGGGGCAGCAGCTCAAGCAAAGCCTCCCAGACCTCCCGATCCACACACACCTCCCCCAGCTCCTCCGGGGGAACCCCAAGGCGTTCCCAAGCCAGCCGAGAGATATAGTCCCTCCAACGTGTCCTTGGTCTTCCCCGGGGCCTCCTCCCAATGGGACGTGCATCCGGAAAAGATGCCCGAGCCACCTCAACTGACTCCTTTCGACGTGGAGGAGCAGCGGCTCGACTCCGAGCTCCTCCCGAGTGACCGAGCTCCTCACCCTATCTCTAAGGGAGCGCCCAGCCACCCTGCGGAGGAAACTCATCTCGGCCGCTTGTACTCGCGATCTCGTTCTTTCGGTCATGAGCCAAATCTCATGACCATAGGTGAGGATCGGAACGTAGATCGATCGGTAAATCGAGAGCTTTGCCCCCCTACTCAGCTCTCTCTTCACCACGACAGTCCGATACAGCGACCGCATCACTGCAGACACTGCACCGATCCGTCTATTGATCTCACGCTCCATCCGTCCCTCACTCGTGAACAAGACCCCGAGATACTTAAACTCCTCCATTTGAGGCAAGGACACTCCACCGACCTGAAGAGGGAAAAGCACCTTTTTCCGGTCGAGAACCATGGCCTCGGATTTGGAGGTGCTGATCTTCATCCCGGACGCTTCACACTCGGCTGCAAACCGCCCCAGTGCATGCTGAAGGTCCTGATTTGATGAAGCCAACAGAACCACATTGTCCGCAAACAGCAGAGACGAGATTCTGTGGTTCCCAAACCAGACCCCCTCTACATCCTGGCTGCCCCTAGAAATTCTGTCCATAAAAATAATGAACAGAACCGGTGACAAAGGGCAGCCCTGGCGGAGGCCAACGTGCACTGGAAACAGGTTTGACTTACTACCGGCAATGCGAACCAAGCTCCTGCTGCGGTCGTACAGGGACCGGATAGCCCTTTGCAAAGGACCCCGGACCCTGTACTCCCGAAGCACCCCCTACAGGAGGGACACGGTCGAACGCCTTCTCCAGATCCACAATACACGTGAACTGGTTGTGTGAACTCCCATGAACCCTCGAGCACCCGATGGAGCATGTATAGCTGGTCCAGTCTGCCGTGACCAGGACGAAAACCACACTGCTCCTCCTGAATCCGAGGTTCGACCATCGGTTGAATTCTCCTCTCCAGTACCCTGGAATAGACCTTACCGGGGAGGCTGAGGAGTGTGATCCCCCTTTAGATGGAACACACCCTCCGATCCCCCTTCTTAAACAGAGGGACCACAACCCCGGTCTGCCAATCCAGAGGCACTGTCCCCGATCGCCACCCGATGTTGCAGAGGCGTGTCAGCCAAGACAGTCCCACAACATCCAGAGACTTAAGGTACTCAGGACGGATTTCATCCGCCCCAGGAGCCTTGCCACCGAGGAGCTTTCTAACCACCTCGGTGACTTCGGCCTGGGTAATGGATGAGTCCGCTTCTGAGTCCCCAGTCTCTGCTTCCTCTTCGGAAGACGTGACGATGGGATTGAGGAGATCCTCGAAGTATTCCTTCCACCGCCTGACAACATCCCCAGTCAGGGTTAACAGCTCCCCACCCGCACCGTAAACAGTGCTGGTGGAGAGCTGCTTCCGCTTCATGAGGCGTCGGACGGTTTGCCAGAATCTCTTCGACGCCTGACCTGTCAGCTATCCCACTCCCTGAAATATTAAATAATAATAATGATAATAATAATATTGGATTTGCAACTGGTACAGAGTGTAATACATAAATATAAAAGTCTAGGTAAAATGTTCATTTTTATTGAATCTGTACGAGAACTGATATTTTAGATAAGGGATTAAGCTCCATCTGTTAATATCTTCTGTAATTTCTTTAAGTGGAACATAATTATGTTCTTCTAGTTTAGATATATCTAAAGGCAAAGAGATTCAAACAGCCTGACCTTCACAGCGCTGTGTACATGGGCTGAACTCACAACAGCTGGCCCTTTGCTAAAGTTGCTTGGAAGAAAGTAAATTCTGCACACAGGAAAAAGTTAGGCAGATGTAATGCTTGTATTCATTGGGTACACATCCGTGCTGAGATTTTTTTGATACAAATATGTGCATTCTGGTTATCCGAGTGTTCATTTGCTTGCTATGTCAGGTTGGATCAAGACTTTCGACAAGTACTTCACAGACCAGACACAGCACATTTTAAACAACATGGTGGTGAAGCTGGCTGAGGACCCCCGCCGGAAGTTCATCTGGTCTGAGATTTCATTTTTTTCGAAGTGGTGGGAGACTGCAGATGTACATAAACAAGAGGCCATGCGCAAGTGAGCTGCATTTCAGTTCTTCTCCAAATGTGCCACATTGGATTACCATGATTCCTGCATGCCTTAAATGCACTTCATGTTTTAAACATTTTGTACCATCTCTTCGTTTAAAAAGTAGATGTGTGCAAATATGCATCGTATTTGGTATTTTTAAGAAAGGATTATCCTCACCCTGCCTTCTTAATTTTCTGTTCAACAGACTGATCCTTGGAGGACAGTTGGAGATAGTGACAGGTGGTTGGGTGATGACAGATGAAGCCAATGTTCATTATTTTGCCATGATAGACCAGTTAATTGAGGGACATCAGTGGCTGGAGAGGAATTTAGGTAAAAATAAGTAAATTAATAAAATTGTTCTTTGAGGGTTTCTCATGTATTTTCAGTCATCTTTGTGTAGCCTTTTAAGTACTCTGCCTGTTTTCCCACCACACCAGTCCTTGTAGGGTCATTGGCTTTGAAATTTGAACTTTCCATCACTTATTGTATCCTTTTACTCTGTTGCCAGTTGGTGACGAAACACTTTGCTGTACCTGCTGATATGAATTGTACCGGCTTTCTGCATGCGGTTGTAGGTATAACTCCTCGCAGTGGGTGGGCTGTAGACCCTTTTGGTCACAGTGCTACTATGCCTTACATCTTGAAGAGGGCCAACTTGACTAGTATGCTGATCCAGCGGGTTCACTACTCCATCAAAAAGCACTTTGCTTCAACACGCAGCCTGGAGTTCATGTGGCGGCAGGCCTGGGGTGAGTGGATTACAACCATCAATTCATGTGCTAACCTTTATTCAGATCAATTCAGAATGAGTCACACTACTCTTCTCTTGCTTATTTGTAAGGAACGGCATTTTTGAAAGGACAGCCATTGTGTAATTACTTCTGAGTGCTACTTTCAATCCACCCCCTCATTTAATTCCGTCTCTGCTGAAGATTGCTGTCAGACATAATCATTTTGTAATATTTGGTGCATGTGGAGATTAATTATGTAATTAAACTTATTTATTACTGGTGCCATATGTTTTGTGGTTTTATTGCCTTCTGGTCTATTAAAAACAGCTCCAACTGGCTGTTAAACGAGTGCTTTCTTTTGACTTTGCTGACTGGACAGACACTGCATCGAGCACAGACATCTTTTGCCACATGATGCCGTTCTACAGCTACGACGTGCCTCACACCTGTGGGCCTGACCCCAAGATCTGTTGCCAGTTTGACTTCAAGAGGTTACCAGGTGGTCGAATAAACTGTCCCTGGAAAGTGCCGCCGAAAGCTGTGGTGGAGGCAAATGTAGCAGAGAGGTTAGTTTGGAACTGTGTGTTGCCTCTGGGCCATCTGTAGTGTGGCTGCTTGGGCTTTAATTATGAAATAAAGCTTGTTACTTTTAATAGGTTTGTTGTGAATCATGATACTGTCAAAATTACCAAAAATGATTTTGAAAAATGCTGCAATTTTTCAGATCATGGTGATGCAAAATCTGTTTACCATCAACTCCCTTGACCATGACGATAATGAGCTGAAAATACTTTTGCATTTCTTATAAATAGCATCCCAGTTAGTCAGCCAGCTCCTCCTCCACCCCTCTCTGCTGTATGAGCACATAATCACGTGCGTGCACTGAAACCACTGGTTTGTGTATCTGAAACGCAAGCACTTTGAGAGCTTAACATCGTTTGCTGTAAATGACATTAACAAATGTTACATTAGCAGAGAGTCCACAAACAATTTTTCATTTACCGGCAGTGCTACCTGTCTGTGTCCTCGGACAAGACACTTCTCCTGCGTTGGCCTTGGTTGGGAAGGCAACATGCGATGGCCTGGCCTTCTGTCCACGAGGAGTTGTGGACTCCTTTTCATGCTGCAGAATCTGGTGGATAAGTAGCAGCACAAGTCAGCATCAGGGCTTTTGTAGGCCTCACTTGATGCATGGCAGCAAATGGATACAGTTATTGCACATGGTATCATTAGGTAAATTAGCATGACATGAGCTGTCACTTCCAACTGTAAAGCCCCTTTCACACCTGTGCTGCTTCCAGTTGCTTCCTGTGGCATCATGACGACGCAGGAATATCTGCGTCAGGTGTGGGCAGAGCGGAGGTGAGGATGCAGCCTGCAGGTTCTCTGCATAGAGGAATCAAAGTACACAGTTTGGCTGCGACCAGACTGTGCACTCTGATTTTTCTTTTAGTTTATACAACCCCTGGCAATAATTATGGAATCACCGGCCTCGAAGGATGTTCATTCAGTTGTTTAAATTTGTAGAAAAAAAAGCAGATCACAGACATGACACAAAACTAAAGTCATTTCAAATGGCAACTTTCTGGCTTTAAGAAACACTATAAGAAATCCGGAAAAAAAAATTGTGGCAGTCAGTAACGGTTACTTTTTTAGACCAAGCAGAGGGAAAAAAATATGGAATCACTCAATTCTGAGGAAAAAATTATGGAATCATGAAAAACAACGCTCCAACACATCACTAGTATTTTGTTGCACCACCTCTGGCTTTTATAACAGCTTGCAGTCTCTGAGGCATGGACTTAATGAGTGACAAACAGTACGCTTCATCAATCTGGCTCCAACTTTCTCTGATTGCTGTTGCCGGATCAGCTTTGCAGGTTGGAGCCTTGTCATGGACCATTTTCTTCAACTTCCACCAAAGATTTTCAATTGGATTAAGATCTGGACTATTTGCAGGCCATGACATTGACCCTATGTGTCTTTTTGCAAGGAATGTTTTCACAGTTTTTGCTCTATGGCAAGATGCATTATCATTTTGAAAAATGATTTCATCATCCCCAAACATCCTTTCAATTGATGGAATAAGAAAAGTGTCCAAAATATCAACGTAAACTTGTGCATTTATTGATGATGTAATGACAGCCATCTCCCCAGTGCCTTTACCTGACATGCAGCCCCATATCATCAATGACTGTGGAAATTTACATGTTCTCTTCAGGCAGTCATCTTTATAAATCTCATTGGAACGGCACCAAACAAAAGTTCCAGCATCATCACCTTGCCCAATGCAGATTCGAGATTCATCACTGAATATGACTTTCATCCAGTCATCCACAGTCCACGATTGCTTTTCCTTAGCCCATTGTAACCTTGTTTTTTTTCTGTTTAGGTGTTAATGATGGCTTTCGTTTAGCTTTTCTGTATGTAAATCCCATTTCCTTTAGGCAGTTTCTTACAGTTCGGTCACAGACGTTGACTCCAGTTTCGTCCCATTCGTTCCTCATTTGTTGTGCATTTTCGATTTTTGAGACATATTGCTTTAAGTTTTCTGTCTTGACGCTTTGATGTCTTCCTTGGTCTACCAGTATGTTTGCCTTTAACAACCTTCCCATGTTGTTTGTATTTGGTCCAGAGTTTAGACACAGCTGACTGTGAACAACCAACATCTTTTGCAACACTGCGTGATGATTTACCCTCTTTTAAGAGTTTGATCATCCTCTCCTTTGTTTCAATTGACATCTCTCGTGTTGGAGCCATGATTCATGTCAGTCCACTTGGTGCAACAGCTCTCCAAGGTGTGATCACTCCTTTTTAGATGCAGACTAACGAGCAGATCTGATTTGATGCAGGTGTTAGTTTTGGGGATGAAAATTTACAGGGTGATTCCATAATTTATTCCTCAGAATTGAGTGAGTCCATATTTTTTTTCCCTCTGCTTGGTCTAAAAAAGTAACCGTTACTGACTGCCACAATTATTTTTCCTGATTTCTTATAGTGTTTCTTAAAGCCAGAAAGTTGCCATTTGAAATGACTTTAGTTTTGTGTCATGTCTGTGATCTGCTTTTTTTTCTACAAAATTAAACAACTGAATGAACATCCTCCGAGGCCGGTGATTCCATAATTATTGCCAGGGGTTGTACAGTGGTCCCTCGCTATATCGCGGTTCACCTTTCGCGGTCTCGCTATTTCGCTGATTTTTTTTTTTAGTGCAATTTTGCATGCTTCTTTTTTTAACTGTCTGCTGTGCTTAGTTGCAGCCAAAATCTGGCAACAGGTCCAGAGACTACACTCGCTGTTTTGATGCAGAGCACTCCAGCAGCGAAGAAAAAGCACGTGCATTGTGTTCTGCGTGTGTCTGTTTATAAGAATCTTCTCGCTCAGAAGAAAAAAGCGCCAACAACTACCCATATCACTCGGAAAAAGACACCTGCCCCGAGGTGGAAAAATACGCGATCAGAGGAATACGCGATCAGAGGAATACTGCTCAGTTACTATTAATAATTTCTTATGTGTCCAACCTCGTAGGTTGATTGTTAAAATTAAATTTGTTAGTTCTAAAAGCCATCATAATTATTTATAGGAAAACGTTCTATTTTTATTTCTCAAACAAATGTTTGGGCCTGAAAACAGGTTTTGATCTTTGGTTTCATTCTATATAATACTAGACTTATTTTTCTACTAAGGTTTGAACTTTGAGAGTGTTTACACAGGAGAGAAAAGTGAGAAAATGTGTGTAGTGAGGGGTTTTACAGCCTTAAAACATCTATAATAATTGTAAAAAAATAACGCTGCTACTTCGCGGAATTCACCTATCGCGGGCTATTTTTAGAACGTAACTCCCGCGATAAACGAGGGACCACTGTATTTGTTCTTGTGCTGAGCTGCAGGTCTGTGCTCTGAGTTCTGTTATAGTTTATCTTTCCTCGTGAGTAAATGTTGAGATGTCCGGACTTATACTTAATGTGGACATGTCCTGTCTCTGGCAGTCAGTCTGTAAGCAGGACTTATGGATTCTATTTATACACTTTTGTGAGAGAAGAGCAAGGAGCTGCAATCAGCATTTTTTTTTTTTTTCTGTGCACTTTTTGAACGTGTAGTTTTCACTGCATTGTGTACACGGTATAAAAACAATCCTGCATGATTTATACTTCAGGAACAATGGAACACAGCAGGAATCATAAATTGGCATTGGGTAAGGTTGTGTTGTGAGGGTGTGGCTTCCAGTCACGCTGAGTACCGTCCTGTTGCTCTGAGTTGCGCTGAAACCACTTAATTTCTGCGTTGAGCGCAGGACGCAAACAAAAATTAAAAGTGTAATTTTTGGCGTCCGATTTGCTTCATCCTTTGTGTCCCTCGCACTGTCATGGCATTGAGCTGCATCGTCTCGGTGCTAGGTTGCTTCCACACGGTGTCGTCATGATACACGACGCAACTGGAAGCAGCCCCGGTGTGAAAAGGGCTTAAAGTCAACAATGAATTTGGCTGCTTCTTGTGAAAAATAAATGTTACATCTAGTTAACTCATTTTGATTATTTATGCAATGTGGGTCATTACCAGCTGCACTATTTTTCTCAAAGCCCTGAAAATATAAATGTTCATTCTGCTAAGTTTTATACATGATAGGGATGTATGGATAATTAATAAATACACTGTCTTCCACAGCTTTGTGGCTAAAAATTCTTCGAAGACAAAAGTTGTACAGGGCAGTAAAGATGTGCTCTTCTCTTCCAGTGTTATGTTTATATATATATATATATATATATATAAAATAGAAGAGAGGAAAAACAAACCCTGAACCAATTCAACACATTTCTTTTATGTATCAAATGTATAACAATCAGTGGTGGGCACAGTTCCGCTAACCGCTAATTAGCGAATGTAACTTTTTTTGTTAGCTGATTAGCTTTTCAGCTAACTTTGAAAACCATCAACGGACCAATTAACGTCTGCTAAATTTAGTTCCAATAATTTTTAGACCGCAACATCTTATCATAGTGAATAAAGCTCAACAGTTAAACATTTGTAAAGCCTGAAATCATACATTTTAGTTCCTGTCTGTTCAGTGTTTTGTATCAGACAGACAGCTGTGAGAGGTAGAGCTCAATCCTCTGCCAGCAGAGGAGACATGGCTATTAGAGAGAAAGGAAGGGGGAAAAAAAATCATTTATTTTCACAGCCCTACAGTCTTGCAGACATGCACAACAAGGCAGTTTTGAATTTTTAACAAACTAATTCCGGAAAAGTTATCAAAATTAAGTCACCTCTGTCATTTTTTTCAAAGTGAAAATATCAGGTATATGTTTTAGTTTTAAAGTAATGCACTATTTTTGAATGTTTGAGTGTTTACAGACACATGCCAAAAGGCATTATGGGAAAATTAGCTTCTTGTCATCAGTGGTTGGTTGGTTTATATATATATGTAAAAACCAGCACACACGTTACTGTAATGTATGTTAGTTTTTCAAATCTGTATTTGTAAATATGTCATTTTTTTCATTTGAAAAAAAAAGGCAATTTGAAAACTGAAAATTCTGTTTAAGTAATTCAGGTCTTAATAGCGAGTGTGTGGCAATTGGTATTCACACTCCCATCCAGTAGATGACAGTGTTAATGGCAGTGTGAATACCAATTGCCACACATTCGCTAAAAGGTAACTTTTCAGTTAATTAACGGTTATCGAAGCTAACGTTTTGGTTAGCTGTGCCTACCACCGATAAGTCAGTTTTGTGTGTTGGCCACTTATGAACTGCGTTAAACACTCTCATTTCCATGCTTTGTGGGTGTGTGTCTGGGTTGGTGGATTGTCCCGGGTCAAGACCAAGATCCTTGCTTTCAGTGACTTCCTGCACTTGGCCACCAGAAGTGCAATTGTATGTGTTGAACTTGTAGACACACTCATTTATTTCAGCAGTGGCGTTTATATTGAGTAATACCTGTGAAGAGCTGACAGTCTTGAGGTCACAGGATAGAGGTGTTTGCTGATGCCAACATGTTTGCAAGAGAACGAAAGTCCAAGTCTTTAGGGTCCTTATGCTTCCCGTCTTACTGTATGGTTGTGACTTTGGACATGTGGTGTATTTGTCTGTGCATGATCCAGCATGTAGCTGCCTCAGTGCTGAGGCTCCCAAAGACTTGAGAAGGCCAAGGGGATGCCCACACTTCACTTGGTTGTGGCAGATGTTATTTTCAAGAGGTGAGGATGGGCTGGTCATCTGCCTGGGTAGTTGTTATACAGGACTCAAGAATATTCTGTGGACTTGATGGATGCTGAACAATGAAAAGTACAGGTAGTTGTGCATCGTGCTGCAGCTTTGAGGGGAACTCTATGGCTTTTCACAGAATATTTTTCTGCAGCTAATGGAAAATACCTCTAGATTAATACCATTTCTCTTTTTGAGGTCACTGTAATTTCCTCAGGATTGAATATGCAAAGCAGGACTAGTTGAATGTCAGGAAATAGCTTTCTATTGAATTCTTTCCCCCTGCCACCTCTTCTTTCTCAAACAGGGCACAGCTGTTGTTGGACCAGTACCGCAAAAAGTCCAAACTTTACCGCAGCAAGGTAGTCCTTATTCCTTTAGGGGATGACTTTCGATATGATAAGGCTCTGGAATGGGATCAGCAGTACGTGAACTACCAGAAGTTGTTTGACTACATGAATTCTCACCCAGAAATGCATGTGCAGGTGAGAAAACATCAGCTGTAGTTTCTAAATTCGTTTGAGGCTTTTTTTTGTGATAATGAAACCTGCATTTGTGTTAAAGTTACTGATAAAGATTTGTTGCAACTATGTGTCATAATGTCCCCCACCACCACCTTTGCTGATTATAAGTAAGGTCTCTTTGCTTCCACAGGCTCAGTTTGGGACTCTCACAGACTACTTCAGTGCTGTATACAAAGTGAACGGAGTGGCCCAGGGATCCAGACCTGCAGACTACCCAGTGCTTAGTGGAGATTTCTTTTCCTATGCTGACCGTGAAGACCATTACTGGACTGGTTATTTCACTTCTCGGCCCTTTTACAAGAGCCTTGACCGCATCATAGAATCACATCTCAGGTCAGACGGATTTTCTCTGGCATTGGTGATAACTAGAAACCAGCATACACCAGCATCTGGAAAGTATTCACAGAGCTTCACATTTTCCACATTATGTTATAACTTTATTCCAGAATGGAGTAAATCAAATCAAACACCCCATATTAACAACATGAAAAAAGGTTTTTGAAATTTTTGCAAATTTATTAAAAATAAAAAACTAAGAAGTCACTCGTACATAAGTGTTCACACCCTTTGCTTAATACTTTGTTGATGCACCTTTGGCAGCAATTACAGCCTCATGTCTTGTTGAATATGATGCCACAAGCTTGGTGCACCTATCGATGGGTAGTTTTGCCCATTCCTCTTTGCAGCACCTCTCAAGCTCCATCAGGTTGGACGGGGAGCGTCGGTGCACAGCCATTTTCAGATCTCTCCAGAGATGTTCAGTTGGATTCAGGTCTGGACTCTGGCTGGACCACTCAAGGACATTCACAGAGTTGTCCTGAAGCCACTCCTTTGATATCTTGGTTGTGTGCTTAGGGTCATTGTCCTGTTGAAAGAAGATGCGTCGCCCCAATCTGAGATCAAGAGCGCTCTGGAGCAGGTTTTCATCCAGGATGTCTCTGTACATTGCTACATTCATTTTTCCAATGTCAAGAAAAGTTTTTTCACATTTTCATTATGGGGTATTATGTGTAGAATTTCATCCATTTTGGAATAAGGCATAACATAAGCTAACATAAGCAAACATAAGATGGAAAAAGTGAAGTGCTGTGAATACTTTCTGGATGCACACTGCATTAAGCAGAATCTAGTTGGTGTGTGTGTGTGTGTGTTTTAAGGGGTTCTAGGTAATTTAAATCTGTTCCAATATGGGGCAAAGAGTTGGTTTTTATTCCTGACCCTAGAAACTAACAGATTTCTATGTCCTGTAGGGGGGCAGAGATACTTTACAGCCTGGCAGTGGCGAATGCTCGACATGCAGGCATGGAAGGACGCTACCCGGTGTCAGATTATGCCCTCCTCGTCGATGCAAGGAGGTCTGTCGGCCTCTTCCAGCATCATGACGCCATCACTGGCACTGCAAAGGAGAATGTTGTCATTGACTACGGTACCAAGTAAGTATTTGAGGTTTATGTGAAAAGTGACACGAAGGTGTGATTTGATGCATTGAAATCTCAATAATTCTGCATTTTCAAGAACTTCAGTTCTCTGGTTCCATTTTTCACTTGCCTGAACATTGCTTTGCTAAGTAAAATAATGAGCTATCTGCTACAGTGAGCTTGTGATTCTTTCCTCGCCAGATTACTGCGTGCACTCATTGGTTTGAAGAGAGTAATCATAAACGCTGCTCATTTCCTGGTGATGAAGAACAAAGAGTTTTATCGCTTCTACCAGACAGAGCCTTTCTTTGAGACGGTAAAAATATAAAATAAAGCAGACCTTCTGACACTGCATGATAAATTAAATGGGACTCGTGCAAGCTTTGTTGGCTGTAAGTCTTCTGACTTGCAGCTTTTTCCTTCTGTAGGATGACCGACGCGCTACTCAAGACTCTATGCCACAGCGCACTTTAATAGAACTGGATCCAGCTGGGCCGAGGTATTTGTGCCTTTTATCTGTTCTACCTCCTGTCTGCTGCCTTCCTCCTTCTGAGCTTTTGATTTCTTGTTTTTTTGCTTTTGTCTTCCCCCACCCTATAAAAATATCAACTCTTTGACCAGGTATGCAGTTCTGTTCAACCCTGTAGAGCAGGAGCGGCTCTGTGTCGTGACAGTTTTGGTCAACACGGTCAGGGTGCGCGTGCTCACTGAGGATGGACAGACCGTCCCTGTGCAGCTGAGCGCACAGTGGAGCTCTGCGAGCCAAATGAGCGCTGAAGTGTTTGAGGTAAGAAGTGAACCATCAACACATCTGGTTTTCGGGAGGTTTTGTGGGATTGGAGCTCTTCTTTTGATGCCTGATGGATTTTGTATAGAAAGGAAAATCTGTAATTGCAGCCAAAATCTTTGCTCATTCAGAAAGAATACTCAAACATGAGTAGCTCAAGGTGATACTGTAAGTGTACAGTAACTTGTTGAAATCGGTTAGAAAGATATTAAGGATGACCTCGTGAATGAATCCGATCAGTATCAGCCCGATCAAAGATCAATCCAGAGGAGAGGGCAGCAAATGGTGTGAAATGATTAGTTGACTTACAAATTTATGTGTCAACTATTTCATTTGTTTATTTAAAAAAAAAAAAAATTAGAATAATTCTGGCCTGGTGGATGGTGTTGGCCTGCCAGGCCTTCATGGTTATAAGAGAAACACTGTTTTTGGTGTCATTCTGAAAGTATCTTGTGGTTACTGATAATATTTTTGTATTTGACAAAAACTTTGAAATCCCCCCCAGTTGTTCTGTCAACCTCTGACGGGTCAGTCTGTTAATCGTAATGAATATATAAAATTACAAACAGATAAAGGATATGTCATTCAATGCACATATTAAACAAATATGTGGGACTGGTTTTTTGCATTTGCACAATATCTCTAAAATTAGAAAGGTCTTGTCTCAGAGTGATGCTGAAAAACTAATTCATGCATTTATTTCCTCTAGGCTGGACTATTGTAATTCATTATTATCAGGTTGTCCTAAAAGTTCCCTGAAAAGCCTTCAGTTAATTCAAAATGCTGCAGCTAGAGTGCTGACAGGGACTAGAAGGAGAGAGCATATCTCACCCATATTGGCCTCTCTTCATTGGCTTCCTGTTAATTCTAGAATAGAATTTAAAATTCTTCTTCTTACTTATAAGGTTTTGAATAATCAGGTCCCATCTTATCTTAGGGACCTCATAGTACCATATCACCCCAATAGAGCGCTTTGCTCTGACTGCAGGCTTACTTGTAGTTCCTAGGGTTTGTAAGAGTAGAATGGGAGGCAGAGCCTTCAGCTTTCAGGCTCCTCTCCTGTGGAACCAGCTCCCAATTCAGATCAGGGAGACAGACACCCTCTCTACTTTTAAGATTAGGCTTAAAACTTTCCTTTTTGCTAAAGCTTATAGTTAGGGCTGGATCAGGTGACCCTGAACCATCCCTTAGTTATGCTGCTATAGACTTAGACTGCTGGGGGGTTCCCATGATGCACTGAGTGTTTCTTTTTCTTTTTGCTCCGTATGCACCACTCTACATTTAATCATTAGTGATTGATCTCTGCTCCCCTCCACAGCATGTCTTTTTCCTGGTTCTCTCCCTCAGCCCCAACCAGTCCCAGCAGAAGACTGCCCCTCCCTGAGCCTGGTTCTGCTGGAGGTTTCTTCCTGTTAAAATGGAGTTTTTCCTTCCCACTGTCACCAAGTGCTTGCTCACAGGGGGTCGTTTTGACCGTTGGGGTTTTTCCGTAATTATTGTATGGCTTTGCCTTACAATATAAAGCGCCTTGGGGCCACTGTTTGTTGTGATTTGGCACTATATAAATAAAATTGATTTGATTTGATAAAGGAGCAAAGAACTATACTTTGTCAAATTAAACTATCAAAATCATGTGCTGCTTTTGTAAGAAACAGAAGTATTGGATGAGAATTTTTAGCATAATTTATTTACAGTAGCCATCACCACTAAATGGTCAGTGTGTGGGCTTGGGGTGGGGGATCATCCCGTTCTTTGTTTTGTTTAACAGTCAGTGTTGAACTGCTCTGTGTTATGCACCTACACAGTGTGAACAAAAGTACTTTACAGACCTAGTGTACAAAGTGTTTGTGTTGACATGCATATTGACTAAAAGCTAACATGACGTGTGTGTGAGTGTGTTTTGATCATATTGTAGACTGCTGTCTAATTATTGGTCATTGTTGCAGTCAGTCAGTGAGAGATCAGTGATGTATTGGCATTCCTCAAATACACTCCAGGACAGAATTAATGAATGGGCTGTGTGGGAAGATGTTTTGTGTGTAGAAATGAACACAAAGACTCACACTACAAATCTTGTCTCACGCTTTATACTGTCATTGGACCTCAACAGATAGTCAAAATGGGCAAGTGCTTTTTCATTTTCATCACTCACACACTGGAATGATTAATGTAAATGGAGCCAGCTCTGTATGTGCTGGCTCCATTTCCAACACAGCAATGCATTTGGTTTTGTACAATTTATGAAAACTGTATTTGAATAGATTGATTTAATCCCTTGTTTTCCACTGTCCAGGCCACATTTATGGCTCGCTTGCCACCCCTGGGTTTGGCCGTTTTCCATCTTTATGACTCGCCCGACTCCCCGATGACGCTCCGCTCGGACACGCTGCTCAGACTGTCTGGTCGCGGCGTAAGCGCCCGAGCTGTGGACCCGCTGCCTGTCCGCTCCCAGCAGGCAGAACCTCACAGCTTCTACATCAGCAGCCAGTCTCTCACACTGGGTTTCTCCGGGACCACTGGCCTGCTGGAGGTTTGTGTCTGACCACCAGCTGCACTTCTTACTCTTGAGTAGACGTGTATATCGTCAGAATTCGTGCCTCAACCTCAAAGAGCTTGAATTTTCCACTAATCCCCGGCTGTTTGATCAAAGAGAACATGGCATTAGTTTTTGCTCCTGCAACATCCTTTCATCATTTTCTGTTTGTGTGCATGTGCTACCCCCCCCCCCGTCTCCTTTTTGGTGTATATTTCATCCTCAGAGCATTAAGCGCAGAGACGATCCTCAGGAAGTGAAGGTTCAGATGCAGTTCATGGTCTACAGCACGCGCTCCTCGAAGGACAAAAGCGGGGCTTACCTCTTCCTACCTGACGGCAAAGCGAAGGTATTTCCCGCTCGACTGTACTTGCCTCTCATAAGGCTTTGATAGCAACTCCGTTGTGTGCTGTATCCTGCTGGGGCGCTCGGGGCAGGAAAACAGATAGGGAAATTTTAATTTTTTTTTTTTTTTTTTTTTTTTTTTTTTAAAGAAGACAACACAGTGTGCTGCCATGATGATTCTTCTTGCTGTTGCCATTTTTTATTTTTGCTTTTTTATTTCCCCTCCTGCCTGTATATCTTTTCACTGTAGACTTCTCTCTCTTTGCAGCCCTATAACCAGAAAGAGCCGTCTGTGGTTCGTGTTGTGGAGGGGCCTCTCTTCTCAGAGGTGGTGGCGTACTACCAGCATTTTCAACAAACCATTCGCATTCACAATGTGCCAGGTAAAAAAAAAAAAAAAAAAAATGGTTTGTTTCAGGCAGCAGATGTAGATGAAAGTGCCAGTATGGTGCAGCAGTTGGGCTCTTACCTCACAGCAAGAACGTCTGGTCTTCAAAGGCCACTCGTCCCCCCCAGTCTCCAAGTTTATTTAGAGCCAAACCTTCCCTCTGTTTCTCATCTGGCCTGACTTTGGTTCTTTGTGGTCCTCCATCTTCAGGGGTGGATGGCTTATCGATAGATGTGAACACTGTGGTGGACATCAGAGATCAGACCAATAAAGAGCTGGCCATGCGACTGGTCACAGACATCCAGAATGGAGACGTCTTTTACACAGACCTCAACGGCTTCCAGGTCAGTTGTTCTGTGGGAAGCATTATTGTACAGTGTCATTTTCACACCTAGCGCCCATGTTCTTTGTGCTGCGTTCGTGTTAGGTGGTAGAAACCTGCCATAACAGTTGTGATTGTGGAATTCCTGTCATTTCCAGCATCAGACTGTAGGTGGCGATGTGAGGCAGCATCATTTTTTAATGGTAACACCAGCAATAATTTGGTTGTACTACAGCCAGAATCTTTAGCTTTCATGAGGGCTTGAAAAGTGAACTTTTTGAGAGTTTGGAGATTAATTCCTCTTTGCTATACATTTGCCACCACAACCCAGATAAGAAACAGAAAATGAATCAATGAATGAATATTCACATTTACCTAATTAAAACTACGTGTTCATGGTTTACTGAAATAAACCTAAGGGCCCTTCAATAATCACTCTGTCTTTGTGAGTGTTTTCTCCTCATTAAAGATAAAACACCTGGTTTGTCCTTGTTACTGCAACAATAGTTGAAAATATTCAACTTTTGACGGCTAGTGCCATTGCGATGCGTGGTTGCTATGCTCACAGCCAACTGTGACGGAATTTTTCCTTGAACCGCTCATTGAAACAACCCAACATTCACTTTGTCTGCTGCTTACAGCCAACATTTGAAAGTAGTGTTAAAGGAGTGTACTTATACTATTTTGTGCACCTGTTGGTGTGTTGGTCTTAAAATATGGGATGGTGAGGAATAGTGTTGGATTATGGCTAGCATGAGTTTTCAGAAATCAATCACGCCATCGACCAACAAAAACCTGGTCTAATGTCCAGTGCAGAGTTTTCTTGCTATTTATGCGGTGTGGTGTTCAGATCTGTGTACACCTTGTGTAAAATCAATCAAGTAATCTGAAAGCTATTGAACAAAATAAAACGTGTGGGGGGAAAAATACACAACTTCACACTACTGCTTCACTTCGGGGAGCTTTGGTGGCTGCTCTCTACTCAAGCAGTTTGATGCATTTCTGCAGATACTTTAACATATCAAAACAAATCCTTCACTTGAGTCCACTGTTAAAAATATCAGTGTGCCAGTGCACAGCGGCTCTTTAAGGGAATGACAGGTGACAATCAGATTGGTTTTGTTCATATTGCGTCTAAAATACAGCGATGATGAAATAGAGCCTCTTTGGGCCTAGTGCATTACTTTACACTCAGATTGCACGCCATGTAAATAGCAAAGTGGAGTGGAACATGCCCCAATTGCACTTGTGTTGTGTGCTTTAGACCATGTGCCACAGATTGTCAAGATAGGGCCCTTAGGTTTATTTCAGTAAACCGCTAACATATAAACTTTGCATTGAGCAATATTTGGTGTTACGCTCTTTATGTTGAATGCAAGGAAGCTATGGCTGGACAGTAGATGAGAGGATTATGCTGCATCAACATTTTAAAACATTTAAAACATTTGGAATGTTTTGTCCTCCATGTTTGTGGACAGTTGACAGCCAGCACACCTCTTGGTGCACAAATCAAAACCTCACAACTGTGTAATAATTCCACAAACAAAAGGACTCGTCGAGGCAGAAAATTTCCCCCTGATGATTTTGAGTTAATCAGGCGTTGATTTCGATGTTACGTCTGTTGTGTTTTAAATTTTTTTTTTTTTGGTGACATTCTGTATCTATTCTTCAGATGCAGCCCCGTCGCAGCTACTTAAAGCTTCCACTCCAGGCTAACTTCTATCCCATGCCGAGTCAGGCGTACATCCAGGACAGCCATCACCGCCTCACGCTGCACACGGCTCAGGCGCTGGGCGTCGCCAGCCTCGAGAACGGTTTGTGCCTCTCTAACTTTCTGTGGTTTGCTTTTTATCACACAGTTCTCTGATCTCATTTTTCCAAAGGTTCCTGAGAACCAAACTGATTGTAAGCTGGTACGTTTATTACGTGAAGGCCTCAGCGTTTGTCTGGATTGAGTCGTGTGTGAGAGTTCAGCACTCCGGCTTTAGTTAAAGCTGCTGTCGATGTTGCTCCTCCTTCAGGCCAGCTTGAAGTGATTATGGACCGGCGGCTGATGCAGGATGATAATCGGGGGCTGGGCCAGGGCCTGAAGGACAACAAGAAGACAGCCAACCACTTCCGTCTGCTGCTGGAGAGGAGGACGAGCAACAAGGTCAGTGAGCGGACATGGACGTGGTTATTAAAGCGCTTTGACGGCTTTTCAAAGTCCTACACGGCACTTCTGACTGCACTGCTGAAAAAGGCTGTTAGAAAGGAAAAGTTTTTGTCCTTTGATTTTGTGTATTGGCATTCATTGCTCGTCTTTTTAGTCATAGTCACTTGTCTTTTTTTTCTGCATTCTAACTTACTTTCTCTCCTTTTTTCACTTCATTACCTTCAGCATGATGGCTTCTTTGCCAGACTCTCCACCTTGTTTTGTTCTTTCTTCTCTCAAATCTTGAATGATGGACTCAAAGAGGTAATGTTGCCCAAGCAACCGTAAGGATGCTTTTTAGGCTACGTCACAGTACTGTAGTCTCAGTTCCCTGGCTCCTCTTTTTGTGCAGTAGTTTGTCTTTATGATGCACAGTGCTCATCATAACAGCTGGTGTCAGTCCACTCTCAGGCAGCCATTGCATTCTCAGTCTTGTGTGTTTGTCCGTATGCAAACAAAATAACTTGCTAGTTTTCAGCGGATTTGGATCAAACTTGCTGGTACGTTCGAAGGTCAGCCAAGAACAAAGTGACTTCATTTTGAGAAAATGTGGGTGAAAGTCAAGGTCACAGACTAAGGTAAAGATTTTGGCCCATGCTTAGGTTTAGGGGGTATAGATTAGGTCTTTCAAGAATTTGGTTACAGGTACACCTATGGTTTCTATTAAACACTAATATAAGTGATGTATCACTCTACTGTTGTGACGTGAGCTTTTGTCCTTGGGTAACCCTGAAAGGTTGACCAGCGCTCAGCCTGGTGAACAGTTGGAAGTCAGTATGTTGGTAGGGTCATGTGATAGTCAAGAATAAAATGGCTCCATTTTGGACAGAATTGATTATAGTTGGATTTTTTTGTTTATTTTTAACTGGTTTGGGAGTTCCTGCGACTTACATACTGAAAAATCACCTGTTTGTTATTGCTATTATTATTATTATTATTATTATTATTATTTATTAATAGTGCAGCACGAGACAACAGGAATGGATCCCAGCAGTCACTGGGCGTGAGGAGGGGTACACCCTGGAGAGGACGCCAGTTTATTGCAGAACCACATATAGACAGACCAACACATTCTCACCTGCGGTCAATTTAAAGTTTTCAACCACCTGACCTGTATGTCTTTGGATGTGTGAGGAGGCCGGAGCACCTGGAGGGAACATGCAAACTCCACAAAGAAAGGCCCCAGGTGCAAGGCGAACCCACAACCTTGCTGTGAGGCAACACCGCGCTGCCTTCTTTTGTCCAGATAGTATCAAATAACACCAATGTGTTACCCAGTGCATGTTTATTTGTCCATATTACTTTTTTTGGAATTTAAAAGTACTTATGTAACAGCACAGGCTGTGGTGTGCACATGTGCTACAGAGTTCCTGTCTGTAGTTAAAATTGCCTGAGGGAAGGAATGTATTAAACTGAGTTCCACATAGAGAAAAAGGTGCAACTTTGTATGGCCCCATGAAACCATGCTAGATTTTTTTTGACATGTGTGACTTGTACTATGGAAAATACTGTAATTGTCAAGTCCACACGTTGCCATATATTACGGTATCATCGAATGAATATGCATGACTTGGTATCAAACATAGAAGGTGCTGGTGTTGTTGCTTCTAGTTTGCTTGTACTTCATTTTGTGATCTGGCAGTGATTTGTAAAATAACTTTACTCGAGTTGTGTAGATAACTGTGGAGAATTCTCTATACATTTTGTTGTTTTGACTAGAAGTAGAAATCTAAGGGCATATTAGTTGAACCCCAAAGCTTAAGTAGTGCAGTAAAAACAGGCCATAAAGTCTAGAATGTACTCATTTTTATGTTTTCTGTCCTCCTTCAGATGATTGACAGTGGATCTACCAGCTTCCCATCGATACTCAGTCACATGACCAACGGCATCTTGAACCATGAGGTGCTGGCACTGCCGGTCCTGCCCAAAAAGCGCGGCATCCCTCCCCTGCAAACCTTTGCCCCTGTCAAGTCCATCTTGCCGTGTGACTTTCACCTGCTGAACCTTCGCAGCATCCAGAGTCAGGTGACGACAAAAAAGAAAAACAAAAAAAAAACAGCTGCTGCCAGTGATTTGGGGGATGGGGGGGGTGGGTGTTGATTGTAGGGTGTTGACAGAGTGGTTTGTGTGTTTGAGCAGCAGGACCCCAATGTGCCGTCGCTCTACACGGTGATGATTCTCCACCGTCTGGGGCTGGACTGTGGGCTGGAGGCGCAGAACCTGGGCTTCAACTGCACTACCACACAGGGGCAGGTTAGTACACAGAGGGCTCCCTAAAACTTCAGTTCTGTCTCCTGTACACCTTCCTCTTACTTTTCTGTCTCTTACAGCTGAGTGTATCTGGACTCTTCAAGAACCTGGACCTGCAGCTGCTTCAGCCCGTGTCTCTCACCCTGATGTACGCCAGCACGCCTCTGGCCAATGACTCCACCGTCAGCCTGGATCCCATGGAGGTTTCCGCCTACAAGCTCAAACTGCACTGAGACGAGGCAGCAGAATCCAGCAGGCTCAGACTCGGAACCAATAACCAGGCCCACACTGGCCACAGACCAGCACCGAGCATCTGCTCTCTTTCTGTCTCTTGCACATGGAGAACCATTTACTCCACGGCTGTAATGGCTCTGACTGAACAGCAGGGGGCAGGCGAAAACTGTTAGTGTGGGGAAAACGGGTAGATTTACAGCTCTTCCAAATCAGACTGTCCCAGATGCACTTGGTAATTTTTTTTTTTTCACAGTGATTTGATTTCTGCTTTATAGGAACTTTATTATACATCTTTTTGTATTTTCATTCCATCCTGGAGTGAACCAGTGAATGTAAATATCCCGATTACAGGCGACCTGGGACTCGCTCCATGAGAGGGCAGCTTTCAAAAGCTTTATTTGGTGTGTGGGTTTTTTTTAATGCACACAATGAAGATTTTCCTTCACAGAATCTCAACAGTGCATCTTTTCATGTAGCTGTAAATCTAAGAGTGACTGCATTTTTCTGTCGCTGAGCCCTGACCGCAGCCGCGGTGTTTACCAACAGAATGTGCTTCTTTATCTCACGAGGCGATCCTCGCTGTGGCTTTATAAGCTATCAATCGTCTGAGTTCAAGCGTCCCACTCGGCTCCTCCCACTCGTACTTTTTTCCCCTCCTCCTAATCTGTCCACCAGGATGAACACGGAGGGAATTCTTTTTGTCCTCCTCACCCTCTGAGCTTTTTCTGGCTGATGAGTAAAAGGAGTTTCAGTTCTTTCCTGTTTAGTACACGAATAGGAAAAGATGATACCTCTTATATATACACGTAACACATCTTACCAGTGTGGATGAAGAATGTGTGTTTAAGTGAAGCTACATTTCACGATATCAGGGACCATTTATCTGTGTGTTGTCATGTGGTTGCAGACAAATCATTATTTTTGTTTTTTTGCTTTCTTTGAAAAGAGATCAGACATGACACAAGGAGGGGAGGGGAAAAAAACCTTAAAACTTTCCACTCTGTGGTGCTTTTTGCCCGAGGTCAGCTTTAGCCGTCTGTTCCATTTGTGTCTCCTCGGTGGTGTGGAGGGTATTGTCATCTGTGGCCAAAGCTGAATCTGGCTGTCTCACTCTAATCTTTTTCACAGGAGGGCTGCACGTCCTCTGGCGTGACGTGTGTCACGCCTCTGTGGTCTCACAGCGCCACTAGCCCAGAGTTCACTTTCTCTCATCTTCTAGCTGTCACTCCTTCCGTCCGGCAGTGTCAGTGCATCTGATTCGCTGTAGTTTTTTTTTTTTTTTGTTAAATGTGACATGTAGCGCTGTCTGTTCAGATGTAATATATATGAAGGAAAAATGTCTCCTGTATGTTTATTCATTGTGGACAAAAGGTGCAGTGGAATCAAAGAAAATATCAATGAATAAAGTTCAAAATGCAAAAGTTCTTACTTTAAATTTTTGAGAATGCTTTAATTAGTCAGCTTTTATTTCACTGGTATACAGTAGCAGATACTGCCACTTTATTAAGTACATGCGTCTACATTATAAAATGTCCAGTTTGTCTCTTTCAAGAAAGGTTGCAAAGATGTGTGTTTTATTTATTTTTTGGTATAGAACCGTGATGCTGATACCTTTGAATGAAAACAGTGGTCAAAGTGTTTTGGGACCTGGTGCTTCACTGTTTGTGTGAGACTTGGACACTAAACACTGGCCGTCTTTAGTAGCGGGTCTGTCTGGAAGATCTCTGGGTGCCACAGGAATGACTTGTGTCCTACACACACTTACTTATGGAGTCTCGCCTGTATTGTGAAGTAACATCTGCATAATTTTGAGCATGTGGTTCAAAGCGCTGGACATAGAAGACATGAAGTAAAGTTTGATCTGGGAGCATGTACTGACACTGCTGCATCCACCACAGAACCAGGATAGTTCCTGGATGGCAACTAAAAAGGCAGAAAGCGGTTCTATGCCCACCTTGCAAAAGTAGCCATCAGCTGCAGCCACGGGCAAACGCAGTCCTCCCTTTGGCCTTCTCCAGCTATATAGTAGATACAACTCCAATTCTGGTGAAGTTGGGACTTGTGTGAAATGTAAATAAAAACAGAATACAATGATTTACAAATCCTCTTCAACCTATATTCAACTGAATACATCACAAAGACAAGATATTTAATGTTCAAACTGATAAACTTTATTTTTGTGCAAATGTTTGCTCATTTTGAAATGGATGCCTGCAACACGTTTCAAAAAAGCTGGGACAGTGGTATGTTTACCACTGTGTTAATCACCTTTCCTTCTAACAACACTCAATAAGTGTTTGGGAACTGAGGACACTAATTGTGTGTCATGATTAGGTATAAAAGGAGCATCACCAAAAGGCTCAGCCGTTCACAAGCAAAGCTGGGGCGAGGATCACCACTTTGTGAACAACTGCTTGAAAAAAAATAGCCCAACAGTTTAAGAACAATGTTTCTTAACGTTCAGTTGCAAGGAAGTTAGGGATTCCATCATCTACAGTCCATAATATAATCAGAAGATTCAGAGAATATGGAGAATGTTCTACACGTAAGCGGCAACGCCGAAATCCAGCATTGAATGCCCATGACCTTTGATCCCTCAGGCGGCAATGCATTAAAAACTGACATCGTGGTGTAAAGGATCTTACCGCGTGGGCTCAGGAACACTTCAGAAAACCATTGTCAGTTAACAGTTCGTCGCTACATCTACAAGTGCAAGTTAAAACTTTACCATGCAAAGCGAAAACCATACATCAACAACATCCAGGAACGCTGCTGCCTTCTCTGGGCTCGAGATGGACAGACGCAAAGTAGAAAAGTGTGCTGTGGTCTGATGAGTTGACATTTCAAATTGTTTTTGGAAATCATGGATGTTGTGTCCTCCGGACAAAAGACCAGCGCAAAGTTCAAAAGCCAGTATCTGTGATGGTATGGGGGTGTGTTAGTGCCCACGACATGGACAACTTACACATCTGTGATGGCACCATCAATGCTGAAAGGTGCATCCAGGTTTTGGAGCAACACGTGCTGCCATCCAAGCAATGTTGTTTTCAGGGACGTCCCTGCTTATTTCAGCAAGACAATCCCAAGCCACATTCTGCACAAGTACCCGCACAAGAGTACGGGTACTAGACTGGCCTACCTGCAGTCCAGACCTGTCGGCCATTGAAAATGTGTGGCGCATTATGAAGCGCAAAATACGACAACGGAGACCCCGGACTGTTGAACAACTGAAGTCATACATCAAGCAAGAATGGGAAAGAATTCCACCTCCAAAGCTTCAACAGTTAGTGTCCTCAGTTCCCAAACGCTTACTGAGTGTTGTTACAAGGAAAGGTGATGTAACACAGTGGTAAACATGCCACTGTCCCAGCTTTTTTGAAACGTGTTGCAGGCATCCATTCCAAAGTGAGCAAATATTTGCAGAAAAACAATAAAGTTTATTAGTTTGAACATTAATATCTTGTCTTTGTGGTGTATTCAATTGAATATAGGTTGAAGAGGATTTGCAAATCATTGTATTCTGTTTATATGAGCGAAGCGTCGCGCAGCTCACTCATGGTACAGGGCGTCCTACACAGGAAGTGCCAAAATTCAAGTCCACAGTAAAACAGGAAATGTTCAAATGTCAAACACTTCCTGGATTGACAGACGAGATCCCATGGAATCTCGCAGGAACTCAGTGGCAAGCTCACACTCAAACAGGAAGTGCCAATTTATCAGTCACAGTGAAACAGGAAATGTTGAACACTTCCTGGCATGGGTGGAGCTAGAGCGGAGGCCGGGGTTTCACTGGACTCTCCTGCTTGCCTCTACTGGTGGTTGGCTCTCACTACGGTATTGTATCACTTCCTGTTCCGGAGCACAGCGGTGTTTTTCTGTATCTGTTAGCTGTTTAATCTGCGCAGTTAGATTGATCTAGTTATCTAGATTACGATTTGTTTCCCAGTGTAATCTTTACGTGCCTTAACTAAAGCACTCCTTCTGCTGAATCACCTCTAAATTATTTACACATTATTCACTTTGCGTGTTTTTAGGAATCCGCTAGCTTAGCGTAGCTACTAGCTCTTAGCCGATTTAGCATGGCGGCTTCTCCTGTCTCTCCCGCACTTTTCTGCTCTGGGTGTGAAATGTTTAGTTATTCCTTGGCCTCCTTTAGCAGTAACGGTACTTGTAATAAGTGTAGCTTATTCGTAGCTTTGGAGGCCAGGCTGGGCGAATTGGAGACTCGGCTCCGCACCGTGAAAAATTCTACAGCTAGCCAGGCCCCTGTAGTCGGTGCGGACCAAGGTAGCTTAGCCGCCGTTAGTTACCCCCTGGCAGATCCCGAGCAGCCGGGAAAGCAGGCTGACTGGGTGACTGTGAGGAGGAAGCGTAGCCCTAAACAGAAGCCCCGTGTACACCGCCAACCCGTTCACATCTCTAACCAAAGGAAATTTGAAACTGCTGGCTAAGGCTAAGCGTAAATTTGGTAAGATTGTAATTCACGTCGGCAGTAATGACACCCGGTTACGCCAATCGGAGGTCACTAAAATTAACATTAAATCGGTGTGTAACTTTGCAAAAACAATGTCGGACTCTGTAGTTTTCTCTGGGCCCCTCCCCAATCAGACCGGGAGTGACATGTTTAGCCGCATGTTCTCCTTGAATTGCTGGCTGTCTGAGTGGTGTCCAAAAAATGAGGTGGGCTTCATAGATAATTGGCAAAGCTTCTGGGGAAAACCTGGTCTTGTTAGGAGAGACGGCATCCATCCCACTTTGGATGGAGCAGCTCTCATTTCTAGAAATCTGGCCAATTTTCTTAAATCCTCCAAACCGTGACTATCCAGGGTTGGGACCAAGAAGCAGAGTTGTAGTCTTACACACCTCTCTGCAGCTTCTCTCCCCCTGCCATCCCCTCATTACCCCATCCCCGTAGAGACGGTGCCTGCTCCCAGACTACCAATAACCAGCAAAAATCTATTTAAGCATAAAAATTCAAAAAGAAAAAATAATATAGCACCTTCAACTGCACCATAGACTAAAACAGTTAAATGTGGTCTATTAAACATTAGGTCTCTCTCTTCTAAGTCCCTGTTGGTAAATGATATAATAATTGATCAACATATTGATTTATTCTGCCTTACAGAAACCTGGTTACAGCAGGATGAATATGTTAGTTTAAATGAGTCAACACCCCCGAGTCACACTAACTGTCAGAATGCTCGTAGCACGGGCCGGGGCGGAGGATTAGCAGTAATCTTCCATTCCAGCTTATTAATTAATCAAAAACCCAGACAGCTTTAATTCATTTGAAAGCTTGACTCTTAGTCTTGTCCATCCAAATTGGAAGTCCCAAAAACCAGTTTTATTTGTTATTATCTATCGTCCACCTGGTCGTTACTGTGAGTTTCTCTGTGAATTTTCAGACCTTTTGTCTGACTTAGTGCTTAGCTCAGATAAGATAATTATAGTGGGCGATTTTAACATCCACACAGATGCTGAGAATGACAGCCTCAACACTGCATTTAATCTATTATTAGACTCTATTGGCTTTGCTCAAAAAGTAAATGAGTCCACCCACCACTTTAATCATATCTTAGATCTTGTTCTGACTTATGGTATGGAAATAGAAGACTTAACAGTATTCCCTGAAAACTCCCTTCTGTCTGGTCATTTCTTAATAACATTTACATTTACTCTGATGGACTACCCAGCAGTGGGGAATAAGTTTCATTACACTAGAAGTCTTTCAGAAAGCGCTGTAACTAGGTTTAAGGATATGATTCCTTCTTTATGTTCTCTAATGCCATATACCAACACAGTGCAGAGTAGCTACCTAAACTCTGTAAGTGAGATAGAGTATCTCGTCAATAGTTTTACATCCTCATTGAAGACAACTTTGGATGCTGTAGCTCCTCTGAAAAAGAGAGCTTTAAATCAGAAGTGCCTGACTCCGTGGTATAACTCACAAACTCGTAGCTTAAAGCAGATAACCCGTAAGTTGGAGAGGAAATGGCGTCTCACTAATTTAGAAGATCTTCACTTAGCCTGGAAAAAGAGTCTGTTGCTCTATAAAAAAGCCCTCCGTAAAGCTAGGACATCTTTCTACTCATCACTAATTGAAGAAAATAAGAACCCCAGGTTTCTTTTCAGGCTGACAAAGAGTCAGAGCTCTATTGAGCTGAGTATTCCATTAACTTTAACTAGTAATGACTTCATGACTTTCTTTGCTAACAAAATTTTAACTATTAGAGAAAAAATTACTCATAACCATCCCAAAGACGTATCGTTATCTTTGGCTGCTTTCAGTGATGCCGGTATTTGGTTAGACTCTTTCTCTCCGATTGTTCTGTCTGAGTTATTTTCATTAGTTACTTCATCCAAACCATCAACATGTTTATTAGACCCCATTACTACCAGGCTGCTCAAGGAAGCCCTACCATTATTTAATGCTTTGATCTTAAATATGATCAATCTATCTTTGTTAGTTGGCTATGTACCACAGGCTTTTAAGGTGGCAGTAATTAAACCATTACTTAAAAAGCCATCACTTGACCCAGCTATTTTAGCTAATTATAGGCCAATCTCCAACCTTCCTTTTCTCTCAAAAATTCTTGAAAGGGTAGTTGTAAAACTGATCATCTGCAGAGGAATGGTCTATTTGAAGAGTTTCAGTCAGGTTTTAGAATTCATCATAATACAGAAACAGCATTAGTGAAGGTTACAAATGATCTTCTTATGGCCTCGGACAGTGGACTCATCTCTGTGCTTGTTCTGTTAGACCTCAGTGCTGCTTTTGATACTGTTGACAATAAAATTTTATTACAGAGATTAGAGCATGCCATAGGTATTAAAGGCACTGCGCTGCGGTGGTTTGAATCATATTTGTCTAATAGATTACAATTTGTTCATGTAAATGGGGAATCTTCTTCACAGACTAAAGTTAATTATGGAGTTCCTCAAGGTTCTGTGCTAGGACCAATTTTATTCACTTTATACATGCTTCCCTTAGGCAGTATTATTAGACGGTATTGCTTAAATTTTCATTGTTACGCAGATGATACCCAGCTTTATCTATCCATGAAGCCAGAGGACACACACCAATTAGCTAAACTGCAGGATTGTCTTACAGACATAAAGACATGGATGACCTCTAATTTCCTGCTTTTAAACTCAGATAAAACTGAAGTTATTGTACTTGGCCCCACAAATCTTAGAAACATGGTGTCTAACCAGATCCTTACTCTGGATGGCATTACCCTGACCTCTAGTAATACTGTGAGAAATCTTGGAGTCATTTTTGATCAGGATATGTCATTCAAAGCGCATATTAAACAAATATGTAGGACTGCTTTTTTGCATTTACGCAATATCTCTAAAATCAGAAAGGTCTTGTCTCAGAGTGATGCTGAAAAACTAATTCATGCATTTATTTCCTCTAGGCTGGACTATTGTAATTCATTATTATCAGGTTGTCCTAAAAGTTCCCTAAAAAGCCTTCAGTTAATTCAAAATGCTGCAGCTAGAGTACTGACGGGGACTAGAAGGAGAGAGCATATCTCACCCATATTGGCCTCTCTTCATTGGCTTCCTGTTAATTCTAGAATAGAATTTAAAATTCTTCTTCTTACTTATAAGGTTTTGAATAATCAGGTCCCATCTTATCTTAGGGACCTCGTAGTACCATATCACCCCAATAGAGCGCTTCGCTCTCAGACTGCAGGCTTACTTGTAGTTCCTAGGGTTTGTAAGAGTAGAATGGGAGGCAGAGCCTTCAGCTTTCAGGCTCCTCTCCTGTGGAACCAGCTCCCAATTCAGATCAGGGAGACAGACACCCTCTCTACTTTTAAGATTAGGCTTAAAACTTTCCTTTTTGCTAAAGCTTATAGTTAGGGCTGGATCAGGTGACCCTGAACCATCCCTTAGTTATGCTGCTATAGACATAGACTGCTGGGGGGTTCCCATGATGCACTGTTTCTTTCTCTTTTTGCTCTGTATGCACCACTCTGCATTTAATCATTAGTGATCGATCTCTGCTCCCCTCCACAGCATGTCTTTTTCCTGGTTCTCTCCCTCAGCCCCAACCAGTCCCAGCAGAAGACTGCCCCTCCCTGAGCCTGGTTCTGCTGGAGGTTTCTTCCTGTTAAAAGGGAGTTTTTCCTTCCCACTGTAGCCAAGTGCTTGCTCACAGGGGGTCGTTTTGACCGTTGGGGTTTTACATAATTATTGTATGGCCTTGCCTTACAATATAAAGCGCCTTGGGGCAACTGTTTGTTGTGATTTGGCGCTATATAAAAAAATTGATTGATTGATTGATTGATTGATCACGGCACCACACGTCTGGTTGAAAGAGCTGCATTTTCAAATCTGTCACATTGATGGCTAGTTTCCTCCTGTCCAGTAGTTGGTGCTGTGAACCACAAAAAGTTCTAATCCACCTTAGTAGAAAAAGAAAAATGTTTGCTTCAGATTTGAACTGAACACGTCGTTTGAACTATGGACTTCTAATCACACCAAATTTATATTGGTGAGAAAAACGACCGTATTTTATGTCAGAAATGAGGTCCAAGTTGTTAAAAGCAGCATTTCTCCTTTAATTCGGGTTGCCACGTCTGTCTGTTAGCTGTTTAAGAGTGCAAACATGTTTAATCTAACAGACAACAGCTGCTTCTCTGTTGGCTTATTAGTGTAGCAGATAACTGAAACAATCCTTCAAATGGTGATACAAGCATCAAATTCAGAACAAATACAGCTGGAGCAAAATTAATGGAGCGACTTTAACTTTTGACCCCTGTACAAACTGAAACTGACCTTTGTCACCATTCTTATCATTTATCATTATCACTTATCATGTTTCCATCCCCTGACTTGTCTAAAGAAAACTGGCAATAAAACTGATTATTATTTACAGGTTTTAGAGATTTGCTTTCAGTTTGAGTTTGAGGAAGATAATTTTAGAAATTTTTATTCTTTATTTTTTGTTTTTCTTGTATTTAAAATGTTAAAAACAAATTAAAATGTGTGACATTCCAAGTGTTCCAATACTTTTGGAGGGCACAGTATCCTAACCTTATGATGAGTGCAAAATGAGTGTGGTATTATTACTGTTTTAAGAATGTTTAATTTTCACTGTTGCTGCACTTTGTGTCAAATCATAGTCATATTGTGTATCATATTGATATGAAAATTCAGTAAGGTATATCTTCTATTATACATTCCAAATCTAAGGTGGAACTCTACTAGTGTTTACTAAGGTACACCTAAATATCTTAAAAAAAAAAAAAAAACAAGAGAGAGAGTAGATCCACTTAGGTGCCTGGTCTTGAGAACCAGGGATGATAGTTTGAAAAGCTTTTTTATCCCATGAGAACGCTCCTTACCCACCTAAGCGGCTCAAGAATATGTACAGCATGTATATGTGACATTTACATGACAATTTATAAGACAATATTGAGATACAATAATTTGGTCCATATTGTACAGCGCTACTGTCAACTAGCTGAAAACTTTGAATATTAATTTACATCTACATTAAAAAAAATGCTTAAAGTGGCAGGGGGTTAAGAGGGCTGTAATTGGGGGATCAGCTGAAAAGCAAAAAAAAAAAAGGAAAAAAAAAAAAAAAAAAAGAAAGAAAAATGCTTAAAAAGGTGGGGGTATGGGGGACAGAAACCCTCCAGAAGCTGAAAGGCAAAATAAGGAAAATGCTTAAAAAGGTGTGTGTGTGTGTATGGGTGGGGGGGTTGAAAGGTTTTAGTCATGTTCATGCTCCCAAGAACAATTTTACTGAAAAAAGTCTGAAGGGCCTAAAGGACATGGTTAGATGGTGAGGAGCTTTTCCAGGCATGTGAGAGGCAAATAAAGAAAAATGCTTAAAATGGTGGGGGGTCTGGGGGGGGAAGCTGAAAGGTTTTTGCTGTGCTAATGCTCTGCTGAAGCATTTACTCAAAATAAAGTCTGAAGGACCTAAATGACATGGTGAGATGCTGAGATGCTAAATGACACAACATATGCATATTATTTACATTTTACACAACGTCCCAACTTCATTGGAATTGGTGTTGTAGTTTGAAGTGGAGAGCAATTGGTTCTCTCTCTGCGTGATTGGCATCCAGTATCCAAGGTGGGTCCAGCGCATCCTCCGAGACCTGAACATCTGGATTACAAATAATTTCCCATGTAATTTGACCATGTTGATGAACTCTGGTTTGTCTTCAAGCAGAAGCAAAGTTCACTTGTTGGATTTTTGTGTCCGGTGTTGTTGACTGATGAAAACATTGTTCTACCACATTCATTTATTACTTTTTTTTTTTGTAGTTTGGAGCGTTGCGTCACAGCAGAAGGCCCCGGGGTCAAACCTGACGTGGTACACTGTTTTAAACATGGAGTTTCAGGCATGTTTGGTGGTGTGGTCAACCCCCCCCCACCCCGACCCTGGAGAGCATAAACTGCACCTAATGGATTGTTTTTATGATTCCAGTGTTCCGCAACAGTGTACGCGTTCTTCACGCAACATGAACATGGCTGCAGCATAGTGGGAGGGATGCCTTGAGCCCAGCAGCGATCGTTGTGTGGAAGAGAGGAAACGACAGGGTGGGGGATCCCTGGAGACGCCACATCTGTCATGCCAAGTGTTTCTCACATGGCTTCATCCCAGAGCACCAGATCCAGCATGTGCACACAAACATTTGGCGCAGCATTCCTGACATAATGTAGCTGCACCGTGGTGACAAAATGACCTAAATCCTAGAGTCACCAATGCAGAAATGATTTGTTGCTGCTGTTTTAATTAATCTAATATTTCTTGCTGCCAGGAGCAGTTAGCAGCAGGCATTACTGTCTGAGCATGACAGCTAATTAATACAAGCTAAAGGCCGCGGAAACAGACTGAACATTGTGAACATGTCGCATGAAAACAGGCCTTCAAACTCATCCACCTGGTTAATCGGTTAACAAAGCCTCACATTTTCTGTTGCAGATATTGTACTTAATGCAAAGCGTGATGCCTTCAGGGGTAACTGAATCATGCTAAGTTCTCCCTGCAGATCTAATTATGGGCCCCAGAATCATTGCTCTATCACCTGCGGACTCTGTTACCTGCCCCTGAAGACGAGAAGAACAACTCGAACTAAGAAAGGTGGTCATCACAGGCAATACATTACTGCAGGCAAACTGCCTCTATATGTCTCTATTGTAGTAGAAATTAACGTTTGAGAAAACTATCCTGAAGGCTTTTTGGTCTGGATCATGAAAAAGAAATGTAATGCTGCAGAAATGCCTGGAGTGAAGAAAATACTTGTGATGATATCAGCCATAAACGAGAAGACCATCTGCTCTCCTGAGATCGAGCATGATTTCAGGCAACAAAAACCTGAGATGAATAAAAAACTGTCAGTAAAGAAAAAATTCTATGCAACAACCAAAGTCTTTTAATTCATTCCAGCTAGTATCTGAACTCCACAAAATTCAGTTAAAAAAATGGATATAAAACAGAGAAAATGCAACATCTCACTCGCTTTTTTTCTGGCCATTGGGTCTCATGATGATGTGAAACCACAAGGCTACATTGTTAATAATGCAAAATAGGGCACATGTTTCTCTTTGAAAAAGATGAACACTTTGTGAGTGTGAATCCCAGAATCAATAGAACTTCTGTGGTGGAAGAAAAAACAAAACAAAACAAACCCAATTTCCTACCAGCAGCAACCAAGCAGAAAAATGCTACAAAGGTCAGCCAAGCAGCTTTGGACTGAACATTTATTTTTTTTCCACATCAGAACTGGGCACAATCCTTGGCCGTTATAATAAAGTAAATTTTGTGAGTGATATTTCGGAGAGTCTGCAGCAGTAAATCCCAGTGTGCTGTGATTGAAAATGGAGCATCCTCCACAGTTTCTTGATCAAACAGCCTCCAGCACGGATTATTTTGCACGTCCAACTAGGCTGCAGAAATCTTCAATTTTTTATTTTTATTTAAAATTTCCAACTGTTAATAAACATGCCAATATATCATCCAAATCAGATGATGTTAAAATGGGCTTCAATGTGAAGCCTTTTTTTTAAGGTTTTGCAGAAGTGTGATAATTTAGAAACAATTACCAGATCAGACAATCTGTCTGAAAGTCAGCAAGATTTGGAAACAAACTGTTTATCTGTGATGGCCAATAAGGGGCCAAGCTTCCAAATTAAGAAGACTACACTACAATACAGAAAGCACAAACACAAGAAACACCTGCATCAGTTCAACAACAGGTATTTTCTAAAAAAAAAAAAAAAAGAAGAAGAAATGAGATAACACTGGCAATTTAATTTGATAACATCTTCTGTAAATTCAGAGCGCCTGCACAAACAGACACACTGCAAAACTCCACAACACAACAGAAGTTCTAACAATACAAAAATAGATTTCTGCCTGAAGGACTTCTCTTGGTTTCCATTGATCAATGCAATGCAATGCAATGCAAAAAAATAAAAATAAAAATAATTAAAATAACTTGATCAGCTCTGCCAACCAAGCAAAGACAATAGAGTGAGTGCACACCGTGATGGTCCTCTGGGTAGAAACCTCTTTTTGGGTCAATGCTACTTCATGTGGCTATTTGCAGCATATTTTTGGTGTATGTGTGTTCTGTGAATTTGCAGAAGACACATTATCAAATGAAACTGTTGCACATGATTTGAGTATATTTGTGTTCTCTGCTTGCAAGCATTTTCTGAATTTGAAAGGTTTTTTGTTTTTTTTATGAAACCACCTTGGTGAACTGGTGCACATATTTTCTGCATTCGCTCATGTTTTAATCTCAATAGGGCAAATAGGGGACGGAGGGACCCATGAAAGCATATTGACTAGTTACTGCGGGTAATTATAAAGTAAAAAAAGATTAGGAATGCTGTATTCCATTTCTGCTCTCAGACACTTATAAATCTGTCACACTGTAGCTTTTTAAGAAAAACAAAAAACACTACAAATAAAAAGCACTGATTAGAGCACAGTGCATCCACTCAGGGCACCCAAATCAGAGGCTCATCAAACATGGGCATTAATTTTTGAGTTACTGACAGAAATAACCCACATCCTCCTCGTCATACCATCAATATTTCCAGCAAAGTTAATAAAATTCAAAGACTTAACTTTTGGTGTGAAGTACAAGTGCAAAGACGCTCGCCTTTGTGGAAGTTAAAATGTTCGATAAATTACAAATAAATAAATACACATTACTTTCTGTACTGCATGAGGGCGGGATGCTGATGGGGCAGTAAAGTCTGGACTTCTCTGTTCTGGTGGCTTTGCTGGTGTTGGCACTCACAGAACAGTGGCGGCATTCGCTAGACTGAACTCTGTGTCCTGATAAAAGCCGTCCTCTCACTGTGACCGCCCACTTCCTCGCTGTCTGATTCAGACTCGTAAGTGTTCACGTCTTCGTCCCCCCACACAGTGGGGATTCCTCTGTAGCATATCCGTGCCTTCCTCTCCTGTCCCTGGCTGAGTCCAAAACCGAAGCGCACCCGGATTCCTCTCGCCTCTGAATACACAGATGGAAGTTTGGTCCTCCGGCCAAGGGAGGCTCCACCTGACCGCGTCTGGAGTAAGAAGAAAACCCCGACAAAAGCAGCCAGGATAAAGGCACAGCTGAGCACGGCCACGAGCACAGGCAGCTGGGAGGACGCAGACAGACGGACTCCTGCAGCTTCTCCACCGTCACCTTCTGCTGGGCTCCCCGCTTCTGCCTGGGCTCCATCACTTTGAGCTCCCACAGCAAAAGGAGATTTGCGCTGAACCTGGTTCTGGTGCAGGCAGGAGGTGAGGACCATGTGGCTGTGAGGTGGGCAGGAGAGACAGTCTGTGGGTCCAGTACCAGAGCAGGTGAGGCAGGCAGTGTGGCACGGCAAGCAGGCCTGCACGGAGGACAAGTCCACCCAGTTCTCCAGGGAGAGATTGAGGAGCTGTGGCCCTGAGGTGAAGGCCGGCGGGCAAAACTTTACACAACCCTGGAGGAAGAGGGAGAAGCCGGGGCTGCACTCTGCACGGAGAATCAGAGTCACAAATTCAATTTCACACAAGCCAACAAACATTCTACACAAAAGATTTCTTAGCAAATGAGCGAGAAGACCAGCTGACTGCTTGGAATCAGAAACATGTGCCTTTGGTTGAGGAGACGCTCCTCAGCAGTTGCAGAGAACGGAGTGCCTTGTGTGCTTGCACAGCTTAATCTCTCCTGCTGCTCCTCCATACGCCAGCCCCTCTGATCCAAACAGATACGACATATGGAACGGTGCATATTCATAGCCCGGTAAACAGATGCAAATCAGCACTCTGTATTCACAACCTTCACTTAAGCTGAAATACTGAATGTGGTCCGACCTACCGTAAAGTGTGCTTTCAAACAACAATCAAGTCAACTCTAAGCACTTATGAAGACAAATAGCTCAGTATAAAACTACAATATTCTGTCATTAGAGCTTGTATTAGATTAAGCCCATTTTCCTACTTGCCACCTCATTCACCTCCAAAGGTCTGATTAGCTTCAGCCTCCTTTTACATGTATATTTGAGAAGTGTAAAAGTTACACTCAACCATGAAAAAAAGCTTAAGACCTACTGAGAGAGAGAGAGAGAGAGAGAGAGAGAGAGAGAGAGAGAGAGAGAGAATTTTCCACTTGGCTGAATGCATGTCCCACCCTTGGTGCTACAATTACGATTACATTTTGGACTCTGTCACAAAACAAGTAGTAATACACATTCAAGCCAGATGGCTCCCTGTTTTTTTTTTTTTAACAAATAAATCTGTTTTCATAAATATGTCATTTTTTTCCATTTCAAAACTGAAAATTCTGTTAAGTGTGATTCATTCAGCATGTAGCAAATGTGTATTGGGTTTCACACTCCCATCCAGTAGATGGCAGTGTTCATGGCAGTGTGAATACCAATTGCCACACATTCGCTACGCACTGGATGAATCACACTTAACAAACAGAATTTTCAGTTTTCAAATTGCTGCAGCATGTGTTGGTTTTTACATATAAATAAATTGACCAACCACTGATGACAGGCAACAAATTTTCCCATAATGCATTTTAGCATGTGTGTCTGTAAACGATCAAACCTTCAAAATTAGAGCATTGCTTTAAAACTAAAACATACAGATGATATTTTCACTTTGTACAAACGACAGAGGTGACATTAATTTCAATAACTTGTCCGGAATTAGTTTGTTTAAAATTGTAACCATAAGTCAAAAGTGCATTGCTGTGCATGTCTCCTGTGAGATGTCTGCTGGACTGTATGGTGTGAAAATAAATGATCTTTTTTTTTCTTTCTTCTTCTGCTCTTCCTTTGTGTCTGGTAGCTAGATCTCCTCTGCTGCCAGATGATTGAGCTGTACCTCTCATAGCTGTCTGCTACAAAACATGTAACAGACAAGAACAAAAATGCATGATTTCAGGCTTTACAAATGTTTTTAACTGTTAAGCTATTCGATAGGTTGGAAAATCACTTTGGGATTGCTGGGACTGCCCTTGCGTGGCTGAAGTCACACTTGACCAGTCATTGTTACTGTGTTTTGTACAGTAACAATACCTCTATAATATAACAATACCTGATCCATGCGTTTATCTGTTCTAAATTGGACTACTGCAATGTTCTATTTTCTGGTTCACCGCAGTCCAGCATTAGGGCTCTCCAATTGGTTCAAAATGCTACAGAAACATTTTTGACGCGAAGCAGAAGGTTTGACCACATGACACCCATTTTGGCATCCCTTCACTGGCTTCTTGTCCCTGTGAGATCAGATTTTAAAGTTCTGCTACTCGTCTATAAAATTGTTCAAGGACTGGCACCTCCCTACCTAGCTGACCTAATTAAACCTTACGTACCGGCCCGGGCTTTGCATTCTCAGGGTGCAGGACTACTTTGTGTCCCTAGGGTGAATAAGAAGTCTGCGGGTCATAGAGCTTTCTCTTATCGTGCCCCTGTTCTGTGGAATGATCTCCTTGCATCAATAAAAGTCAGATTCAGTGGACACTTTCAAGTCGAGACTTAAGACGCACTTATTTTCCCTCTCGTATGGCTAGCATACTGGCATAGTATAGTTCTATGCTTTTTACTGCTTTACTTCATTTTATTAGGAAACGTAACGTGCTGCGGCCTCAGCTTTACCTAAATTCTGGGTCTTTTAGTTAAGCTTAGGGCTAGTGGCCGGCGATCACCTTAGTATTTCCTGTTTTTCTTGTTGTTTAATGCTAGCAAATTATACTGTGTTTCTTGCGGTTCTGATGCCTGATTATGTTTTTTCTCTCTGTTTAAGGTGCAGCTCCATCCAGAGATGGGTGTGGTATTTGTGCTGGAGACCGAGCATTTCCTGTATATTCGTTTTGTGAATTGTTCTGTAATTTGTATGTGTAGCATGGCCCAAGCAGAGGGTCACCCCTTTGAGTCTGGTCTGCTTGAGGTTTCTTCCTCAGAGGGAGTTTTTCCTTACCACTGCTGCTCCGGGGGTTAGTAAGGTTTGACCTTACTTCTGTGAAGCACCTTGAGGCAACTCTGTTGTGATTTGGCTCTATATAAATGAAAATAAATTGAAATTAAATTCTTTATTCACTATGCCCGCAAAAAGATGTTAGCGGTCTAAAAGTTATCAGAACTAAATTTAGCTGAAGTTAGCTGGTCTGCTGATGGTTTTAAAAGTTAGCTGAAATGCTAATCAGCGAGCAAAAAAGTTAGATTCGCGAATTAGTGTAACTGTGCCCACCACTGCTAATGGGCTAATTAAGGATATTGTAGGAGGCACAAAGAACTCAAGAATTAACTGCTTCTTGTGACCACCAAACATATGAAAAAATCTGTTTAGTGGCTCTGTTCAGTGTAAGTAAACGTTTGAAAATTTGATGTCAAAACACCCCAAGGATCCGAGAGAAAGAAATGCTTGACTATTTCATTTCTCACCAGGATTTGTCCCTAAAAGCCTAAAGGCCTATAAAATTCAAAAAGTGTTAATTATAGAAATATAAGGAAAATTTTCACTGAATGGACAATGGTTTACAGAGGTTCAGGGCATCCCTGGTGATGCCTCATGCTCAGTTTATCTAACCATGTGCTCAGATTTGAAAACTGACTTGTCAAAGTTGGCCATTTTTACTATATATTTTAATGTAACAGATTCTCTGGGTGTTTTGACATCAAATTTTGAATTGACCAAAAATGGGGCAAAATTTGGTCTGATGAAAAAACAATTTTTATCATGCCTAATCAATCTATTTGAAGAGTAATTGGTGAAAATGTCATCAAAATCAGAGTTGGGTTATCTGGACACCTACATGGCCACCCACCTGATTTTCTCAGAGACAGCTCATTAAACAGCTCCTGTGACAATTTAAGGATAAATGCTCTCACCGATACAAATCTGCTGGGCGTCAAATGTTTTGCAGCTGTTGTTGGACGGCCGAGGGAAGTCTGATGATGAGGGGTTGACAGCGCTGGGACCAGTACCCCACAGGATGAGTGTGAACTGACTCAACACACCTGGGGGAGGGGACGAAAGAGAAAGAGGACCGTTTCAATTATTTCCAAGAGAGGAGACACAGAGCAAGCTGAGGAACATGAGAACCAAATCTGGCTTTGGTGAGATGACCCAACGCAGCTCGAGAAGAGGATCAGCACGAAAAGAGAGAAAGAGACGCTCAACTATCTCATCTCTGCTGCTGCTCGCAGTAAACAACGCCAAGACAAAGCTTGCAGACTTAATGAGTTAACTTTAAAAAGAAAATAAAGGGTGATATTTGGAGAAGGGGGAAACATCCCCCCCCCAAATCCTCATTCCCAAAGACACTGACGTTTTAACTTCATCAAATGTTTTCCAAGTCCATTCTCTCAGAGGTATCCTTCTTTGGCCAGCAGCTACGTCCTGCACGGTTTGAATCCAGATACTCTCATTCTGGTAGCCGGAGAGAAGGAATTGGAATAAACGGATAAAAAAAGCTATTTGGAGAAACATTCAAGCAGATTTAGTTGAGGACAGTGATTGTGGCTCTGATGTCTGCAGAGATGAGTTACCATAGTCATGTCCATTAGCTGCTACATTTTCAATTTCAAGGGTCCATTCGCCTTGAGGATCCTCATCCCAGGAGTGGGTGGTCATGAAGGCCCAGTCGTTGAATCCCTCTGATGAGAAATCATTGGGCCTGAATGAAAAACCTGAAATTAGGCACGAGGCAAAATACTGCAAAACAAATTTATGGCAATACATAAAAACCCATTTGCATTATGTATACTGACACTAAATTGTGCTTTATATGTGTCAAAGATAAATAGATTAGTGGCTGCTGATTTTACACAGAGCACAGAGGTTTACATAGTAACCTGAGAAGCAGCTTTCTTGTGATGGGCAGACTTAGTGAACACTGAGTGGAGACAGAAACATAATCTGCAGTGGGACAGGTCACATGCTTTCTGAAAGAGCAGCAATAGCTGGCGATTGGAAAATGAAGCTAACATGAAGTGCCAAATCTGACTGTTCCTTGAATGGTTACTTGAAGGTGTCTTCAGAAGCGTGTCACTTCACATAGATTCCCATGTTAAAATGAACAATGTTGCAGCAGACATACGAGTACACATGGACAAGTGTGGTGCAAAAAAAAAAAGAAGTTTGGTTTTTAAAGGTAATTTCCCCATTCATGACAACTGTAGGGAAGGTGTGTGTGTGAGATGACATGAAACATGGTGAATTTAACGTCTTTTTTTGAAATAACATAAATAAATAGGGGCATGCTCACTTTGAGTGACAGCTGTTTGTACTTCTTTACTCCAAACTTTTAAAAACAAAGTTGTACAATAACTTAGTCGTGATGTAGGCAGAGGAAGTGCTGCCAACACGGTGACAATGCAGCAAATTTTGAACTTCGCGTTGGCTCTTTACCCCTTAATGAGGTGGGTGGGAATTAGACAGGCACTCCCAAGATGAAGAGATTGGAGCTTATATACATATATACATATATATATATATATATATATATATATATATATATATATATATATATATATATATATATATATATATATATATATACATATACATATATATATATATATATATATATATACACACACACACACACACGTATATATGTACAGTCTATGTTTTTGAAAGCAAACTGTCCCAATATTTCCACCATAGTCTCATTTGGTGTTTGCAGTAAATTTACAAAGAAGCTCAGCTTCAGTGTGTACAGGTGAGATGTCTGGATTCATCACGTCGTGGAGGTAATACACACATCAGCCATTATGACTTAGAGCTGTGTGTCATCTGAGTCTCCTTCTAAGATTTACAGTGCTGAGGTTTCATTTATTAGTGGATTTCTCTGGTTGAGAAAGAACGCTCAAGGCTCACAGGAACAGAAAATAATCATCTCTGCCAAAAAATTGTATCTCTTCCCGCGTCTGTTGGTTTCTTAGCACAATTATTCAAAAACCAAAACTCTTTCATTAGCCTCTGAGAGAAGGTCAGGGCTGACTTGAAATAGAATACATTTCATATTTTGGGTGAGATTCAGGAAATACACTGTACTTAAAAAAAAAATCCAACTTAAAATATCTGTCTGTCCGTCCATCCATCTGTCCCTCCGTCTCTCCATATTTGATTCTACAGGAGTTCGTTTAACCCTCTGAATGTCAAGCAGGGGTGTTTCGCCTCCTGGAACATTTTTACTCACTCTAGGCTCATTTTTCACTGCACATGCAATTCCTGCTCCTCTATAAAAATAGCAGAATCATAGCACAGGCATAGGTCAAACTCAAAAATGTATTTTGTGCACTATAACAGTTATAATGTCATAAATCTTAGAAGTAGCAAAAATGTACATAAGTTGAGTTTCTCTGATAAATAGATGTTTCTTTTTCTGTTATCTCTCTCACCATAAAGCTGTATTCTTTCCCTCCTCTTCAGGCTGCCTCAGCCTGAATTTCAGTCAAACATTCACTGAATGTTTGTAAAGTGACTGTTGGTCTCATTCAAGCTATTCAAATCTTCACAGTTGCACAGTTAGAAATGAAGCCCCCATCACACAAAACAAGAATGTGCAGGAACCAGGCCGAAACGGCAAATACTGTCATAATCGCACGCAGCTGGGAGGAAAAGAGGCGCGGTCAGAACGCATCCAGATTACCTTGTCCACACCTGCACGATGGCATCCAAAGTGCATGTAGACAACAGTTTATATGACAGACTGCTGTCAGACGGCCATAAAAGTGCTGAAGACTGCTTGATGTCCAAACATCTGGATGACAAACATGGAACCAGAGTGGGAGGGAGTGCTGTGTTCCTCCCTTTGCACAGTCCCTGCTGGTGTACAACCAACACCGGAGTACAACCAACGTATGGACCGGACTCATGCCATATGTGTCAAAACTGCGTCTGATACATGGTGTGACTGCTTGACCAGCAAACTTTCAGCAAAGGTGTCCAGTGGCACGCATGCTGAAAGTTTGCAGCAGTGTCACACCATGCGTCAGATGCAGCCTTTCCAACAAACTTTAATTTCTTTTTTGCTTACTTCAGGAGCACAAGGCAACTCTGTACACTGTGATGTCGGCTGCATTATCACATGGGATTTAATTTTTGTTTGGTTATTTGCAGCACACAGCAGCCTGGTGAGAGAGACTTTTCACTACAGGCTGTGGTTTAGATCCTCTGCGCTCTGCACTGTCCTGGTTCTGTGCTGGAGGTGAGTTCCATGTTTAATAATCTTGTCATGGCCTGGCAATACAGTTCCATGTCACACCTGCTACAGAGTTTAGATGGTGATCAGGTAATAATATGTATATTACAGCAGTGAGATCCGTTCAGCTCCATGCCTGATGTGTGTTATGACGCATTACTGCGTATGAGACCACAGAGAGGCGCAGCAGCACACAGTGCATTCGGTTTGATTGTGTGATGTTCACACCCACTGTACATGATGAATGCCTGCCACATACATGTTATTACATATCAACATTTCCTTTGCCCTCCCTGGCCGGGGTCCAGTGGAGGTGGACATCCGTGGCACAACATGCCGGCAGGCTTTGCTGTGACCAATCAATCTCAGAGCTCAATCAGCCGTGATCAGATTGTTTCAGATGCTATTTTGATGCCGTCAGAATATGTAGACTGCAATTAGATGATGCAAAAACTACATACAGACCACCGTCAGATGTGTGTCCCATCTCGATGGTGCCAAGAGTGTTTTGAACATGTGCAAAACCCGGGACAGCCAAGCGAATGGGACCAAATATGTAAATGCTCACAGACTGCAGTCTGTTGGTCTTCAGACCGCACCTCAATACTTCCCGATTGTGGCTGGATGTGTCATTCTGACGCAATTTGGCCTCAGTCGGCATATGTGTGATGGGGGTATGAGAAAATCAAATCAAATCAAATCAATTTTAGTCCCTGTCAGTACTCTAGCTGCAGTATTTTGAATTAACTGAAGGCTTTTCAGGGAACTTTTAGGACAACCTGATAATAATGAATTACAATAGTCCAGCCTAGAGGAAATAAATGCATGAATTAGTTTTTCAGCATCACTCTGAGACAAGACCTTTCTAATTTTAGAGATATTGCGCAAATGCAAAAAAGCAGTCCTACATATTTGTTTAATATGCGCATTGAATGACATATCCTGATCAAAAATGAGTCCAAGATTTCTCACAGTATTACTAGAGGTCAGGGTAATGCCATCCAGAGTAAGGATCTGGTTAGACACCATGTTTCTAAGATTTGTGGGGCCAAGTACAATAACTTCAGTTTTATCTGAGTTTAAAAGCAGGAAATTAGGGGTCATCCATGTCTTTATGTCTGTAAGACAATCCTGCAGTTTAGCTAATTGGTGTGTGTCCTCTGGCTTCATGGATAGATAAAGCTGGGTATCATCTGCGTAACAATGAAAATTTAAGCAATGCTGTCTAATAATACAGATTCTGGTTATGATAAGTGTAATTTTGTGATTAGAAATAACAAATTCATATCCATCAGCAGGTTATGGAGTTCCGTAGGCTAATATTAGAAAAGGAAAAAAAATTACTCGAGAAACAGAGCATTTAATATAGTTCATGTAAATGTTATATCAGGATATTCAATTCAATTCAATTCAATTTTATTTATATAGCGCCAAATCACAACAAACAGTTGCCCCAAGGCGCTTTATATTGTAAGGCAAGGCCATACAATAATTACGTAAAAACCCCAAAGGTCAAAACGACCCCCTCTGAGCAAGCACTTGGCGACAGTGGGAAGGAAAAACTCCCTTTTAACAGGAAGAAACCTCCAGCAGAACCAGGCTCAGGGAGGGGCAGTCTTCTGCTGGGACTGGTTGGGGCTGAGGGAGAGAACCAGGAAAAAGACATGCTGTGGAGGGGAGCAGAGATCAATCACTAATGATTAAATGCAGAGTGGTGCATACAGAGCAAAAAGAGAAAGAAACACTCAGTGCATTATGGGAACCCCCCAGCAGTCTAAGTCTATAGCAGCATAACTAAGGGATGGTTCAGGGTCACCTGATCCAGCCCTAACTATAAGCTTTAGCAAAAAGGAAAATTTTAAGCCTAATCTTAAAAGTAGAGACGGTGTCTGTCTCCCTGATCCGAATTGGGAGCTGGTTCCACAGGAGAGGAGCCTGAAAGCTGAAGGCTCTGCCTCCCATTGTACTCTTACAAACCCTAGGAACTACAAGTAAGCCTGCAGTCTGAGAGCGAAGCACTCTATTGGGGTGATATGGTACTATGAGGTCCCTAAGATAAGAAGGGACCTGATTATTCAAAACCTTATAAGTAAGAAGAAGAATTTTAAATTCTATTCTAGAATTAAGAGGAAGCCAATGAAGAGAGGCCAATATGGGTGAGATATGCTCTCTCCTTCTAGTCCCCGTTAGTACTCTAGCTGCAGCATTTTGAATTAACTGAAGGCTTTTCAGGGAACTTTTAGGACAACCTGATAATAATGAATTACAATAGTCCAGCCTAGAGGACATAAATGCATGAATTAGTTTTTCAGCATCACTCTGAGACAAGACCTTTCTGATTTTAGAGATATTGCGTAAATGCAAAAAAGCAGTCTTACATATTTGTTTAATATGCGCTTTGAATGACATATCCTGATCAAAAATGACTCCAAGATTTCTCACAGTATTACTAGAGGTCAGGGTAATGCCATCCAGAGTAAGGATCTGGTTAGACACCATGTTTCTAAGATTTGTATTTGTATATTATAGTAATATAATATGCATCATATTATATTACTCCTGGTACAAAGGTCAGCACTTTGTATGAAAACGCTTTGGATCAGCTAAACGTATAAATTTAAATACTCTGTGATGTCAGCATCTGCCGTCTCATTGCATGGCTAAAGGTTTTTGTGTGATTGTGTTCAAATAGGGAAAATAGCTCTTCTGAGGTTTGCTTCTGTGGGAGTGTTTCCTAAACTTGAACATGATTACATCCAAACTACACTCACCGGTCACACTATTAGGTACACCTGTTTAATTGCTTGTTAACCCAAATAGTTAATCATGGCAGCAACTCAGTGCATTTAGGCTTCTAGAAAAGTTCAAACTGAGTGTCAGAACAGGGAAGAAAGGGGATTTAAGATTTGAAAGTGATGTGGTTGTTGGTGCCAGACGGGCTGGTCTGAGTATTTCAGAATCTGCTGATCTACTGGGATTTCCACACATAACCATCTCTAGAGTTTCCAGAGAATGGCCTGGAAAAGAGAAGATATCCAGTGAGTGACAGTTGTGTGGACAAAAATGTCTTGTTGATGTCAGAGGAGAATGGGCAGACTGGTTGAATGGGTGACTGTGTGATGCCATCATGTCAATATGCACCAACATCCATCACCTTGTTGAATTTATGCCACAAAGAATTAAGCTAGTTCTGAAGGCAAAAGGGGTCCAGCCCGGTAATAGCCAGGTGTACCTAATAAAGTGGCTGATGAGTGTATATGTGTATGTGTTGTCTGTGTGTTAGAAGTGATGCATGCGAATGACCCATTTGCCATTTCTGTACCAGTGTGTGTTCTTGTCTTCCATCTTTACGCTTTTGCAACTTTTCTAATTATATAATGTACATTTATTTATTTTTTGGAACTACCAAATTTAACCAAATTGGTTTGAATAACCTCAAGAGCAACATGTGAGAGTTTACGATTTATGGAATGATTGCTTGATTGGATTGTTGCTCCCTTCCTGCCTGTGTGTGTGTGTGTGTGTGTGTTGTCTGTGAGTGACACAGAGGGGGAAGAGTTTTACGATGTACCTGGAGAACAGCAGGGTGGAACGCGTGCCCAGTGGGCTGATGAGATAAATGGCCAATTTTCCTCTCTGGCTGTGGGAGAGAGTGAGGCGAGCCTGAACGTGTTCCAGAGAGCTGACATATTCTGGTCGTCCCCAGCAGGCATCCACGCTCTTGCTGAACACCAGCTTGTTCCCGATGTCTCTGTGGATTTGACATGTGGGGTGGTTAATGTTGTATCACACAATAGCTTGTACTGCAAACCTACACAACCGTTGCGGCTCGCTGGACAATATGGTGATGCATCCATCAGACTGAGCGGGATGACACAGAGGCCTGGTGATTCTCCTCACCTTGGTTCTGTGAGCATGTTGTGGACACACTGGTGCTGAGGCCCCACGGAGGTCCAATTCTGTGCCAAAGCCACCATCGCACCTGCATCCAGGAGCCCATACCCGTATGAGTGACTCACTGTGGCAGCGATGGAGAAAATGGAAGTGTATATGGTGTCACAATCGGGATGAGATAATGAGACAGAGACTGTCTGCAGCAGCTGATTCAGACTTGTGACTGTGGACATGTCCCACCTTGACGTCCCACACCATTTGTCTTCCAGTCGCCGGCGATGAGGTGTCCGGGCTGGGCTGTTCTCACCACCAGGTGCTGCATATCCCGCCAGGTTAGGTTCATACTGTAGAATTACAGAGAAGAAAGCTCGGTGATGGCATTGATTTCCTGCCACTCGACATCCAAAGCCGTCACATTCAGCATTATGTGGTGAGGACAGCCGCTGACCTCAACCGTGTAACACCGCAGACAAGGAAATGTGAGAAGCTATGGGATAAAGAAAAGCTCAGGGGTCTGTAAACACACCTGAGACTCATACATTTTTAAAGATCATACTGCGGTACAGAGGAAGTGGAGCCGTCTGTCAAGCGCAACAGAGATATGGGCACACACTGTGGTTGTAACACTGATGTAAAGCACCAATAAAGCCATACCATAAGCTATTGTTAAGAAAGGTCACAAAACACAGTAAAACATGGCCACAACCCCACAGAGGAAAGCGTCTAGGTTTGCGTGTAATAGTGGCTTCTAATGAGCCCCGGAAATAGTGGGCCGATCACCATCCAGACCAATAAAAACAAAGACATATAGACATATAAATATAGATTTATTAAGAGACACAGCAGAAACTACTCAGACCCACAAATGATGGGAAAAAAAAAGGTTAAAGATAATCAAACTATGAATCACACTGTGCACGCTAGACAGAAATAGAAACACAGAATTGCATTGTGGTGCATCACCTCTCTGCATCAGCATTCACATCTCATATCCTCTCATGTGTTATTAATGGGCACGATCCCCATCCACTCAATGTCACCTCTGTGAAGGGGGGTGGGGGTGTGGGGTGGAAATAATAAAATAACACAATGCCAGAAAGCCAAAACACTCTGCCTATTAAACAGTTCCATCTCCCTGAATCCCAGTGTGGTCTGAGTCTGATAAACTGGATACCCTGTTATTACTGCTGCGTGTCAGGAGGTGGGGACGGGGGGGTGGGGGTGCATGAGGAAAATCCTTTCTGCAATTTGCCTTTAAAAGTGAGAGACAGCCTGTGAACAGCAAACCGTAGCTCTGTCAGTATCAGTGACCTTTTCTCGGGAGCAGCAGCCTTTACATTAGATGATGGTGTCGAGACAAAGCGGGGACACTGAAATGGACTGTGAGGTGAAAGTGGACTACATCTGGCACCTTGTCAGCAAATCATGAATGACGAAGTGAGGAGAATTACGCCGAAGACAGAGCTGCTGACTGATACCAGAAAGTACACTTAAGGTACAGCATGACAAGTGAAGTCTTGAAGCATTCCACCACCCCATGGGATCACTGAGTGCTGGACAGCAACCACCCAGGCAGACAACCGATCCAACACCATCTCTTGAAAGTAACCATGTATCTGCTGCAGCCAGGTGAAACACGGGTGTCCTCTTTAGACACCTATGTTACATGCTGGAACATGTACAGAGAAACGTGCTACATGTCCACAATGTTGCAGCTGACACTCGCTGTCATCTGAGTCTCCTTAAATTATCACTTGTTTGACACAAAGCCATACCAACAGTACCCAAGAATACTGATTTCCAAATTAATGGATATTTACCTCCATCAATGAAGTTGGAGGAGGTTATGTTTTCATTCCTGTTTGTTTGTTTGTGGTCTGTTTGCTTGTTGTAAACAGCCTGGAGCACACAGCCTGGAGCACACAGCTTTTCATATATCTTTATGAAATTTTTACTGAAGATTCACATCCTGATAGGCAAGAACTGATTAAATTTTCAAAGTCATAGGTCATAGGCCAAAGCCCAAAACCAGGAAAAATGTTGGGAAATTGGAACAATCCCTATCTATAACATTGAATGAATTTTCAAAAAGGATGGATGGTATGAAGTGGTTAGACACAAATGCAGGCTTCAGATGTTAGAGATACTGAGTTTAATGTTGGATCAGGCTGGGTTCGATACACGAAAAGGCAGACCGTAATAAGCAACACTAGCTGTAGCATTTGGCAGAGACAGGATCCAAAAAACAGGGAGACTGGTCAAAAACACAGGTAATCAAAAACAGGACTATATACTCCAAAGACAAACACTTGAAAGAAGCACAGAGCACAACAACCTCACAATCAGGTGAGGAAAAAGGTGTGACTAATAAAGAGGGAGTGATTAGGAGGAAATGCAGGACAGGTGTGGAGGAGGGATCTGGAACGGGGTGTGGCAAGCAGGAAGGAGGACAGGAGGGAAATGCCCAATACCAAACACCAGACACCAGACAAGAAAAGTCCCCAACACAAAACCCAAACAAGAATAACACAAAAGAAAAAAATACAATAACAAAACTCCTCCAACAACCCCACAAGCTCAATCATGACAAACACTTTTGAAAAAGATCAAAGCCCTTTCATATTTGAAATCATTATGTAGGATGGTATCCTTCATCGACTATGATCCAGATCTGATCCAGATTACAGATTTTGTGGCCATTTAAATTTAACATTGAAAACCCCATTTAATGTATATTTTACATTATATCTTAATCAAACATGCCCCAATTACTCTCATATTTGAAAGTGAGGTGCAGACTGGCACTCACTACCGCCTGACAAAGATTGGTCAAGATCTGATCCGGACTGTGGATTTTGTGGACATTTGAATTTAATGTTGAAAATCCAATTTAGTGTACATCAGGGGTGGCCAAGTTCGGTCCTCGAGAGCCACATTCCTGACACTCTTAGTTGTCTCCCTGCTCCAACACACCTGAATCCAATGAAAGGCTCATTAAAAGTCTGCTAACAAGTCTTTCATTGGATTCAGGTGTATTGGAGCAGGGAGACAACTAAGAGTGTCAGGAATGTGTCTCTCGAGGACCGAACTTGGCCACCTCTGGTGTACATTTTGGATTATATCTCAATCAAAAGTGCCTCAGTGACTCTCATTTTTCTGTTATGGATTTACCTACACCATCAAAATTGGGTGGAGGTTCCAATTTTATGCCTGTTTGTCTGTCTTTCATTTATCAGTCAGAAACCAAGTGCCAAAAAGGAATGAGAAACTGTATAGCAGAGATAACCAATGTTCAGAAACCAAAAAAGTAAAAACCAAAAAACAAAAACAAAACAACAACCTGACAATATCACAAAAAACTTTGAATCAAGTGCATGAATTAAATACATGCACCTCACATTTGATCACAGCTAATTTATCTTATGAAAAGTCACTACTAATAGGATTTTGACTTTGAAATTTTTTTCCAAGGTAAAATTTTGTGAAAATAGTGTGGGCAGAGTTTTACACTCTATGAGAGCGGTGCTGTAGTTGACATTAGTTTTCATTATGTCATTGGTGCTATCTCTTATTGGTGTCATGAAATAAATATTTCTGGCCTGGCAGGGGTTCTTTTTGGCCAGATTTCCCATGGCGTTAATGGTACCATGCAAAGCATATTGTGGCACACTATCACATCGGTGATAGTGATGGACCACAGACCCTCACTTCGAAGGGCCCTAGTACCAAAGATATCCAGTCGTTGTCTTAGGTTACTGATTAGCATCTACGTCTCACAACCATACAGTAAGGCAGCAAACACCAAGACCCTAAAGTCTTGGGCCGTCATTCTCTTGTGAATGTATGACCAGAAATATTAGAGCTGCAGGATTCTGACAAATAAAGCAAGCAATATGAGTGAAAATTTAAAATTTTAACTGCAGCCTGGACAGTTAAAAACAAAAAAAGTCTATATGGGCTGGACCTGCTGATTTGTCTTGCTAATTAATGGATTATCAAAAGCTTAATGTGCTGAGGAAAGAATTTCTGTCTTGGGATTGGGGCCAGTGCTGAGTCCCAGACAAGCGTGCACACACACAAACACACACACACATACGTTAAGTGCACATCACAGCATAGCAAATGAAGTGGTACAATAAAATTAAACTGAAAAACCATTTTTTAAATTTATATTCTAACTTTTTTATGTAAATCACAGAGTCTGAGTCTCACTCACTTGGCTTCCAGAGCCAGGGCGATGATTCCAGCAGCCAGTGGTGCCGAAGCCGACGTACCTGTGTGAGAGTCTGTGCATTTTTGCTTGAGGTCTGTGGTCACCTTGGAGTCAGAGAAGAGAAAACGTGAATACAAATATTGAAGGAGACACAGTTAATATGACACTTTGATTTTCTGTCTTCAGGATGAGTGAAGTTCACAGCATGAACTTCAGGAGGAGATGTGCCTGCAGCAATTGGTGATGTAAAGAGCCAGGCGGCTCAGTCCAAGGTCTGTGGATCCCAGCCAAAGGGTCAGAGCCAGGGGCAGAGGAGATCAGCACAGTCAGGTTGGGTGTTGAGAGGAAGAATGTGAACACACTGGGTTCAGCTCTGCTCTCTGTCCCTGCCAAAAGCAGAACGTTAATGAGCCCTGTCTGGGTCATGATGGAGAAACATCAGAAGTAATGAGATGCCACAGGCCAAGGAGAGTCCTGAAGGTCAGGGACAGAGTCCAGATTTGACACTTTGCCTGACAGCTGGTGGTACAAATGAACATTTTCTGAAGAAAGATGCCTACGTGTCAAAGAAGGTAAAGAGAGGGCCTGTTAATACACACTCCTGATGTTCGATACCAAAATGGAGATGAAGAACTGTAGAAACCCTTCATCATGTCTGCATGTGGTCCTCAGGATGTGGAGCTGTGTGCGGAACTTTGAATCCCAGAACTTGCCGTGGGGCACTCTTTGGGTGCTGTGAAGCAAACCCTTAGGTTGGGTTGGAACTGGGGAGTGTTCTAATTTCATTGACTTGATTTGGTATCCGTGGAACTGCCAAATGACTTGTGTGGCCACGACTTAGGTCTGCACCTCCCAGTTGTCCTTTCACTGGGAACATGAACAAAATGTTCAGATACTGTTGCTCAGCTGCAACATTTCTATCGCTGCATGTTCTGACAATTCTGTGTTGTTTCATTTTATTTAATAAGTATAGGCAAAGCAAATGGTCACCACACTAAGTCTGGTCTACTTGAGGTTTCCTCCTATGGGCCCGGTCCACTGGGGAGAGGATTAATTGCGCATGAATTGAGTACACAAATTATGGGCATTCGTTGTCGTCCGCAACAAAAATGGCCAAAAATGACAAATATCCTAGTATGAATTACGGATATATTAATAATATATAGCGAATATATGATGAACAATCACAGTTGTATAATGCATGTAGGAAACGGATCCGACGCATTGCGATTATCACAGAAGTATTACGGGTGTATTATGAATGCATCACGCACGTGTTGCACATGCACGGCATCTGCAATGTGGTAATAAAAGAAGCGCACTCGGGCCGTCGGCATCACTATTCACACCAACAATACAGCCTCTGGAGAATTTGCTGGACTTGGACAAGTTGATTGGAGTAAAGCAGTGAACAGGCGAGTTGTGACATCAGCGGAACACACCAGAGCGCAGCTCGTCTGAACGATTATAACAAGAAGTTAAATCTGTGCTGCAGACAAGAAGGAAAAAACACACAACTGTGTTATCAAGCCTTGACAATGTAAACAAGCCAAATAATTACCTTTTTAGACGTCTCAAAATGCTTTCTGCAGCTTGTTAGCTGTTCGCACGTGCACTTGCACTCAAATGGCCCAGCTGCAGCTTCCTCTGTGATTCAGGAGGTGATTAGAGCCGTTTTCAACAGCCAATTTGCAGAATAAAATGATTAATCCGCCACAAAATAATTATTTTATATACGCAGCATCCAGCGCAGAGTGCGTGGCAGCTGGTAGAACAAAGAACGGCATCCAGCTGTGAACACAGCGCATCTGATTTGCATCTGCCGCAAAGCAGACGTAATAAAAATGCTTTATTCGTGGCCAATCTGTATGCAGTCGCTACAATTATTTTAGTTTGTGATGTGGACACGATGGGCACACAAAATATCCGTTTAACACAGCTTCCCAGTCCGCTGCCAAGCCGCAAATCCCTGTCAGTTGCGGATATCAGCAGATGACAGCGAATATACAGCGCATAGATTGAGTATGCATTGTGTATGTATTGAGTATGTATGTAAGGCTGATGTCATCCGCAGCCAAAATTTTGTGCAGCTCAAAAATCCTGGTAACAGAAAAACGTGCCTCTGCGGACAATCGTGGATGTGTGCGGGTGTCGGCCGACTCATACAAGCATGTTTCACACATACTGCGGATGTTAAGCAAATATGAGCCAATTTTGTGCGCAATCCATACGCAAATCCTCCTAAACGCCAGTGGGAACGAGCCATATAATCTAAGAAGAGAGAGGGAGTTTTTCTTTACCTCTGTTGCCAATTATTTGGCTCATGGTGTGTGTAAGGTTAAAACCTTGCTGGTGTATAGCACCTTGTGGCAGCATTTGTTGTGATTTAGTGCTGCATATATAAATTGAATTGAAAGGCTGTCAAATTTAACCCCTTAACGCCTGAATTTATATAGCTGTATATAAAAAACGTTTTGTGTGTGTTTTTGCCTTTAAGTAGATGGTAAATAATGTTGAGATTATTAATTTCACTTTTGCACAAAAAATAAATAGCAATTTTGGTATTTTGGTAATGACTTTATGTTATAATGTTATAATAATAATAATGGTATGTTGCAAATTTGAGACAACAGGCATACTGGTCAATTTGGTATGTTGCATATTTGAGTCAAATATTGTAGCATATATGCGACAATAGGCGTTAAGGGGTTAAATATCTCTGTTGTGTTCATTCAGTAGTCTGAACCATGTACTATTAAAAGCCAAGAATTTGCAGGTTTTCATTGCAATCAAATACTCCAGCATCTTACTGTGTTAATTAGCACCATTTTACGTAGCGCAGAGGAATGTGTCTGTAAAATAGGGCAGCGCAGTCTCGTTTGAGGGCAGGCGCTAAAGGGGTATAATATGACGCATATGACATAATTTGTCTACTTCTAGCATACAAACCATGGCATTTTCAATTGGGTTTTGGGCAAATTACACACACAAAAAAAGTGAAAATGCAAAGAAAAAGTGACGACGTGGTGGGAAAGTGGACATGTGTTGCGGTTTGTTTATGATCTGGAGCACAAACGTTTTGAGGCGGTTTTGCAGGTAAGAGAACGGAGCTACTCTGGTTAGCTGTGTAGGCTAACACTTACCGACACGCTGTCTTCCACCTTCTCGCCTTTTCCACCAGGACCCGAAAAAAAAAAAAAAACTTTTCGGGACTGCTTCGGTGATTGCAGCCGAAAACAAAACTGTATACCATTTATCTGTGTGAAGTGTGTATATACTGTGTATATATTAAATGGAGGTCCCCGTAAGTGGTAAAATCCCACAATATCACGGAGGGTTCAAATGAGACTATCCTAGTGTGGTACGCCCTTCCCGGTACATATCGTAGGTTTACAGTGCTAATTCATTGATGACAGAAGTATGTTTACAAATGTTGGTAATGAGCAATTTTTTAACTGTTTGCAATGCACCAATCATAACATCTGTAATATGAACCAGGTGCGAGAGTTCGTGCATGCGCCGGTGTGTTTTGAGCAGGAACAGTGCCAGGTGCAGTACATGGCACTGCTTATGTGGGAGAAATAAAAACCAGCTGGTACGTGTGGGACCACATCGCGCCGCTTATGTAGAATAAATAAAAAATAAAAACCAGCCGGTACCTGTGGGACCACATTGCACCGCTTATGATGGAATAATTAATAAAAAAGAAGAAGAAGAAGAAAAAAAATACACCACCTGGGATGCGAACTTGCGCCTTTCAAAAGCTCTGATTGGCAGTCAGCAACTTTACGGCTGAGCTACAGACCTGTTCTTTGAAAGCTGCGGGAAGCTGCCTCATATCAGGAAGGACATGGAAGTATTACAAAAAAACCTTTAAATCCCACACCATGTAAAACACCACATTTATCAAGTGGGCAATACAAATATGATCCGTCTGTTCCTCTGGTGATGACCCATGGTCACACACATACAGTCATGAAATGACATGAATTAGAAGCAGTGTGCTCTGATGTCCACAACTACTGGTCCGGTGCACCCAGTTGGTCACGCATGTCTTGTGGACAGCGCGCTGCAGCACGGACACCACGTCATGTGGAACAGAGCTCACGTAGGTGACATGACGGTCAGATTGCCTGCTGCGTGTTCTGATCTGACGGTCTGTTTCAACCTGGCAGGCTGTCAATGTCCACTCCGTGCGCACGCTCGCTGGTTGCAGCTTGTCGCCACCATGATATATGTTTTTTTTATGTCCATGTAAATACAACAATCAGACACACGCGCGTCACAGTGGACAGTTGGTAGTCCATGTCTGTCCAAACACAGTAGTTGTTGTGTAGCTGGAATGTCCAGAATGACAGATCACCACAGCTGCTTCTGTCATAGCCACACATCCTGTCAGTTTCAGTGCACACACCAAAGCCACAGTGCAAACACCAAAGCTCCGTCCCAATGCGCGAATTCCTCCGCTCCTCTTTCCATGACAAAAACTCCTGTAACAGTGGAATGTGCCGTTCATTTCCAAACTGAACGCCGAACGTTGATCCGGGACGTCGTCTGACTACCAGAGAAATTGCAGAAGACGTGGACATCAGCACTTTTTCTGCACAATGAGACAGAGATGCGGAGGAATTTGCGCGTCGGGACGGAGCCGCATGGCGCAAAGCAACGCCGTGATGAAGCCTCACAGGACATGTTCTGGCATGTCCAGCTCATCCACAATTTCTCGGATAGTCACACGACTGAAAAGCCACCGAAAGCCGTCTGAAAGACATCTGAAAGTCGTCCTGTGAGACCAACACGGAGGTGCTTTTGTCCCGCGCCATTCGCGGCTCTGTGGCGCATTCCTCCGCTCCTCTTTCCATGACAAAAACTCCTGTAACAGTGGAATGTGCCGAAAAAGTGCTGATGTCCACGTCTTCTGCCATTTCTGTGGTAGTCAGACGATGTCCTGGATCAACACAGCCTTCACTTTGGAAATGATCTGGTCGTTTCAGCCTGTCGATCGCCGTTCGGAGCGCAGTGCGCTCTCAGACGCTGTGGGCGGTCTTTAAACCGGCTGTAACACTCCTTAATCTGTGTGATCCTCATAAAATCGTCCCTGAAAGCCATCTGAATTTTCCGAATGGTGTCCACCTGGCTGTCTCTCACAGTTTCTGGAAAAATTTGATGCAGCAAAGCTCCAAATCATTCAGACATTTTACTCGCAATAAAAATCCGACAAGGGGGGTGGACCACTGCTCACTCAAAACGTGCTCACAGGCGGATGACGCAACCGACAGGTGTGAAAAAACTCACGCATGCGCACAAAGGTTCAAGCTTGGCTGATGCAATCACACGTGATTCAAATCCATATGGTTTTTGCAAAAAATAAAAAGGTCGGATAGTTTTCTAACAGACCTCGTATTATGAGTGAAATCTCCTCTACCCTTGTCGCTGACCGAATGGGCCCCTCCTAAAAATTGCGTAATTTCGGAGCACAACAGCTCGTCTGAGACAGTCTCTCTTCACGCAAAGCGATCAAATGGATTAATGGGATTATTAACCATCAGATGACAAGGTAAATCCTCTTAAATCATTCTAAAGTTAGTTTTAAGCAGAAACGAGGCGATAATCATGATGCTTTGAAATGATGGGCGCGCAGTGAATGCAACAGGTAGCATTCCTCTGTCTTTTATTATGAAATAGTGCTGAATTTATGTGGAAATGATTGTTGTACAAAAACTTCAGATATATGTTGCTGAGATAGATGATGACTGGAGTGCAGTTTTAAGCAGAAACGGTGTGTTAATTGGTGAACCGCGACTGATGATGCATGCGCAGTGAAGGCAGGGCGGACCGATTTTTAGGGGGGACCGTTTGGTCGGCGACACCGTCTTGTCAATTCAAGTGGTTTTACTCCAATAAGAGTTGATTTAGCCCTGTGGTATATTTATCTCTATTTAGACTTGGACCAAATGTTATCCCAGCAGAGTAAACTTTACTATGCAAAATTTTCTGTGTATGTGGACTCCCAGGAAACAAAAGTCCCTGCCCCTTTCCACACAGGCCCCTCCAATAATAATGGGCTGAATGTCTGTTTTGTTTCTCCTTAAGTATATGATTAGCTCCTTGGTTTTGAATGTGTTCAGGAGCAGGTTATTTTCTCTACACCACACTGTTAGCTGTTCCACCTCATCCCAGTAGGCGGACTCATCTCCTCAAGTGATACAGCCTACCACTGTGATGTCATCTACATACTTAATGAAGGTGTTGCTGGTGTGGGTAGGGGTATCATCTTTTTATTGGTCACATGACATTTTACTGGCCTTGAAAGGCCAAACTCAAGATCATAACTGTTAAACAGTTTTTACCCAGTGAATTAAACATAGTGGGAAGGTTGTGTGTTAGTCAAGGATATTGTCTTTCAATGTTGGACAAAACTGATCAAATGTCAAAGACACACAAAATCATATATTATTGTATCGCTAAATCACTTAACTCAGTGTACAACATGTCAGGCGCTGCTGTACTGCTTCTTTTACTGCAAGTGACCCATAAAAATATTTCAGCTATTAAATAATTTGTTAGCAACCTTAGTAGAGAAGCTTGAATCTTCGACTGGACTGGGTTGCTTGACGTGAGGACGTTTCGCTTCAAATCACAGAAGCTTCCTCAGCTAAAATTCTTGCTCTGGTAGTCTGACTTCCACAAGCCAACAAAAGCTGGAGTTTTTTAACCTAACCAGACCCCTCCTACCGAGAGGCCGACTGCTATAGGCTAGTGACTAAACAATAGCTCTAATTAGCACTTATTGTGCACTCTCCTAATGATGGGATGGAAGCCTCCCCTGATGGCTCCCTTGACAACTGCTTTGACCTGAGTACCCTATTGTAAACAGGGGACAAAGCGTGTCTGAGACCCGCTCCCGGTTAAGGCTGGGTTTCAACTGTTTTACAAAGAATTAGCAACCTGTTAGCAACCTGTTATGCTGCGGTACCAGTGAGACCAACCAGTTTGATGGGGAAAGCAGCTGCACAAGATATCAGAACATTTCTAACATCATACGTACTACAACCTGGGGCCAGTCCCTCAGGTTCTACACGAGTGGTGAACGGTAGGCCATTGTTTTAAATCTCCTGCAGTGGTCCAGTATCTGTCTTATAAGAATGCACTAAGTTTGCTGAATTCCCCACAATGCACTGTGGGGAAATCAGTACACGTAGTGCACTTTGTGCTCTATTTTGCTCACTGAAATTACTTTTGTTCAGTTGTGGTGTCTTTGAGTATAGAAAATAATCCATCATGCCTGAGGAAATATATGAGAATAAATACTTTTTTCTTTGGCTGCAAAACTGTCAAACTCCATAACATTAAGAGACGACAGGCGACCAAATAGAAAATCTAAACGACTGATGTATGACTGTGTGTCACCTTTGTTGAAAACTGATTTTCTTCTAACGTGGCTGTCTAAACAAAAATGTGCTAAATCTAAAATTCAGACTGAGCGTTAAAAACAGTTTTTGTACAAAAGGAAGCAGTGTGGAGTCATTGACGGATGGATGAAGTGACAGCTTCTGACTGAAAAAGCAACAGTACACATCGACTGTGACTGTTTATTGCAAAATGAATTCAATTTGGCCCATTTGATGAGCTGTGTTTGCTTGCCTGCAGCCTGCCTACAGTGTATTTTGGAAAGAATGACAGATTTATGGTTGTTTTATGTTATTCTGTGTCCCTGAGGCAAGCCTTTCTTCAACTGACAGGCAGCTTGAAGGAAGCATGCAGCATCTCTCACTGTTTGTTCACTTTGCTCACTGCATGTTACAAATCATTCACTGTGATTCTGACAGTCTGATGTTGATTTCTGATTCTGAGGGGGGCCCTTAAAAAGTTCATCTTGAGGGCCTTTGGGATTTTATATTACACACAGCTTCATTTGACATTTACATACACTGTTCTAAGGCATTCAGACAAAATAATAAATCCTGCAAATAATCTGAGATATTTAAAGCTACAGTGTGCAGGAGTCACCTAGTAGTGAGACTGAAAATTGTATTATGTCACTGCTGGTCATGATTTTGTTTCCCTTCATGTTTTTGCTTCTTTCGCGATGGGGATTCTTACTCCTTCACCCTCTCTTGTTATAAGAAATATGTATGAGCTCCCATTTCACAAAAACCACAGTTGTCAAACTTCTTAGCCTGCACTAGCAACCAGTAGCCAGTGTACAGGTAAGCAACCACTGATTCTTTTTTTTTCTTCAATATACTGTAAAATATGAAAGACAGAGTAAGCATGTCCATTCTGAGCTAATGCATCAACATGGTGGTGCGACATGGCAGCCTCCATGAGGGGGCCCACTCCCATGTAGATAACAATGGCTCATTCTAAGAACATGAAAACCCATAGATTTGTGATTTGTTGTTGCAGGTAGTTATAGGCCAACAAACACATGGATATAAATGCTATATTACATTTTTTGCTCATAAACACCTCTAAATCCTACACACTGTAGCTTTAAAGTATGTTTATGTGAATGTGTGATAACACTCACTATCTGCTTCTCCCCAGGGTTTCCAGAGCTGAAGGTGGTGGCAAGGGTAGAAGAGCAGGCCTCACTGTACCACGGCACATTGCCAGACTGGGTGGTGCTGCTGATGGATAGGGTGTAAATGCTGTTTGTGTAGCCATCACAGTTACAGTTGTCCTGTTCTCTGCCACCGTTACCAGAGGCCCACACAAAGATAGAGCCTAGTCCTCCGCGGCCCTGTGGCACAACAACAAACCAACAAACAATCACACGCTGATAATCCAGACACATAAAATGTTAATAGAGACGCAAAAAGCAATGGGTGCTCGTTGAAGAGTGAAAAATTACTTTGACAAATGTTTATCTCTCTATCTAAATGCTTTCATTCAGTAACTGCTGCACGCAGAACTCTTAAAGACATCATAATGTCACACAACTTGCTGTATCAGATAAACACAAGAATGTAATTACACAATCTACTCAGTGTGAAAATAATTTGGGAGCCTGATAAAAGTCAAGCAGGGAAAGTACAGCAGGATTATATTCTACACTTTCCTAAACACTATACATACACATGGGACATGTAGTTGGGTCTATCAGTAATTGTTGTAATTTGTACTTTTGTCTGTGAGCACCATCACAGCGGAGTTGAAATGAAACAGTAAGGATGTGCTTGTAGGTAGGGATGGGTACCAAATTCTGTACTTTTTTATGGTACTGACCAAATTCCGTTGGTACTATCGGGTATCACGTAAAATCCAACGGTACCATGTTTCGGTACTTAAATGCACCATTATGCTTGAGAGAGTGGGAGAGTGGACAATTTTACATGCTGAACATGAACGCAGCACGCATATATTTGTGCATATATTTGCTCATTTTGAAATGGATGCCTGCAACACATTTCAAAAAAGTTGGGACGGGGCACCAAAGACTGGGAAAGAATGATGAATGCTCAAAGAACACCTAACTGGGGGAGGTGATGGTCTAGTGGTTAAGGTGTTGGGCTTGAGACCAGAAGATCCTCAGTTCAAATCCCAGCCTGACTGGAAAATCACTAAGGGCCCTTGGGCAAGGTCTTTAATCCCCTATTGCTCCCGGTGTGAGCATTCAGTCTTTGGTGCCCTGTCCCAACTTTTTTGAAATGTGTTGCAGACATCCATTTCAAAATGAGCAAATATATGCACAAAAACAATAAAGTTTATCAGTTTGAACATTAAGTATCTTGTCTTTGTGGTGTATTCAATTGAATATAGGTTGTATATATAGGATTTGAAAATCATTGTAAACTGTTTTTATTTCCATTTTACACAATGTCCCAACTTCAATGGAATTGTGGTTGTAAATGGTTAAAGCAGTATTTTGTTACACCCCTTGAATTAAAGCTGACAGTCTGCACTACAAGCACATCTTGACTATTTCATTTCAGCTCCATTGCAGCGTTTAGAGGAAAATAAATAAGCAAATAAACAATCAAATAAAAGATCCTGCTGTCCAAACATTTATGGCCCCAGCTGTATGTCACTCTTATATTTCGCTACATGAAAGCATTTTGTTTTGTTGTTGGTCAGTAACTTTGGGCAATTAACATAACATTAAACATTTAACATTTTTGTTAAAATTGGTTGGTTTGGACTGATTTCTGAACACATTTTAAATTCTTCACTTCAACCTTAGGGGTGCTAATAATTCTGACCAGGACTCCATGTTGGGAGAAGCCTGTAGGTGGTTAACTGGGAGAGAGGAGATTAAAGAAACTGGAGGGACTCATGAATAACATCTGATATGAAGCAAAATATGTATTTATGCAATAATAAAAGAAAAAAGAAAACCAAAAAGCAAACAAAAAAATCCCATCTACTTTCTGTCACCCAGATAAACCACAAAAACATGTCATTTATATGATGTTCATATGTTAAACCCATTTTGTTAAAAACTGCTTGTCCATCTATTCTGCTCTCTTCCTGATCTGGTTATTAATTAAGTAATATATAGGGCTGTATCAATTCATTGAAACAAATCAAAAATAGTTTTTAAAGTAATAGAAACGGGTACATTTGGATCGATTTAAATGGATTATGAACCGGCTGACTGACTGACTGTAAAGTTAAGAATCAGTTGAGTTCTATGCAGCTACTTCCAAATAGCATCTTTAAAATCTTGCAGAAGTGCAAATGTCCATACAAGACTCTCGCAAGACTTGACACAGTTTGTGTAGTATGTATATAAGCTACGGTATGTAAATAAACAGAAGCAATATGTCCGACAATCCCGTCAATTGACACGGTACCATCAAGCCTATAATCAAACATTTGGAAGCGATATTGATTCTGTTAGAAGGATAGAGAGTTAGACAAAAATCACTTGTAAACAATTCAGCACTGCAGTAGCTCGATAAATCTTAATACTCATTTGGTGAAACACGCAGACCACAAAATCGGCATGAGGAAGGACACATAAGACAAACGTGGAGGTGAAACACTTTCTGCAACCTTGGCTAAAGCCGGCTTTATCTGAAGGGAAGCAATATAATTTTTTTAAAGAACTGGCTTAATCTAATTTCTTATGGAAACTGAATGTCTTCACTAAAAAAGAAACCAAACAAAACAACATAAAAAAAAACTGGATATGTTTTTGCACCATCACTTTTGTCATCTGAAGAACACAAAGATGCTGTTTTTCTTTTTGGCTTGCTAACCAGAGAAATATTACACTCACAAAAATATAAAAAAAACAACTTAATTTATACTGAACACTCTTCCAAGAAGATTGTTCAGAGATTCAATTAATTTAATTTTCATCTTCCAAATGACGTGTCCTTAGAAATGAAGAGGAACAGATGTGGTTCCCAATAGGAGACATGAAGCTGCAGCCAACAGATTAAAACCGCCAAACACACTTTATTACCTGTCGCTGCTTTGGTGCAGACCCAATGACTAAACTCTGGTGTCAGAGGTTATCGAACTGCCTGGAGAACACACAGTGAACCACGATGGCTCTGCTCAGCTCCTGTCAGACTACTTTTCCCCCCTCCCCAAACACATCATGATATGTGGATCATTTCACATTTGTGCCGTGACAGATGAATCATTCCTTCCCACAGAAAATTGCCACTCAGTCATTTATAAGCTGAAGTATTGTGATGTTTGAATCCAACTATTGTTCTGCACCAGTGATTGTCTCTACCTTTTCAATTTATCATTTCACCGTTCAACTAAAACATCTGATGTAATATGAAACATGAGAAATGAATACATTAGCTGTGGTTAATACATTATGTCATGTTCTTTTACTGCTTACTCCAGTCAAGTGAAAAGGGCTTGTCAGGCAGCATTTAGCAGTGGAGGAGAGTTGATTTTATTCCTCCATTAAACATTGATAGAGCATGATTGTATAGGGTTTAGGTTAACTCCTGTAATAGATTTGCTTTTCAACAGCAGTGTTTTTGCTGGCCCGATACAAATTGCTCTACGTGGAGCTCCGAGAGCTGCTGACAGGTCGTGATGAGAGAAATAATAAATAAGGAAGATATCAGTAGATTACAAAGTCCAAATTCATACTCTGACTGACCTTGGTGATTCCCTGGAGGAACGCTTCCTTCGCCAGCTTGGCAGGACCATCCAGTGATTTGCCGTCATCTTCTGGGCCCCAGCTGGCACTATAAATGTGGATGTGCTGAGGGCTGAGGCTGAGAGAGTGGGCCTCCACCACGTCTGTCACCTCCCCATCCAACATGCGTACTCCTGTGGCAAGGCGGTACAGAATATCTTGCTGAAGCACAGATATGAAAAGCGATGGGGAAAGAGTGACAGATGGCAAACCAGAGTGAGGCTATAAATTTTAGTTTCAGATTGGAGAGGGATATGTCAAAACTCGAGGGAAAGAAATGAGAGACGATGTGTAGATGGAGAGTTTCATAAGAAAAACAAAGAGACAGGAATCAGTTAGACCACAACGACTACACAAAAAAGACTTCAGAGTTTTCTATTTTAAATACAGTTCCCTGCGTAATTATTTACTCCACTTGGTGTTTTCCTTTTTCTTTTTTTGTATTACAACCCGTAATTTAAATGAATTGTTATTTGTCTCCCCGTGACCCGATCCTGGATAAGCGGTTGAGTGAGTGAGTGTTATTTGGCTTTTATGCAACCAGCACAAAATAGTCAGAAAAAACCCATCCTTGTTTTAAAACATTCAAAAACATAAAAAACTAATGGGTGGTGCATGCATATGCATTAACCTCTGTGCCATGAACACCCTAAAACTACAGTCACATTAGCTACAAATGATGGTGACACATACTTTGCTTTGTCGCATCATGGGTGTTCCCAGAGCGTGGACACTAGCATCTCCGTAAGATGTCTGGTAAATCACTTCAGAGGTGTTATCTGGTTACAAAAATAGTCCTGTTAGATTTAGAAGTGTTTATTTCTCGCTATTAGAAGTGTTTATTTCTCGCTAACGTTTACAAAACGTATGAGAAACATATTACATTTTTACAGAAACAAAGCTGTTTCAGAGCGCTTTTCCGCCATATTGGATTATTTTGTTCGAGCTCACAAGTAGCTGATGATACCCTGTCTGTTCACTCTGATTGGCTGTCTCATGTCACGTCACTCAGTATTTGCATAAAACTAAACTTTAGGTCTATTTTGGCCCCGCATATCTGGTGGCCGAAGGACTGTTGTCTCTTGCTGCTGTAAAACACCCGTTCTGACTGAAAATGAATGGCAAGTCTTGCTGTCGCTTGTAACTAATGTGACCGTAGATTAACGATAGATCTTATCCGTATTTCAGGAACAGACCTGCTTCTGGAGAAAGCCAAGCTAGCTTACTGCCACAATGCATTTCTTTATGCGATTGATTCATCGCTGCCCAGCAGTGAGCAAAGTCATATGTTACAACCCCTGGCAAAAATTATGGAATCACCGGCCTCGGAGGATGTTCATTCAGTTGTTTAATTTTGTAGAAAAAAAGCAGATCACAGACATGACACAAAACTAAAGTCATTTCAAATGGCAACTTTCTGGCTTTAAGAAACACTATAAGAAATCAAGAAAAAAGATTGTGGCAGTCAGTAATGGTTACTTTTTTAGACCAAGCAGAGGAAAAAAATATGGAATCACTCAGTTCTGAGGAAAAATTATGGAATCACCCTGTAAATTTTCATCCCTAAAACTAACACCTGCATCATATCAGATCTGCTCGTTAGTCTGCATCTAAAAAGGAGTGAACACACCTTGGAGAGCTGTTGCACCAAGTGGACTGACATGAATCATGGCTCCAACACGAGATATGTCAATTGAAACAAAGGAGAGGATTATCAAACTCTTAAAAGAGAGTAAATCATCATGCAATGTTGCAAAAGATGTTGGTTGTTCACAGTCAGCTGTGTCTAAACTCTGTACCAAATACAAACAACATGAGAAGGTTGTTAAAGGCAAACATACTGGTAGACCAAGGAAGACATCAAAGCATCAAGACAGAAAACTTAAAGCAATATGTCTCAAAAATCGAAAAATGCACAACAAAACAAATGAGGAATGAATGGGAGGAAACTGGAGTCAACGTCTGTGACCGAACTGTAAGAAACCGCCTAATGGAAATGGGATTTACATACAGAAAAGCTAAATGAAAGCCATCATTAACACCTAAACAGAAAAAAAAACAAGGTTACAATGGGCTAAGGAAAAGCAATCGTGGACTGTGGATGACTGGATGAAAGTCATATTCAGTGATGAATCTCGAATCTGCATTGGGCAAGGTGATGATGCTGGAACTTTTGTTTGGTGCCGTTCCAATGAGATTTATAAAGATGACTGCCTGAAGAGAACATGTAAATTTCCACAGTCAATGATGATATGGGGCTGCATGTCAGGTAAAGGCACTGGGGAGATGGCTGTCATTACATCATCAATAAATGCACAAGTTTACGTTGATATTTTGGACAATTGAAAGGATGTTTGGGGATGATGAAATCATTTTTCAAGATGATAATGCATCTTGCCATAGAGCAAAAACTGCGAAAACATTCCTTGCAAAAAGACAAGTAGGGTCAATGTCATGGCACAGGGTCAATGTCAACGAGCAGATCTGATTTGATGCAGGTGTTAGTTTTGAGGATGAAAATTTACAGGGTGATTCCATATTTTTTTCCTCAGAATTGAGTGATTCCATATTTTTTTCCTCTGCTTGGTCTAAAAAAGTAACCGTTACTGACTGCCACAATCTTTTTTCTTGATTTCTTATAGTGTTTCTTAAAGCCAGAAAGTTGCCATTTGAAATGACTTTAGTTTTGTGTCATGTCTGTGATCTGCTTTTTTTATACAAAAATAAACAACTGAATGAACATCCTCCGAGGCCGGTGAGTCCATAATTTTTGCCAGGGGTTGTAATATTGCCAACCTTGTACACTTTCTGGAAGACATAAAATGCCAAAGAGTTTTTGAAGAAAAGTGGACTGAACACTATCATGAAGGATTATTTCTTGTGTTTTGGCTACTCATTTTTTCATCAGATCAGATAATTTCAGTGTTTTTCAGCTTCATATTTTGTATTAGGTTTAAAGTTATTTCCAGTGTTTTTCCACATGTTATCCTCATTTGTTTATGGAATATAACACTTGGAAAAATTAATGAACATGGCCCACATAAATTTAAGTTGTAAAATCAAGAAAACATAAGCAACTAAGGATATTAACCAACTTATGTTATGTTTAAGAATCTTAATCTTTGTAGAAACTTTAAGTTAAATTATTTTTTTTATTCAGAGTGAACACAGATTTAGAGAGAAATATAAAAATATTTGAGAGGAATGGTCTTTTGTGTATACAGTATAGAAAATGTTTTTGGATCATGCATAGAAAAATGCACCAAATTATTAAACTCCAGTGTCAGAGGTTATCTTACTGCCTGGAGAACACACTCTGAAACACAATATGCTGGGCTGCTGACAGACAATTACAACAACAAATGTAAATAATAACTTTCACAGCCAGAGGTCTTTATACAAGTCACGGGATGAATACATGAACTTGGACTTCATTTACATCAGTTATTAAATACAAACATTATGGTACTATGTGGTAAATCTGTCTGGAGTAGGCAGTTGTCAAAAACTGATTGGGCAAGAAGGTGATGAGTGAGGGAAGCCACCAGTGACTATATATCGATTCAGGAATGGAGTAACCGTCAGCCACCTCCTGTACATGGATAACATCAAGCTGTATGCCAAGAGTGAGTGAGACATTGACTCACTGATCCACCTCACCAGGATCTACAGTGAGAATACTGGAATGTCATTCAGCTTGGATAAGTGTGACCAAATGATGGCAAACAGGTGATCAGTCCGGTGATCCGGACTGAGGGGGTTGAGCTGCCAGAAAGCAGGACAGGGGACATACACGACAGTTACAAGTACCAGGGAATCCTGCAAGCCAATGGGAACCATGACGAAGATCCAAGAAGGTCAGCCACAGCCAAATACCTCCAGAAAGTAAGACAGGTTCTGAGAAGCCAGCTCAATGGTACACAGTAAATTTTGCTGAGTAAAATATAGTCTGCCTACATGACATTTGATCCCAGTCTAAATAGAGTAAAATACACTCTATTACAGAGTGAAATCAGGTCGCCAGTTGTTGCAGACCGAACGATCCCCCCTAAAAATTGGCCGCCCTGTCGCCCTGCGCATGCGTTATTTCAGATCTCAGCAGCTCCTCTGAGACTCTCTTCACCCAAAGCGGTCAAATACTCATAAATTAATGGAATTATTAACATCAGATGACAAGGCAGAACATCTTAAATCATTCTAAAGTCAGTTTTAAGCAGAAACGAGGCCGTTTTAAGCAGAAACAAGGCGATAATCTGTGACTCTTTGAAATTACCGACGTGCAGTGAATGTAGCAGCTAGCAGCTCGCTTGGCTGCTGCACTCTGATCGCTTCCCCTGTCTTTTATTATTGAAATAATGTTGAATTTATGTGGAAATGATTGTTGTACAAAAGCTTCAGATATCTGTCGCTGAGCTAGATGATGACTGGAGTGTAGTTTTAAGCAAAAATGCGGTGACGACTGGTGAACCGCGGCTCATGACGCATGTGCAGTGAAGGCAGGGCTGACCGAGTTTTAGGGCGGACCGTTTGGTCTGCGACACTGTCTGGTCAATGCAAGTGGTTTTACTCCAATAACAGTTGATTTTACACTGTGTTGGGTTGATTTAGCATTGTGGTAGAGTATATTTAGCTCTATTTGGACTGGGATCAAATGTTATCCCAGCAGAGTAAATTTTACTCTGCAAAATTTACTGTGTAGGAATAAGATCTGAGCCAGCCCTACCAGTCATCACATATCCAGCTGGGATAATAAGTTGGACACAGGAAGAGATTGATGCCACTTTTGTCAAGCTATGAAAACTCCACCCAAAGTCCAGTACCCTCAGGCTCTATGAGCAATGCAAGGAGAGAGGGTGAAGATTAGTGAGTGTCAGAGCCACAATCCAAGATGAGAATAGGAGCATCCATGAATACATCAGAAAGATGCCCCCCTGAGATCACCTGCTACAAGAATGCCTTAGGCAGATGAAGACAGACAGTGATTAGGAGCAGGAGGAGGACATATCATGGAAGTCCAAGCCTCTCCATGGGATGCACAATTGACAGAGGAAGTGGCTGATATCAAGAAGACCGACCAGTGGCTAGAAAAGGACAGCACAAGAACAAGCCCTAAGCATCAGATCCATAGAGGCAGGAGCCTACCACAGCCGACAGGACCCAATTTGCAGGCTGTGCAAATGTGACCCAGAGACAGTAGCAGGATGCAAGATGCAAGCTGGGACAGTGTACACTGAGAGGCACAACCAAGTGTTGGGAATCATGTACAAGAACGTCTGTGCCGCATAAGGATTAGAAGTCCCCAAGTCTCAATGGGAGATGCCACCAAAGGTGGATGAGAATGACAGGGCTAAGGTCCTGTGGGACCTCAAATTACAGATAGACAAGCAGCTGCTGGCCAACCAACCAGACATACTGGTGGCTGACAAGGGAAAGAAAGCCGTAGTTGCGACTGATGTGGAAATCCCAGCTGACAGCAATATCAGAAAGAAGGAGCACGAGAAAACAGAGATGTACCAAGAACTGAAGGGGCAAATGGAGCAGATGTGGAAGGTAAAGTCCAAAGTGGTCCCAGTGGTAACAGGCGCACTTGGAACTGTAAGGTCCAAATTGGAAGAGTGGTTCCAGCAGATTCCAGGCACAACATCAGTGCAGTCCTAAGACTAAGAACAGCTAAGATACTGTGCCAAACCCCCACCTTCACACACACACACACACACACACACACACACACACACACACACACACACACACACACACACACACACACACACACACACACACATATATATATATATATGTGTGTGTATATATACACACAGTGATGAAAATAAGTATTTGAACACCCTGCGGTTTTGCAAGTTCTCCCATCTAGAAATCATGGAAGGGTCTGAAATTTTCATCTTAGGTGCATGTCCACTGTGAGAGACATAATCTAAAAAAAAAAAAAAAATCCGGAAATCACAATGTATGATTTTTTAAATAATTTATTTGTATGTTACTGCTGCAAATAAGTATTTGAACACCTACCAACCAGCAAGAATTCTGGCTCACACAGACCTGTTGATTTTTCTTTAATAAGCCCTCTTATTCTGCACTCTTTACCTGTATTAATTGCACCTGTTTGAACTTGTTACCTGTATAAAAGACACCTGTTCACACACTCAATCAATCACACTCCAACCTGTCCACCATAGCTAAGACCAAATAGCTGCCTAAGGACACCAGGGACAAAACTGTAGACCTGCACAAGGCTGGGATGGACTACAGGACAACAGGCAAGCAGCTTGGTAGAAGACAACAACTGTTATGATTATTTATTAGAAAGTGGAAGAAACACAAGATGACTGTCAATCTCCCTCGGTCTGGGATTCCATGCAAGATCTCACTTTGTGGGGTAAGGATGATTCTGAGAAACCTCAGAACTACACAGGAGGACCTGGTTAATGACCTGAAGAGAGCTGGGACCACAGTCACAAAGATTACATAACACATGCAGGGCAGCAAGGTCTCCCTGCTCAAGCCAGCACATGTCCAGGCCCGGTTGAAGTTCATCAGTGACTTTCTGGATGATCCAGAGGAGGCATGGGAGAAGGTCATGTGGTCAGATGAGACCAGAATAGAGCTTTTTGGAATCAACTCCACTTACCATGTTTAGAGGATGAGAACCCCAAGAAAACCATCCCAACAATGAAGCATGGGGGTGGAAACATCATACTCTGGGGGTGCTCTTCTGCAAAGGGGACAGGACAACTGCACCGTATTTAAGCAAGGATGGATGGGGTCATGTATTGTGAGATTTTGGCAAACAACCTCCTTCCCTCAGTAAGAGCATTGAAGATGGGTCATGGCTGGGTCTTCCAGCATGTCAATGACCCCAAACACACAGCCAGGGCAAATAAGGAGGGGCTCCGTAAGAAGCATTTCAAGGTCCTGGAGTGGCCTGGCCAGTCTCCAGACCTGAACTCAATAGAAAATCTTTGGAGGGAGCTAAAACTCTAAACCTGAAAGATTTGGAGAAGATCTGTATGGAGGAGTGGACCAGAATCCCTGCTGCAGTGTGTGCAAATCTGGTGAAAAACTACAGGAAACATTTGACCTCTGTAATTGCAAACAAAGGCTACTGTACCAAATATTAACATTGATTTTCACAGGTGTTCAAATACTTATTTGCAGCAGTAACATACAAATAAATTATTAAAAAATCATACATTGTGATTTCCGGATTTTTTTTAGATTACGAGGTCTGTCCAAAAAGTAACGGACCTTTTTATTTTATGCAAAAATATATGGATTTGATTCATATGTTTTTACGTCAGCCAAGCTTGAACCTTCGTGCGCATGCGTGAGTTTTTTCACGCCTGTCGGTTGCATCATTCGCCTGTGGGCAGGCTTTGAGTGAGCACTGGTCCACCCCTCTCGTCGTTTTTTCATTGTGAGGAAATGGCAGAATGATTTGGGCTTTGTTCCATCAGAATTATTTCAGAAACTGTTAGAGACAGGCAGCTGGAAACCATTTGGAAAATTCAGATGGCTTTCGGTGAAAATTTTATGGGCTTCACAGAGATTAAGGAGTGTTACTACCGCTATGCCTATCTCGGCTTTCAGTGGCTTACCAGTCGAGTGAGTATAAGAGAAATTGTGGAGAGCTGGGCATGTCCCAACTTGTCCTCTGACACTCCAAAACGGAGGTGTTCTTTGTCTCGCTCCATCAGCGAATCCGTCGTGACGCGTGAAGGCTCCGCGCGGCTTTCCATGACAAAATCTCTTGTTAAAAGTGAAATCTGCTGGAAAATGGCTGATGTCCAGCTCTTGTGATAACCAGAGAAATTGCACACGATGGTCCCGGATCCACACAGCCATCCATTTAGAAATGATCTGGTGGTTTCTGCCTGTCGATCGTGGCTCGGAGCGCGGCACGCCGTGCGCCATTGTGGGCCATCCTTAAAGTGGTAGTAACACTCCTTAATCTCTGTGAAGCCCATAAAATTTTCACCGAAAGCCATCTGAATTTTCTGAATGGTTTCCAGCTGCCTGTCTCTAACAGTTTCTGAAAAAATTCTGATGGAACAAAGCCCAAATCATTCCGCCATTTCCTCGCAATAAAAAAACGACGAGAGGGGTGGACCAGTGCTCACTCAAAGCCTGCCCACAGGCAAATGACGCAACTGACAGGTGTGAAAAAACTCACTCATGCGCACGAAGGTTCAAGCTTGGCTGACGTAAAAACATATGAATCAAATCCATATATTTTTTGCACAAAATAAAAAGGTCCGTTACTTTTTGGACAGACCTTGTATGTCTCTCACAGTGGACATGCACCTAAGATGAAAATTTCAGACCCCTCCATGATTTCTAAGTGGGAGAACTTGCAAAATCACAGGGTGTTCAAATATATATATATATATATATGTGTGTGTGTGTGTGTGTAAGGGGATGAATAGTTCTGAGGGCACAGTAGGCTGCTGCTCATACCCTTACATACATAGATGATGCTTCAACAAACCCCAACTGGTTATTAAACAAAGACAGATTATTGACAAGAAGAGAAATGGAAGTCACAATGACACAAATATAAATGTGTCCATAGCTAGCAAAGCATCCAACAGACTCATGTGTCCACAAGCCAGCACTAAATAACAGCTTTCATCGTGCCTGTCTAAACCTTTGAAGTGGGCTGCCTTAGATCAGTCCTCTGAACATTAATGGGTGGCAAGAAGCGTGAAATGAACCATCCCCAAACAAAGTCCATTACTGGGAGGACTGCGGACCACAGTGACAGCACTGTGACAGATCATATCCACATTAATACCTCAATAATCCATTCTCGATTAACCTGTGCGCCTGTGCCGGCACAAACAAATACCAGCAGGGATGCAGCCAAGACAGCAATTATATTTTCTGGTGTGGTGCATGACACAAGTTTGAATACCTCTAAAGATGAACAGGTATGAACAGGCACGTTTGCGTGCAGGCTGGACAGCAGCTGTTAATGGTAATCATTATTGTAAGAATTCTAATCAACTTCCAGCAGCTTGAAGATTCCCTATTAAGACACCGCTGTGCAAGATTCCTCCAGCTCCAGTTAAATCACAGGTAGTAGTTGCATCCATTTGTGTGTATGTGCTGGTTGATGGAAGCAGAGAGGTGTGATAGTTGGATGCAAACAACGGTTGAGTCAAGTAGGGTCAAAACTAATCATCATTCAGGTGGGGGGTGCAAACAGTTATGCATCTCTACACGAACACACATTCACATAGTACACGGTTGTTTGTTTTTGCATGCACACGTGCCCATGCTTGCCATTGGTAACTGGGGGACGAATCACATCTGTTTATAAACAATCCAGCTGATCTCGTGACGTGAACAGATTTGCAGAGGAATCATTTAGGAGAACAGAGCCAGTGCATTGCTCCAGTGGGGGATGAAGAGTAATGAAGACAAAGAAGGGGCGTTATGAGTAACATCTGTGGATGGACTGCTTCGCGCTCCCCACTGAGTCTTGTTGGCTGCCATTATGTCAGTGGCAGATTGTTTGGTGGCAAACGGCATCAAAAGCCCCAGTAGAATACTTGATTAAATGCAGAAATGTTCAACAGGCAAAAACACAAACAACACTTTACTTTCAGGTTTAATCTGTGCTCAAAGTTTTAATGTAACCTGGGGTTTCTTAAGACCTGCTTGTCGATGCCGATCGGCTCAGAACGACAGCTGCAGATGGGTGAGAAATTAAGACAAACCTGCATAAACGAATGGCGAAGCGTAATGAATGCAGATGCTTCCAAAGAGGTGTACTGCATGAGAAAATTACGCAATTAATATGCTGTCATGGTTCGGGTAAAGTTCTCTCCTTAAGGCTGGTGCACAGCCCCCCGACAGGCTGTGAGTCTGTCTGTCATACCAAGCAGGAAAAGTCTCCTCTGTGTGGAACATTTCAGACATTTTACACTCGGAGGGGTGAGACGAAGCAGCTGTCCTCACAGAAAGGATCATATTACACAAGGAGGCAAGTGGTCCATTTCAGCATTTCACTCGTTGTTGTAATCCGTTTGTCATTGTTGCTGACGCCTCATGCACAGAAGAAATGTTTTGAAAAAGCTCAATATGAGTCTGGAGAAAAAAACCCCCACAAAAACCTGCACAATATCCAGTGATGCCACCACATAGTTGACCATTAAAGACAAGACAACAAAGAAGCTGCTGATGTGTCTGTCACAGGTTTAGATTTTGTGTGGCACCCTGAGCCTGCCTTTTTAATGACAAAAGAACTTGGCTTATTAGGGATTTTGACTCTCTTCCACAGACTCAATGAAATACATAGAAAACCTGTAAAGCCTACTTTTAGTACAAAATTCACAAGAGGTATTGATAAGGGAATCGATAAGGAATCGGATCGATAAGCAGAATCGATAATGGCATCGATATCGCTAAAATCTTATCAATACCCATCCCTAGGCATAACTAACACATTTTAACATAAAAAATATTAATGCAACTTGTATACATATTTAATCTCTCATCTAGTCATTTTTAGTCTTTGTTTGCACCCCCCTGAAGAACTCTGGTGCCCTCTAGGGGGAGCACACGTCACAGTTTGAAAACCATTGCTCTAGTCTAATCGTACGACGGTCCAGCGTTCTAAACTGTACACTAAGGCTGACTCTCAATTCTACCCCTTGGCCCTTCCCCTTACCCCTTCCCCCCCGTTTTGCGCGGGCACGAGAGACAGAGGGGTGTCTCAATTCTCTTTTCGGAGCGAGGCTGAGGGGAAGGCGGAGGGCTTCAAACCCCTTCAAACGGAGTGAATCTGGATGCACACTCCGTTTGGAGGGGTAGGAGGAGCTTACCGCTGTCTCCAAAGAAACAAACATGGCACCAAAAGAGCCGCACAAATGAAAGCAGCTTTCATTACAAATTATGCTGTTTAGAAAGTTATAACTTACCAAAAAACTTTACAGGCAGCTGCCTATGACAGTAATGTGTATGCTGCTGGATGCATGTTGCGTATATTGACATTCTGAAGAATATCGTAACTTCGCTCGTGTGCTGAGGTGTTATAATGCATATACACACGAACGCAACGATATGACACTTTTATATTTCTCAATGTAGAAAATCATGATAACGTGTAAGCACGTTAATTTGGATGTTCGTAAATCTTTGGATGATAGTGATCCCTGCTGCTGGATTTCAAGGTCTGTAAGACGTGTGTATTTTGTAAGCAAACAGGGAGCCCTGAGCAAACTTGTCTCCTAATAAGCGTTCAGGCAGAAAACGAGACGTTTCATCAATGGGAGTAAATTGGAAAATATACACACACATGTATATGTGTAACACATAACCTGATGTCCTAATAGACTGTTATTATTTGTCAAGGAAATTTCTAAAGGAAATAGGGCTGGATGCAAAAAATGGGAGAATTTGAAAAAGAAATATAAGATTAACAGAACTAGATGCAGCCCATAACATACATACAGGTGCTGCTCATATAATTAGAATATCATGAAAAAGTTGATTTATTTCAGTAATTCCATTCAAAAACTGAAACTTGAATACATTCATTGTACACAGACTGATATATTTCAAGTGTTTATTTTAATTACTAATTAATTAATTACTAATCAATCAATTGATGATTAATCAAACAATATTAATTATTACTATTATTGATTAATTATTATTAGTATTATTAACATCAATCAATTACTATTTAATTAATTAAATACTATTAATTATTAACTCAGCCACATGGGGTGTGCAGCCAGTACATTCTGAGTGCCGGTCCCAAGCCCGGATAAATGAGGAGGGTTGCGTCAGGAAGGGCATCCGGCGTAAAACAAGCCAACCCAACTATGCAGACTCAGAATCGAATTCCCACACCGGATCGGTCGCGGCCCGGGTTAACAACGTCCGCCACCGGTGCTATTGCCCAACAGGGTGCCGGTGGAAATTGGGCTACTGCTGCGCGAAGACGACGAAGAAGAGGAGGAAAACGTTGCCACGAACAGCGGGAGAAGAAGAAAACTAGAAGGGTGGAAATGAGAGTGGGGACTTTGAATGTTGGTAGTATGACTGGTAAAGGGAGAGAGCTGGCTGATATGATGGAGAGGACAAAGGTAGACATATTGTGTGTGCAAGAGACCAAGTGGAAGGGAAGTAAGAGCAGGAGCATCGGCGGTGGGTACAAGTTGTTGTACCATGGTGAGGACAGGAAGAGAAATGGTGTTGGGGTCATTTTAAAGGAAGAGTATGTTAAAAGTGTGTTGGAGGTTAAGCGAGTGTCTGACAGGGTGATGAGTGTGAAGTTGGAAATTGAAGGGGTGATGATGAATATCATCAGTACATATGCCCCACAGGTAGGTTGTGAGATGAAGGAGAAAGAAGATTTCTGGAGTGTGTTAGATGAGGTGGTGGAGAGTGTGCCCAAGCATGAAAGAGTGGTGATAGGAGCAGACTTCAATGGGCATGTTGGTGAAGGGAACAGAGATGATGAGGGAGTAATGGGTAGATATGGTATCAAGGATAGGAATGGGGAAGGACAGATGGTAGTTGATTTTGCAAAAAGGATGGAAATGGTTGTGGTGAATACCTACTTTAAGAAAAGGGAGGAGCACAGGGTAACATATAAGAGTGGAGGAAGGTGCACACAGGTGGACTACATTCTTTATAGGAGATGCAAGCTAAAAGAAATCACAGACTGTAAGGTGGTAGCAGGGGAGAGTGTCACTAGACAGCATAGGATGGTTGTTTGTAGGATGACTTTAGAGGTAAAGAAGAAGAAGAGAGTGAGAGCTCAACAAAGGATCAGATGGTGGAAGCTGAAGGAGGAAGACTGTTGTGTGAAATTTAGCGAGCAGGTGAGAGACACACTAGTTGGAGGGGAAGCAATTTTGGACTGGAAACGTACTGCAGATGTGGTGAGGGAGACAGCTAGGGCAATACTGGGTATGACATCTGGACAGTGGAAGGAAGACAAGGAGACTTGGTGGTGGAATGAAGAGGTCCAGGAAAGCATAAGGAGAAAGAGGTTGGCGAAAAAGTTTTGGGATAGTCGGAGAGATGAAGAAAGTAGACAGGAGTACAAGGAGATGCGGCGTAAGGCGAGAAGAGAAGTGGCAAAAGCAAAGGAAAAGGCATATTGCGAGCTGTACAATAAGTTGAATAGTAAGGAAGGAAAAAAGGACTTGTACCGATTGGCCAGACAAAGGGACAGAGCTGGAAAGGATGTGCAGCAGGTTAGGGTGGTAAAAGATGCACATGGTAATGTGCTGACAAGTGAGGAGTGTGTGCTGAGAAGGTGGAGGGAATATTTTGAAGAGTTGATGAATAAAGAAAATGAGCGAGAGAAAAGGCTGGATGATGTGGTGAGAGTAAATCAGGAAGTAAACGAGATTAGCAAGGAAGAAGTGAGGGCTGCTATGAAGAGGATGAAGAGTGGAAAGGCAGTTGGTCCAGATGACATTCCAATGGAGGCATGGAAATGTCTAGGAGAGATGGCAGTAGAGTTTCTAACCAGATTGTTTAATAAAATCTTGGAAAGTGAGAGGATGCCTGAGGAGTGGAGACGAAGTGTGCTGGTTCCTATTTTCAAGAACAAGGGTGATGTGCAGAGCTGCAGTAACTACAGAGGCATAAAGCTGATCAGCCACAGCATGAAGTTATGGGAAAGAGTAGTAGAAGCTAAGCTTAGAAAACAGGTGAAGATCTGTGAGCAGCAATATGGTTTCATGCCGAGAAAGAGCACTACAGATGCAATGTTTGCTCTGAGAATACTGTTGGAAAAGTACAGAGAAGGACAGAAAGAGTTACACTGTGTGTTTGTGGACTTAGAAAAAGCTTATGATAGGGTGCCAAGAGAAGAGTTGTGGCATAGTATGAGGAAGTCTGGAGTGGCAGAGAAGTATGTTAGGGTAGTGCAGGACATGTACAAGAATAGTGTGACAGCAGTGAGATGCGCAGTCGGAATGACAGACTCATTCAAGGTGGAGATGGGATTACACCAAGGATCAGCTCTGAGTCCTTTCTTGTTTGCAGTGGTGATGGACAGGTTGACAGATGAGATCAGACAGGAGTCCCCATGGACTATGATGGTTGCAGATGACATTGTGATCTGTAGTGAGCGTAGAGAGCAAGTTGAGTCTAGTCTGGAGAAGTGGAGATATGCTTTGGAGAGAAGGGGAATGAAAGTCAGTAGAAGCAAGACTGAGTACATGTGGGTGAATGAGAGGGAGCCCAGTGGAATAGTGCAGTTACAAGGAGTAGAAGTGGTGAAAGTAGATGAGTTTAAATATTTGGGGTCAACTGTTCAAAGTAATGGAGAGTGTGGTAGAGAGGTGAAGAAGAGAGTGCAGGCAGGGTGGAGTGGGTGGAGAAAGGTGGCAGGAGTGATTTGTGACCGAAGAATATCAGCAAGAGTGAAGGGGAAAGTTTACAAAACAGTAGTGAGACCAGCTATGTTGTATGGTTTAGAGACAGTGGCACTAACAAAAAGACAGGAGGCAGAGCTGGAGGTGGCAGAGCTGAAGATGTTGAGATTCTCTTTGGGCGTGACAAGAATGGACAAGATTAGGAATGAACATATCAGAGGGACAGCTCAGGTGGGACGATTTGGAGACAAAGTCAGAGAGGCGAGATTGAGATGGTTTGGACATGTGCAGAGGAGGGACCCAGGGTATATAGGGAGAAGGATGCTGAGGATGGAGCCACCAGGCAGGAGGAGAAGAGGGAGACCAAAGAGGAGGTTCATGGATGTGCTGAGAGACGACATGCAGGTGGTTGGTGTGACAGAGGAAGATACAGAGGACAGGGTGAGATGGAAATGATTGATCTGCTGTGGCGACCCCTAACGGGAACAGCCGAAAGACAAAGAAGAAGAAGAAGAAATACTATTAATTATTATTATTATAAATTACAAATTTATTCAATTAATTAACATGACGTGATTGCGATGTGTCGAAGAAATCTGCGACTTCTTCTATTTCTTTGCATTTACGCAAGAAGGCGAGAAAATAAAAAGAGCAAGCAGGCTACTGCAACAAGTTGCGTTTCGGTTGCCATATTAACAAACAGTAAAGATGGCACTTTGACACGGGCAGTTTTTTTCTCCTAAGGTGGAGGGGTGTCGCAATTCATAGGGCTAGAAGCATACCCCCTCACCTTACCCCTTGTTTTAAAGGGGTAGGCATAGGGGTAGGGCCAAGGGGAAGATGAAGGGGTACAAAAGAGCATTGCGATTGGGGGTAACTGGAAAGGTGGTGGTGGTGGGGGGGCATACTACTGAGGGTCAGAGCCACTGGTGTGAATGAAACAAGAAACATACAACAGTACATCAAGAAACTGGTCTTCAGGGATAGACAACTATGTGTCCAGTGATTCACACTCACTGGACAAAAGCAAAAGTCCCAATGCTTTTGTATGAACTATGAACACCGTGTATAATGGATTTTCGCTCACATCAGACAAAATGTTCCGCCCCCATCGCAATGTATTTCCATTAAAAACCCTTGCATATACCAGACACAGCAGTATGCACGTGCCCAGTAGCAGAGGAACGAAATGATGCTCAAAAATGACAGTCACAGATTCGAGGAAAGGGGGCATCATATTTCCTTAATTAAAAGACAGGGCAATTATTTTTTTTCAAACCGTGCTCAGACCTGGCACCTAAACGAGGCAGGGCGTAATTCAAGGCCGGTGATTATTAACCAACTGCTGCTTGCTGCCTTCACTGTTATATGGTGTCAAGTTTCACAAATGTCCCTGTGTGTGACGAACCAAACCGCTTTCGATCAGAGCACTCTGCGGGGCTGCAAACCTTCCCCGTAGCATTACGCGCACCTGCTAACCGACTAAGACTGAGAAGGCTGTGATTTCGCACTTTTCTGGTTTCACTCCTTCCTCTCCTGTCATATTATAAAAGTTTTTGCAGTGCTCTCGCTGATTACATTTTGATCCTGGATCAAATATGTTTGGCAGAAAAGTCTGCAAACTTCACAACACACTGTCAGAAAAAGGCGCTCAAATGACCTGCAATTCATGGCAAAACTGTATGCACAATGTCACTGGTTTGGAGTTTGATGATTGTAATTAGAACTGGAATTCGTTGAGGGACAAATTAATCCAGAAAAAAGGCGCTGTTCCTGCAGCAAATTGCATGAAGACACGACAAAGAACTTCAAAAAGGGTCACGCGCATGCCGAAGTCATTGCATGGTCACGGAGTTACAGAGTTGCAGAAGCATAAGTCAGGCTTTAGGATTTTAAGGTACCACTCCACAGCATACTTACAAAAAAGAGTGACTGGACCAAATGTAATCCTTTTAATGCACATAATGCCTGGTGCTTATTTAAGGCAGGCATTTACTTTTTCAGATTAAGTTTTGACCCGTTGATTAAGTGAAGCAGGTCCTGATTCAAGATCAGGCTTTTAATCAAGAAAATACGTATGCCTATTTGGTGCTGGGGACTCCCCGTAAATCTTTCGGCGCCTCCTGGCTGTAACTAATCCATTACACACATTAACAAATTTTTGTCCATTTTATACATACAACGGATTTGCACAATGGATAAGCAACCATAACTACCTCGGTTTAACAGCACACCTGATTGATGATAGTTGGCGGCTGCACTCATTTGTACTCGGTGTAGTGAAAACAGATGAAAGACATTTTGCCGAAGCATGCGCTCCTCAGTTTCTTGATGTTGCTAAGGAGTGGCGGATTAAAGACAAGAAACAGACACTATTGGAACAGATAGTGCTCGAAATATGATGGCAGCAGCTAGGAGACAACCATTTGAGCACTTGTTGTGTCATGCACATGATACAGCGGGTTATCACAGTGTCCCTCCATGACAGTGCCTTTGACGGTGCTTTAGCCAAATGCCGTAAAATAGACATTTTAAACACAATCCTGCAAACACAGCAGAGCTAAAGGTTCAACAAGCCCACCACGGACAAACAGAGGAGTCACTTATCCAGGATGTACCCACTCACTGGAACTCAAGACTAGAGATGATAAAGTGTTTCCAACATAACAAAGAGCCCCTGAAGGCAACACTGGCCCAGCAGAGGCACAACTTGACCGTGTTAACCCCAAGTGAATATGACAGGATAGCAAAGTTGGCGACACTGCTGGAGCCATGCAGGCAAGTTGATTTCTATTTTCTCACTGAGTTTATTTTCTCTAATGTAGTTGTGACATGATTGCTGTATATTAGAAATGATTTTAGGCCTGTCCACTGAATGGATGTTTCTAATGAAAAATGCTCTCTATATAATTCTGTTTGTCTTTTTTTTTTTTTTACATTTGAAGGTACAACACTGAGCCCTTGGGGGGGGGAAAACTATGTGTCCTGCTCTGTGATCCTGCATGCACTCTGCCATCTTCTGTACACAATCGAGAAAACAGATGTTGACCCTGTCTACACTGCACACTTCAAAGCTGCATTCACAGCGGACCTCAACAAACGAAAGGAGAAGACAAACCTGTTATGGTTAAAGACATCAAGAGCTTAGACCCTTGATTCAAGGGCCCATGTTGCAGGTCCAAAGCAGAGAGGAAAGAAGTGTGGCTGAAAGCCAAAGAACCTGCATCACGGCCTTGCAGTGAGGTTGTGGAACCTGAGCCACCAAAGAAGAAGATGGCTCTCCTACCGACAAGGTCAGAATCAGATTCTGATGAGGAGGCACTTTCCATCGACAAAACACTAGACAGGTACAGGGCAGAGCTCAGAGCCAGCATTGACTCATGTCCACTATAGTGGTGGTCTGCACACAGTGGTGACCATAGTAAGCTGGCCCAGCTTGCAGAAATGTACCTGACCACAACTGCCACAACAGTTCCCTGTGAGAGACTCTTTTCTTTGGCAGGGCACATTGTACAGAAGAAGAGGTCAGCTCTGTTGTCTGAAAATGTCAGAGCAGCTGGTTAAAAGAAAAGTAGAGCATGGACCGGCTGACTTGAGCCATAACACCTTTACACACAGTTTAGAGTAATGTTATGTTTACACAATGTTTAGAGTAATGTTAATGGTAATGTTAGACTTTACTTGTGTGAAGCGCCTTGAGGCAACTTTCTTGTGATTTGGTGCTATATAAATTAAATAAAATTAACTGAATGTTATTCCACTAAATTTGTGAAAAAAGGACTGTTCATTTTGTGTCTTATGAGACAATTTTGAAATTCACTTTATTCAGCCTTCAGGCCACTTTTTGTAAATGCTGCATTTATTTGGGTGAAATGTTGCATTTAACAGACAAGGTGTTTACATTTGCTTTGAAGCAGAAGTTATTGTAACTGTTTTTTTGTGCTTGTCTGTGATTTAAATTGGCAGTACATTTTGGGTAATGCCAGGCACGACTTGAGACACTCTTTCAGTCTAATGATGAGGCACTTTAATCACTTAAAGCTCTGCACTGTTATAAATGAGAGCCTACGTAGTTTTAGTTAGCGGTATGCAAACAGTAGTGGTTGACACACACAGGTGCCTATGGTGAGCAAGTTAACAGAAAAGGAAGACCTTATGACTTGAGTCATTTAGCACAAGTTCACTGTTTTACAAGTAATGTTACCCACATTAACACCCCCATCACACATAATCAGAATGAGGCAGAAACAAATAATGGGAACTACTGTCTCCAACATATCTGTATATACCATGGGCAGCTGTGCCTCTCCATGGTCTCATGCGCAGTAACGCGTCACTGCACGCGTCAGGCTCGGAGCTGAATGGATCTCACTGCTGTAATATACATATTACTACTTGATCACCTTCTAACTCTGTAGGAGATATGACGTGGAACTATTGTGCCAGGCCTTGACAGCATTAATAGCCATGAATCTCACCTCCAACAATGGCCCAGGAGTGTTTCACAGCGCAGTGTGGGTGTGGAGGTGGGACCGCAGCCCGTGTTTAAAATCCTCTCACGCGGCTGCTGTGTGCTGTAATCAACCGCGCAAAAATAAATCCCATGTAATAATCCAACCATCGCGATGTCCAGAGTTGTGTTGTGCTGCTGAAGTGAGCCAAACACAAAAAAAAAAAACAACGTTCCCTGGAAAGGCTCCGTCTGATGCATGGGACAGCATGGCCCACTGCCAGCAGTGTCCAGTAGCTGGCAACAGCGTGCACGTGCGCCCCCCACGCATACACATGCGCTGCGCACACATAGCTGCTCATTCAGCCATTATAAACACACAAGCATGTACGCACGCACACACACACACACACACACACACACACACACACACACACACACACACACACACACACACACACACACACACAGATCATGTCATCAGTCCAGCACCTGCTCTACACACACACACACGCACGTGAGGTCAGTAGTGCTGGCAAGTGAAGGATAAGTGCAGATGTGACTGCAAATATTTATGAATATTACTCGTCAGTAAATAAAGATTGTATTTTACAAACCGATACAAACTGAGGTGTTCAATAAAGTTTAAAAATTCTAGTTTGTTGAATATTTCTTTATTCAAACACCACAACTGTACTACTTTTATTTCTATTTTATTTCTATTCATTTCATGTAAGTCACTTGTAGTATTTTGGCAGACAGACAGACAGATAGACAGACAGACAGACTTTATTAAGCCCACAAATAATGTGTGATTCGGTTGCCTATTCGGTTGCAAAGCCATGACGTAATGCGTCATGTGATAAATCTCCTTCCGGACCCAAACAAGCTGTGCACATGGGTTTCTCTACAGTGATGGATGAGCCTGTCACTTTGTTTATGTTGACAAACTTCTTTTCTTGCGCACCAGAACGGGTTAAAAAAGGGTTGAATTCATTTGATTCTGGTCAGGTGAAGTCTGTAAATGTTGCAAATGGTACAATCACGGATGTTGTGCGTGCGTCCATGAAGCAGAAGTCCTACAAAGCTGCCATTAAACACCACAGTGGACGAGAGGGTGCGGTAGGTTTATGTCACAGAAGCGCGTTTTGAGGTCGGAGCGCATTTCTGCCTTTACAAAATGCCTCAAGAAACCACAAAAAATGCATAAAAGTACTTAATTTACTCATAATTGCTGTCAGTCTGGCTAAATCGTCGGACTCTGACCCACTGATTAGGCAGCTAATCTCATGTTCCACAGTGGCACGTCCGTGAGGGTGCGTTTGTTTAAAAACATGAGACCGCACGTTTCTGCATTAAGAAAATGCCTCAAAAAGTGCATAAAAGTACTTACTTTTGTCATATTTGTTGTCAGTCTGGGTAAATAGTCGGAATAATCTAATTTCCTCAGCTGAGCGTTCGCGAGACAAAAACAAACGTGTTTTCGTCATGGTAAGTGGTTAGAGCTGTTATCTCCGACCACCAGCTAGCTCCGGCACAATGTGAACTGAATAATGAATAATTTATAGATTCTTAACGATACCTGTCCCACTTACAATCACTGATCTAAATTAAATACTTATATAATATAGTCATGCTTATTTACCTTATCAGCTGTAGCCATCTACTTTTTTCTTTGCCATTAGTCAGAAACCTATAGAAAGACAAATCCGGTGACGTTTCAGGTTGATTGGTGCACATGGGCACACAACACTGTGGCATTCTTTCACTGTTTACACTGCGCCACCAGAACCAATGAGTGCAGAGAAAAACACGTTTTCGTTGTTTGGTTCCGGAAGGAGATTTACCACATGGCACATTACGTCAGACTTTGCAACCGTATATATATAATAGGCCAGTGGGCCTCAGGACCTATCACTGCATCACTGTTCAGGGCACAATGTAAAAAAACCTCGTAAAGTGTGGACAACAAGACAACATCGGGGCACAGCAGAAGTCCATCACAGGTGGACCTCTTTCACCTCTTCCAGACAACCAACCCTCTCAACTTGGGAAAAGGTGTAATCATCATAACTGCCCGTGAACTCACTGGATCAATGCCATCCACATCCTCACTAGTCATTGTTTACATGCGCTGTGAGATGCCGGAACTCTGCTGATACAGCGGTGCATTCTGCGAAGTGTAGGGGGCCTGCCCGGAGGATTAAAGTACTGAATGCATGCTTTACCCACCTCCAATTTTAGCATTATATGCCACACCTACACCACACACTCCATTGTTAGCTGCACCTGCAACTTCGCCAGCACATCGGGTTCCATGTCTGGTGGGAGAGAGGACAAAGAAAGACAAAGATTACAAAAGAAACTAACAAAGAAACAAAAGAACCATCCAACCACCCAAAAAATGTATTACATTAGGCAGGAGCATGACAATGAGTGTGCCGGGCCTGTGAATAATAGTGTAGCAGAATTAGTTCTAAAAATACACTTGTCTCTTTAAAAAAACAAAAAAACAATCAAACAAACCAGGGGGCTCTTTTTCAGCGGCTGCTGACTGAAGAGTACCAAAAGTCGCAATACTGTATGTATGAATACAGAAAGAACACCTCTAATACAAATAATCATGACTTACAGTGAAGACAATCTACTATTACACAAATCAGGGTCACGAGATAAGCTGTCTTTTAAATGAAGAATAAAAAGTACAAGCAATCAAATTCAGGCACATCTCTTCACTGCTCTAAACCACTGAAAGAAGGAGGACTGCCACGGTACACTTAAACATACATTACAAGGCGAAATTCTCAAGTGAAATTATCACTATTTTCCTTCTGATGGCAGTTTGCTATCCGAAAACACTGTATCTATATAAAAATACCTGTTTACCACTTTTGTCTGTGCTGCATTTATTAGTGTGTGAGCCTTTTACCTGCTATCAGTGATGATGACAGTGGATGGACGAGTTCTGATAAAAGCTCTGCTTATATTTTCAACAACCGCAAGTACTCAGTCATCAGCTAGCTCAGCACTGATCTGTGTGTTCTTTCCTCACCAATGTGAGAGAGACATTATAGTCTGTATCTCCAATTTAAAGACAGACTAATAGAAGACAGTGTAAAATCCTACACATAACATGTTATATGTGAAAAAGGTGGGTTGTCTGGTCTCACTAAGCCAAGTGAGCCAAGCCAAGTATGAGAGCATACACTAGTTTGTCATCCAACCATATCACAGAGTCATCCGGGGCCCTGGATGGCAACTACCTAGGCAGACAACCATTCTGTCCTTACCTCTCAAATGTAACCAATTATCTACTGTGGTTAGGTGATACGTGAGAGTCCCTTGGTCTTCTCCAGCTGCTGGGGCCCTCAATACCGGTGCTGGATTATGCACAGAGGAACGCACCACATGTCCAACAATCGTAGCTGACACTCCCTCACAATGCAAGTGATACTTCTCATATAAGTCTACCTAAGAAACTGCTGCATGAAGAACTAGGATCCCAAAGACTTGGACATTCATTCACCAGCAAAGATATCAGCATCGCCAAACACTTCAGTCCAGTGGTTTCATGACTCCATAAACTGTTGCTAAACACCTCTTGACCTCAAAGTCTTGACATATTCAGCACTTTCACCGCATATAAGATAAGATCAACGTTATTTATCCTGAAGAAAATTATTTTGCCATAGTACCGGGACAGTAAACAGTGTTTTGTTTGGGTTTTTTTTACAATAAATACAAAAAAATTCTGCACTGTAAAAAAATTCCCGCAGCTGTGGTTACCAGGAGAATTCTGTTGAAATTATGGTGAATATGTAAATGGTTTCACATAAAATATGTAAATTTTACAGTGTAAACCTGTTATAATTTTATTGTCTATTTAGAAGATAAAATCTCTGCACAACAGTCACCTCATGTTTAATTATCCTATCACACCACCTCTTTTTTTAAACCTTTAATTATCAGTATTTTACTGTATTTGTAAAAATTCTCATTTGTAAAATCGAACTGTATTGTACAGGTTTTGGTATTACGGTTTTTCTGTGTTTAATCTACAGTCATTTGCATATTCTACAATGGCATTGGATTATTTGAACATATTTGTACTGTTAAAGTCACAGTTTAGTTTCGCTCCACATTTTACACATTATTGCTGTAAATTAAACATTACGCCACTGTTTTCTTTTAACAGTTTTTTATGTTGTGATTTCACAGAATTTCACTGTTAATTTCACAGACTTTTTTACAGTGTGCGAAATGACTGGAAGACATTTGCACAAGATGTTCGACAATATCGTACATAACTCTGAGTCAATGAATAACTCTGCTCGTTACATATTCATCCTGCAGAAGGGGGAGGAATTATATAGTCTGATTGCCACAGGTAGGAAGGACCTCCTGTGGCGTTCTGTGGTGCACCTCGGTGGTCTCAGTTTATGACTGAAGGTGCTCTAACAGGACATCAGTGTGGCATGCAGGGGGTGGGAGATGTTGTCCAGGATGCTGTGCAGTTTCCTCAACATCCTTTTCTCTGACACCTCCACCAGATTCCAGCTCAACCTCCAGGACAGAGCCAGCTCTCTTGATGAGCTTGCTGAGTCTGATCGTGTCAGCTTTCTTCCACCTGCTGCTCCAGCACACACATACAGATGCACTTTTGATGGCAAAGTCCAGGAAGTTATTGTAAGACTAATTCTTTATTCAGCTCCTCAAGTGCTGCAGTCAGGGAATCCTCACCACTAGGATTCAATATCACCACTAGATTCAAAATCAAAGAGAGATTTTTGGTAATGCAAATTGCTTTAAAGGTTCTGGGCTTGAGTTTTTAAGTAATTTACGTAAGGCCCGGTCACACGGCACTTAACAAAGGGCAACGAAGCCCAAACAAAACAAGAAATCTGGACTTTTGTTGACTTTCATTGGCACTGTTTAATCTTCGCTCAACTTCGTTACTGCAGCTGGCGCTTTGTCAGGATTTTTAAACTGTCAAAAAATTTGAACAAATGCTGCCAATAACCTCAATTCGTCCATATTTCCTTTTGCTGTCATTCTTGACTTTTTTTTTTTTCTCATTTGTTTAGTTATTGTAACGTTAGCGTTTAGTTTGACTTCGTTTGACCAGCTGAATGTTTTCACACAGTACAGAAGCTGGTTTGTGAACGCTGTTGTGGAGGAGAGATGCAGCTGCTTCCTCCGGGGTGGAGCTGGTGTGCGGTGTGGGGCTTCTGTCGCTGTGTGTGCAAGTGCAGCTGCTGTCATGCCGTGGTGCTGGCCGACCAGGAAGAATTTGTTGGCCTCATCTGCCAGCGCATGGCAGTCCGTGATGGTGGTGGTGTTCCAGTGTTGTGCGCACCTGAGGAAAGACTTGCTGCAAAAAAAGTCCAGCCGGAGCTGCAGCATTCTGTCCATGAACTCTGAAGGGCTTGCTGTCCTCCAGCCTGTACAGAGAGAAGAGCCTGCTGGCCCTTTCAGTCTGACAGTTCAAAAGTTTTGAGAAGGTGATCTTGATGGCTATGTATTTGTTTGCACTGGGGGGCTTTGCAGGAGCGTGATCAGTCTCGTTTCCGTGGCGCTAGTGAGTGCAGACATGATCCTTGATGGCTGTGTATTTGTTAGCACCAGGGGGGCTTTGCAGGAGCGCGATAAGCCTCGTTTCCGTGGAGCTGAGGGCCGACACAACGTAACAATATTTTGTGTCATCTGCGGTGATCTCTCAGAGCGAACTGCGCCTCGGTTTGTGCAAACCAGGCGGCAGTTTACAGAAGCTGATTCTGAGCATCAAGTGTGGAAAAAAGTTCCAGCAGCAGTGGACATTTGTGTGTGAACAGATTTGCTCCACAGAGCTCTGACATATGTTTGGAGTGTGTTTTTTTTTGTTTTGTAAAAATAAGGCGCCTTATGAATGTTGAGCAATCGCTTCAGTTTTATTTTAATTGCAGCAAGCTGGAGTGCGCAGCAGTGCATCATCAGTCTGAATCAGACAGTGAGGATTCTGATGATGGAGTAGATGTTAACTCTTTTGTTCTGGAGGAGCAACCAAAGCAGGTGGATCCATGCGCAGAGATCTCCACAGTGGATCTGATTGCGTGCTTCTGTTTGTAACTTCACCAGGACGTAGGCGCTATAGAGCCCTGTCCCAGTGCCGAGTCCTGGAATGCAGATCCGGATGCAGACAAACACTGCTCCAGCAGTGGCTCCAGGTGCATTTCGTTAAAAGCGTGGAGATCAACATTAGCTTTGGTTTCATGTTGTTCCTCTTTTGTTCTTTTTGTGCTCTTGATTTGCAAGCTAAAGCTCATTCGTCCACCTTTTCTCGCCGATTTGTGATTTAAAAAAAAAACTTTTTTCCTTCATTCAGGAATTGTTGTATGCCGTGTGACCAGGCCATTAGCATTGTCATTAAGGTGAAGATCAGGAAGAACACAGACCTGACATACTGATTAAACTGATAAAGGACAAGCCACCTACTGTTACACTGTGGTGCAGGAAGTTAATAAAAGTCCTTCCTCAAGAGTGACTCAGTGCTTTTTTGAAAGTCAGCAAAATATACTTCATTAAAACACAGTCTCCTTTGTTTGTTTTTACTTTCTGTACCTGGGGATCTGACCTGGATGTTGCAAAGAGTCATACAGTGCAACATCTGCATAGGAAACACTGTCTTATGTTAGTCCACTCAGATGCCCGCATTTTGGACCACATTTGCATGTTACAGCAGAATGTGTCTGTCTATTGAAATTCAATTATTTAAAACAATAACTCTTTAAAATAACTACTCCTTTGGCACACCACAGTAAAACTAGCTAAACAGGCAAATACTGGGGAGAGCTGACATTTGCCGTTTGGTATTTTGGGCCAAGGATGAAGGCAGCGAAACGGAAAGTTGACAGGACTAATATTTTTGGAGAAATTAGGGATATTAGGTAACAACAATGAACAATGGACGTTGACACCACCATTAATCAGTTCCTGGTAACCACACAAGCTCTGAACAAAGGAAATATCTCAACCTTGCCAGTTGTAAAACATGACATCAGCTTAATGTGCCAAATAATAAATACAATTATTCACAAAGCTTTCTCAATTTAATTTCCTGTACTTTCAGTTAAAATCATTATAGAAAATTTACGTAATTTATTACCACCCTTGAACAAATGTCGGCTACCCATTTTATAAACACTACCCAATCTAATGCCAGTGGATCCCTATGGGCAATGTGCTAGTACATATATATATATTGCAAGGTCTCCCACTTAGAAATCATTGAGGGGTCTGAAATTTTCATCTTAGGTGCATGTCCACAGTGAGAGACATAATCTAAAAAATAAAATCACAATGTATGATTTTTTTAAATAATTTATTTGTATGTTACTGCTGCAAATAAGTATTTCAACACCTGTGAAAATCAATGTTAATATTTGGTACAGTAGCCTTTGTTTCCAGTTACAGAGGTCAAACGTTTCCTGTAGTTTTTCACCAGGTTTGCACACACTGCAGCAGAGATTTTGGCCCATTCCTCCAAACAGATCTTTTCTAGATCAGCCAAGTTACTGGGCTGTCGCTGAGAAACACAGAGTTTGAGCTCCCTCCAAAGATTTTCTATTGGGTTTAGGTCTGGAGACTGGCTAGGCCACTCCAGAACCTTGATATGCTTCTTACGGAGCCACTCCTTGGTTATCCTGGCTGTGTGCTTCGGGTCATTGTCATGTTGGAAGACCCATCCACGACCTATCTTCAATGCTCTAACTGAGGGAAGGAGGTTGTTACCCAAAATCTCGCAATACATGGCCCTGGTCATCCTCTCCTTAATACAGTGCAGTCGTCCTGTCCCATGTGCAGAAAAACACCCCAAAGCATGATCCTTCCACCCCCATGCTTCACAGTAGGGACGGTGTTTTTGGGATGTACTCAGCATTCTTCTTCCTCCAACCACGGCAAGTGGAATTAAGACCAAAAAGTTCTATTTTGGTCTCATCTGACCACATAACTTTCTCCCATGACTCCTCTGGATCATCCAAATGGTCATGGGCAAACTTAAGACGGGCCTGGAAGTGTGGTGATATAAGCAGGGGAACCTCGTTCCATGCATGATTTTAACCCATGACGTCTTAGTGTAACAGTGGTGCCAGCTCTCTTCAGGTCATTGACCAGCTCCTCCCGTGCAGTTCTGGGCTGATTCCTCACCTTTCTTAGGATCACTGATACGCCACGAGGTGGGATCTTGCATGTAGCCCCAGTCCAAGGGAGACTGACAGTCATGTTTAGCTTCTTCCATTTTCTAATAATTGCTCCAACAGTTGATCTTTTTTCACCAAGCTGCTTGGCAATTGCCACGTAGCCCTTTCCAGCCTTGTGGAGGTCTACAATTTTGTCTCTGGTGTCTTTGGACAGCTCTTTGGTCTTAGCCGTGTTAGTAGTTGGAGTCTTACTGATTGTGTGGGGTGGACAGGTGTCTTTATGCAGCTAACGACCTCAAATAGGTGCTTCTGATTTGGAATAATAAGTGGAGTGGAGGTGGACTTTTTAGAGGCAGACTAACAGGTCTTTGAGGGCCAGAATTTTTGCTGATTGGCAGGTGTTGAAATACTTATTTGCAGCAGTAACATGCAAATAAATTATTAAAAAAATCATACATTGTGATTTCCAGATTTTTTTTTTTGGATTATGTCTCTCACAGTGGACATGCACCTGAGATGAAAATTTCAGATCCCTCCATGATTTCTAAAATCACAGGGTATTCAAATACTTATTAATTTTACTTAAATAATTTTCCTCACTGTATATCTATATCTCTATCTATCTATATATATATATATATATATATATATATATATATATATATATATATATATATATATATATATATATATATATATATATATATGAGGTCTGTTAGAAAAGTATCCAACCTTTTTTTTTTTTTGCAAAAACCTGATGATTTGAATCAAGCGTGCTTGCATGAGCCAACCTTGAACCTTCGTGCGCATGTGTGAATTTTTTTGCCCACCTCTTCCACAATTTCTTGGATAGTCACACGACTGAAAAGCCGTCTGAATCTTCCGAATGGTTTCCACCTGGCTGTTGCCCAGTTTCTGGCAAAATTTGATGCAGTTGCGTTGCTCCAGTTGTTCCGTCATTTTCCTTGCAATGAAAAACCACCGAGAGCACTAAACACGACCTCACACAAATGCTGCTTGCCAGCAAATGACGCAATCGACAGGCATGAAAAAATTCACGCATGCGCACGAAGGTTCAAGGTTGGCTCATGCAAGCACACTTGATTCAAATCCATCAGGTTTTTGCAAAAAATAAAAAGATCGGATACTTTTCTAACAGACCTCGTATATATATATATATATATATGTGTGTGTGTGTGTGTGTGTGTGTGCGTGTTTCAAAGAAGGCTTAATTTTAATTTCAATCTTTACATAACATCCCTTTCCCAAATCACGTTGATATTAATAAGTCAATTATATGACTATTGTATAAAAAAATGCCTCAAAAAAGAAATGCCTGAAATAAAACCATAATTTGCTTATCCTGACAGTCACTGGACCCAAGCCTTCCAAATGAGATGTGACATGGTATGAATGTACATGAATTATTCACAAAAAACCCTCATTAATACCTTCGATCAGACTTGAGTTTCAGACACACATCTGCACCACATAGCTGAATACCACAGAGCTATTACAAAAATCACACTTTAAATACAGAACACACTGTATAAAAGGTAATGAAAAGTCTAAATTAAAACCTTTTATTAAACCCTTTGTAATGTTCAAGTGCAAAAATCGGATTATTAGCAAAATGCATCTCCTTGGTTCCTTTCAGTTTAGATGTTGAAATGGAGTGATCAGAGTGCAGCGGATGGAAGAGAAAGCATTTGACATTTACTGCAGGTCATTAAGACTGGCTTTTTTATTACTGTGCAGATATCTATCAAGAGGTGCACAGCTTCACACCATTCTCTGGAACGTGATGTGTGAAAATTATCAGAAGAAAGCTAATTACATCCTTATTATTGTTTTGCAAGCGGGGGGGAACTTGGTTCTGTTTCGATCTTCCATCCCTCCCACCCCTGATGACAAAGCAGAGTCATTGCACAGGGTCAGGCTATGCCTCTAGCTGAGATCCTGATAAAACTGTGCACCTCTGTGATACATTAACTGAGTGTTAATTTCTAGTTCAAGGTTGCTGCATCAAATTTTAGCAGAGCATCAACTGTGATTATGTTATTTCCTTCTTTATTTAATTTTTTTAAACAAGCTTTGAGTTTACAAAGTCAAAGAACAAGGGACAAGGATGGAGTTTGGGGCAGAAAAACAACACTGCAGTGAAATGTTGCATCCTAACATCATTCATTACATGACTGGCTGTCAACAGCTACAAGCATTAAAGTGATTTTTAAACAAGCAATCAACTGGCCAGACAAGGCTTTTTTTTTTAGATATGCCCTTATGGAAAGACCTTGGCACAGCATATGGTGTGATGTAACACATAAAAAAGGCATTAAAATATCATCAGTACCATCATGAGGTGGTACCATCATTATTTTACTGCTAACAAGTCTATTCGATGTTGCATTAATGGCAGCAGTCAATAAAAAAAAAATTGTCAGAGACCAAGCTAGATTTAAGCAAGTGCACGTAGGTTTTTGCATGGAATCCAAAGCTATGAAGCAGCAGACTGTGCCACTTGTAAATAAGTAGTCTTGGTATATTAACCTCATGTGCATCAAAGAATGATTGTTAATTCCATGAAAAACTCAGAAAAACCAGTCATTAAAAAAGCATAACTATCTTGATAAATAACACAGCAATCACAGCTAAGGAGCTTCCAGTTGGACTGACATACTGCTTCCTATGTAACAGAGCATCTATCGATATTTGAAACGTTGAGAAGTCCTGTCAATAACTATGGAACCAACTGCTAAAATAATAAAGATACACAAATGTGTTCAACTCTTTGAAAAGGTCTGTCTGAAGTTACAAGCCTTCCTCTGCTTGTCCACACCAATCAATGATGTGATGTGATCAAACTACAAATGCACTTGATTTGAAATCGAAAGAACTGCAATAAAACAGATGGCGTTCCTGCCAATTTGTGACTATTTGTTACTTAAGAGTTTATCTCACACTAGAATTACTTACCTCCACCCACACGTCTGCTGGTACAACACCTGCATTCAAATAACCACAACTGCATTATTCTTTTTTAAAACACAGCTTTGTAAAAGTTGTTTTTAATGTACATACTTGGGGCCACAACACTTCCAACTCAACATAACACATGCTAATGCGGAATAAACCTGCATCAATTCAACAACCGGTAGTTGCATGAAAAAGATCTTGCAAATTGAAAAATGCTTGAAAAGATGGAAAATTGAAACAACTTACAGCACATGTACGTAATAATTTAATTTGATTACATGTCTGGTACAAATGCAACATTTTTACAACACAACAGAAGTAGTAACAACAACAGAAATACAACACAAACAGCTTCTGCCCAGAGGAGTTTAACTTGACTTCTACTCAAGAGTAAATTGTACATAAAATAATAAAACTTGAAATGATAGCTAAGGTAGGAGTATTACAATGAATAAAGTAAATAAATAAACTTGCTCAGCTCTGCCGACCAGAAAGCTATAAACAGATGAGTGCCACAATGCACTGAATGGCATAATACGAGGTCTGTTAGATAATAAACTGACCCTTTTATTATTATTTTTTTAACTATATGGATTTGAATGACGTGCGATTACACCAATCATGCTTGAACCCTCGTGTGCATGCGTGAGTTTTTTCACGCGTCGGTGATGTCATTTCCCTGTGGGCAGGCCTTGAGTGAGATGTGGTCCCACCCTCTTGGCTGAATTCCTTTGTTTCACACGCTGCTCGAGACGACGCGCATTGCTTTATCAAAATTTTTTCTGGACCTGTGAGGAATATCCGAGTGGACACTATTCGAGAAATTAAGCTGGTTTTCAGTGAAAAGTTTAACGGCTGATGAGAGATTATGGGGTGTTTCTGTCGGTGTAAGGACTTCCCACAGTGCGGGACGTCCTGCAGCACTTCCAGGCGCCGTCGTCGGCCTGTTTCGACCTGAAAACATCCTAATTTAAGGCTTAATTCACCCAGGACGTTGTGAGAGAACAGAGAAGATTCAGAAGAGGCCGGCATGAGGACTTTATGCGGACATTCCACTGTTTAAGGACATTTTGTAATGAAAGACGTGCGAACAAATTCGCTGAGTCGTTTCTGACGACTCGGCGAATCTGTGTGCGCCGCGACAGGAAAAACACCTCCGTGTTGAAAACCATTTGTAAAATTCAGGCGGCTTTTGATGGCTTTCAACAAGTGAGTAACTGAGAAATTGTTTAACAACTTGGGCATGTTCCAACTTGCCCGTTAAGGTTTCCAACGGAGGTGTTTTTCCTGTCGCGACCCCCCGCGGTCGGGTCCAGCCCGACATGTGACTCTGCCCGCACGTTCTTTCATTACAAAATGTCCGTTAACAATGGAATGTCCAAATAAACTCCTCATGCCAACTTCTTCTGAAAGTTCTCTGATGACTTACTGGGTCAACAGAGCCTGAAATGTGGAAGTTTTCCACTTGAAATGGCGAGACGCTGCCGCCTCGAAGCGCAGATCGCCGTCAGGCGCCATGGGCTGTCCTTACGGCGACACTACCAGACCAAAATCTCTCGAAAACCAGGTGAATTTATCAAATGGTGTCCACTCAGTTGTGCCTTACAGTTTTGAAAAAAATTTGATCAAACAAAGCAGCAGTCTCTGAGCCATTCCTAAACAATGAAAAAATCGACGAGAGGGTGGGCCACTCCTCACTCAAAGACTGCCCACAGGCGAATGACGTAACCGACAGGCGTGAAAAAACTCTCGCATGCCCACGAGGGTTCAAGCATGTCTGATATAATCACACGTGATTCAAATCCATATGGTTTTTGAAAAAAATAATAAGGTCGGATACTTTTCTAATAGACCTCATATATGTATGTATGTAATTTAAAGTGCATATCACTAGTATCATATAGTAAATAAAATGTCAAATGAGCCAACTGTTTTAAATAAATTAGGAATTATGAAAATACTGATGTATTACATTTTATTTGGGCTTAGTGGTTAGCACTGTTGCCTCACAGCGGGAGGTCATGGGTTCAGTTCCCACCTGTGGCCTTTCTGTGTGGAGTTTGCATGTTCTCACCGTGTTTGCGTGGGTTTCCTCCGGGTGTGCCAGTTTCCTTCAACATCCAAAGACATGCGGGTTAGATGGAATTGAGTCTTTACATTGTTCGTAGGTGTGCAAGTGGGTTTGAATGTGCTTGTTTGTCTGTTTGTGGCCCTGTGACAGACTGGCGTCCTGTCCTGGGTGTACCCCGCCTCGCGCTCTATGACTGCTGGGATGGGCTCCAGCCCTCCGTGACCCTTAATTGGACTAAGCGGTTGAAGATGAGTGTGTGTGTGTGTACATTTTATTTTGGGTGCCATATGCCTTGAGAAATTAAGTCATTAACATGGGGAATTTAGTTTAACTTCACCTGCTGCTGATAAACGCTGAGAAACATTACGCTGTGAGAAAGGTGGACTTCAGTGAAATCATCTTGGGCAATGCCTATCTAGACCCTTTGCTGAAATAAATGGAGAAAAACAATTTTTTTTGCAGTTTGAAATTAGTGTTTTGTCGACTTTGACAGTGAATACGTCCAAAATGGTGAACAGTTGTGTTTTGAAAGGATGCAGCAACACCACTTGTGAAGTTTATTAAGTGGACAATTTTACATTTTTCCACTTTTGAGGAGGAAAGTGGAAGGTTTTTTTTTTCTTTGTAAGTGCCTCTCGGACAGACAGCAGAAGTGAAGCTGAGCACAGTGTGAGAATGGTCTTCAAAACATGGATCTAACCACAGATTTTATCCTTTGTATTCATGTGGCCAGAAGAACTCTAACAAAGCATGCTGTCTCTCCGGAAAGTATGGAATTGGTCATGTTTGTGGTTCATGCTGGCACATTGCGTCATGCTAAGTTAAGGTGTTACATGTGGGACATCGGTGAGTATCGCTGAGTAAACCACATCTGTGATCATGGAGAGAACGTGACAACGGTGCTCACTGTTAACAGGAGAGCTGTGGCATGAACCTGTTTCCAGATGTTTTTGTTATTGGCTAAGCAGAGCTAAACCTACAGCTAAGCTAAATTAAGCAAAGCTACCGGGAGCCTTGGCAAATCTGGAGAAAGGATGCGGTTTACTCTGGACAAAGGAGTGAAATCAGCGACACCGCTTTCAGAGTATGTAATAATTATTATTCAGTGTTAGATATATTTCTGTGTTTAATTATGGTTTTCTTTATTTGTTTTTTGTATTTCTTTTGGTATTAAGGTAGTTATTATATTTAGGGTTATATTTTTAGTTTCATTCTTATTCTCACTTTCCTTTGTTCTTTCTTGGTATGTGCATGTAGAACTGGATTTAACCGGTTTGTACCACTTAGGATAAAGAGATGTTGTGTGGGCCGCCAGAAGAGGAGGTACTGCTGGCCCACCGCCAGAGGGCACCCTGCCTGAAGTGCGGGCTTCAGGCACGAGAGGGCGCTGCCGCCACGGACACAGCCGGGGGTGACAGCTGTCATGAGATGATGAGTGACGTCATCTCCACCGGACGTCATCTCCACCTCGTTGCCGAGATATCCTCTACCTGTGAAGGTAATATTCTCTGCTGTATCCAAACTGTGACTTACGTCTGATCTGTTTTGCAGCCGTTTTTCCTGTGGTGCACTCTGCTGGGTTGGCGTTTAGTGAGAGAAGCGATGTCTTCACCTCTCACTCCTTCCAGATAAGTGATTTAACAGGAGCTGCACGAGTGTGTGATTAGAGGTGGAGGTGACTTTCCACCTTCTGACTATTTTTGTTACTGGGTGTGCACACACCCACATCTCACTGTTTGTGCTCCTCGCCAGCAGTACCAGATCCGACAGTCGAGGACGGTGATCACCTGGGAATTCGGGACTTGGCGGCTCCGGTATTCACCAGGTTCGGTGGCGGTGGAAATCGTGTGGTTCCGGCTCTTCTCAGGACAGACATCTTCTATCCTCTTCTTCTAGAAGCATGGTGTCTAACCAGATCGTTACTCTGGATGGCATTTCCCTGATCTCTAGTAATACTGTGAGAAATCTTGGAGTCATTTTTGATCAGGATATGTCATTCAAAGCGCATATTAAACAAATATGTAGGACTGCCTTTTTGCATTTACGCAATATCTCTAAAATCAGAAAGGTCTTGTCTCAGAGTGATGCTGAAAAATTAATTCATGCATTTATTTCCTCTAGGCTGGACTATTGTAATTCATTATTATCAGGTTGTCCTAAAAGTTCCCTAAAAAGCCTTCAGTTGGTTCAGAATGCTGCAGCTAGAGTACTGACGGGGACTAGCAGGAGAGAGCATATCTCACCCGTGTTGGCCTCTCTTCATTGGCTTCCTGTTAATTCTAGAATAGAATTTAAAATTCTTCTTCTTACTTATAAGGTTTTGAATAATCAGGTCCCATCTTATCTTAGGGACCTCGTAGTACCATATTACCCCATTAGAGCGCTTCGCTCTCAGACTGCAGGCTTACTTGTAGTTCCTAGGGTTTGTAAGAGTAGAATGGGAGGCAGAGCCTTCAGCTTTCAGGCTCCTCTCCTGTGGAACCAGCTCCCAATTCAGATCAGGGAGACAGATACCCTCTCTACTTTTAAGATTAGGCTTAAAACTTTCCTTTTCGCTAAGGGTTATAGTTAGGGCTGGATTAGGTGACCCTGGACCATCCCTTGGTTATGCTGCTTTAGACGTAGACTGTGGGGGGGTTCCCATGATGCACTGTTTCTTTCTCTTTTTGCTCCGTATGCATCACTCTGCATTTAATCATTAGTGATCGATCTCTGCCCCCCTTCACAGCATGTCTTTTTCCTGGTTCTTTCCCTCAGCCCCAACCAGTCTCAGCAGAAGACTGCCCCTCCCTGAGCCTGGTTCTGCTGGAGGTTTCTTCCTGTTAAAAGGGAGTTTTTCCTTCCCACTGTAGCCAAGTGCTTGCTCATAGGGGGTCGTTTTGACCGTTGGGGTTTTTCATAATTATTGTATGGCCTTGCCTTACAATATAGAGCGCCTTGGGGCAACTGTTTGTTGTGATTTGGCGCTATATAAGAAAAAAGTTGATTGATTGATTGATTGATCCTCGAGCCTGCCCACACATCACCTTTGTGTATTGACTGCTATCAGATTCTGTGATTGTCTGTATAATCGTTGTGCACATTCACAACATTAAATTGTTACCTTTTGGCTCATCTATTGACCGTTCATTTGCGCCCCCTGTTGTGGGACCATGTCCCTACACTTTCCCCAACAGGATATCTCGGCCAATGTCATGGATCCCGAGGGGCGTCAACCATCTGTTGGACAGCCAATGGAAGAGCAGGGTGCACAGGCGTCGGCTGGAGGCGTGATTGGCGAGTTGCAGCACATCCTCACCACCTTTACCGCTCGGATGGACCTGATGACCGAGCAAAACATCATCCTTAATCGCAGGATGGAGGCTCTCACCGCGCAGGTGGAAGCGCGTGCTCAGGGCGCTGCTGCAGCTCCTCCTCCTGCCGACCCGGTGCTGAATACAGACATTCCACTGGTCATTCAACGACCCCCCCACCATCCCCTGAAGCATACATAAGCCCCCAGAGCCGTACGGAGGTTGTGTGGAGACGTGCGCGGACTCTCTTATGCAGTGTTCGCTCGTCTTTGCACAGCATCCCGTGATGTACGCGTCTGACGCCAGCAAGGTGGCTTACGTGATTAATTTGCTTCGAGGTGAGGCACACGCTTGGGCTACAGCGCTTTGGGATCAAAGTTCACGGCTCCTTGCCTCTTATACTGGGTTTGTGAAGGAGCTCAGAACTGTTTTTGATCACCCTAACAGAGGCGAAACCGCGCCTACCGTGCTGCTGTCAATGAGACAGGGGCGCCGGAGCGCAGCCGAATATGCAGTCGACTTCCGCATCATGGCTGCGAGATCCGGCTGGAATATGATTGCGCTCCGCGCCGCCTTCATAAACGGACTGTCGTTGGTCCTGAAGGAGCACCTGGTGGCTAAGGAGGAACCGCGGGATTTGGCTGAGCTTATCGATTTGGTTATACGATTGGACAATCGGTTAGAAGAACGCCGACGGGAGCGAGGCGAAGGGCGTGGTCAGGCACAAGCCGTCCCTCTTCCTCCCGGGTCCGAAAGGGAGCCGTCTTCCCCACGCTCCACAGCCACAGCGCTCCGTGAGCTCCCCCTGCTGACGATGCTAGGGACACGAGCAGGGCCACATTATGACAGAAGAGGCTGGTCCGCGGGGAGTGCTTTGTCTGCGGCTTGAGTGAGCATCAGCAGAGAGACTGCCTCAAACGGTGAAAACACAAACGCCCGCCCTTACAGACTGGGCTGAGGGGGGGTCAAAACATTCACGTGGGTCATACACATCTTTCAACACGACTCCCAGTTACAATCCTGAGCGGGGATTCGGCCTCACTAACGCCCCCGCGACATTCCAAGCATTGGTAAACGACGTCTTGCGGGACTTCCTGCACCAATTCGTCTTCGTATATCTGGACGATATTCTCATCTTTTCTCCAGACCCTGAGACTCATGTCCAGCATGTACGTCAGGTCCTGCAGCGGTTGTTGGAGAACCGGCTGTTTGTGAAGGGTGAGAAGTGTGAGTTTCACCGCACCTCTTTGTCCTTCCTGGGGTTCATCATCTCCTCCAACTCCGTCTCTCTCCTGAACCGGCCAAGGTTGCGGCGGTGAGAGATTGGCCCCAACCAACAAGCCGTAGGAAGCTGCAACAGTTCCTCGGCTTTGCAAATTTCTACAGGAGGTTCATTAAGGGCTACAGTCAGGTAGTTAGCCCCTGACAGCCCTGACCTCTCCAAAAGTCCCCTTCACCTGGTCGGATCGGTGCGAAGCCGCGTTCAAGGAGTTGAAACGCCGGTTCTCGTCTGCACCAGTTCTGGTGCAGCCCGACTCTAGCCGCCAGTTTGTGGTTGAAGTGGACGCCTCTGACTCAGGGATAGGAGCCGTGCTATCCCAGAGCGGAGAGACCGATAAGGTTCTTCACCCGTGTGCCTACTTTTCTCGCAGGTTGACCCCGGCTGAACGGAACTATGACGTCGGCAATCGAGAACTCCAAAAATTGAGAACTCGAAAAACAGAGAGTGCCCTGTGAAAGCCCATTTGATCCCTCTAGAGGCAGGTGTTGGCAAAATTCCAGGTGACACACACAAACATCCAACACTGCTCGCTGGACACTTAGAAAAGGCGGGGCGATTCGTGCTCCTGGTATGAAAGTAGACAACAGGTGACCACATTTGACCTGTCTATGAAAAGTGTCAAAGTGCCCCATGATTGTGGCGTAACCTAGCAACACACAAGTGGCGTACCAGAATGTTGGTTCTCCCTTCAACACATGTGGCCTGCGTGTGCATTTCACTTGTACGCGTGTGTTGTGCCCCCTCCGCAACACATGTGGTGCGCGTCTGTTGCACCCCCCAACACATGTGGCATGCGTGTCTTTGCGCCCCCCCAAACTCCCCGCAACACATGTGACGTACGGGGGGAGGGGGTGCACACTTGCATGACATGCTGATATGTATGTTCAGACATGATCACATGGAGGCCGGCCAGCCACATCTGAGCGCACACAGCACAGCAAAGTGCCTGTCAGCTGATCGCCGACCAGCAACTCCCTGACAGCTAGGGCTCCAGCTATCAAATATTTTTGGAATTGAGTATTCTATCGATTATTTTATCGATTATTCCAGTAATCGGATAAAAGTACTTTTGTATTTTTAAACAATATCAGTAGTGGCAGGGCTCTCCCTAAGCAATGGCACAATGTCACTGTGCCATCATGTAGATTTTTAAGTTTAGAATGTTCCCTCTCTCTCTGTTTTCCCAGGTAATTATTTATTTTTTCACATTATTAAGTTTTGGAGCTTTGACAAACCATAAGCCCAGGCGCTCTGTGAAATCTTCAGTTTGCGGACAGGACATTTTTTTTTCTTATTGCACATTTCATTTTCAATTTTTATTACTGTGACTTATTTAGTGTTTAGTGTATATTTCTACATGTTGTACAGAGCAGACAAATCGAAGTCAAATTCCTTGTTTTCTGTGGATACTTGGCGAATAACAAAGCCTTTGAAAAAAACGGCTGTGGAGTGCAACATTTCCACAACAGCTGCACTGATAAATTAACTCTACAGCCTGTTGATAAAAACTCTAATCAAATCTGAAACAAGCATTTTTTAAATAGTTAAACATGATTAATTTAAAGTGCCCTTTAAATTAAATTAAATTTAAATTAAATTTCGCTTCATCTGCGGAGGCGGAGAGCAGCCAGTGGAGCAAACCACATTAAAAAATATATAAACACACTGCTTCACTTTAAATGCATAATAAGTCCATTTCAGACGATCCGCACAGACCCTTTCTCTTAAAAGGCTTTATTTTACTCAGCATGTGGCTTTGTAAACTTGTAGCATCGCCTGCTACATTGATTAGCGCTTACATTACTTATGGGCATGTTCTACGGTCTTCTTCTCGGTTTTCTGTGGGAGCGTTACAGTACCACCTACAGGCCTGGCATATGTACTACAGCTTCAAACGAAGCTTCGAGGCATAGAATTTGCCTTGAACATTTTTTATAATCGAATAATTCGAATTACTCGATTAATTGTTTCAGCCCTACTGACAGCTGGAAATGATGGCTCAGTGCACACGATGTGTTACATTACAAACACAGACATCACACAGATGCATGACAAACACATAATAATAGTATACATAGAATAAAAATCACAGAATGAAGGTGCAGAGAGTGAACTTTTTTCTGTGACCTGCCAGGGTCCACTGACAGAGGTGGGTGTGTCCCCCTGCGATGTGCAGCTGTTCAGATATCTGTGCTTGCAACTCATAGCTGGGGAACACCTGTACTGGCTTGTAGGATTTAACCTCACATAACTGTACTGTGAGGCGTGGATATTGGCATGCTGTCCTCAGGTGGGAATAAATTAAAACACATCGCCTCAGCTGACTGGCATGTTAGCGCACCCCAAGGCTGATGAATATCGTGCTATGCAGGAATTCACCCCACGGGATGCCCCTGCGAGGTGCGTGTCACTGCGGGATTTCCCCACATTGCAATAAAACACATATCACATTTGCAGCTGATCACTGCATGTTGGGCACGCCAAGCCGGCTGATGTGTTCACGATGTGAGAGCCCAGCTTTTTATGAGATGGGAGCCGGCCGGCTTGAGTGCATCAGGTAATTCATGTAAAACACAAAAAGGAAAACAGTAATCCACGTCATTTCATTACTTCCTGGTATACGTCTAGGCGGAGGCTAGATCCACTCTTTATAACAGGAATGAAGTATTATAAATTGTGGTGTTTTATTCATTTTTTGCTCCGCTGCTGTGTGTGTGATTTTCCACATGCTTGCACTGATTTTGTGCACACAAACACGAGCTTGCACAGAACCGTCATGGGAGTATCATGCACGCTGGTTCGACCGTGCGTCTCTCCCGACAGCAGGTGGAATGTTTCGTGGTTCCCCATTTTGTTTTTGGTTCACGGATTTTCTTCCGGTTTCTTCTGTATCTTTCGTGTTATGTGTGAAGGAGCCGTCAATATAATTCAACAGTAATTTAATGTTTTGGCTTCAGATTTGTATTACATTGAAATATTTTCACTGAATTTCAGCAACTGCTCCATTCTGAACATGAAAGAAGGGCTATGTGCGCCAGACAGCATTTTTTCACAAACCAAGGAACTGTGGGTCAGAGATATGATGCCAGACGTGGGACAGAGCCAGGATGGGCAGAGTGAACAGAGAGCGCAGGGCCTTGGAAGACTATCAGACCGTCTGTATAAAGGAATGCAGCTGCTATAAATACTATCTGCACACGTGCAACTGTTTGTATGTGCTACCATATATACTCTGTGTGTGTGTGTTCACGGGTATGCGTGTCTGGACTGAGTTCAGCTGAAACAGTCAGACAGTTTAATATAGCCACAGAGGCTCAGATGTATCAGAGTAGACAAAAAAGTTTATGATAAAGCCACAGTTTTATCTGCCAAATGCCCATGAAATGATATTCAAGACATTTTACTGAATGTCTTCATTCTACATTTAAAACAGAATGGAAAAGAATGCCAGGAGCACAATTGGCAAGGTCAGGTAGGAAATGTTCTGAAAATGTACTGGGGGGCAAAAAAACAAAACCCAAATGTAAAAGCATACAGTTCAATGGAGGACACTTCAAAAATAAATAAGCCTAATTTCTAACTAAGCCTAATTAAATATACTACCTTATTTTTCAAAGTATAAATTGTCCTGGAGTATAAAACAAACTTTTTCTTTCTGAATGTGGAATTCACTTTTTAATACAGCGTTTCCCCGGAGGGAAGTTTAACAATGGACAGGAACTCAATAGCACAAGTACACACCACAGTGTGTGCTGTTACTAACAAAAGGACTTTTAAACTCCAAAAATAAACAATGCAGTTGAATAAACATGCTGGACAAAATACTGGATGTCATTTGATGCAGTTTAGACAAAGGAATTATCAGCTGGACAGGCATTGAGATGTGATCCGTCAGCATGTGGTGTGTACCAAAAGGACTTTCAAATTCCAAAAATAAGCAAAACAGACAAATAAGTGTGTGATGAACTACATAATGGATGTTATTGATGCAGATGAATGCAGAGTACTAGTTTGAAACACTACAATAAAATTGTGAGTACTTCAAATTTTTTAAAATCACCCGTTTAATTTGGGATTTTTCTTCCAAACGGTGACTTGTTTTATTTTTCAATTCTTTTATTAGTATAATTTATATTACGGCTGAATGGATCCTTGTCATTTGATTGGTGCTTTGTATGTCAAGTGACATGGATTATTCGTCCCATTGTTGTCCACACAGCAGAGGTTAGCAGAGGTTAGCAGAGGTTGTCCACACAGCGCCGCTATGTGGACAACCTCTGCTATTACTGTGGACAGTCAGGACACTTGATTGCTGATTGTGAAGCCAGGGGTGCCACCGCGCGGTCAAGAACGGAGTTGCGGGTGAGTCTTTTGTTGATTCAGGTTCTGATGCAAATCTAATTTTATTTTCTCTCGCCAGGGACCTACACCTTAAGACGCATAAGATATCTCGTCCGCTGGTGGTACGTGCTGTGGACGGCCATGTACTGGGCCAAATAACTCACCGCACGCAATCTGTTAAATTGCAAATCTTTCAAACTCACGCAGAATCAATCAGTTTTCATATTATGGAAAATATGACTCACTCAATCATTCCGGGGCACCCCTGGCTACTAAGGCATGGGCCTAATTTTGACTGGGTTAAAGGGGAAATAATTTCATGGAGCCCGGCTTGTAATGACCATTGTTTGCAAAGCATCGAAGGCACCCCGCGGGGTTGTAATCCGGATCTCATTGGGGTACCTGAGTGCTATCATGACCTTGCCGCAGTGTTTAGCAAAGCTAGGGCCAAATCATTGCCGCCACACTGTGAATATGACTGCGCTATACAGCTTCTCCCCGGTGCGAGTCCGTCACGGGAAAAACTCTTCTCTTTGTCAGCACCAGAACATCACGCAATGAATACGTAATCCAGGAGTCCTTGGCGGCCGGTCTGATTCGACCCTTATCTTCACCCACGGGGGAAGGGTTCTTTTTTGTAGAAAAGAAAGATAAGACTCTTCGTCCTTGCATTGATTATCGCGGTCTGAATAACATTACTGTGAAAAACCGCTATCCATTGCCTCTAATCTCCTCTGCCTTTGAATTATTAGAAGGTGCAGCCATCTTTACCAAAATCGACCTCCGGAACGCATATCATCTAGTCCGGATTAGAGAAGGGGACGAGTGGAAGACGGCTTTTAATACTACATACGGACACTACAAATACTTAGTAATGCCGTTCGGACTGACAAATGCACCCGCCGTGTTCCAAAATCTTGTTAACGACGTGTTGCGGGGATTTCTGAACAGGTATGTGTTAGTGTACCTTGATGACATCCTTATTTTTTCTCCTGATTTGGCTACTCACACCCAACATGTTCGCTCGGTCTTGCAGACACTGCTCCAGAATAATCTTTATGTGAAATGTGAGTTCCATAAACCCACTGTATCCTTCTTAGGATTCATAATTTCGAAAGGGGAAATCAGGATGGACCCAGAGAAGATCTCTGCAGTACATGACTAGGCTGTACCCACATCCAGTAAGGATTTATAATGGTTTTTGGGGTTCGCAAATTTTTATCGAAAATTTGTTCGGAACTTCAGTACGATCGCAGCTCCTTTGCATAACGCCACCTCGTCACACAGGCCGTTTGCGTGGACACTGGAGTGTGACGAGGCATTCAAACACCTAAAGAATCATTTTACCACGGCTCCCGTGCTGCTCCTCCCTGACTCCGCTCGACAGTTCGTGGTTGAGGTCGATGCCTCTAATGTGGGAGTAGGGGCGGTCCTGTCCCAGAGAGGCACCTCTGATAATAGGCTTCATCCGTGTGCCTTCTTGTCAAAGAAGCTGTCCGCAGCAGAGCGCAATTATGGCATCAGCGACCGCGAACTGCTGGTGGTAAAAGTGGCCTTGGAGGAGTGGCGGCACTGGTTGGAGGGAGCACAGCTACCTTTCATCGTCTACACTGACCACAAGAATCTGGAATACCTTAAAACCACTAGACGACTCAATTCGCATCAAGCTCGTTGGGCCATATTTTTTAGTCGTTTTAATTTTATCCTGTCCTATTGTTCAGGCACAAAGAACGGTAAGCCGGATGCACTTTCCCGTCAGGAAGACTCAGTAGAAGAGACCGCGGATCTGGATACCATTCTTCCCAAAACATGTTTTGTTGCGGCGCTCACCTGAGATATTGAATCTAAAATACGGTCCGCATTAGGTGATGCACCGGTTCCCGCGGGTTGTCCACAAGACAAGCTCTTCGTTCTGGTTTCCCTTAGAGGGGAGACTATTAGGTGGTGCCATGACAACCGCATATATTGTCATCCTGGTCTTAAGAAGACCCTGTACATAGTACAACAAAGATTCTGGTGGCCTGGGCTCATGAGGGATGTCACTGATTATGTCTCTACCTGCCAAGTATGTGCCATGCACAAATCGTCTAACCGTCCGCCGGCTGGTGCCTTATTTCCGTTGCCGGTTCCGACTCGCCCATGGACCCACATCACGTTAGACTTTGTGACAGGTTCTCCACCTTCAGGGGGGTGCACTGTTGTGCTGACTGTGGTAGATTGTCTTTCCAAGATGGTTCATTTCATACCGTTGAAAAAATTACCCGCCAAGGAAACGGCTGAAGTTATGCTTAACCATGTTTTTAATTACACGGTTTGCCGCAAGATATAGTTTCTGACTGGGGTCCACAGTTTGTATCTCATTTTTGGAGGGAGTTCTGCCGTCTCCTCAGGGTGACAAGTAGTCTTACTTCGGGCTATCATCCACAGGCCAATTGGCAAATGGAACGGCTTAACCAAGAACTAGAAAAGGGGCTCCGAATTCTCGCATCTCGCCATCCCGCATCATGGTCTAAACAGCTTCCATGGATCGAACTGGCTCATAATAGTTTGCCTTCAAGTTCCACCGGTTACGCCCCGTTTCATGTTGTTTTTGGTCACCAACCCACGCCGTTTCCCTCTATTAACCTCGACTCCACGGTTCCCTCCGCCCTTAGTTTGATTCTTTGTTGCCAGCGGACCTGGGACCGGGCTCGTGTGGCTTTGTTACATTCCTCGATGGCGTACAAGTCCGCAGCTGATCGTCATCAGTCAGCAGCCCTGTCTTACTCTCCAGGCCAGAGGGTTTGGCTATCAACGCGCCACCTTGTCCTTAGGGGCATGCCGAAAAAGTTGGGCCCCAGGTTTGTTGGTCCCTTCCCTGTGTCCAAGGTCATTAATCCAGTTTCTGTTCATCTCCGCTTCCCCCGGTCCATGCGTGTTCACCCTACGTTTCATGTCAGTCAGGTTAAACCCATCCGGTCCAGTGCGCTGTGCCCTCCTGCCGTCCTCCCGCCGCCTGCCCGGTATGTGGATGGTGGCCCCATTTTTTCGGTGCGCCGGCTTTCGGCTTCTCGCCATTGCGGTTTCCAGTATTTGGTTGCTTGGGAGGGGTACAGCCCCGAGGAGCGGTCGTGGATTCCCTCCTGTTTTGTTTTGGACCCTGGTCTGGTCTGCGACTTCCATGCTGCTCATCCCTCTTCCCTTGGGCCGCCGGGGGTTGACCGTGGCGGGGTGGGTACTAGCAGGGTCTGACGGGGGGGTTTGGTTTTCTGCTTTGTTTCTGCTTAGCTTTGCCTTTTTCCTTTTTGTTCATGTATGCTTTTCTTTGTGTTCCTTTTCTTGTGGGGGTGTGTCTGCTGCTTTCTTGCACTCAGTCTCTGGCCACGCCCTGTTTCCGGTCCTCTCCATGCACACCTGTCCTGGATGCTCCCGGGAGTATATATGCTCACTGCTTGTGTCTGTTCCTCGCCAGATTGATGCATCCTGTGCCTTCTTTCCAGCTCGAGTTCGTGTTTCCTAGTCCTGCCTGCTTTTGTGTGTTCTCGACCTCCTGCCTGCCTGTTACGACTACGACTAAGCCTGATGATCATTGTACTGCTGCTGTGTATTTTGGACTGCCTTCCCGTGTACTGACCACTGCTTCCCACATTAAAACCTGTCTGCAACCAGAGCTGTCTGTGTGAGCCCTGCATTTGTGTCCATCCATTCCAGCCTGTCACTTATGTGCCAGAAAATACAGTAATTATGAGTTAACTGCAAAGCAACAAAAGTTGCTTTGTTTGTCCATTTACTGTTTGTATTTAAAGTTTATGCATTAATGTTTAAAAAGCATCAGAAACCAAATTATAGTTTCAGTCTAGTCCTATTTTTAAGATGACAGGAATATATCCTTAAACCTGTTCCCATAAAGTGACAGAAAAAGAAGGAAACATAAGATATCATGCAAAAAGGTTTGCCAAGCTAGGACTTGAACTACAGACGCTCTGTTTATGGTTACCAGGATCACCCTGGTTTATTATTTGTTTTTAAAGAATGCTTTACATTTGGAAGACAGGGCTATTTTTTGACCTCTATCTGTGGTGACTTAATCATCAATGGATTTCTCTTCATGTCTGGACATAATTTGACATTTAGACTGGATATAATTTAATACATATATGTACAAAACCCCAAACATTATGGTTTTCTTTACTCCCAACCTGCCATGTACATACAGGACATGTAATTAAACCTCAGTCTACTCTGTAACCTAATTACAACACTTATTGTATTTCTGTAAATTGAAAGATGGCCCAATTTTTATTATTCTCAATATCTAAAATTTATTTATTTAATTTTTTGTGGGAGTGGGGGACACAACTACAATGACCTCACATTTCTATTTTGCTAATTTGATATGAACCAACATTAGGTCTACATAAATCAACACAGGCAGGCAAACAAACAAGAAAACTACAAATTGTGGCTCAGTGAAGAAATGATAAACTGTCCATAAAATACTTTAAAAAGAAAGACTTGTATTCAAGTTTTAAGAATATGTACGTTTAGGGTAAATGCATACTGCTACAAATGCACAAGCAGCACTTGTGCTGAGATGTGCAGCGCATGTGTGTTTGAGTATCACTGACTGTAAGTGACATCTAACCAATGTTAGGCTAAAGTGTAGCAGTAGTCTTCAGGCACAGTTCTCTTGATTTATATCTGGTTCAAGGCAGGCTGAATGGGTCCATTGTCTGGTGCTGTCAAAGAGATTCGACTGTTCTCTGCTCAGTTCAGCTGTGGCCTGCGGCAGGTTTTCTCAGTCACAATGGCTTGTGAAGTGGAGATCTCTTCAACGAGTGGCCAGTCGCTGAAGTGCTGTTGCATCTCTGGGATGAGGGTGATTCAATCAGTAAGCCTCAAAATCTGAAGTTTTATGATGTTGGGCTCATTTATTATAAATTTCTTTCTCCTACTCAGGTTCACATGCACTGCTGCCAAATCCATGACACAATAAAGCAAAAGCCTGAGGTCCATCAAGAAACAGGAAACAGCTGTATGAGGATTCAAACAGAGTTTCAAGTGAATGACTTTAAGTGTGGCTGGGAAGTTGTGGAAACATGGAGAGGAAAAGTGCACGACAGAGCTGCGCACTTATGATTCAAATTTATCACTACTCTGCCACGTGCAGTGCTATTACAATGAAAATGAAATATTTTAATGGACAAAATGTTGTTAAAACAGCCACTGCACTGAATAATAAGGTATCCGAAAAGGACATAAATGAAAACAGTGAGATACAAAGAAAGTCATTGAAGTTAATGAAAACAAACTAAGCAACATTTTCCTGACAATAAAGCCTGTTTAAAAGACTTCAAATGGCTTTAAAACGACCAAAGTACCTGCATCAGAAAGAAGAAAATGCAAAACATTGTGTAGCATACTTCAAACTGGACTCCACACGGCTGGTGACACAACTGATTTAACATCCCATTCATCAGTATCTATTCAACTGAGCAGGATAATATTGACTGACTGCAGGCGATCTGTAATGTCCTGTTGAATGAGGTCTGGCTTAAAACTGCCATTTTCAATCACCACAGACTATTCCTTATCGAAACCATCCTTTTTCTTGGCAAGAAGACAGAAAAACTGAAAGTGAGAGGGCTCAGGTGTACCCATGAATTTCCTGCAAACATCACCTCCCAAAAGTCTGCAGAGCTTAGGTGAAAATAAATAAACAAGTCCTGACAAAATAAACAAGAGCAGACTGAAGAATTTAGGCTTGGCAACTGGATGCAGCCTTGTAAACAATATTTCATAAAATTGCTGTAAACTGTGGAGTGCATTCAAGTGCAGCATGTAGTGGCTAGGGTAAACTGAATATATTTGGTTCTTCTCAGTGCCAGAAGTCCACTTAAAAGCTTCATGTTATTTCTGTCAAACAGTCACGTGCTGACTGAGGCCAGCAAATGAAGACTCAGGAAGAGGCATACAGATCCAGGTTTTCCATTAACCAAGGCAGTACTGACATAGTTTGACAGTATTTGCAGAGCACAGGCCAAACTGCATCTTAAGTATAACTGCCAACAATACATATCTCTAATTTTGGTTTTAAAACAAACAACAACAAAAAAACACAAGTCAAGCAATGGGAGCATACACTGGTGCCAGATGTCATTGCATCCACCACAATACAGGCCCTGCATAGGACGGCAATCACCCAGGCAGACGATTTCAATTTAAATTTCAAATTATTTTCATTTATATAGCGCCAAATCACAACAGAGTTGCCTCAAGGCATTTCACACAAGTAAGGTCTAACCTTACCAACCCCCAGAGCAACAGTGGCAAGGAAAAACACCCTCTGAGGAAGAAACCTCAAGCAGACCAGACTGAAAGGGGTGACCCTCTGCTTGGGCTATGCTACCAACACAAATTACAAAACAATTCACAAAACGAATATACAGGAAATGTTGCCGGTGCACAGGACGGTTTCTGGAACAGATACCACTTCCATCTGTGGATGGAGCCACACCTCAAACAGAGAGAAAAGAAAAAAAAGCAGAATCAAACATCAGAAAGACAAATACAGTGTAATTTGTCAGCATTAAACAACAAGTAAAACAGAAGAAATACTAAGGTGATCGCTGCCCACTAGTCCTAAGCTTCACTAAAAGACAGAATTTAGATAAAGCTGAGCACGTTCTGTTTCTTAATAAAATGAATTAAAAGAGTTAAAAGCATAGAAATGTACTATACCAGTATGCTAGCCATACGAAAGGGAAAATAAGTGCGTCTTAAGTCTGGACTTGAAAGTCTCTACAGAATCTGACTACTTTATTGACGCAGGGGATCATTCCACAGAACGGGCACGATAAGAGAAAGCTCTGTGACCCATAGAATTTTTATTCACCCTGGGGACACAAAGTAGTCCTGCACCTTGAGAACGCAAAGCCCAGGCCGGTACGTAGAGTTTAATTAGGTCAGCTAGGTAGGGAGGTGCCAGTCCATGAATAACTTTATAGGTTAGTAGCAGAACCTTAAAATCTGATCTCACTGGGACAGGAACCAAGTGAAGAGATGCCAAAATGGGTGTAATGTGGTCAAACTTTCTGCTTCAGGTCAAAACTCTGGCAGCAGTATTTTGAACCAATTGGAGACCCCTAATGCTGGACTGTGGTAAACCAGAAAATAGAATACTGCAGTAGTCCAATCTAGAAGAGACAAATGCATGAATCAGGATCTCAGCTTCAGCCATAGACAGGATGGGACGAATCTTCGCTATATTTCACAGGTGGAAGAAAGCAGTCAGAGTAATATTTCTAATGTGGAGGTCAAAGGACAATGCAGGATCAAAAATTACCCCAAGGTTCCTACAGTAGATGGATCGCAGACAATAATCCATCTACTGTAGCATAGTGAAGCGTGGGTGTACTGAGGTATTTAAGGTGCTGGATCATGCACAGAGGAGCATGTCACATGGCGAAATGTTGTAGCAGATGGTCCCTCACAATTCAAGTGATAGTCCTCATCTGATTCTTCCTTAATAACTGCTTGTTTGACACAAAGGCATTCCAGCAATACCCAAAGATCCTTCAAAGAGATGCAACTTTATGTCACTGGTTAGCATCTAAGTGTCACAAAATAGAGTAACACATGAATATTTGGGACCCTAAAGACTGCGATTTTCATTCCCCTGCAAAGATATCGAACCAAACACCTCTCTCCAGCAACCTCTTGACTCCATAAGCTCTTCCCAAGCACACCTTCAGTTTCCTTCAGAAATGTCAGGGTATGAGTACATGAACATTTCTGAGTCACTGAGTATTTCTTGGACTTCAATTACATCAGTCGTTCAGAAATACAAACAGTAAGGCACTGTGTGGTAAACCTGTGTCAAGCAGGCAGTTCTAAAAACCTGCATGTCCATGCTGGAAGCCACCGAGACACAACAAATAATTGTTGGCTTCTGTGGGTATGAGTGGAGAAACTGGGAATAGTGCAACATTTATTTATTTATTTAAATTTTAATTTACATATAATCCCAACTTTTTCTGAGTTGTGGTTGTTTCTGTGTGTTGGGGAAGTGTCGTGACATGGACCCACAACAGGGGGCGTTAATGAAGGGACAATGGAATAGCCAAAAAGTAACAATTTAATGTTGTGAAGGTGCACAGCGTGATACAGACAGATACAAATATGTGTTATATCAATCCAACAAAAGGTGACGTGTGGCAGGCTCGAAGATAGGAGACGTCCGGTGAGAGAGAAGCCGGAACCCACACAAGCCTCACCACCAACGGACCTGAAGAACACCGGAGCCGCCAAGCCCTGCGCCCCAGGTGGCCACTGTCTTCAGCAGTCAGACCCGGTACTGCTGGCAGAAAACAGAAACAGTTCTGGATGAGTGTGAGTCCGCACACTCAGTAATCCCACAGTCTGTCTTCAGTTAAGGAGGGAGAACCTCCACCTCCACTCACACACTCGTGCAGCTCCTGAGTTAACCACTTATCTGAGTGGGGTGTGAGGCGAAGCCGTCGCAGTCCACACCAAACGCCAACTCCGCAGATAAGGCACACCACAGGAAAACGGCTGCAAAAAGAGATCAGACTAATACTCAAAGTTTAAGTCAGCAGAGAAAATTACCTGTATGGTAGACGATTTCTCGGCGAGGAGGTGGAGTTGCAGTCCGGTCTTTATAGTGGTGGTGATGGGTGACAGCTGGTGTTGATTGATGACAGCTGTCACCTCCAGCGGCTCCGACGCCCTCTCGGGCTTGGAGCCCGCACTCCAAGCAGGGCGCCATCTGGTGGTGGTGGGCCAGCAGTACCTCCTCTTCAGCGGCCCACACAACAGGTCCCCCCCTCAACGGGCTCCTCCTGGCGCCCGACCAGGTTTATCCGGGTGCCGGGCGTAGAAGTCGGCCAGGAGGGCCGGGTCCAGGATGAAGCCACACCCGGCGGCACCTCCTGAGGTGGGCCTGGACCGAGGGCACACCGACCTCACCCTCCACAAGCGGGAACAATGGGGGCTGATACCCCAAACACACCTTGAACGGGGAGAGGCCAGTGGCAGATGACACTTGGCTGTTGTGGGCGTACTCGATCCAGGCCAGATGGGTACTCCAGGCCGTCGGGTGCGCGGAGGTAACGCAACGGAGGGCCTGCTCCAACTCCTGGTTGGCCCGCTCTGCCTGTCTGTTCGTCTGGGGGTGATACCCGGACGAGAGACTCACGGTGGCCCCTAGTTCCTTGCAAAAACTCCTCCAGACCTGAGAGGAGAACTGAGGGCCACGGTCTGAGACGATGTCCGCTGGTATCCCATGCAGACGCACGACGTGGTGGACCAGGAGGTCTGCTGTCTCCTGGGCCGTAGGGAGCTTCAAGAGGGCCACGAAGTGGGCCGCCTTGGAGAAGCGGTCCACTGTCGTCAAGATGGTGGTGTGGCCCTGGGACGGCGGGAGGCCCGTGACAAAGTCCAGGCCGATGTGGGACCAGGGGTGATGAGGCACCGGTAGGGGTCGGAGGAGTCCTGAGGTCCTCTTGTGGTCTGCTTTGCCCCTGGCGCAGGTGGTGCAGGCCTGGACGTAGTCCCGGACGTCGGCTTCCATAGACGCCCACCAGAAGCGCTGCTGGACTACTGCCATGGTCCTACGCACTCCAGGATGACAGGAGAGTTTGGACCCATGGCAGAAGTCCAAAACCGCAGCTCTGGCCTCTGGTGGGACGTACAGCTTGTTCTTCGGGCCGGTCCCCGGGTTCGGGTTCCGTGCCAGGGCCTCCCGGACGGTCTTCTCCACGTCCCAGGTGAGGGTGGCCACGACAGTGGACTCGGGGATGATGGTTTCTGGGGGGTCTGACAGCTCGGCCCCGACTTCCTCTTCATGCACCCGGGACAGTGCATCCGACCGTTGGTTCTTGGTCCCGGGGCGGTACGTAATCTGGAAGACAAAGCGCCCGAAGAACAGTGACCAGCGGGCTTGCCTGGGGTTCAACCGCTTGGCGGTCCGGATGTACTCCAGGTTCCGATGGTCCGTGAAAACCGTGAAGGGCACCGTCGCTCCCTCCAACAGGTGTCTCCACTCTTCAAGAGCCTCCTTCACCGCCAAGAGTTCCCGATTGCCGACGTCATAATTCCTCTCAGCCGGGGTCAACCTGCGGGAAAAATAGGCACAAGGGTGGAGGACCTTATCGGACTCCCCGTTCTGGGACAGCACGGCTCCTATCCCTGAGTCAGAGGCATCCACTTCCACTGTGAACTGGCGAGTAGGATCGGGCTGCACCAGAACTGGCGCAGTCGAGAACCGGCGTTTCAACTCCCTAAACGCGGTTTCGCACCGATCCGACCAGGTGAAGACGACTTTAGTGGAGGTCAGGGCTGTCAGGGGGCTAACTACCTGACTGCAGCCCTTAATGAACCTCCTGTAGAAATTTGCAAAGCAGAGGAACTGTTGCAGTTTCCTACGGCTTGTTGGGTGGGGCCAATCTCTCACCACCGCAACCTGGGCCGGATCAGGGGCGACGGAGTTGGAGGAGATTATGAACCCCAGGAAGGACAAAGAAGTGCGGTGGAACTCGCACTTCTCGCCCTTCACAAACAGCCGGTTCTCCAACAACTGCTGTAGGACCTGACGTACATGCTTGACATGAGTCTCAGGGTCCGGAGAAAAGATGAGGATGTCGTCTAGATACATGAAGACAAACCGGTGCAGGAAGTCCCGCAAGACGTCATTAACCAAAGCTTGGAACGTCGCGGGGGCGTTTGTGAGGCCGAACGGCATGACCAGGTACTCAAAGTGACGTAAGGGGGTGTTAAATGCCGTCTTCCACTCGTCTCCCTTCCGGATCCGAACCAGGTGGTACGCATTCCTAAGATCAAGTTTGGTAAATATTTGGGCTCCATGTAGGGGCGTGAACACCGAATCCAACAGAGGTAACGGGTATCGGTTGCGAACCGTAATGTCGTTCAGCCCTCTGTAATCGATGCATGGACGGAGTCCGCCGTCCTTTTTACCCACAAAAAAGAAACCAGCACCCATCGGGGAGGTGGAGTTCTGGATCAACCCGGCAGCTAACGAGTCCCGGATGTTGGTCTCCATTGATTCGCGTTCCGGACATGAGAGGTTGTACAGCCTGCTGGACGGGTACTCAGCGCCCAGAATCAAATCGATGGCACAATCGTACGGTCGGTGCGGGGGAAGGGCGAGTGCCAGATCTTTGCTGAAGACGTCAGCAAGATCGTGGTACTCACATGGGCACCGCCGTCAGATTGGGCGGGACTTTGACCTCCTCCTTAGCTATCTCACCGGGTGGAACCGAGGATCCTAAACACTCCCGGTGGCAGGTTTCGCTCCACTGCGTCACAACCCCAGACGGCCAATCAATCCGGGGATTATGTTTCAACACCCATGGAAAACCCAAAATCACTCGGGAGGTAGAAGGTGTTACAAAAAACACTATCTCCTCCCTGTGATTCCCAGACACCACCAAAGTCACTGGCTGTGTCTGATGTGTGATTAATGGAAGAAGAGTGCCATCTAGTGCTCATACCTTCACAGGGGAAGGCAGAGCCACCAGAGGGAGCCCTACTTCCTTTGCCCATCTGCTGTCCAGCAGATTCCCTTCTGACCCCGTGTCTATAAGTGCTGGGGCGTGAAGGGTTAAATCCTCACAAAGGATTGTGACTGGGATTCGTGCTGATTTTCGGGGTTCCCCCGCGTGCGTGTTATGGCCCACCCTTAGCCCAGTTTCTAAGGACGGGCGTTGTAGTTTGACCGTTTGGGACAGTTCCTCTGTATATGACTGTTAGACCCACAGAAAAAACACTCCCCGCGGGCCTGCCTCCCTTGTCTGTCCTTTGATTTTATTTTGGCCCTGCTCGTGTCCATAGCTTCATCAGCAGGGGGAGCTGTAGCCACACGGGGCCCTCTGGCTGTGGAGCGTGGGGACGACGGCACCCTTTCGGACCCGGAAGGAAGAGGGACGGCCCGTGCCCGGTCACGCCCCCCGCCCTGCTCCCGACGGTGTTCCTCTAACCGGTTGTCTAAGCCAGTGATTCTCAACCGGGGTGCCATGATCGATCGTCAGGGGTGCCGTGGGTATTTTTCATATTCGCGATTATTTTTCATATTCGCGATTACCGTGAATTATTTATTTTATCCACAAAGCATAAAACGACTCAGAATCTGACGTCATTGTGCTGCAGCCTCGCTCTCGTCTTAAGGCGGGACAATAACAAGGAGGCTGACGGCCGATTAAAACAGTGCCGTCTCCTTCAAAAGCCGTCTAAAATGTGGAGCTGTCGGTGTGTGTGTCTGTGCCTGTGTGCGCGGAGTTAACAGGCTGCAGACTGCGAGGGAGAGGGTGGGTCAGGGAGGGGAGGGGGTGAGGGAGATTCCTGAATGCAGGCGCGACATGTTCAGTGCGCAGCGAGCGCGGAGCAGAGAGAGGATTTTAACCCAAGTGAACGGAAACATGAAGCTGCCTTTACTTCTCTCTGAACTTTCTCTAAAGGTGTGATTCTGCCGTTACCGTCCTGTTCACACCATGTGCGCGTTGTATGCTGAATTTATGAGATCATGAGATGAAATAAACGGTCAAATATATTTAAAAACATATTTAAAAAAATGAGAATATATGAATGAACTGAGAGCCACAAAAAAAAAAAGTTCAGACGCACAGATCACAAAAAACAGGTGAGAACGCTGAACTTTAACAGCTGTTATTTTCCAAAGGTATTTATTTGTTCAATCTTAAGCTTAATGTAGTGTTTAAGCACAAAACGTGACTGATGAGGAGAAACAATTTCAGAAATGCAACAGAAACAAACACAAATCAGAAAAAGTTGGGACTGTATGTAAAATGAAGATAAAAATAAAAATGTTGCACCATTCCCAGTTTCACTCACAGAAGCCAAACGTTCTTCCAGAGTTGTGTAATTATACTACAATAGTAGAATATAAAGAAGGGGAAAAAAAGAAAAAAAAAAATAGACAATATGTTCGTCAATCGCAATTATTTGTCTGACAATTAATCGTCTCCAGAAATTCCTAATCGTGACAGCCCTACTTGAGATCAGAGCGCAAAATGCTTGAGGATTTTCGAAATGCGATGTTTTCTGTATCGATTTTCTATTGCGATAATTGGGTTTTGCGCAAAACCACAGGTAATAGCATTATAATATTATTTTAGTTGGTGGTGTGCCGCAGGATTTTGTAAATATAAAAAGGGTGCCGCGGCTCAAAAAAGGTTGAAAAACACTGGTCTAAGCGTGTAACCAGGTCGACAAGCCCGTCAAAATCCCGAGATTCCTCCTTAGCCAGCAGGTGCTCCTTCAGGACCGGAGACAGTCCGTTTATGAAGGCGGCGCGGACTGCAACGGTATTCCAGCCGGACCTCGCAGCCGCGATGCGGAAGTCGACTGCATACTCGGCTGCACTCCGGCGCCCCTGTCGCATTGACAGTAGCATGCTCGAAGCAGTCTCGCCTCTGTTGGGATGAACAAAAACCTGTTTGAACTCCCTTACAAACCCAGCATATCACGTTAGGAGCCGTGAGTTCTGCTCCCAGAGCGCCGTAGCCCAGGCGCGTGCCTCTCCTCGAAGCAAATTGATGACATAAGCCACCCGGCTAGCGTCTGACGCGTACATGACGGGACGCTGTGCAAAGACGAGCGAGCACTGCATCAGGAAGTCCGCGCACGTCTCAACACAACCTCCGTACCTTTTCTCTTTGAAAGCCTGAGGAAAATGGGACGCTCAAGACATTGTTCAGAAGAACAGCGTAGTTTGATTAAAAAGTTGATTGGAGAGGGGAAAACTTATACGCAGGTGCAAAAAATTATAGGCTGTTCATCTACAGTGATCTCCAATGCTTTAAAATGGACAAAAAAAAAAAAAAAAACAGAGACGTGTGGAAGAAAATGGAAAACAACCATCAAAATGGATAGAAGAATAACCAGAATGGCAAAGGCTCACCCATTGATCAGTTCCAGGATGATCAAAGACAGTTTGGAGTTACCTGTAAGTGCTGTGACAGTTAGAAGACGCCTGTGTGAGGCTAATTTATTTGGAAGACTCCCCTGCAAAGTCCCCCTGTTAAATAAAAGACGTGCAAAAGAGGTTACAATTTGCCAAAGAACACATCAACTGGCCTAAAGAGAAATGGAGGAATATTTTGTGGACTGATGAGAGTAAAATTGTTCTTTTTGGTCCAAGGGCCGCAGACAGTTTGTGAGACGACCCCCAAACTCTGAATTCAAGCCACAGTTCACAGTGAAGACAGTGAAGCATGGTGGTGCAAGCATCATGATATGCGCATGTTTCTCCTACTGTTGGGCCTATATATCGCATACCAGGTATCATGGATCAGTTGGGATATGTCAAAATACTTGAAGAGGTCATGTTGCCTTATGCTGAAGAGGACATGCCCTTGAAATGGGTGTTTTAACAAGACAATGACCCCAAGCACACTAGTAAACAAGCAAAATGTTGGTTCCAAACCAACAAAATTAATGCCTCACAGACGTGAAGAAATCATGAAAAACTGTGGTTACACAACTAAATACTAGTTTAGTGATTCACAGAATTGCTAAAAAAGCAGTTTTAACATTAGTTTTGAGTTTGTAGCATCAACAACAGATACTACTATTATTGTGAACACCCCCTTTTCTACTTTTTTTTTTTACTAATAGCCCAATTTCATAGCCTTAAGAGTGTGCATATCATGAATGCTTGGTCTTGTTGGATTTGTGAGAATCTACTGGTACCTTGTTTCCCATGTAACAATAAGAAATATACTCAAAACCTGGATTAATCTTTTTAGTCACATAGCACTACTATTATTCTGAACACTACTATATGTGGATAATGGTTGTCTCAGGCTGTGATGATGAATGCGGTTTAAACGACACAAAAAATAAGACTTTATATTCACTGCATTTTCCGGAGTATAACTCTCACCTGTCAAAAAATGCCTCTTGAAGAGGACAAATCCATATATAAGTCACACCGGACTAAAGTCGTACCTTTATCTGTATTATGAGCTCTTTAATTTGGGATTGTTGTCCATTGTTGTAGTGTATTTTTTTATTACTGCCATTTATTCTTTTATTACTGGAGGTTATTTTGTTTAGTGCTTTGATTGATAGGGAAAGTTCTATATTAAGTTATTATAAATAGTATTACTAATAACAAACTTTGGTATATAAATCGCACCAGAGTATACTGTTATTTCTATCTGGTTCTTTTATGTAAAATTCTTCCCCTTACCAAAAACCAAACCATTATATTCCTCATTTTGAGTTTATTCAAGGTCACGTTAGAAACCAGGCCCGGGACCCTCACAGACAGTGTCCATCTTGTGAAAGGCCTCTAACATGAGTCATACAACACCTTTTATACCTTGTGGGCGTTAACATGGGTGTGGTTTAGTCTCACATTTCTAATGTTACTGGCTCTCACCAACAGGGGAAGATCTCCCTGTGTCTGAAACTTGGACAACTGATAAAGTAAAACTTAACTTATATTTCTCAGAACTTCCAAACAAATAACACAAATAGTTGATAGTTAACATAAAATAAAGAATTAGCACAGATATTATCTAACAATACATCGCAGGGCCTCCCAAATGAGTAAAAACTTATACTCTGGAAAATACAGTAGTGTGTGAAGGGTTTTAATATTTGAAACTTTAAATTCTGCCCTCATATGACTGAGGCAACCAGTGAAGACATGGCAGCTATGGGGTTATGTGAGGAAATGCTCGTGTTTGAGTCAAAACTGAGCAGCTGCATTCTGGATCATCTGGAGAGCTCTAATGCTTTCATTTTGAGTGGCAAATCTGAAAAAATTCATTACAAAAATCAATTGTGAATGACACAAAGGCATTGATCAATATCTTTACATCAACCAAAGACAAAATTAGTCTGAACTCTGCAGTATTTTGCAAATGAAAGTGCCACTCTTGTCACCTCTTTGATATGTGCATCAAACGAGAGAGACTCACCAAAAATGACACCAAGATTCCTGACAGTCTCACTATGCTGAATCAGACAATCACCCAGTGAAATAGTAAACTGCTCAGACAAGTTTCTCAATTTTGGTGGCCAAACGACCATCATCTTGTTTGAGCTGAGAAGAAGAAAGTCAGTTGACATCCAACTCATCACAGCAACTAAACAGGCCTCAAGTTTACTCATCATTAGCTCAATATTAGCCTCACTGTCAGGAAACACAGGCAAATACAACTGCAAATCATCAGCATAACAATGAAAGTTCAGTCCAAAGCCACAAATGAGCTTCTCTAATATTGAACCCAAATGCATAATTTGTGCCTTTACAGAAATTGAAATGCACTTAGAATTTATTTGTATGCACTTTAGGACAGTTAAAAAACCCAGAGACAATACTAATGTATTACATTAGAACTATAAAACTGAATTAATTCAAGGTTTCACTCTATCTATTGACCTTATGGAATACCAATGCTCTAGTACTTGAATACCAATGCTCATGCTACTGTTTCACATTGAACAAAGAAGAGCAATGAAGACATACGTATGTCATAATAGTGTGAGGTTTAGTAATTTATTTATTCAAACCTTTTATGCCTTAGTGTTTTTGTTTTCAAATAAGCACATAATCTCCTGTTAGTGCCTGACACAACACATCAGAAAAAGATGAACAATGAATGTATCTGAAATGTATGTCAAATGTATTTTGTATTTAGCCTACTTTTACTGTTTATTTGATCTACCAATGCAACATACTGTATGATATATATATATATATATATGTGAAAATTGTTTTCCCATAATGGCTTTTCAAACCTTGGCTTTCCAAATGTTCTATGGCATTTCATGGTGTTGGAAGATGGAAAATTAAATGAAATGGAAAATTAAAGCAGTCTACAAAAAGTCAGCTATTACTTTACTCCTTAATGAATGCAGAGCTTCCCAGACATTTATTGCAGAGGGTCCCCTGCTCCACTGAGTCACCAACTGATTCAACTAATGTTTTAAAGTGTGTGTGTGTGTGTGTGTGAAATGAAACTTAAAAGAGGTGATTCTGTTCTGGTGACTGGTGTAGACAATAAAAAGGGCATTTTCTTCCCAGTATATTTCTGCAGAGATCCACTTTCATAAGTCCAAGAAACAAACAGCCACACAAAGCTGACATAAAAGAAACAAGACAGGTTGAGAGAAGCACACAAACACTTGTCTTGGCTTTCTTAAATGCCACTATCCAGACCAGTCAATACCAACCTCTTCCGCACTCTCCCTCTTTTTGAACTGAAGCCACTTTATATTCATGTCCTGATGGTTTCACTTAGACTGGAGGGGACACAAAGCTGTGCAGCATGACATTCATTTTCAAACAAAGACTGTCACTACACTATCTGCTGCTATCTGCGGGACATGCAAGTGGATCTCAATTAGTGGACTCTCATCTCTTCCCTTTCAAGATGGTATCGAGTTTCTACGGGGATGAAATAAACACAAGTGAGTAAATTTATAGAAAACAAGACAGTCAGTGTGTGCTCATTTTACAAGTTAATAGAGGCTAAAACTGCCACCCAAACTACACATTAAATGACAATACAAGGATAAAATCACCCTTTAATATTAGTTACAGTGTTTCATTGCCAACTGAGTCCCCACAGAGTACAGATCCCTAGACACAGCAACAATTATCAGAACAAAATCAATAGAACATCTGTTCAGTATAATGTAGTTACAGATAGGTACATAAGAATTTCAACAGTGACAATGTTTTGTGATTGTGTCTCTGTACACTACCTCAGCGGAGTTGAAATGAGACAATCAAGATGTGCTTGTAGTACAGACATTCAGCTTTAATTCAAAAGGTTCAAGCAAAATATCGCATTAACCAGTGAGGAATTACAGCCATTTTATACAAGGTCTCTCTGTTTTCATTGGCCATAAGTAATTGGCCAAAATAGAGATAACAATTATTTTAAAACAAATTATCACATCTACAGCCAGGTTTCTTTAGGCAATTCATGGGATGGCCCTGGCCCTTCCAAGCCCCTGAATGTGTCTGGAACTTGAATTACATAAATCACTAATAAATACAAACAGTATGGTTCTGTATTGTAAATCTGTCTGGAGTTTGTAGTTCTCACAACTAAGTGACACCCATGACAATCCTAAAGGAGATATAGGAGTCTGCAATGGGGACTGGAGTTCAAGATGTCGTGGACAAAAAATTTTCTTAAAAAGAAGACATGAAATTTCTGATCCAGTTTGTCAGAAGCCACGTGGGAGATGAACTCAGATTTGATCAGTTCTTATATGAAAGTCCTCTGTTCAACTATACTATTAAACAGTGCCTGCAGGTTACTGTTTTTTGGTTTGTATTAAAAGATATCATTGATTGTGATTTATAGGAAAACCTGACAATGAAATGCTTTTTCATTGTTTTTTTACATGCATAGTTACCATTTTACCCAATGCACTGATACTGATTTAGAGTGGTTCAACACTTATTCTGATAACATTTTCTATTGATCAGATTCAAAAAAGAAACTTGGTGGCAGGATTATTGTCACAACAATGTGATTTTCAGAGTAAGTGAATACATTTTTGGGGTACTATAATGGAGAAGTGAAACAGTGTAAAAGGCAGAACATTTTAATTGTGAAAAAATTATGTGGAATTTACCCATATCTCCTTTTTGCACAAATTGCTAACTCAAGAAAATGTGTGATTATTCTTGCATGTCAAAAATACTAATAAACTGGGCTTCACAGTTGGGGAAATTCTGATCTCAAGCTTCTCCTTTACTTGCTGTTGTCCTTAGTGCAGCATATAACAGAATATTTACAGAGGAATCCTTCAAATGATGATACAAGCACCAAATGTGGCAAAAGTACACCTTAGATATTACTCTTTTGAAAAAAAAAAATGACGGGTCACTCGAATTTTCAATGGGCGGCCATGTATGATATGATATGATATGAGATTTATTGTCATTGTCATTACACGAGTGCAACACCAACAAAATTACATTTACACTCCAATTACCTCAGACAAGATACAGCAATTAATCCACAATTAATAATTAATTAATCGTAATAATGGCACACATCAGAATTAAAGACAACACATATACATTTGACATTGTTTATGTGCACTAAACTTGAGGCAGTCCGTCATCCGAATTGAGGCAAAGTGGGTGAAGGCTGCAGCAGGAGGGGCCCGCGCCGCCCAGCTTGGGGGACTGAAGGCTGCAGTAGTAAAAACAGCGCTGCCTTTGAGGTGGCAGGGAGGAAGTCGGGGTGAGGGGAGTTGGGGGGGGGAATAGGGATGGAGGGAGGGAGACATGCATTGTGTGCAGATGAGTTAAGTTTCTGTCAGTTTCTGTCTGTGTGTGTGTAAAGTCTGATGTTGCTAGGCAACAGCAGGCTGGGGGGGGGGGGTAGATAAATGAGAATGGGCAGTCAAATTCCTTCACCAAGGCCGTAGATCCTTCTGGGGGAAGAATAGGGTATTTGGCCTTTAGGAGCCGATAAGGCTGCCATGTTGATGTTAGGCGGAGAGATACAGAATTCCATTTACTGCACTTCTGACCATCTAGAGTCCAAATTTACGAAGAATATTCTCCAGTCTTCAGCAGCAAATTCCTTTGCAATGCAGCAATATGCTCCAAGATGGTATCCATTTTGCATGTGAGTTCAAGAGTTCACGTAGTCTGAGATTACACAGCATTGCCAAACTCATTAATCATGATGGACTGATGAGGGGACGAGATTCTGGAAGCAGCCGTCTTGCTAATATTCCTGTGGGTTAGGGCAGCGCACAAACCAATCAGTGCCAAACCTCCCACCATAAAGCGAATAAAAATAAATCCTCAACATCTTCCACAGAGAGTGGAGCCAAGCATGTCACACCCCGTCTCTCTCAGGAGTTGAGCGCATAGCCCGCTGGGTAGGTTCCATCAGGGCATGCAGGGTCCCCCAACCCTGATTTCCTTGTCAAAAAAAAAAAAATGGTGTCAATAGCGTTGAGAGAGCAGCTGATCAATTCCATGGTTAATCCAAATCTTAATTTGAAGAATTCACAGTCTGGTGAAGCTGGGACTTTGAAGGTCGGAGCAGAGATAGAGAATAGAAAAAGGAGGAGAGGAGAGGGGAGGAATGCGACCGTCCTTGCCAGAGTCCCAAGCTGATATGTAGAAGTCAATTGAAGAATTACATAGGGGTCAAAATATAAAAATGCTCCAGTCATAATGAAAATTATACCACATTATTTGTCTGATTGTAAGGATTCCAAAAAGGTATAGTTTGGACTATCTATGACTGAATTCTATAGAGTTATGGGGTAAAAACAACAAGAACGGTGACAAAGTTTCAGTTTGTACAGGGGACAAAAGTTAGAGCTGCTCCAATTTTGTTCAAAGGTGATGCAAATTATTGGTTGAGTTAATAGGTTTCCAAAAAGGAACAGTTTGCACCATGTATGATGCTTAGTTATCACGTAACGGGTAACATATGTCATAGAATTCAATGGACGTCAACATTATTTGACCTTTACTTTAAAGACCAAGCATTCAACACAGTCAAAACTATTCCATTCATTAATCCAAGTAGCTCAATCAATAATTTGCACCATTTTTTACTAAAATTGGAGCAACTTTAACTTTTGACCCCTGTACAAACTGAAATTGACCTTTGTCTCCATTCTTAAGGTTTTTACCCCATAACATTCAGTCATACATAGTCCAACCCATACCTTTTTGGAATCTTTATGATCAGACAAATAATGTGGTATAGTTTTCAATATGATTGGAGCATTTTTATATTTTAACCCCTGTGTAATTCTTCAATTGACCCCTACGTGGTCGCCTATTGACAATTAATGTCTATGGAGAATTTGTGCTGGATTTGGTGCTTGTATCACCATGTGAAGTATTGTTTCAGTTATTTGCTGCACTATATGGATATATTCATGTTGTCTCATTGTGGAGGGGGTGCGAGCATCACTCATTGTCTGCCTGTGTTACAACATAGTGAGTCACATAACTCATTGGATATGATTTTCCATAGGTCAAACACCCAGACCTCCAAGCTGCAGACAGTCAGTCTCATCCTTGCTTTTTATTTCATGTCTGCAAAATGGCCCAGTGCAAAATGCTCACTTTGAAATTGCAAAGATACAGGTAATAGAATGTGCATGAGTACAACTTTGCACACTCTGTGGCCTCACTATGTGAGTGTGTACAGCGTGGTCTAGAAGCTGAAGTGAACCAGAGGAGGGGAGTAATCCCTCCCAGTACTGCTTTGTTCCATCAGCAGGACAAAGTAAGATCTACTTTACACAGACAGAAACCGATGGCACTGCAAAGCTAGGCTACACAAGCTGCAGGCAAGTACAACAAACAAACGAATGAACCAACAAACAAACAAAAACCTCACACATTTTGGAGAAGTAAAAACTGGAACGCATTATATATTCCAATTTACAGAAGGTGTGTAAAAACAATGCCAGCCATGGAGCAGAAACAGCCTAAAAAGATAATCAAACATTTTAGATCAGGACAATTTTGCAGAAAAAACATTTTTTAAACGCTACTTTCTGTAATTTCATGAAAACCTGTTACACTTATTTAGTTTCTTCCCCTGACCAACTGTAAGTAGATGTTGCTCTTTGAAACTCAACTGAAGAAAGAAAACAACCAACTACAAAAAGATTCAGTGGCAGGCATCCCAGAAAAGAGAGATTTGAGACAAATACTGCAGTGTATTTCAGAGGCAGGGTGTAGCTTCTCATCTGACCAGGGAGAATTTGGACTAAAGCGATGAACTGTAGCATTAGCAGAAATGGGGCTGGAGAGAGGACTTGCTTTTTTGTTTTGTCATTAAATTGGCTGAACATGCTTTAATGTGAGGTTAACAAAGAGTGGAAGGGAAGAGCCCAAATCACTGAAGGCAAGTAAGGAAGTATTGTATAAGAAAGGAAAAAGTGCAAGTGTCGCTGAAAGGCTGTACATGCTGGACTTCAAAATGCAGTCGCAGAATCTTGGCTCATACTAAAGCAAGGTAAAGGAAAAATAATATTTTGAGACTTTGCAAAGCTTCAATTTCTAATGTTATCCTGGCCAAAAATCTCGACTTGTCTGGCCTATGCCATTTCCTAATTGCGGGAAAGTACAGATCAGTGTGATATCATTTAGAGTCCAATAAAAGTAAACACTTAATGTGTCGACAATCCTCAATTAATTATTTCTACAGCAATTTTAAGACTGTGCTTGGTCAGCTTAACAATGACATTAATCATGTCTCGACCCATCTGACAAATTCACATAAAGTCTAAAGCCTCATTTTGTGACAGTTAAGACAAAGTCATTGTCAGTGTGCTGCCTGTGTTTGCTGCCAAATTACCTGTTCTCATTCCGTTGTGTGTATCGCGGTTGGGGATCATCATCTCCATCGTTGACATCATAGCTGGCTTTAGGATCCTAAAAGAGGTGTGAAAAAGATTTAAAGCTACTACATGAGGTTATCTTTTTTATTCAAGCTGTGGTATATTGTAACTCGGTTGTCCTTAAGGACATTTTTTTCCCCAAAAAATACCTGCAGCTACAAAACACTGTGTGTAGGCTAAATTACAAAGGCATGACTGCTAACCCCTGGCTTTCATTGTTGGACTTACGTAATTGCTGACAAGGTCAGGGTGGTCTTTCTCAATGCCATCATCCAAGATAGTCACCACCACATCTTTTCCTGTGTAGCCTTGTGCCCATGCAACTTTGGTATTCAGGTCCTGATCAGCTGGGTTATACTGGAGGAAACAATGCTTTTGTTCAGCCCTCAATCTGCTGCCACTGACAAATTTGCTTCATCAAACACAGGACAAAGTAAGAGAACAGCAGTGTGCAAGTCACATGCTACATGTTCCGTCAATGATGCTTTCAGTGCCGCTATAAAAGTTGAACAAAAAACTTTCACCTTCAGCTGCTTTATAATCGTGAAGGGGAGGTGAAGACAGAAGAAACACAGTTATCTCAAATGTAACACTGAGTCTATATTTCAGTTATTTTTGTTGAACCTATACAGTAAAACTGAATGCATCAACAAAACAATGTTTTATGTTCCATGTTTCTCTGCCTTTTGCACTTAAAAAAATCTGCATGTGCGAAAAATTAATTCACATTACTTACTATGATGGATTACCTATACCAAAAAGGCTTTGAAGTGCAGACATATTGGATTTAATGTCATACCAGAATGAACTAAAGCCAACAGGCTTCAGGAAAATGAGATACAGTAAAAGCAGTTTTAATTTCTCCTTTTCAAGTTTATAGTTAAAATGATTGCCGCTTACCAAATGTGGACAACTACAAGACCTGCATGATATATTGTTTGAGTATAGTCATTGCAATGTGTGAATGTGCAATAGTTACATCACAGGACATGCAACGTTAAGCAAGGAAAATGAAATCAAAATAGTCATTCTACCACTTCTTTGATACTTGATTTAAAGAAAACCGTGATTGATTCTCTTCTTCCACAACAATCTATAAAAGAAGTCTGTCTGCATTAATGGAGGTTATTCTGCTTCTTCACATTAAATCAGATAAGATAAGATAAACTTTATTGATCTCACAGAGGAGAAATTCACATGTTACATCAGCTCTTAAAAAACACACAAGATAGGTGCAAGTAGAGGAAAATGTTCATCAAACAGTCAGATCATGTGAACATGCAGCAGGTGATCTGAATGTCACATCACCCACGTGACCTCTGTCCCACATGACGTGGTGTTTGTCCTGTGGCGCGCTGGCCACAGGACACGCGTGTCGAGCTGGACATGTGCACAGGGCTGACTGGACACGCCAGGCCAGCAGATGTGGACATGATAAGAGCGCACTGCTTCATTTGTGTCATGTCATGACTGTACGTCTATGACCATGGGTCATCTACAGAGGAACAGAACGGAACATACTTGTATTGTCTGCTCGATAAGAGGGATTCAATAAATTGCAGTGTACTATCAGTTAGTTTGCATTTAAGTCACACCTTGGTTTATGTTATTTACTGGTCGATTATTATTTGCTGGTGCTCTGTGTCCTCCTGCTGTAAGTCACATTACTCTCACTATTATGCCACGTTCACACTGGGAGTGCCCAGACGCCACAAATTTGCGTTGGTCGCGTGGCGACGGATGCACCACCATCGCCCGGTGTGTCGCTCTGCTTTCGCTGTGAAAATTCGCCCCAGTGCGTCATCAAATAGAAGGAGCTTCCATTCCGCTCACCGGCTCCGGCTGTCAGTCAAGTTAACATGACGGACCTTGATCACACAGAGTGAGTTGTTGTGGAAAGCTGACAAACGTCATGAGACGTTCCCAATTCGGGAAGTATCATCATTTGCTGCAGGAGCTGGGTCTGGATGATGGCTGCTTTCAGCAGTCCTTCCGCCTCTGCAGGACCCAGTTTGAGGACCTCCTGTCCCGTTCACGCGCGCACATGTAAACAATTTAAAAAAAAAAAAATCCGCTGCTTGCTGTGGGGCTGCTCCTCGCTCTTCCCCCAAAAAACTGTCACAATTGTGTTTAGAAACCACACAAGATCGGTGCAAGTAGAGGAAAATGTTCATCAAACAGCGTGTGCAAGGATCGTCAGAAACCTCTGGTGCTTGTTTGTGTCCGTCATTATTAAACTGTAAGGAAGGAGATTCCTGGAAACATGACCCCCAACCATACCACAAAACAACATGAAAAGTATACTGTTACACATGTCCACTGGTCACATTTATGTTTAAGACTTTTACTGTGAAATGTCAGAACAACAGAACGTGTTTTCTCTGTATTGAATTTGACTGTGAACAAAGGATGATGTTGACCCAAAACATCTGTTGAGAGTTCCTTTCAGGTTTTTTTTTTTAATTCATGTTTTGTTTCTGGAGTAGAGCTTCACCACAAAGGTCGATGGGTTTAAATACTTGGGGGCAACTAAGTGAAGAAGAGCATGAAAGCAGGGTGGAGTGGGTGGAGAAAGGTGGCAGGAGTGATTTCAGACAGAAAGATAACTGCAAGAGTGAAAGGACAAGTTTACAAGACAGTAGTGAGACCAGCTCTGTTGTATGGCTTAGAGACAAAGGCACTAACAAAAACACAGGAGGCAGAGCTGGAGGTGGCAGAGCTGAAGATGCACAATTTTATTTGAGAGTGATGAGGATGGGTAAGATCTGGAAGAACCATATCAGTGGGACAATAAAGGTTAAACAGTTTGGAGACAAAGTCAGAGAGGTGAGATTGAGATGGTATGTGCAGAGGAAGGACCCAGTGCATATAAGGAGAAGGACGCTGAGGATGGTGCCACCAGGGAGGAGGAGAATCGGGAGGCCCAAGAGGAGGATTATGAATGTGGTGAGGGAGGACATGCAGGTGTTTGTTGTGACAGAGGAAGATGCAGAGGACAGTTTGAGACAGAAACGAATGATCTGCTGTGACATCCCTTAGGGCCCCTTCACACATAACATGACTGAAGCCGACTAGCGCACGAAGGAGGAATTGTATGCCATTCATGAAAAATCAGAGCTGCCTCTAACGCCTCGTACACTGGTCGCTACAACTATTTGCGCAAACCAGCGGCTGAAAGACAGAAAGTGCCCTGTGAGAGCCCATTCCATCCCTCTCGCAGCAGGTGTCAACCAAATTCCAGGTGACACACACGAACATCCAACACTGCTTGCTTGACACTTAGAAAATTTGGTGCCATTTGCACTGTTAGCACAACAAAACACCGCTCGCTTGACACTTAGAAAATGTGGTGCCATTTGCACTGTTAGCACAACAAAACACTGCTCGCTTGACACTTAGAAAATGTGGTGCCATTCGCGCTGTTAGCACGACAATAGTGAGCAGACGATCACTTTTGAGCTGGATGTGAAATTTGTCTAAGTGACCCCACGAATGTGATGTTGCAAAGCAACACACAAGTGGCGTGCAGTGGGATGGGGGGGAGGGCACACTTGCATGAAATGCTATGTAATGTACAGATTGGTTCTGGCCAGCCAGAGCGCACACAGCACGGTGAAGCGACTCGCAGCTGATCACCGGCCAGAGACTCACTGACAGCTGCAAATGATGGCTCAGTGCACACGACGTGTCCCATTAAAAACACAGAGACCACAGCCAGGACAGGTATATTAATATGTACTACAATAACTACACACACAATTAAATAACAAATAGCTAAAAAAAGATCACATAACACAGAAACAGACAGTGAGGCGTTGGTCTATGCGGTAAACGGACAGGGGCGTGGCCGCCGACATCAGCACCTGTTGACATCTCTGGTTCTGGACATTACAGCTGGGGAACACATACCATGTTTAGTAGGACATGACCTTACAACTGTCCACTGTGACGCACGTGTCTGCTTGCTGTCCTCACGTGGAAATACATAAAACATATATCGCTTTTGCGACGGGCTGCAGTGAGCAAGCACACAGCGCACACACTGACAGGCTGTCCCAGGTGAAACGGCCTGTCAGATCATGTGAACACGCAGCAGGTGATCTGAATGTCACGTCACCCACGTGACCTCCTGTGCCACATGACGTGGTGTTTGTCCTGCGGCGCGCTGGCCACAGGACACGCGTGTTGAGCTGGACACGTGCACGGAGCTGACTGGACACGCCAGGCCAGCAGATGTGGACATGATAAGAGCGCACTGCTTCATTCGTGTCATGTCATGACTGTACATCTATGACCATGGGTCATCTATAGAGGAACAGAACGGATCATACCTGTATTGTCCGCTCGATAAGAGGGATTCAACTAAATTGCAGTGTATTCTTTATGGTGTGTGGTTTTTATTTTTTCTTCTTCACAGCAGAGGCATGATGTGGTGCAGCATGTTCGAGCTGCTCGCACTATGTTCGTGCATGTGCACGAAACCGTCGCTGGTGTATCGTGCACGCCTGTGCCACCGTGCATCCCTCACGACAGCAGGTGGAATGTTTCGTGGTTCCCCATTTCATGTTTGGTTCGCGGATTTTCTTCCTGTTTCTGTCTTTCATGTTATGTGTGAATGGGCCCTTAATGGGAGCAGCCAAAAGGACATTTTCTGTGCAGAAGCCTTCCCATACAAAATCCCTTTAATCATGGTACAATCACGTCATTCTTACAAACTGGAGCTTGTTACATAATGTAAGTTCCTGTATTATTTCACATTGCCAAACATACTGAAGACAAAAATAATGTTGTAATGTCAGTTTTTTTTCCAATATTGTGGGGTTGCATCAGGAAGGCAGCTGAAGTAAAATCCGTGCAAAATCCCAATGTGGATCTGTACTGGATCTGCTGTGAGGATCCTGAATAACCAAGTGCAGCTGAAAGGCAAAAGTTTTTTTCCCCCCAATATTGTACAGCCCTATAAACAAGCAACATGTGGCCTGACATAGAAAATATGATCACAGGTGTTTAGACTCTTGTCACCTTCTGGTCTGTTACCAACTCTAATAGTTTTAGCGACATTTGCTGTGGTGAAAATGAATACAGTAAATCTTGCTGTCAACACCTCACTCACGGTTGCAGTACAGCAAAAACAAACCAAATGAAAATGTTTCAGAGTAGCAGAAAAACAAAAGTCTTTTGCAAGACTATTATTGAAAAATCTGAAAGTGCAGTATGAGTCTACCTTCAAAAACTGAAGTGGCTAAGCACAAAGAATGGACTCCAAAGACATTTTTCAAATTCAATTTCAATTTATTTTCATTTATATAACGCCAAATCACAACAAAGTTGCCTCAAGGCACTTCACACAAGTAAGGTCTAACCTTCCCAACCCTCAGAGCAAGCACACAGGTGACAGTGGTAAGGAAAAACTCCCTCTGAGGAAGAAAACTCAAGCAGACCAGACTCAAAGGGGTGACCCTCTGCTTGGGCCATGCTACTGATGCAATTTACAAAACAATTCACAAAATGAATATACAGGAAATGTTGCCAGTGCACAGGACAGGAGGGTTTCAGAAACAGACACCAGACCCATCTCTGGATGGAGCTGCACCTCAAACAGAAAGAAAAAAAAAACAGAATCAGGCATCAGAAAAACAACAAATACAGTATAATTTGTCAGCAATAAGCAACAAGAAAAACAAAAGAAATATTAAGGTGATTGCCGGCCACTAGCCCTAAACTTCACTAAAAGACCCAGAATTTAGATAAAGTTGACGCTGCAGCCCGCACGGTTTCCGAATAAAATGAATTAAGAGTAAAAAGCATAGTAACATACTATGCCAGTATGCTAGCCATATGAAAGTGAAAAAATAAGTGCGTCTTAAGTCTGAACCTCTGTGACCCACAGACTTTTTATTCACCCTAGGGACACAAAGTAGTCCTGCACCCTGAGAATGCAAAGCCCAGGCCAGTACATAGGGTTTAATTAGGTCAGCTCGTTAGGGAGGTGCCAGTCCGTGAACAATTTTATAGGCTAGTCTGGTAGCAGCATTTTGAACCAATTGGAGACCCCTAATGCTGGACTGCGCTAAACCAGAAAACAGAACATTGCAGTAGTCCAATCTAGAAGAGACAAGCGCATGAATCAGGGTCTCAGCATCAGCCATAGACAAGATGGGACAAATCTTCGCTATATTTCGCAGGTGGAAGAAAGCAGTTCGTTAGCTGTTCAATTTGATGCCGATGTCTCACTGGACCAAGAATCATCATTTCTGTCTTACCAGAGTTTAAAAGTAGGAAGTTGCTAGATATCCACCTTCTCACTGATGCAAGGCAATCTTCTAAGGATTTTATGTGGATGAGATTACCAGCAGTTATCGGCATGTATAACTGAGTATCATCAGCATAGCAGTGAAAGGTAATCCCAAAATGCCGCAATATGTGCCTAAGGGGTGCTATATAGAAGGGGAAAAGTAGGGGGCCTAAGACAGACCCCTGTGGAATCCCAAATTTCATGTCACTAAGGTTAGAGGTAGTGCTATTGTACAAAATACAATGGGAACGACTGGTCAGGTATGACGTCAACCATACAAGGGCACTCCCAGCAATCCCAAAATGATTCTCCAGTCTATCGAGTACAGTATGATGAAAGACATGAAAAATTCAATTATCTATCAGGTATTTCATGGACCGAGGCAGCTACATGAATGTAACAGATACATGTAGAAATGTAACAGTAAGAGAATTTGAAGAGCAAAAGCATCTTCTTTTTCTTCTTTCGGCTGCTCCCGTTAGGGGTCGCCACAGCAGATCCATTGTTTCCATCTCACCCTGTCCTCTGTATTTTCCTCTGTCACACCAACCACCTGCATGACCTCCCTCACCACATCCATAAACCTCCTCTTTGGCCTTCCTCTTGGTGGCTCCATCTTCAGCATCCTTCAACCTATATAGCTTGGGTCCCCCCTCTGCACATGTCCAAACCATCTCAATCTCGCCTCTCTGACTTTGTCTCCAAACCGTCTAACCTTTGGTGTTCCACTGATATGGTTCTTCCAAATCCTGGTCATTCTCATCACTCTCAATGAGAATTGTGCATCTTCACCTCTGCCACCTCCAGCTCTGCCTCCTGTCTTTTTGTTAGTGCCACCGTCTCTAAGCTGTACAACATAGCTGGTCTTACTACTGTCTTGTAAACTTTCCCCTTCACTCTTGCAGATATTCTTCGGTCACAAATTACTCCTCCCACCTTTCTCCACCCACTCCACCCTGCCTGCACTCTCTTCTTCACCTCTCTACCACACTCTCCATTAGTTTGGACAGTTGACCCCAAGTATTTAAACTCATCTACTTTCACCACTCCCTACTCCCTGTAACCGCACTATTCCACTGGGCTCCATTCACACACATGTACTTATTCTTGCTCCTACTGACTTTCATTCCCCTGCTTTCTAGAGCATATCTCCACATCTCCAGGCTAGATTCAACCTGCTCTCTACTCTCACTACTGAGAGGCACTTTGCTGTGATGTGTGCACTCAGATGTGGCTGGCCAGTCTTCATGTGATCACATCTGTACATACATATCATATAAGTGTGCCCCCCCCCCCCCCCCCCGCACGCCACATGTGTTTGGGGGGGGGGCGACACACATGCGATACACACGCACGCCACACGTGTTGTTGGGAGAGCCGACACTCTGGCACGCCACATGTGTGTTGCTTAGCTACGCCACAATCGTGGGGCACTTTGGCAATTCTCAGACAGCTCGAATGTGGTCAGCTGCTGTCTGCTCTCGTACCAGGAGCACAAATAGCCCCACCTTTTGTAATTGTCCAGCGAGCAGTGTTAGATGTTTGTATGTGACACCTGCCAAGAGGGGGATTTAATGAGCACATGCAGGGCACTCACTGCATGGCCACTGATGTGCGCTAATGGTTGTGACAAGAGGTGTACAAGGCATTTGAGACATCTCCGATTTTTCACGAATGGCATACAATTCCTTCTTCGTGTGCTAGTCGGATTTCAATCGTGTTATGTGTGAAGGGGCCCTTAAAGTTAATGCCCTGCCTCCTTCTACCCTCCTCATTTAGCCGGGCTTGAGATTGGCACTCAGAATGTACTGGCTGCACACCCCATGTGGCTGAGTGACGAGCAAATGGATACATAGCTGAAAAATAGACTACATGGGGAAATGGATTTAATGTGATTTGTATTTGATCAAGATATTCCAATGTTTTGAAAAACAAAAATCACACCTATGCTTGCTTTTAGAGCAACACACACACAGTGCATTTTTTCCATTTTATGTTATAGCCTTTTTCCAAAATTAATTTTTTTCCTCAAAATTCTACTCACAACACCCCGTAATGACAACATGAAAAATGTTTTTTTTTTATTTCGGCAAATTTATCAAAAATAAAAAACTAAGAAGTCACCCGTGCATAAGTATTCACACCCTTTGCTCAATACTTTGTTGATACACCTTTGGCAGCAATTACAGCATTAAGTCTTCTTGAATATGATGCCACAAGCTTGACACACCTATCTTTGGGCAGTTTTGCCCATTCCCCTTTGCAGAACCTCCCTCTCAAGCTCCATCACGTTGGGCGTCAGTGCACAGCCATTTTCAGATCTCTCCAGAGATGTTCAATCGAATTTAGGTCTGGGCTCTGGCTGGGCCACTCAAGGTCATTCACAGAGGTGCCCTGAAGCCACTCCTTTGATATCTTGGCTATGTTCCTAGGGTCACTGTCCTGCTGAAAGATGAACCGTTGCCCCAATCTGAGGTTAAGAGTGCTCTAGAGCAGGTTTTCATCCAGGATGTCTCTGTACATTGCTGCATTCATCTTTCACTCAATCCTGACTAGTCTACCAGTTCCTGCTGCTGAAAAACTTCCCCACAGCATGATGCTGCCACCACCATGCTTCCCTGTAGGAATGGTGCCTGGTTTCCTCCAAACACGACACCGGAATTCATGCCAAATCTTTGTCATCAGACCAGAGAATTTTGTTTCATATGGTCTCAGAGTCCTTCAGGTGCCTTTTGGTAAACTCTAGGTGGGTTGCCATGTGCCTTTTACTAAGGAGTGGCTTCAGGCACAGAAGGCACAGAAGCTTGCTGCAGAGATGGTTGTCCTTCTGGAGGGTTCTCCTCTCTCCACAGAGGAATGCTTGAGTTCTGACAGAGTGACCATTGGGTTCTTGGTCACCTCCCTGACTAAGAACCTTCTCCTCCGATCATTCAGTTTAGATGGCCAGCCAGCTCTAGGAAGAGTCCTGGTGGAACTGAACTCCTTCCATTTACGGATGATGTGTACACAAAGACAGTCATGCATACACACACAGTATATAATCACTCACTGGGAAGGACTCACCAGGTACCATTGCTTGGGGAAATCTGGGTCTGATGGCTCCTCGTAGACGTCTCTCTTCTTTCGTTTTTTAACCACTTGCTGCTCTGCCCACAGCACCTGTATTGGGCAGTAAGAAACATCCACCCATGGCAAACATGAACAAAACCAAAACCCATGGTTTATTTAATAATCCTGTTCACACTCTTTTGCTATTATCAATGTTCTAATTTCAGAAATTACAGAAAAGTCCTGCAGCCATTAGAAGTGGAAACACATGACCCCAGCTGTGTTTAAAACAAGTAATAATCACAATAAAAAGCAACGATGTGAAGACAATCAAATTTATTTAATTTGTCAGTAGAAGGGGGGAAACCTCCCATAAAATTTAAAGTCATTGTGGACACTGAATTTGCTATTTATGGACATTTAGATAGCAGGAGAGCGGTAGGCACAGAATAATGGGACAATGTGCATGAGTACAGGCTGCATCCCCACAGACAACATTTGGTCTGTCACCAATAAAGATTTCTTACAATGTAAAGCTTCTGAGGGTGTCTCTGAAGCTCATTCCCCACATAAAACAAAACCCAATCAAATAGCCTGTCCATAACAGCAGCCGCTTCTTATCACTGCACACAATAACAGACAAATTAAATTGAGAGAATAAATGACTAAAATGTGTCAACATTGAACTAAACGAAAAGTACAATGTGGCAAAATGTGATCATATTTTACGAAAAAGGAAGAACAAAGTGGTAAAATGTGGACATATCTTAATGAACAAAAGGATAACATGTTGACACATTATCAAAAAGCAAAATGTGACAAAATGTAGGGGTGGAACAAGTACACCAAATAAATCATGATAATTGTATGGTGGGGCCTGTATCAAATCATATGATTTGTTGGAGTGTGGGGCTTGCTGGTGTATTTTTTTTTTTAGCAATCCCAGTGTCCTTCTATGTCTTTGTTCAACTGTCTTGGTAGTGGGTGTGTGTGAGTGGAGGTGTGTGAATGTGTGGGCATGGGTTGCATGCCGCTCTCGCCCATGGTGTGCATGTGGGTGTGCGTGTAGGTGTGTGTGGTTTCACCTGTTTATGCAAATGTGTGAGTGTTGGTGGGCGTGTGGATATGGTTGGGTAGCATGCCTCTCTTTGTCTTAGTGTGGCTGTGAGTGTGGTGGGAGTTCCACCTGTCTTGTCTCCCGTTCCCTGGCCATGTACAGCTGTCATGGTAACCTCGGTCAGCCGTGCGTGACAACCGTCTCTACTTCCGGGTCCGTGGGGCCCCGCGATATGTTCGCCCTAGTGCGTGCTCTTGGTTCTATCGTCTTAAGGGTCTTGGGCTATGTTTGTATCGTTTATGTTTCAGGATTATTAGGGGTTGCTGTTTGTTCTTGGTTCGCGGTCGTGCTCGGTTGCCAGGCAGCTGAGTGCCACAGTTTGACAGTTGTCCCCGCCCCTCGTATGGTTTATCTTCTGTGTGTTTCATGTCTTTTTTTTCCTCTCCAAGTTTATTGTATTTTCTGTTCCTCTCCGTGTGAGCTGTGTATAGTTTTTGTGTTTATGCCTGTCGTCTTGGTGTTATGATCACCGTTATCTGAATAGTTGTCTCACTTGTGATTTCCTTGTGTCACTTTAAGTTTTCCCGTGCTCCCCCACCCTCACGTAATCCTCACATCTGTGTGTTAGCAGTTAGTTTCCATTTAAGTCACACCTTGGTTTATGTTATTTGCTGGTTGTCAACCCTTCAGTTCATGATCTTCGATTCACCTGTGTGCCTCTGTGTCCTCCTGCTGTAAGTCACATTACTCTCACTATTATGCCGCGTTCACACCGGGAGCGCCCAGACGCCACAAATTTGCATTGGTTGTGTGGCGACGGGTGTGCCACCATCGCCCGGTGTGCCCAGTGAAAATTCGCCCCAGTGCGTCATCAAATAGGAGGAGCTTCCATTCCGCTCACCGGCTCCGGTTGTCAGTCAAGTTAACATGACGGACCTTGATCACACGGAGCAAGTTGTTGTGGAAAGCTGACAAACGTCATGAGACGTTCCCAATTCAGGGAGTATCATCATTTGCTGCAGGAGCTGCATCTGGATGATGGCTGCTTTCAGCGGTCCTTCTCCCTCTGCAGGACCCAGTTTGAGGACCTCCTGTCCCGTTCACGCGCACACATGTAAACAATGTGTGGGGCTGCAGCTCGCTCTTCCCCAAAAAAACTCTGTCATAATTGTGTTTAGAAACCAGTCACAATTTGTTTTATTATACATCTGTGTAGTTAAGAAATAAAATAATCTTCATGGACGATTCGCTTGTGCACACACGTAAAAAAAAAAGAAAAAAAAGAAGAAACTCCGCTCCCCCTGCTGTGGGGCTGCTGCTCGCTCTTCCCCCAAACTTTGTCATCATTGTGAAATAAAGAACAAAAGGGACATAAGTCCTGCTCACAGGCTGGCTACCAGAGACAGGACATGTTCACATCCAACTCAGTCAAACTCCAGATATCTCCACGTCACTACATATTCAGTCCCTGATTGGTCATCGCGGCACGACAAGACGAAAAAGTTCAGACTTTTCAACTTGGGGAGGAGGGCAACGCTACATGATGCGATGTAATATCGCGCCACAAACGCGCCAATCACTCAAAATCGCTTCACTTGCATCGCTTCATTCGCGTCCATCGTGTCGCACTGCGTGGCTTGGCGCCAAAACACCTCCTTCCATAGGGATTACATAGCAACCTGTCACTGCTGTTGCTCACTTCGTGCCCAGTGTGAACGCGACATTACTTTGGACAGCTGGTTTGGGTTAATGGTTTTCACATTTTGCATTTTGTCACCTTGAAGAGTTTTTTGCTTACTTTCTCACTGTCATTTTTTTGATTATTGTTTTTTTTACCTTGTCAGTTGTGACTGCGTTTTGGATTGTGAGGATTCTTAACGCTGTTGTTGTTGGTCATTCGGCTGCTCCCAGTTTCGTTCGGGGTTGCCACAACGGATACAGCCAGATCCGCATTAAAATACTTTGTTTTTGCATGTAGTTCTTGCATCTGGTTATTCTCACTGGCACATGTGCTGCATATAATTTCTCTATGACTCTGGGAGCGATGAGAGAATGGTTTCATCACCCAGGTTCTGAGAGCATATGCGCTATTGGCAACGAAATGATCATTTTATATAGTGTTGGCGTCCTGCGGGACAAAGCTACAGTGCAGGGATCAAATTTATGCAAGGGTCAAGGTGCCTTAATACAAGGGAATGCGCAAAAAAATGTGCATGCATAATAGCAGCTCTGGTGTGAGTTAGGGGCAGCACAGTGACTTAGTGGTTAGCACTGTTGCCTCATAGCAAGAAGGACATGGGATCAATTCCCACCTGCGGCCTTTCTGTGTGGACTTTGCATGTTCTCCCCGTGTTTGCGTGGGTTCTCTCCGGGTGCTCCAGCTTTCTCCCACATCCAAAGACATGCATGTTAAGTGAATTGGAAACTTTAAATTGTCTGTAGGTGTGCGTGCAGGTGTGAATGTGTTTGTCTTTATGTGGCCCTGCAACAGACTGGTATCCTGTCCAGAGTGTACCCTGCCTCACGGTCTATGAATGCTGGGATAGGCTCCAGCCCCCGCGACCCAATCTTGGATAAGTGGTTGAAGATGAGTGTGTGTGTGTGTGTATGTGGTGTGTGAATATAGTATAGTGGCCCTTTTTTAAATAATGGATATCCTATTAGAGGCTACATATATTTATAAGGCAACTATTATTCAATATGCAATCAGGGCATTCTGTGTTCTTTTAACTGTTAGAAAACCACCAAGGTTGTATCTTGTGTTTACAAGTTGTAGATTTATTTTAGCTATTACACATACACCTGCTATACTGTAAAGAAGCTATATCTCCAACTATCCTTCCACCTTTGGGAGCTGCATTTCAAATGCAAACTGATAAAGGTGTCTGAAAGAAAACAGACTGTGAAATCTAATACTGCAGTTTTGGTGTAGAAAGAATGAAAACTTTTTTTCCATAAACAGTTTAAAACACTCTCTGTGGAACATTACTATCACTTATTAATTAATTGTTGGTTGAATATTTGCTGAAGTTAACCAAACCTTTATCTGGCTCGATTTTTGCATCAAGAACACCAAAGTGATGTGCTTGTGAATTAGTCAATTTACAAGAGTGCATTAAAGATTTAAAAGCAGCACAGCACATTCTGGAAGTATAACTTTTCATTTAAAATTTTAAGTGGGGTTTTATTTTCTGCCAGTGTTCTTATTGCTGTCAGAGTAGTTTCTAGGAGTGAGACTTCTTCACTGAAAATGTGGCCAATGGAGCTAAAAAAAGAATGTTTGTTGTATGGTTGGGGGTGCCTGGCTGCCTTTCGTGTCTGTCTTCTGTTTCTGTCTTTTGTTTTTCCTTCCAGGTATCAGGACCTCACCCTGATCACCTGAGGCTGATCATGTGCAGCTCGTCAGGACTCACAGCTGTGGTGCATCTACACGGATTGGAGCATGGTGGCATTTAAGTCTGGAGTACACAGTGTGTATTTGCCAGAGACTCGACCTTGTGACCAGACGGGTGAGATCGTCGTCTTGAGAGCCATCTCATCATTATGGATGCAGAGAACGTCCAGGTTTGATGCCATGGTCTGTGAAAGAGGAGGGGGTGAGGTCTCACGCTCGTCAGCACACTTCCTGAGGTACGTTAGGTTTTGTGACTAACATTTGTACAGTCAGTAAATGTGGTGTCCCTCACACCTTATTATATTGAGCTGTTATGTTAGTCGTTTATTCAGCTTCCACTGCAGTGATGATGTGAACTGGGTGTTCCATGCCTGCAGGGTGGGAAGCTGATTAAGTGATTAAGCCAGGAAGTGTTTGCTGTTTGTGTACACCTTTGAGTGGTCTCTCTGTGTGTGGAGTGTGGACTCACATGATGGTTTCTTCTTTCACAGACTCGGTTTGTCGCGGCCACCTGGGGGGTGTCGGCGGGGTCCTTGGGTCCGAACTGTTTCTGGCTCCGGACCGTTTGTGCAGCTGGGAGCGCACCGTAATCCACCTCGCAGACCGCGCACTTATTTGTTTGTACTTTCTTCACATCACTGTTATGTCATTAAATTTTGTTATCCTTTGTACCGTGCTCTGCTTATTTTATACTGGGTCCTTCAAACGCTGGTCGGTTCTCCGGGCTGCGTCCGACACATAACAGTAGTCTCTGGCCAAACATCACGGACCCAGCGGTAGCAGAGACGGTACCGCGCCGGGAAGGCGGCAGCAGACGTTCAGAAGTTATCCGGATCAGTTGCGGGTGCTCTCCGCCCGGATGGTGCGTGTTTGAGAACCCATTATCGAATACTGATTTGAGCTCTCTTGCAGCCGTGTTCCTGTGTGTGCCTTATCCGAGGGTTGTGGTGGAGTGTGACTGGCGACGGCTTCGCGTCACACTTCGACCGGATAAGAGGTTTAAACGGGAGCTGCAAGAGTGTGTCTGTAATGGGTGAACGCGCACGGCGGAGCTCTGTGGCATGGGTCGCTGTGCTTCCTGTTGTTACAGTTGTAGCCCCGTTTCCCCGGGTGAAGATAGCTACTGCGTCTGTTGTGACAGCTCCGGCGTAATTTAGTTGAATCACATTTTGGTTGTGTGTTTACACGTAGCTGCTCACAGGAAAAGCAGCATGAATTGTTTTCTCTGTTACCAAAGGGGGTTTTTATTTTCAGCACTCTGGCTCCTTCTGTTGGTGACTGAGTCACATTACCGTTAAGCTCTTAAGTTGGAACAGGTGTGTTCCATTTGTTTGAGCTTGACGGTATAAATCACTTATTAGTTTTGTGTTGGTTCATTTTTTTGTGGGTGTTTTTTGAGTTGGTTTTTGTGTGGGATTTTTTTAACACTATTTAGTGTTCTGGGGTCGTAACCCTGCAGTCTGTCTGGGGCATAATAAGGACCCAGTTAACTTTATGTTAGTCTGTTAGTCTTTTGTTTTATTTCTTTTGGTTTCACCTCCCAGGGTTTGATGGGACGGTCCCCTGGGGGGTGATGGGGGGGTAATTGGGTTGTTTTTTCTTTTTTCTTTTTTTTTGTTTTTTGTTATGCCCTCTCTTCTCCTCTGGCTCCAGCCGTGTGAGCCGTACGTGTCGGCGTTGCTGGAGTGGTGCAGTTTGGTTGTGCTGGGCGTTTCCCAGGTAACCTCTGCACCCGGGAGGGGGGGGGGGGGTTTCGGGGTGTTGTTGTTTTTTTTTGTTTGTTTGTTGATTCCCTGTTCCACCTCCGGCTTCAGCGCGCCTTTGAGCCGTCTGCCATCGGCGTGGCTGAGGTTTGGGGCAGTGGGATATACCCGCAGCTGGTGGCTGGTTTGGAAGTCGGAGGGGTGGCGCCGTTTTGTGCCGTCTGCCATAACCGCTGTTCCACTCCTCCCGGTTGACTTCTGGGGTATAGTCATGGTTGGTGACGCTGGACGTGCTTCCAGTTTCCACTGCGCCGAGGGGGTGGGGTTGGGGTTGTTTTGTTTGTATGTTTTTTTTTTCTTTTTGTTTTTCCCCCCAGTTTCCGCCCTCAGGGTGTGACTGTGGTGTCCTCTGGGGGGAAAGGGCTGTGGGTCCATCTAGCCATAGACGGCCGGGGCTGGGTCCGTTGGTCATGAGGTTATTACTCCTGGAGCTGGCGGGATGTCCTCTGGGGGGTGTTGGTCCCTACATGTCGTCGGGGGGGGGGGGGGGGGGGGGTGTTAGCGTTTTTATTTGCAAGCTTAAGTTTGGGTTTTTCTTTTCTCCTCTTCCCGGGGTTTGATGGGACGGTCCTCTGGGGAGGGGGGGTGGTTTGGTTGTTTGTGTTTGTCTTTTTTGTTTTATGACTAATCAGATTTTAAACATGGTTGGACAAAGGCTGACCGCACAGGTTTAAGAAGTCCTGGCCACACCTGTGCAAATTGACTGACAGAAACAAAGGCAAAGATGCAGTCAGAGGAGAAGACGTCAACCGTTCTGTTAGATGAAGATTCTGTTGGAAGATGAATGCAGATATGGTTTCCAGCCATGGTCCCTGGAGGGGGGTGTTTCTCCTGGGCCAGGTTTGTGTGGTCGCCGGGAGGCTTCCCGTGAGGGTGGGGTGCTGTTGTATGGTTGGGGGTGCCTGGCTGCCTTTTGTTTCTGTCTTCTGTTTCTGTCTTTTGTTTTTCCTTCCAGGTGGCACGCGTTTAGGACTGAGTGGCTGCGTGGCTGAGTTATCAGGACCTCACCCTGATCACCTGAGGCTGATCATGTGCAGCTCGTCAGGACTCACAGCTGTGGTGCATCTACACGGATTGGAGCATGGTGGCATTTAAGTCTGGAGTACACAGTGTGTATTTGCCAGAGACTCGACCTTGTGACCAGACGGGTGAGATCGTCATCTTGAGAGCCATCTCATCATTATGGATGCAGAGAACGTCCAGGTTTGATGCCATGGTCTGTGAAAGAGGAGGGGGTGAGGTCTCACGCTCGTCAGCACACTTCCTGAGGTACGTTAGGTTTTGTGACTAACATTTGTACAGTCAGTAAATGTGGTGTCCCTCACACCTTATTATATTGAGCTGTTATGTTAGTCGTTTATTCAGCTTCCACTGCAGTGATGATGTGAACTGGGTGTTCCATGCCTGCAGGGTGGGAAGCTGATTAAGTGATTAAGCCAGGAAGTGTTTGCTGTTTGCGTACACCTTTGAGTGGTCTCTCTGTGTGTGGAGTGTGGACTCACATGATGGTTTCTTCTTTCACAGACTCGGTTTGTCGCGGCCACCTGGGGGGTGCAGGCGGGGTCCTTGGGTCCGAACTGTTTCTGGCTCCGGACCGTTTGTGCAGCTGGGAGCGCACCGTAATCCACCTCGCAGACCGCGCACTTATTTGTTTGTACTTTCTTCACATCACTGTTATGTCATTAAATTTTGTTATCCTTTGTACCGTGCTCTGCTTATTTTATACTGGGTCCTTCAAACGCTGGTCGGTTCTCCGGGCTGCGTCCGACACATAACAATGTTAACCCAATCAAAAACTTTGCCTTGGAGAGGGAGGCCATTAACCTTACTCATGTGACCTGAAACTAATTTTCATTTATTTTGATTCATTATATCAATATCCGCATGACTGACCTCATGATGCTGCAGAGCCCAGTGCACACTGCAGATAACTCTGGATGTAATAATATCACTCATTTGCTTATGTGTGATGCACATGTAGAATCGGTTACTGCCAACAATTAAACATGAGCACATTTTGATTTAAATCAAATAAGACTTCAATATGATGTAATTAGTAATCACATCAATTATGACAAATACATGGAATCATTTGTTGGCATGTGGTAAATGTGGGAGGATTACTCTTTATGTTTTAGAACTAATCCATGTTTGTGTGACAAATCAAACGAAAGCTGTGGGATCTGAAAACTAATTTGAAAACTGAGAAACCAGCATTATAGGTTCAAAGAACACACACTCACGTAACATAACAAACATGGCAACAGAAGATGACCTGCATACAGGCTTCACCTTGGATCTTAGCTGTGAACTATTTGCTCCTTTGTGCCATGCTTGAATGGTTCTGAGAAGTTCTACTGCAGACAAATTCACAGAGACAATGCCTGCTCCCACCAAAGTCTCGAAACAAATTATACGGACAAACAAGTTATATAAACCCCTGAGAATAAGAACAAACCACAAGTGCCCAATGCCATATCTCTCAAAGAGGCAGAAAGAGAGAGAACAAAAGAAAGCAAATGAGAGAGTAAAAACCCTTTAAACCACAGTATGCAGTACCCAGCCAAACACCGCATGTTAAAAACCAACAGCAGCCACCCGAAAACAAATCGATTGTTTCCCCTCACAGAAAAGGTGTGTAGAGGAGGTGACAAACAATCTTAACAAGCACGACGGTGATAGCGTATACCGTCTGCCAATCCCATTTCGCCTCCGTGAGATCATTCAATGGGTATGGTGATACTATGTTGTGCTCACAATTAAGAGTAGAAGAAACAAGACAATGGAAGTAATATGAGAAACCGCAGCTGGATTACAGTGAGGAAATGGTGAAACAAGCTCAAAGCTTAGTGACAACTAATCTAAATCCAGCCATTATGTTTCCACTGCCTTTTTAAATCTGTCTTCTTTAAATGAGGCAAAGCAGAACCTATTCTCTATCTTTTCTCAAGCGTCTCAAACACATTTGAATATAAAAATGCACTTCAACACAAATGCACACACGCTCACTTTGTTACATAGTGTGTTATTTATCAGAGGTTGTGTTTTGCCAAAGGTTTGAGTCGTTACTGTGCATGTGGGTGGAAAGACATCTTGGGGACAAGTTGTATTTCCTTAGCCAGAAACCTGTTGCCCTCAGCAGATGGAATGTAAAGATAAGTTTAACTACAAGGCTGCTGATTCTGGATGACCTATGACATGCAATATGCTCTGTCAAAATGACTTCATATTTGACAAATACTTCAGCTCAGTGGTGGTGCTGTTTGAGATTCAGGTTGTTTTCAGTGAGATGCACTCTCCCTTAATTATGTACAACACATACTGACAGCTTATAACAATATGCAACCTTGCCACAAAGTCAAACCCACCTTCCACCTTCAACATTCATTGTCGCCGCTGACAAAAACCGATTAGGAGAACATCAACTTTCAATTCACAGCTTTTTAATAGCGCTATGGTTTCTTTTTCACATTACTGTACATCCTGCCTGTCATGTCTGCAGGTACAAACAAGTCCAAAATCCAGTGCAGTAAAATTCTGCTCAGAAACAACAGCCAAATCCTATCTTTATGATTGTTGTAGACAATAAGGTCTCAAATGCCAAATTTCTATCTTGATTTTTTAAATCTTAAAGCCAATCTTGAGGCTGTATGACTGTCACAGATTCGGTACAGTCGTAGCCAGGACTGTAAGTTGCAAGACAACCTGCAGATAATTCCCTTTTGGTGAGGGGATTAGCAGTTCAGCAGCCACTGAGAAAAACTTTGCAAACCTCGACACTAGACAAGAAGGTCTTCTGTTTCTGCACTCTCTGGGAGTAATTTTCCTGGTACCGTCCATAGGCATTTGTAAGAGAAATCACTGAACAGGTGCCCAAAGCACCTCGTTCTATTGACGACCTGAGCTGGCCAACGACCTGAACGTCTTCTATTCACGTTTTGAAGACATGGACTCACGCCTCCCCACACAACTGGATATTCAAACACTCTGGACCTCCCCCCTCTCACCGCTGCCCTCCCCCCTCCCCCCGCTCGGTCCAAGAGGAGGACGTGAGAAGACGTTTCAAAAGGCTGAATCCACGTAAGGCCCCGGGCCCAGACTGTGTCTCTCCAGCCACCCTGAGACACTGCGCTGATGAGCTGGCCCCAGTCTTCATGGGGATCTTCAACACCTCCCTGGAGTCATGCCATGTTCCAGTCTGTTTCAAGTCCTCCATCATAGTTCCAGTCCCCAAGAAACCACGCATCACTGGACTTAATGACTACAGGCCTATGGCTCTCACGTCTGTAGTCATGAAGACCTTCGAACGCCTGGTTTTATCCCACCTGAAGTCCATCACCGACCCCCTCCTGGACACCCTGCAGTTTGCCTACAGAACCAACAGGTCTGTAGATGACGCCATAAACCTGGCCTTGCACTCCATCCTGCAGCACCTGGACTCCCCAGGAACCTACGCTAGGATCCTGTTTGTGGACTTCAGCTCTGCATTCAACACCATCCTTCCGGCTTTGCTCCAGGACAAGCTTTCTCTGCTCCACGTGCCCGACTCCACCTGCAGGTGGATCACAGACTTCCTGACGGACCGGAGTCAGCGTGAGGCTGGGAAAGAATGTCTCGAACACTCGGGCTCTCAGCACAGGATCTCCACAGGGCTGTGTCCTTTCCCCTCTGCTCTTCTCCCTGTACACTAACTGCTGCACCTCCAGCCACGACTCCGTAAAGCTCATCAAGTTTGCGGACGACACCACCCTCATCGGACTCATTTCGGATGGGGATGAGTCCGCCTACAGGAGGGAGGTGGACCGGCTGGTGACCTGGTGCAGCAGCAACAACTTGGAGCTCAACGCCCAGAAAATAGTGGAGATGATCGTGGACTTCAGGAAAGCCACAGCCCCCCCGCCCTCCCTCGCCATCACCAATAGCCCCATCACCACTGTGGACTGTCACTGCTTCCTCGGCACCACCATCACCCAGGACCTCAAGTGGGAGTCAACCATCAGCTCACTCATCAAGAAGGCCCAGCAGAGGATGTACTTCCTGCGGCAGCTGAAGAAGGCCAAGCTGCCTGCCCAGCTGATGGTGCAGTTCTACACGGTCATCATCAAGTCCATCCTCTGCTCCTCCATCATGGTGTGGTATGCTGGGGCCACAGCCAGGGACAGACACAGACTGCAGCGCATTGTGGCCTCTGCTGAGAAGGTGATCGGCTGTAGCCTTCCATCTCTCCACGACCTGCACGTCTCCAGGACTCTGGGCTGAGCAGGTCGGATCACAGCTGACCCTTCTCACCCTGCACACGGTCTATTCAAACCACTCCCCTCGGGCAGGAGGCTATGGTCCATCCTATACCAGAACCTCCCGCCATAAGAACAGTTTCTTCCCCTCTGCCGTTAGACTCATGAACACCTCATAACTCAGTCACCTTAACCTTAACTCTGTCACTTTATCATTTTATCACGGGTCACTTTAGACAAATGTACTTTGGTTTTTAATGGCACTCCTCCCACTGCACTGTTTTTCTGTTGCACACAGCCTTTCATATTTCATATTTTATCTTATTTTTATCTTATTTTAGCACATATTTTATATTTTATCTTAGCATTTTATATTGCTTTCTGCTTAATGTTGCACCATTATATCAAAGCAAATTCCTAGTCTGTGAATCCTGTTCATTGGCAATGGAAATAAACTTCTTCTGATTCTGATACACCATTTATGATTTAGTGACTGTCGCTGTTATGGAGGAATCAAAGCATTGCTTTCCTCCAAATGTACATGTTGCCCTATAGCAGGTCTGGCAAGTAATGGCATGGTCCTCACAGTTGATTCAAATGTACTTACCTATTGGGTCAACTCCTTGAAACAGTTGTACAAGGCTGAAACTTGTACCGGGATCTTCAACATCTCTGGTGGCTAATCTGTCACTTAACTGAGAATCCCTGAATTCTGATCTTAAGTTTGATCATGCCATCCCATTACATGAAGACTGGAAGGTGTCTGCTGACCTTGTAGGCGTTCTTGAGTGTTCAACACTGTCCAGACTAACTTGTACCCTGATGTTGGGATCTGGTCAAGGCAGGTTCTGCTTGTCGACCACAGTGCCTTGGAAGGAAAATATTGAGGAGGCTTATGATTGGAAAGAAGGCCAGATACGAATCGCTAAGTGCTGAATGTGAAGCTAAAAGGCTGGGAGTGCCAATATTCTACCAATCAAGGCAAGATGCTGCGGCTTCATTGACTGGCCAATGGCATCCTTCCTCTGTTGTGTGGGCCGCTGAAGAGGAGGTACTGCTGGCCCACCGCCAGATGGCGCCCTGCCATGTGGGCACCCTTTTGCCCAGAAGAGGACGTTTTGGCCTGTTGGCCTCTGTTGGCACCACCAGATGCGCACCATTTAGGCTGTCAGCTGTTTTTCATCTTCATCATCCACTCCATAAAAGCCTGGGAGAGACACCATAACTCTGCCGAGTTATCAGCTTACCAAACAGGTAAACTTACTCAGCCTTTTGTGCCGTTCGCACATTCATTGTTACTGAAGTCTTTGCAGTTGTGATTATATACTTGCAGCTTGGAGCCGAGTTTGTGGGAAATTTGGAGGAATTGACATTGCCACTCCTCACTTCTTACTTGCTGAGTATAACAATTGACACTGCACGTTTTCCAGTTTTCCTCTGCACTCTGGGAGTATTTGGATTTATTCCTTCAGGAGGATTACTGAGTTTTTGCTGACTGTTTGCTGGGTGTACACACACCCATCTAATCTGTTTTTGTTGTGGGGGTTGTGCTGAAACGTGCGTGGACTTTTTGATGCAGTGCGCGCTCGTTTTTTCACAACGGCCTGTTATGTACGCGTCAGAGCACAGCCGGGTGGCTTATGTAATTAATTTACTTCGGGGCACAGCACGCGCCTGGGATACGGCGCTCTGGGAACAAGACTCACGGATCTTCTCTACTTATACTGAGTTTATAAGGGAGTTTCAACTGGTCTTCGATCATCCCAATAGAGGCGAGGCTGCTTCAAATATGCTGCTGTCAATGAGACAGGCACGGCGGAGTGCAGCTGATTACGACTTCCGCTGCAGACAAAAAGGAAAAAACACGCAACTGTTTTATGAAGCCTTGACAATGGTAACAAGTCAAATAATTACTTTTTTAGACTGCTCAAAATGCTTTCTGCAGCTTGTTAACTGTTCGCGCGCGGCTAACAAGCTCCCCAGCTGCAACTTTCTCTGTGATTCAGGAGGTGATTAGAGCCGTTTTCAACAGCCAATTTGCAGAATAAAATGATTAATCCGCCACGAAATAATTATTTTATATACGCAGCATCCAGCGTAGAGCACGTGGCAGCTGGTAGAACAAAGAATGGGCAAAGTAGACGTAATAAAAATGCTTTATTCGTGGCCAATCTGTATGCAGTCACTACAACTTATTTTAGTTCATGATGTGGACATGATGGGCAAGTATCAATGGACCTATGCTAATTTACTAAATTCTGAAAGTTAGAAAAGGAAATCAGGAAAGCTATCTGGGACCTCAGAAAGCCCATCTGCAATTATTGCTTGATCTCCAAAATCAGTCTATGCAAGCGAAAGTATGTTCAGTATGAGTGTTGTCATTACTGCCACTTTGAAAATTAAATTCATGACAAGTAATTTATCCTAAACTTATGATCTGTTGTTTTTTCAAACTTAAGCAAAAACAAATCTTGAGAAAAAAATACAGTATGCGATAGTTAATAATTATTAAGAGCCTGTTCTTTCATATTTATGAATACATTTTACCACATTGCAGTTGTTTTTTTTAATGAAAACTCAACCTATCATTCTTTTTGAGTTCTATATATGTGGTGATACCTTATTTACACCAGGATGTTAATAAAATCAATGCTGGCTATTCTCAAAATAAAGTACTTATATCCACAGTTTCAAATTGCGTAAGTCAAATGGTGTCCACTTTATGGAGAGACATGTGGTATCAGGGCTTCACTCCTCCAGAAGGGTGGAGATGCTAATATCCTGGAGTGCACGCAATCTTTGATTCCATGTGGAAGTCAGGTATCATAACAACAGACTAGATTTAAGAAACTATGGTCCCTCTCTGGAAAGGAAAGGTGTCCTGGGTTGCAATAAGTAAAGATGTATTATACAGCTCTGTCTTCTAGACAAGCTACTCAGCAATCACAGCAGTCTAGCTTCACAGCCAAGAAGTCAAGCCAACCACATCCTAGCTATTTAAGACTGCAGCGACAAGTTGTCATAATTGATTATGTTCCAATCCCACACGGCTCATACATGACTCAAACACCCGTTTAACCACTTTTCCTATAGATATATCTCACTTTAGATTGATTTTCACATATAAACATTACTTAACAGCCATGGAAATGTGCTCTAAAATGTTTTTCTGTTGTCTGAAGCAGTGGAGGTTTGTGCTGTGTGCATGTGCGTTTAAGCCTCTCCAAGTTTATAAATTAAGCACAGCTGTGTGTTAAACATAAAACTAAAAATGTTTGATCCATGAGGTTTTTCATCCAGGATTTAACTTTCAAGGAGTAGAACCAAAAACTGTAATTGTCTTGATTAAATAATATATATTTATTAAAGGTGTCAGGTTGTGCAAAAAGAGCCCTGTAGCTACTGAATGCAAAGATGAATACCGGCAGTGCTTCTTTGCAACCTACAACCCCTGGCAAAAATTATGGAATCACCGGCCTCAGAGGATGTTCATTCAGTTGTTTAATTTTGTAGAAAAAAAGCAGATCACAGACATGACACAAAACTAAAGTCATTTCAAATGGCAACTTTCTGGCTTTAAGAAACACTATAAGAAATCAAGAAAAAAAGATTGTGGCAGTCAGTAACGGTTACTTTTTTAGACCAAGCAGAGGAAAAAAATATGGAATCACTCAATTCTGAGGAATAAATTATGGAATCACCCTGTAAATTTTCATCCCCCAAATTAACACCTGCATCAAATCAGATCTGCTCATTGACATTGACCCTATGTGTCTTTTTGCAAGGAATGTTTTTGCAGTTTTTGCTCTATGGCAAGATGCATTATCATCTTGAAAAATGATTTCATCATCCCCAAACATCCTTTCAATTGTCCAAAATATCAACATAAACTTGTGCATTTATTGATGATGTAATGACAGCCATCTCCCCAGTGCCTTTACCTGACATGCAGCCCCATATCATCAATGACTGTGGAAATTTACATGTTCTCTTCAGGCAGTCATCTTTATAAATCTCATTGGAAAGGCACCAAACAAAAGTTCCAGCATCATCACCTTGCCCAATGCAGATTCGAGATTCATCACTGAATATGACTTTCATCCAGTCATCCACAGTCCACAATTGCTTTTCCTTAGCCCATTGTAACCTTGTTTTTTTCTGTTTAGGTGTTAATGATGCCTTTCGTTTAGCTTTTCTGTATGTAAATCCCATTTCCTTTAGGTGGTTTCTTACAGTTCGGTCACAGACGTTGACTCCAGTTTCCTCCCATTCATTCCTCATTTGTTTTGTTGTACATTTTTCGATTTTTGAGACATATTGCTTTAAGTTTTCTGTCTTGACGCTTTGATGTCTTCCTTGGTCTACCAGTATGTTTGCCTTTAACAACCTTCCCATGTTGTTTGTATTTGGTCCTGAGTTTAGACACAGCTGACTGTGAACAACCAACATCTTTTGCAACATTGCGTGATGATTTACTCTCTTTTAAGAATTTGATAATCCTCTCCTTTGTTTCAATTGACATCTCTCGTGTTGGAGCCATGATTCATGTCAGTCCACTTGGTGCAACAGCTCTCCAAGGTGTGTTCACTCCTTTTTAGATGCAGACTAACGAGCAGATCTGATATGATGCAGGTGTTAGTTTTGGGGATGAAAATTTACAAGGTGATTCCATAATTTTTTCCTCAGAATTGAGTGATTCCATATTTTTTTCCTCTGCTTGGTCTAAAAAAGTAACCGTTACTGACTGCCACAATCTTTTTTTCTTGATTTCTTATAGTGTTTCTTAAAGCCAGAAAGTTGCCATTTGAAATGACTTTAGTTTTGTGTCATGTCTGTGATCTGCTTTTTTTCTACAAAATTAAACAACTGAATGAACATCCTCCGAGGCCGGTGATTCCATAATTTTTGCCAGGGGTTGTATGTTGATTTTTTTGCAAAATGTTTAATTTGGCAGCTTGAGTTGCTCTGTGGGACATCATGAATATTTGCCACTAAGTTGCTGGACATCACAGCTGGCTGAGACACAGTTACTATGAGTGCAATGTGCACTGGGAGCAGCATCTCTAACTTCTTCTGAGGCAATCCTAGTGTGGAATTAATGAGGTCCTGATTGTGGCACTTCAGAAGGATGAGGAGCTGGAGTGCCTGAGTTTCAAACTGCCCTTGATCAAGACTAAGATCCAGCCTTTCAATGATTTCCTGGGCTCATTCATCAGAACTGTTTGTGCCTGTGGTTAAAGTGCCAAATTTGATGAAACATTCAGTCATCTTGGCAGTTACAATCGTGTCTCTATGATGTCAGCTTGATAGATAGAGATGTGCCTGGGAAGAGCATTCAGAGTCATGAGGTCGCCGGACAGATGTGTTTGATGATGCCAATAACTTTACAAGAGGACTTGGATGTTAGTCAGTGACCAAAGGCAATAGCTTTGGTGATGTGTTTCTCCAGAGAATCTTTGGGTTCTACTGTACTGACTTTGTCAAACAAACAGTTACTTACGGATACTCTGATGTGCCATAATATCTGTATCATGAGACAACATCAGCTATGATCTTATGACAATGTAATGCATTTCTCTGTCCATGAAACAACACAAAGGTGCCCCAGCAACTGGAAAAGGCCAAGTGGGTGTACACATATCACCTAGCTGCAGCAGATCAACGGTTACTTTCTGGTGGTAGGGATTGATTGATTGTCTGTCTGGGTTTTGCTAACTGGGACTCAGGGTGGTTCCTTGGTATGGTATTTTGTGTTTTCACGAGTGGCTGAAGTAATTTGTAAGTAACAACTTTTTCTAGTGTTGGTGGTCATGGTGCCAAATCAGCACTGATTCAAATACATGTGGCCAACATACTGCAACTAGATAATGAAATTTTGTATAATTTCAGAATTCTAGGCGTAAATTGGAAGAGGGTTGTGTCTCAATTCTGAACAAAATGTTGAAATTATTTTGACATTTGAGGATGGAAAGTTAATTTTGGCCTCCAAGCAGCTGATGCTGATTTTATTATTTTATTATCATGGAGGTACAAGCAATACTTTTGCAATGCTGGTGATAAATGAGCCTAAGCCTGGTTCTGCTGGAGGTTTCTTCCTGTTAAAAGGGAGTTTTTCCTTCCCACTGTCGCCAAGTACTTGCTCACACCTTGCAATATGTTTGTTGTGATTTGGCGCTATATAAATAAAATTGATTTGATTTGATTTGATAAATACCATGGCAAAGTGAAAAGACACTCCAAGGTGCTTTATTTATTTAGGTTTTATTTTGCATAGTTGCAACTATGTGGAAACGCTCAAAATACAGATTTTCGCATGCCGTTATTGATGTGGTATTCTTTTCTTTTGTGATACAGTGCATTCATTCACTCCATTTGTACACCAAACAACTCTGGAATTTTCTTGCAGCACAGAGTATTGCAATAAATTGTGTGAGACCTGATGAGTCTTACCTGTGGTTCATTTTGCAGTCTGATGTGCACTCGCCTGTGGCCAGACGAAGCCCTTTTCTCCACGGCATGATGCTTGAAGTGATAATAATCTCCAAAAACCTGCGCAAACACAATGGTAGAGGCAATGATTTTAACTGCACCCACGGGCGGCCCAGATAGCAATCTATGCTCACCCAAAAAATAGTTTGTAGATAGGGTTTAATTAGATTTTTAGCTGACAATGTAGACTGAATACTCTCAGACAATGTTTAATTTTCCCACAAAGATGCCCTCCCTTAAACAAAGCAATTAAACCTAGTGAAACACAAGTAAAAAAATAAAAAAAAAGACAATCCATTCTGACAGAAAGACATCCATTACACAAGATCCATCAAAAATAATTAAACATGTCCATTAAAGGGAAGTTATTTCAGTGTTCCACAGGGCATTTGTCACACTATGTTTATCGGCCCGTCACAGATCCTGGTCATAAAAGAGCTTTAAGGACAAGCAGCTGGGTGACAGGTGTGACCAAGCTGGCCTAAAACCTCGGGGAGTGCTTACTTTTTGTCACCGCTGCTATTAAATGCTATAAGCAGTACATGAAGCAGCCCCTTCCCTGTCACCAAGGATAGTTGAACCACTGTTAAAATACGTGTTTTAAAAATAAGTGGTTTAACAACACAGACACTCAAGTATATGATAAATATATAGTAAAAGACAAAAAACAAAAACCAACTAAACAACAGAAAGAATATGAAAGTAGGATTCCCAGCCAATCTTTACACAGGCATATTCTCATGGGACTAGCTTCCATTTGAAGAGGAAGCATTGTAATCTGTACAGTCGTGCCATTGGGGACTGGCTCACCTTCACAAGCCTAGTGGAGCGGAGGAAGAGAGATGGAAAAAAGGAGGAGGGAATGATGACGGTGGGTGGGTGGGTAGGGGTTCGGGAAAGAGGGAGGGAGACGAGTATGCAGGATTTGACAGCCCGGTCAGGCAGGATGGATGTGTGTGGAAAGGGAGAAGAGCAGACGCAGCAGGATGGAGGGTTCTCCTGGGGCTACATTCGGATTCTGCAGGCTGCCTGCTTGCTAGCCGACCAGACTGGAGCTCAGACACTGGCAGCACTGACACTGATTTGAAGCAGAGAGCCAAGCACAAGCCAATTTGATATAATTTGTCAAATATTTGCAATAAGACATCATTTTAAATCACTTACGACAATGATAGCCACACTTATTGTGCATATATAGTCTTCGGGCTCTTTTATGCTTCTCGTTAACTTGGTGTATAAAAGTATGTACATAACTGTCGTTGTTCACATACTTGCTTGTGTACTGTGGTCAGATCAGAGCAGAATTCTATCTATACCACCAACAGTAGAAAATGGTGAAACCAACCAACTATTCCACTAAGCGTATTTGTTACGTACTATGGAGCAGTGTGGTCACAGTGTTCAAATTTGGGCAATTCTCCCCAACATATTCTGCCACTGTTGATACTGCGTGGCAGTCCTTTTCTGTATTTTGCTCTGCTTGATGCCCATGCATTTTGATTGCAATGTGGTGTGATATTATGTAGCACTCAAGCTAATGAAGAGAAGGTGTCAAATCGCTTTTGTGTAGAAGTTAATAAATATCTGGTAACAGGGGCACCGCCAGTGATTTTGGGCCTAATGAAAAGGAATCTTATTGGGGCCCTTCCCATAGCTGGCCACTTGGCCAGTGGAAAATTTGATACTGTTTTACATAAAACTATGCATTTTAATGATATTTTTGACTATCATTCCCATATTTGTGAAAAGTTTAAACATGGCAGTTACTTGGTAGGAGAAGCACTGAAAATACAATGATATTCATTTAGATTCAATTATTTGCTGCAAGACTGATATTCTATATTCCAAAACCCATCTCTTTAAATACTTAAGATTAATTACCTGAAAATACAAAACTTAAATACAAAAATAACCTCTTCCATTAAAATAGAAAATAAGTCCCTTCAGCTGCTCCCTTGTTTGCACTCAGGGTTGCCACAGTAAATCCAAGGTGGATCTGCATGTTGAACTGGCACAAGTTTTACACTGGATGCCCTTCCTGATGCAACTCCACATTACATGGAGAAATGTGAACAAGGAACCTTCCACACTGAAACCAAGTGCACTAACCACTTGGCCACCACCCCTGCAACCATCTCCAATAAAATGAAATGCAATTATAATCTGAGACATACTGCCTAACAGGAGTAACAAATAAAATCTCAGAAAAAAAACACTATCAAAAACAAAATGGCCTTTTATGATTTATTGTAATTTGAACAGTATCATTTATAGAACAAGATTTATTGTAATTTGAACAGTATCATTTATAGAACAAGATGCAACAAGCAAACAATAAAAAAAATGTTCTCTGTTTCTACTGCAAAGCAGGGGGGTGAGGGTCCCAAACTACTGATCAACCATTGTTGACCAAATTGTTCTGAAATAAATGCAGACTATAGGCTTTTTTATTATTTCAGAACATTTTTTTTATTATTTGATTTTTCTTTCCTCCATAGTAGTTAATTCAACACACAGTTGCTCACCTCCTTCCTCAGGGAGGAAGGGCTTGGGGTTGTTCGGGGGGGGGGGGGGGGGGGGTTGGGGGGTGGTGACTGCCAGATATGCTGCTGCTGCTCCTGACGTGTGTCTGTTTGGAACATGCTTCATTTTTTGGGCAGAGCAGCTTGCTAAACGTTTGCCTGCATTACTTAGGTAACTAAAACAACAGCGAAATGTATAAATCCATTTCTTCAGAAATACGAGCAATATGAGGAGAAACGTGAGCTAGTTTATAAACTATGGATAAATGTATAACAGGATAATGTTCCAACTTTCTATCATATGACCCACATGACCCAACTGACACACCTTGCCTATGACATACTGTTGCTTCTTTCTCCTGTCTGAGCTTTTTTTTGCTCTCTGACTTCTGAGGCATCCTGTCGTCTCAACCTCCACTTGCTGTCTGTGAAACCTTAGGCTCTGCAGCTGTCTGATGGAGCAGATGGACTGAATTATTTTACATAAAATGGGGGGTGGGGGAGGCCCTTGAGAAATGTTTCCAAAACAAACTTAGTATTACCAATACTTTGTAAATAATATGTGTGATTGGAAGCTTATTACTGAGTGCCATATTATTTTGTCAGTATTATAACTGTATTAGGGGCCTCTCTGGGCCCCTCTCAATCATGGGCCCTGAGAATCTTTCTCCTGCCCCTGTTTGGTAATAATTGCTAAGCTCGAGATAAGAGCCATGAAACAACAGCAGTGTTGTTAACGCTGGACAGGAAACTGAAATTTAACATGACATTTAAAGTGCGCTCTTTACTTTAGAGACACGACAGTATTTGGTCCTAAGCCCATAGTCTGGCTTTGTGACATTTTCAGTAAATTACACAATCAGTATCTGATTTACCAGGAACCCAATTTTAAAATAACATTAAAGCCATGTATGGGAAAGCAGCCTATGTGTGACATCAGACTAAGGTGTGATGAAAGACATGACCAAAATTAATGAGACTCATTTCCCTATTGAATGCAGCAAAGCAGAAAGTTAATTTGTGTTGTACGGAGGTAACTTTGCTGTGGGATAAACCTATTTCCTAGAGTGCTGATGTCCTCATTTAGACCAAGGCTGTAGTGGTCTTGGGGAAACTGAGATGGCGATGTAAATGATGATGTGGCTCCACATAAGAGCAGCTGAGTCATACCTCTCCATGTTGTGATTAGTATATTGTAGAGTTTGAATCATATGGTATATCAGTGTGTGCATGCGTGTCAGCAATAATAATTGCGTACACTATGGGTCATTAGTCACAGTGCCACCGAGCTCCAATTTTAAATTAGAGAAACACTTCACTTTACACTCAGTGGGTAGCAAGAAGTTGTTGCCTCAAGTGTTTTCTCCCCCTATTTTACAAGTACCTTTGCTTGTTCAACTCATTCAGTTATACAGTAAAACTTGCCTCAACAGTCATTGTATAAACTGGATATTCGCACTCACAGGACAAAAGTAAAAGTCCCAGTGCTTTTGTATGGTTTTCCATGTAATAAACACCGTATATAACAGATTTTGTATCACAGATTTTCACTCATCGGGCAAAACGTCCCACCCCATTATAAGGTATTTCCATTAAAAACCTCTCACATATATTGGGCAGAGCAGTCAGGACGTGCCCAGTAACATGTACGAAATGATGTTCAGCACTGACAGTGGGAAGTGGGTACCGTATTTCCTTGATTAAAAGATGGGCCATTTATTTTTTTCAAACCGTACTCAGACCTGGGACCTAAATGAGGCAGGGTGTAATTCAAGGTCAGTGATTATTAACAAAATGCTGCTTTTTGCCTACACTGTAATATGGTGTTGTTTCACACATATCTCTTGGTGTGACAAACAAAACTGCTTTAGATCAGAGTCCTCTGAGGGGCTGCGAACCCTCTCTGGAGCCTGAAGTGCACCAGCTAAATGATGGACACCGCAGAGGGCTGTGATTTCTCAGTTCTCTGGTTTCATGCCTTCTCCCAATTACATTTCAATCATGGATCAAATACGTTTGGCAGAAAAGTCCACAAATATGACAAACTTCACAACACGGAGTTGATAAAAGACACTCAAATGACCCGCAATTCATGGAGAGAAATTGTACATACGGGTAACGTTGGTTTGGAGGTTGATGACTAAGTGGAGCTCATTGAGGGCCAAATTAATCCAGAAAAAGACGCTATTCCTGCGGTAAATTGCATAAAGGCGTGATGGAGAACTTTAAAAGGGTCACGTGCATTTATTTGTCATTGCATGGCCAGAGTTGCAGAAGCATAAATCAGACTTCAGGATTTTACGGTACAACTGCGCAGCGGAGTCAACCAAATGTAATCTTTTTTAATGCACATAATGTATAATAATTAGGGAATAACCCTGTTGTGTCTGATGATTTGCAGACGTTCATGCTGGATATACGGTTGCAAACTGAGCTTGTACGGTGATGAGTGGAGCTGTAAAACAGCTATTTGCAACCATATAACAGCAAGAACGTCTGCAAATGATCAGACACAAGGGGGTTATTCCCATTGTAATTCAATTCCATCGTTTGCACGGTTTATTTTTCTGTAGGTATTTCGGTCGGTGAGGCTTACCGTTGAGCCAAGGCAGCGTTGCTCCAACAGCGGTCAGGGCATGGAGTAATTCATCAAATGTGAAAATCCATCAAATGTGAAACAGTAATTCTGTATCAGAATCCATATGAATACTTTCGTATGGTAGCTTAAATTCACCCATTTCAGCAGCGGCGGTGGTACGCGACTTTCTCTCACTCTCAGCTAACAGTGCTAACAGCTAGCAGCGCACGCAGCTGGTGTTCTGTCAAATTGTGCGTCTCGTCGCATAAAATGTCAGTTCCGCATCCTGACAATCGGGACGCGGGACTATATGTCATATTTCATGAGAAATTATGCATTTTCTCGATTATGTGCCTTTGTTTTAACACAGGCATTATGGCTGCCAACTTTATATTGATTAACCAGTAGGGATGTAGTCCAGTCAAGTTATTTCATTTAAGGCTCCAACCCACCACTAATTGCAAAAAAATGTTTAATGTGGGATTCTCCTCAGATATACCCCAGGAATAACATATTAAAAATAGAGAATAGAAGGGGTGGAAGGGCCCAAAATATGCTAATTCATGTTAATTAGGTATGAACATCAAAGGAACCAGTCAAAGAACTGGAAATCTTGTATCTTGTAATCTTGTAAAGGACTGAAATGCTATCCAAATTCACCTGTAGTGTTGTTAAGAATACTAGAAACTGAAATTGGGCGCTGGTTTGGATAATTAGCTAATTATGCTGCGTAATGATTCTAAATTCAGGAAACTGAACATGACTGAATTATTGAAGCTGGAGAGAAGGCAATTGTGCCTCTGTACAATGGAAGAAAAATGGCACCCTCAACAAAATTAGATGCCAGTGATATAAAGAAAAGACTGTCAAATGTTCATAAGAGATTCAGGCTCAAGTTTTGCCACCAACTTCAGGTGCAGCAAAGGACCACTCATTACATGTCTTCCATCAAATATGTGAATGGAAAGGAGAAAGCCGATATGCCACTGAATATGGGTGGAAGGAAAAGAATGGCAAGTTCATCACAATACGAATAGTCCTCCCTCCAGCTCCTGACCACCTGCTAGAAATTATTCACTGTAACTGTAAAACCGGATGCCGTACTTTGAAATGCACTTGTTGCAGGCATGGCCGTGAGTGTACATTTGCTTGTGGAGACTGCAAAGGTTCTAGCTGCTCTAATGCAATGGATCCAGATGTTGTGACTGAAGTTGATGAATGAACAATCACAGAGCTTCAGAAAGTGTTTCATTACTTTGGAATTACCTCACTCCAGGTTATGTCTTATCTGGAATGAGGTGTACTTTCTGTTTAAGCCATATTGGCATAATTACAACCTCTTTAGAATTCTTACATGTGTTATCTGAACACCTCCTGAATCTGACACTTATCTTACAGTTTTATGCAAAACTTTGGGCACCCCTGATAATTTTTATGATTTTCCTTTATAAATCATTGGTTGTCTGGATCAGAAATTTCAGTTAAATATATCATATAGCAGACAAACACACTGATATTTGAGAAGTGAAATGAAGTTTCTAGTATTTACAGAAAGTGTGCAATAATTATTTAAACAAAATTAGGCAGGTGCATAAATTTGGACACCCTTGTCATTTTATTGATTTGAATACTTTTAGCACTAATTATTGGAACACAAAAATTGGTTTGGTAAGCTCACTGACCCTTGACCTCCTTACACAGGTGAATCCAATCATGAAAAAGGGTATTTAAGGTGGCAATTTACAAATGTTTCTCCTCTTTGCATCTCTTCTAATGAGTGGCAACATGGGACTCTCTAAACACCTCTCAAATGACCTGAAAACAAAGATTGTTCAACATCATGGTTTAGAGGAAGGATACAAAAAGCTATCTCAGAGGTTTCATCTGTCAGTTTCCACTGTTAGGAACATAGTGAGGAAATGGAAGACCACAGGCACAGTACTAGTTAAGGCACGAAGTGGCAGGCCAAGAAAAATCTCAGATAAGCTGAATTGAAGGATGGTGAGAACAGTCACAGTCAACCCACAAACCTGCTCCAAAGGCCTACAACATGATTTTGCTGCCTCTTATATTCTCTATTTTTAGTATGTTATTCCTGGGGTATATCAGGGGAGAATCCCACATAAAACTTTTTTTTTTTGCAATTATTGGTTGGTCAAGTCTCAATGTGACTGGACTAATGGGTAGTATACACATCAAATTGCATCAGTGTTGCATGGTATTTCTTGAGATAATGATGTAAAGGACTACAGTTGTGGTCAGAAATTTACATCATGGATATTAATGTCATGGTAATTTTGTGCTTTTAATGATGTCTTTGAACTGTTCTTTTGCCAGGGTGGAATGATTGTACAGCATACATAATTAATGACTTAAAACAAAAAAAGAATTGGGTGCACAACTTTGAATTCATTTTAGAATTTTTTATTTTGGAATAATTGAATTTCTTATTCACACATCAGAATGTATCTGTATGTGGTGAAAGTGTTGAACTTGTACAGCCATTCACTTATCTCAGCAGTGACATACAAGTCTCCGGGTTCTCAGCCTTTGAGATCAAGAGGTGCCTCGGAAGAGTTCATTGAGCCATGAGGGGGCTCGACAGAGGTGTTTGGCGATGCAAACATCTTTGCCTGGCAAACAAAGGTCCAAGTATTTAGGTTCTGGTGCTGCTTGTCTTGCTGCATGGTTGAGAGACTTCGACATGCACCAGTGACCTAATGAACAACAGTGCTCTGAGAGCACAATATCCTCGCTGGCAAATGCTGCTTTGGTACAAGTGCTTGTTACATTCTGCTAACATTTCAAGGAATTGTACTGAGTTTCTCAAAATTCCTTCTAAAAGTGTGAGAGGAGTTGATTTCAGAATGCAGGCACCCACTCACGAAACTGACAGTCTAGATTTGTTAATCATGGGCCATGTCTCTGATAAAATGGGCCTAACTTGAACGATATGATACTATGTGTATTACCAACCAATAACAAGGACTTGTACCAAGTTTCATGAAATTCCTCTTGAAAATGTGAGAAGAGTTTATTTCAGAATGCAGGCACCCACTCAAGAAACTGATGGAGTCAAGATTTCTTAATCAAGGGCCATAACTCTGGGAAAATGGGCCCAACATGAACAATGTGATAATATGTGTATTACTAACCTATAACAAGGAGGTGTGCAAAGTTTTACGAAATTCCTCCTAAAAGTGTGACAGGAGTTGATTTCAGAATGCTTATACACGTTTTGGGACGGACGGACATACAGACAGAAATTACTATGGCATAATCAACCCTTCGGGCCTGGATGTCTTTGGCACTATCTGTCTTTGAAGGATTGTTGGGCACAGTTGGAATGACTTTGTTATTAAAAACAAAATATAATTTCAGTTAAGATAGGGTAAACGTAACTCTCATAACTGTTTTAAGCTATCAGCGTTTATAGACTTCGTTAACAGTATATGTAATTGGAGGTTAAGACAGACAGTTGGAATAGGCTGCAGGGGGAACATCTTGCAACCTGCATGCAGCTCTCTAGATGGGTTGACTTACCATACCAGGAAGTACTATAATGGTTTTTCAAAATAAATAAATAAATAAATAAATTGAGGAAAATCCATTGCAGCATCCAAGCTGCACACTCTGCGAGTAAAAGTGGGCTAGTAGTGTAGTAGTTGTATTAGCAGTAGTAATGCTGTCTGTGTTGTAGTATTGTAGCAAAGCTGCATATTCTGTCAGAGTGAATTGTATTATTGTAGTAGTAGTAGTAGTACTGCACATACAGTGTGGTGGCCAACTGGTTTGTGCCCTTGTTTCCAGAGCAGAAAGTTTCTGGTACAAGACCACCCCTGCCCTTTCTCCATGTAATGTGGAAATGTGTCAGGACGGGCATCCAGCTAAAACGTCTGCTAAATCAACATGCAGATCCATCTCAGATCTGTTTTGGTGACCCAGAGTGGAAAAAAAAAGACAAAAAAAAAAAAAAAGGAGAAGCCGAAGGGACTTACTAGTATTAGTAATATTACCGTATTAATGAATTTGTAAATGTATTTAATTCAAAGTGTTTGTTTTGAGGATAATTTAAAAAGTAAGAACGTAAGTGAGAAGTCAGATATACTAGTTTATTTTCATAATCAAGCTGGTCATTGTATTGTTTTATCCACCCACTGGTCTGAAGCCCCCCCCCCCAAAAAAAGCTGCCACCGTCTTTTCACTGATAGAAATTAAGAAAAACCACATACTTAGAGAACCTTGCAAAATGGCAAGTTCTGATGGCTGTGAAAATTTTCTTTCAAATTATTCTGAATGAATTATGTGAAAATTCTGAAATCTACATAAAAAATGAGATGCTTCTTGTCCCCAAAATCAACAAGAATATTGGTCACCAATTCATATCACACAGCTCAGATTCCTCATTACACACATGGATGCTGGATTTGAGCATTAAATTGCTGAGTAAACCTGGTGCACTTCAGCCACTAAATCAGGCCTTAATATAATCAAGATGCATAATTCGTGTTATTATCATGATGCATTTTTCACAACACGCTTACTTAAAAATGACTTTGGAGTTGAGAAATGCAAGGTTGGGGGGGGGGGGGGGGTGGTGGTAAGCAAGAGTGAGAAAATACTGTCCATTACTTTATCCCAAAAGGACTTGAATACTTTTATCTCCTTAAATTTATGTACTCAGATTGCAAAAAGATAGTGAATGTTAAAAAGTGGGCAAATATTCCACGCTTCAATAAAGTGAGTGATGTCACAGTCAAGAGTTGCAGTGCTGTTTGCTCATATTCTGTGACAAGCAGGACAAGTAATGTTAGAACATAATCATTAACACATCCTGCAAATGATGTTGCTTTGGTTCACAACACTGCTGCACGAAGAAATAACACTCTAACTTTTCCTGACATCATGTACTTTGCCTCCATAATGAGTTCATCTGATGTAAATATCACGTATTTTGAACATCTTTGAAGTCATCAGTTAGCAGTTATGATGTGGGAATGTTCATTTTAGGTGATTTGTTAGTGCTCCTGACACGGCCCATCGAGAGCTTTCTGTCCATCCAACAGCTTTGTGAGGGATCAACGAGGCCTCATCTAGTTTTCAGGCATCTTTAAGCCAGTCATAAGATCAGTCTCTTTTTCATTACATTCCTGTAATCCTCCTTTACACACTCCTTTTCCCCTGCTGTACGTCTCACTATGAGGCAGTGAAATGTAACACAGAACATATCAAGTTCACTCTCTGTGCATTTTGCTACAATCTGACAAAAAACCAGGATACTTACAGATATTATCAGCATTGCTGTTAAATTTCAAGGTGACTTAAATTAATGCCAATGCAGTGTGTCCTCATCCTATGTACGGATGCTGCCGCGATCCCTTGCCACTGACAGCCACAGTTGTTAAGTCAATATTGGCCAGAGGGGATTGGCTTCAGATCAACGGTGCCCGAAAAAGAAATCGAGTAAAGCTTCATTGGGCTGCAACCTAATGTTATTTCACACTGTGGTGTGTGTAAATATAAGGGTCTGGGAAATTTCCAAATGTTGCAAAGCCATTTGAAATGAGGGACGGTTTATTTTCCACTCTCTTCAAACTATTAAGGATGAAATTTATCGTACTTGCTGGAAAACATGCTTGAAATTTGTTAGCATTAGACATGCTGCGATTCTCCCCTGGAAGAAGCAAAAGGTACACAACAAAATCTAATTTTTCTTATCACTGCACAGATATTCTGCTGGGAGATGAAAAAGCACTCCAGCATTTAGAGAAGTGGTAGCTGTACAGTAGGTGATACAGAATGCATATATGTGTGTTGATTCAGTCTGACTAATGCAATCATATAGTGTTTGGGATCATGGGATCAGCATGAGATCTTAAAGGCCCAAGATGTTTTTATTGTCTCCACAGATCTTCATTTTAAAGTAATTAACTCCTATACTGGGAAATGAGGTGCAAAAACCACACAGTGGCAAATCCACTTGATTGGAAATTATGCCAGTCTTTTCTCAGTAACAACAGCAAAAAACAAACAAAAAACAAAACACAACTCTTTGGCAGAGATTATAGTTTTTATAATTCACTGTAAGTGGTTTCATTCACAGGCTGGCATACATCATTTGCAAAGTATATCTAAGCTTATGTAGGTTCATATTTGGAAAAAAAGCAGTGCAAACAAAAGAAAATCTATGAATAAGGGTATTAATTTTCCATAACGCTGTAGTGGCGAAGGTCCTTTTAAATTAAACAGGTGCCAATGGATCTAGTTATTCTTTTTGCACTTTCAGAATTGACTGGAAGTTTGTTAAAGTGATGCAGTGTGGGCTGGTCAGCTCATTACTGCTGCGGCTGTTCAAATTCTTTCAACTTCAGCTGATGACGTGCTAAATGTGCCATGTGTTTCTGAAATGCTTGATGTTCATTTTGCACAACTTGCATATTGAATTGGTCATATGAAGCTAATGCTTACCTGGGATATTACAGAAATCAAAGTGTACCCAAATGCTTGCTTTTAACACTGATGGAGCGTGTTGAATTTGCTGGTGGTCCATGCAAATGAACCAAGCTAACGTGCTAACAAAGCGTAAGCTGTTGTATGGAAGCAGAGAAGGACGCACAACAGCAACTCTACAAAGAAACAGAATCAAAACGGAGACGATGTTACAACCCCAATTCCAATGAAGTTGGGACGTTGTGTAAAGTGTAAATTAAAAACAGAATACGATTTGCAAATCCTCTTCAACCTATATTCAATTGAATACACCACAAAGACAAGATATTTAATGTTCAAATTTCTAAACTTTATTGTTTTGTGCAAATATTTTCTTATTTTGAAATGGATGCCTGTAACACCTTTCAAAAATGCTGGAACAGTGGTATGTTTACTACTGTGTTACATCACCTTACCTTCGAACAACACTCAATAGAATTTTGAGGAAAAAAAATTAAATTCATCCATTTTGGAATAAGGCTGTAACATAACAAAATGTGGAAAAAGTGCAACACTGTGAATAAATGGTAAATGGACTGCATTTATATAGCGCTTTGCCATCTGCATCAGGCGCGCAAAGAGCTTTACAATAATGCCTCACATTCACCCTCACTACACACCGGGATTAACTAGGGGATTAAAGACCTTGCCCAATGGCCCTTAGTGATCAGGCTGGGATTTGAAACCAGGATCCTCTGGTCTCAAGCCCAAAGTTTAACCACTACCCCAATGCACTGTATGAGATGCAAACATCACATCAGCATCACTGTCATACAACACAACCCTTCTCCATTTTAAAAATGTATTCTTATTCACAGAGAACATAAATCACTGCATCACCCCTACATGAATATCTTTGCTATACACAACAAATGTGTTGCGTTACACGCTAAAGCAGTCATGATGTTAATGTTCACTGAGCCACTGGGTTGCCATCTTCTGGACTAATTACAGCAGAAACTCTGGAGTTCCTCGGTGGAGAAGCTCATTATTTTACACTGGAAAAGAGGCTAATTGAGTGTTTTCAAATGAAGAGTAATTATTTGTTTGCATCTTAACTCTAATTCTGCTCGTTGTCTGTGTGGACTGCATTCATCAGCTCAGGGGGCATGCTGTCTCAGGAGAAGCACAAAACGTTTGGCCAGTTATCAGTTGAATAGCAAAGATTTAAGAAAAACTGCCTATTAAAATCATATTTCTAGTCATGGTGAGGTGATGCAATGACACCAAGGAACTGCGAAAGGTGTGGACAAACAATTTAGGCCAGTGAGTACAATAAAAACAAAAAGAAAACAAAAAGCACCAGCCCTGTGAATACTTTACGGCTGGACTGTATGTAGATTGCATCCGCAGCGTATTCAGTATTCTTCCACATTTTGTTATGTTACAGCCTTATTGCAAAATGGATGAAATTCTTTTTTTTTTCCTCAAGATTCTACACACAATACCCCACATAATGACAATGTGAAAAAGTTTTTTTTAATCATTTTTGCAAATGTATTAAAAATAACAACACTAAGAAATCACATGTACTTAGGTATTCACAGCCTTTGCTATGAAGTTCAAAATTAATTAATCATTAATCTGGGTTAATTAATCATTAATCACGATCCGGATCCCGATGCTAACGCGTTAGCATGTCTATGGCATTTTCAATGTTAAAAGTTAGCATTAAGCAGTTGCAGCTGTCATCACGTTCGGGTGCATTTGTTTTCAAATTGTAATATTTCTTAAATTTATTTTTGTTTATATATTAATAATATAATGATTATTATAAAAAGAAATAGATCACTGTGCCAAGGAGGGAATCTCTTTAGGGTCAGTGACCCTATAGCCTTGTTTAGAGAAGTGTTTCATAAATGTTAAAAAAATTCATATATTTGCAGTTTAGTTGAATAATAAATTGAATTTTGTCTCTTATTTGTTTTTGTCTATAAGCACATGCAATATCAATATCAGTGCTCAGATGACAGTAGCTTCTGGAAAAGGTGCAAGTTGCAATAAACTGTGATGCCAAGCACTAAGGATACATGCTATCCAGTCACAGCAGATGAAACTTTTTTTTACTACTGAGCAAACATCATTGTTAGACTTTTTTAGGTTCAATGATTCCACGGCGTGTAGATGTTATGGCGTCAGTGACCCCATGGCCTTGGCGGAGGTTTGCACTGTCTGAGTGCTTCTAGTTTGCTTTTTATTGCATGAAATAAGTATTTGATACAATAGAAAAACAGACCTTAATATTTGGTTCAGAAACCTTTGTTTGCAATTACAGATGTTAGACGTTTCCTGTAGTTCTTGACCAAGTTTGCACTCTGCAGCAGGGATTTTGGTCCACTCCTCCATACAGATCTTATCCAGATCTTCCAGGTTTTGAGTTTCAGCTCCCTCCAAAGATTTTCTATTGGGTTCAGGTCTGGAGACTGGCCAGGCCACTCCAGGACCTTGAAATGCTTCTTATGGAGCCACTCCTTAGTGGCTCCGGAAGAAATATATAATAATCAGCAAATAAATGCAGTGTTTTTAAAGAGGTCCATCAATGTTTGCCTGCTCTGGGGGCGTTTCTCTGAATGAAACACAGGATGGCAGGGCTTTGTCCCACCAACAACATCCAAAATAATCAACAGGTGGAAGTGAACCTCACCGGGTCTTCTACGTCTGTCTCGTTTATTGGCAGTTTGCAAACCGACACAATGCATTACTGCCACCAACTGACCCTCACCGGGTCAACCGGGTCATTGTAAATGGAAATCTTTCAAGACTGAAATAAATAATGGCATTAACTGGTTAACATTCATTTAAATAGACTGTTCTGTTCTGGAGCATAATAAATAAATAAATATTTCTGGTTCCATTCCTTACAAAATACCAAAAGTTTCTGTTTTTTGTTTTCATTCCACGAGTCGATGTCGCCGACCAAACAGACCCAATAAAACTGGTCCACCCTCCCTTCACTGTGCATGTGTCATTTCTGAGCGTCAGCAGCGGTGCACCGATTATCACCTTGTTTCTGCTTAAAACTGCACTCCAGTCATCATCTATCTCAGCGACAGATATCTGGAGCTTTTGTACAACAATCATTTCCACATAAATTCAGCATTATTTCATAATAACAGATGGGGGACCGATCAGAGCACCACAGCAGTACGTTGACTCTGACGTGCTGCTGCACCTACGTCATTTTGGAGCGTCAGCAGCGATTCACCAATTATCGCCTTGTTTCTGCTTAAAATTGACTTTGGAATGGTTTAAGAGGTTTTACTTTGTCATCTGATGGTTAATAATCACATTATTCCCTTTGGTCACTTTGGGTGTAGAGAGTCAGACTCAGACGTGCTGCTGTGGTCTGAAATGACGCATGTGCAGTGAAGGCAGGGCGGACCAATTTTTAGGGGGGGACCGTTCGGTCTGCGATACCAGTTCAAAGCCTTGATTATAACTTTGGTATTAGTTGGGCTGCCAACATGCAGACCAGACTTGGGCTTGATTTCTGATTGTCATGCCTATCTGTGTCAGTGGACAAGACAATTCATCTGTATTGTTTCACTTCACCCAGCTGTAAATAGGTACCAGTCTTAGTTGAGGAAGTAACCTGTAATGCAGAGGAGTCTGACACAAGGGCAGTCGCCCTCTCATGCGCTTCACGCTACAGTATACTGGGGTAAGCACCGGTACCAACGCGCCTCATGGCCTACAGAGTATCTTTTCTAAGCACAATTCAGTCACAGTTGCCTCATTGTTCAAGATCCCTGCATCTGTGTCAAGCCAACAGGATGCTTGGCTCTGCCTCTTTTCTTTTTGTTTTTTAAACATTTCATGGTAAAAACAACTGATTCAACAGTAATGAAAAGAACTGTTATTTGTTGCCCTTTTTAACATGAGTTCAGATACTGAAATGGTTTGAACAGATAAATCTTGTGCATTTGCTGCACACACTTAAAAATAAAAGTAGAAAAAGTAACATTCCTGATGGAGCTTATCTGTGCACTTTTTTTTTCTTCATTGTGAAGGGAGGGGGGAGAGAACAGATAAGGAACAGAACAGAGAGCGCTTATCAAACACCACACACACACACACACACACACACACACACACACACACACACACACACACACACACACACACACACACACACACACACACAATAAAGCTATCATCAGTGAGCCAAACCTTAGTGGCACTGACACTTCCAGTGAAGATTGTCAAACTCAAACATGCTGGTGTTCAAAGTGGTCTACACACGCACACACACACGCACGCACGCACGCACGCACGCACGCACGCACGCACGCACGCACGCACACACACACACACACACACACACACACACACACACACACACACACACACACACACACACACACACACACACACACACACACACACACACAACTACGGCCTTTAGAAAGACAGACCAAGACAGATAAAAGGACCTCACATGTGGGAGAGAAATAAATATTTTAAATTGCTTCTTGCTTACTTAATTTAAGATTCATCCCACTGGGTTGGATGTTAAGACTCACAAAACTGCCCTGGTTACACACACATTCTTCAAAAACCAAACTAGGGGTGGGTGGTACACCAGTTTCATAGTCCTCATCTGTATGACACGGCACCATGATAAATCAGTTCAGGTTAAATTTTTGCACAAACAAGATCATTATTAAAGGGGTCATATAGTGCAAAACCAGTACCATCACATCCAAAAAGGGGAAAATACTGTGATATTAATTTTAGGTCATTTTAGGTCAGCTTTAACTATGCTTTAATAGCTTCTCAAATATTCACAAAGTTATTGCTCCAGCCGCACTATTGCATGCCTGGTTGTTCACTGTATTCTGAATATTAATAATTACACTACATTAATCTGCTGTGGTATTACACAGCAATGGTCGCTCAAAGGTCGAGGAAAAATTGGCTTAACAAATCCTCATGTGACACTTCAGGTTACCCTTCTTAGAGATGGAGAGAGTGACAGAAAGAATGGAGGGAGAGACAGACGAGCAGAAATTCAGACAGTCAAACATAATTTCTTCTGAAACTGGCCATGAGGGGCCTCTTCCGTTTGTGCCAACAGGAAACACAGACGGCTTGATGATATATGAAAACAACTTCTCAGCAAAGCAAAGGACTGAGATTAAACAAGGTTAAATCCAGGCCATTGGGAGAGGATAAACAGACATTCTGAACAGATGAACAGGATCAGTGAAGAAGCCACAGAAATAAATGAGCCACCATAGTGATCAAAAAGCACACAAAGGATAGCGTTATGCAAATTAAAAAAGACAATGGCGCAAAAAAAACAAAACAAAAAAAAACGCCTCCCATTTAAAAATGTTCTGATATTGTTCTGATATAAGGCAGTTCACATACTTCCTCAGTGTTCTTGGATTTTACTTTATGCCTGGTGGCAGCGTGGCACCTTGATTGGCAGGTCATGAAATTTTAAAAAGCGCTTTGATCAGAAGTGACTAGCACACACATCATGCACTTGACTGTATCATACAGAAAACAATCTCTCTTCCTCTCCCTCCAGCCTCTCATTGATGTTAACAGCATCCCAGTGCATGTACATGACTGTTTCAACCTGTTGTCTGTGGGCTCATGAAGGAGCATACTTTCCCAAAGACAGGCGGGAATGGCTCTTTGTTAGCACAGCAACTGCAGTCCATGAAAAATCAATGGGAGGCACTCTCAAAGGGTAGTCCCATTGATTTTTTATAGACTCAGATCAGTCAATCTATCAATGGATGCAAGAAGGGTGGCAGAAGGACGGAGAGCGGCACTGTGGGTGTAGCGCTACAGTGATGGACTACTGAAAAGAAACTGTGCAAATGGCCTCTGCCTACTGTGAGCCCTTCACTTCAAGGGCTCAGCTCAGGAAAATGGAGGCTGTCAAGATTTTCAAACATACAACAAAGAGATGCAACTGTACAACTTGAAAAATGAACCCGGGGTGGGGGGAGGGCAAAACATCCTCTCACTTTCTTACTTAAACATAACAGAATGATGAACACACACACACACACACACACACACACACACACACACACACACACACACACACACACACACACACACACACACACACACACACACACACAAACAAGGAGGGCCGGTGTGATGAAATCCAGGCTCCAGTCCCGACTGCATTGTCTCAGAGTGTGGGATTCCGTGTGGTGTGTGGATTATTCATTGGCACAGGGTAAGTCTGCCCTGTGCTCCTTTCCACATCACCTCTGCTGAATTCCCTGGCGTTTCTGTCAAGCATTGCCACCTCAGTTTTAGGTACGTTAAGTAAAAAGGCACTTCCAGTCAGTTTGCCTCTGTTAGTCACTGTGTGTGTCTCTGACCAACCTTCTATTTTTCCTCCTGTGCCTTCAGACAACGCTGATGCACTCCATACTTACTACTACATTCTGAGACTACTCGTAAAATAATCGTTTTCTGCTTAACAATTCCTGGGTAGATGTGTACTAACGCTGCATTCATAACGTGTCGTGAAGTCAGAAATTACAAGCTCCAACTCGGGTAAAACGATTTGCAAGTGTGGTCATGTTGGATTCATTTATTTCTGTTGAAAAACTCAGGTGCAAATTCAATGTTCTGATTTACTGGACTTGATGGCATAAGAACTACAATTATGGCATCCTCCATCATGACTGCTGAGACAGTATTACAAATGCTATTTAATTACTTTTACAAAATCGTTTACTTTATGAATTATGTATGCATTATTTTAATCTTAGTGAAGTTGCAGAAACGTTTTTCCAAAAATGGCTGCAGTAATTGATAGTCAGTGAGTCAAAATTCCAAATAGAGATACATTCATCTGAAACATTTTCCATCTTACTCACTGACAGCAAGCAGCTGTAATAAACTATGTATTCTTTTAAAGAAAGCAACAACATTCAAATATATTGCTATGGGAATCCATGTCTTTTTCTGAGTTTATCGAGTAAATGCACACTTTTCAGAATGTGGAAATTTCCACCTTGGGTTTCCCCAGTTTACGGTCATCTTGATTGCAGCATGTGTCTTTCAGTGAATTGTGAGCTCCATCTTTGCGGTATTTTCCTGAGGTATGGTGAAGTTGTTCCTTACTTAACTAAAACCAGAGTGATTTCTGATTGTATTTATGATTTAGCACTAAAATAAAAGGGCTGCATGGTGGAAGCACTATCACTTCACAGCATGATCCAGGATTCAAAAACCACCTGTACAACAATGTCGCTGGAGTTGCATCAGGATGGACATAAAACCTCTGCTAAATTAAGATGGGGCTTCATGCTGGATGTTTGCTCGGACTCCGTGCAAAATAGGAATATCTGAACATATCAGATTAAAATATTCTCAGCGATTCGCAGGGCAAGCATAGATTTAACCCCTTAACGCCTATCGTCGCATATATGCTACAATCTCTGACTCAAATATGCAACTTACCAAATTGACCTGTATGCCTGTTGTCGCAAATTTGCAACATACCATCATTATTATTATAACATTATAACATGAAGTCATTACCAGAATACCCAATATTACTATCTAGTTTTTGTGCAAAAGTGAAATTAATAATCTCAACATTATTTACCATCTACTTATACTTACTCTTGTCCTGACTTATGGTATGGAAATAGAAGACTTAACAGTATTCCCTGAAAACTCCCTTCTGTCTGATCATTTCTTAATAACATTTACATTTACTCTGATGGACTACCCAGCAGTGGGGAATAAGTTTCATTACACTAGAAGTCTTTCAGAAAGCGCTGTAACTACGTTTAAGGATATGATTCCTTCTTTATGTTCTCTAATGCCATATACCAACACAGTGCAGAGTAGCTACCTAAACTCTGTAAGTGAGATAGAGTATCTCGTCAATAGTTTTACATCCTCATTGAAGACAACTTTGGATGCTGTAGCTCCTCTAAAAAAGAGAGCTTTAAATCAGAAGTGCCTGACTCCGTGGTATAACTCACAAACCCGTAGCTTAAAGCAGATAACCCATAAGTTGGAGAGGAAATGGCGTCTCACTAATTTAGAAGATCTTCACTTAGCCTGGAAAAAGAGTCTGTTGCTCTATAAAAAAGCCCTCCGTAAAGCTAGGACATCTTTCTACTCATCACTAATTGAAGAAAATAAGAACAACCCCAGGTTTCTTTTCAGCACTGTAGCCAGGCTGACAAAGAGTCAGAGCTCTATTGAGCTGAGTATTCCATTAACTTTAACTAGTAATGACTTCATGACTTTCTTTGCTAACAAAATTTTAACTATTAGAGAAAAAATTACTCATAACCATCCCAAAGATGTATCGTTATCTTTGGCTGCTTTCAGTGATGCCGGTATTTGGTTAGACTCTTTCTCTCCGATTGTTCTGTCTGAGTTATTTTCATTAGTTACTTCATCCAAACCATCAACATGTTTATTAGACCCCATTCCTACCAGGCTGCTCAAGGAAGCCCTACCATTATTTAATGCTTCGATCTTAAATATGATCAATCTATCTTTGTTAGTTGGCTATGTACCACAGACTTTTAAGGTGGCAGTAATTAAACCATTACTTAAAAAGCCATCACTTGACCCAGCTATCTTAGCTAATTATAGGCCAATCTCCAACCTTCCTTTTCTCTCAAAAATTCTTGAAAGGGTAGTTGTAAAACAGCTAACTGATCATCTGCAGAGGAATGGTCTATTTGAAGAGTTTCAGTCAGGTTTTAGAATTCATCATAGTACAGAAACAGCATTAGTGAAGGTTACAAATGATCTTCTTATGGCCTCGGACAGTGGACTCATCTCTGTGCTTGTTCTGTTAGACCTCAGTGCTGCTTTTGATACTGTTGACCATAAAATTTTATTACAGAGATTAGAGCATGCCATAGGTATTAAAGGCACTGCGCTGCGGTGGTTTGAATCATATTTGTCTAATAGATTACAATTTGTTCATGTAAAAGGGGAATCTTCTTCACAGACTAAAGTTAATTATGGAGTTCCACAAGGTTCTGTGCTAGGACCAATTTTATTCACTTTATACATGCTTCCCTTAGGCAGTATTATTAGACGGCATTGCTTAAATTTTCATTGTTACGCAGATGATACCCAGCTTTATCTATCCATGAAGCCAGAGGACACACACCAATTAGCTAAACCGCAGGATTGTCTTACAGACATAAAGACATGGATGACCTCTAATTTCCTGCTTTTAAACTCAGATAAAACTGAAGTTATTGTACTTGGCCCCACAAATCTTAGAAACATGGTGTCTAACCAGATCCTTACTCTGGATGGCATTACCCTGACCTCTAGTAATACTGTGAGAAATCTTGGAGTCATTTTTGATAAGGATATGTCATTCAAAGCGCATATTAAACAAATATGTAGGACTGCTTTTTTGCATTTACGCAATATCTCTAAAATCAGAAAGGTCTTGTCTCAGAGTGATGCTGAAAAACTAATTCATGCATTTATTTCCTCTAGGCTGGACTATTGTAATTCATTATTATCAGGTTGTCCTAAAAGTTCCCTAAAAAGCCTTCAGTTAATTCAAAATGCTGCAGCTAGAGTACTGACGGGGACTAGAAGGAGAGAGCATATCTCACCCATATTGGCCTCTCTTCATTGGCTTCCTGTTAATTCTAGAATAGAATTTAAAATTCTTCTTCTTACTTATAAGGTTTTGAATAATCAGGTCCCATCTTATCTTAGGGACCTCGTAGTACCATATCACCCCAATAGAGCGCTTCGCTCTGACTGCAGGCTAACTTGTAGTTCCTAGGGTTTGTAAGAGTAGAATGGGAGGCAGAGCCTTCAGCTTTCAGGCTCCTCTCCTGTGGAACCAGCTCCCAATTCAGATCAGGGAGACAGACACCCTCTCTACTTTTAAGATTAGGCTTAAAACTTTCCTTTTTGCTAAAGCTTATAGTTAGGGCTGGATCAGGTGACCCTGAACCATCCCTTAGTTATGCTGCTATAGACGTAGACTGCTGGGGGGTTCCCATGATGCACTGTTTCTTTCTCTTTTTGCTCTGTATGCACCACTCTGCATTTAATCATTAGTGATCGATCTCTGCTCCCCTCCACAGCATGTCTTTTTCCTGGTTCTCTCCCTCAGCCCCAACCAGTCCCAGCAGAAGACTGCCCCTCCCTGAGCCTGGTTCTGCTGGAGGTTTCTTCCTGTTAAAAGGGAGTTTTTCCTTCCCACTGTAGCCAAGTGCTTGCTCACAGGGGGTCGTTTTGACCGTTGGGGTTTTACATAATTATTGTATGGCCTTGCCTTACAATATAAAGCGCCTTGGGGCAACTGTTTGTTGTGATTTGGCGCTATATAAAAAAATTGATTGATTGATTGACTTAAACGCAAAAACACACACAAAACATTTTTTTATATACAGCTATATAAATTCGGGCGTTAAGGGGTTAAGGGTGTGAGTGGAGCAACAACTTCTTCTCAAGTCACTGCATAACTGCAGGCTCAGCTCTAAAATGAATCACTGAGCCTTTTACCATGCACAGTGACCATAACACATAATAAGCCCTATCAAATTGCTTTTGGAGCCTTGTTGCTAATTGTAGGGAGATGGTGGCCACTAAAGCCATTGTTACTTGTGCTGAAAAACAACCAAAAACACATGGTACATTTTCTACATTAACACATATTTTTCACAATGCAGATGGCTGTTGGTGCACACAATTACTACCCATAGAATTCAAAGAGAAATAATCTAAAGTGACTCCCTGCTGGGCACAGCGGTACTAAACTTGAGACATTATTCATTTTGAAGCAAATGAAACCAGCAACTGCCTCCTGCTTTTTGTTTTCGGCCTCTAATTGATGACCTTTATCGTGAATGAATATGCCACTTTCACTGTAGCCACCTTGATAAAATGAGGAATAAGATGTTGCCAAGTAACCACATAAAGCCACTGTAGTTGTACGGACATCAAACAGGTTGGTTTATGCCGTTTGATGTTTAGACAGCCTGCCAGGTTATGAAAGAGATCAACGTGACTGCTGGACAGTGGCATTCAAACACATACATTATTTATCGAATCTGTTACATGCTTTACTAGTCATGCACAATAACTACCATTTTGTGCATGATAGAAATTGATCTATAATAATTTTTGGATCATTGCAAGCATTACTGCAGTAGCTTTCAATTTTGTAGCCACAAAATGCCTATGCACACACAATTGCTATTAAAGTGTTATTGGTGCATTTAGACTGTAGGTGAAAAACAGTCATTAGGCATTTTTCTTTTTAACTCTTATTTACTCACTCCTATAGTTTTGTGTACCTTGATTCATATACATTAAGCTTCACATTTAGGATGTAATCCATAGGTCTGACTTCAACATTCCTCTCCAGCAGCTCCTCCACTGCAGCTTCTGAAAGACTGTGAAACAAACATTGTCTGTTCATCATGCCAGGACAGACATGAATTGCTATTCAAATCTTATTGTTGCATTTAGACCAAAGGGATAAACTAAGCACAACCTAATTCCATGCAACAGGAAGAAAAAAAAAAAAAATGAAAGAATCTGGTTGGTTATATACAACAGCAAACAAATGCTCTGGAAGTTACCGAAATTTATAGAAGCGGCGCGAAGCTCACTCATGGTACAGGGTTGACAGACGAGATCCCATGGAATCTCGTGGGAACTCAGTGGTAAGCTCACCCTCAAACAGGAAGTGCTGAATTCTCAGTCACAGTGAAACAGGAAATGTCCAATGTTGAACACTTCCTGGCATGGGTGGAGCTAGAGCGGAGGCCAGGGTTTCACTGGACTCCCCTTAAATCTGATTGGACACAGGTGATTGACATGTCACAGCACCACACGTTGAAAGACCTGCATTTTCAAATCAGTGAGTCACATTGACTGCTAGGTTCCTCCTGTCTAGTAGTTTGTGCTGTGTATCACAAAAAGTTCTACTCCACCTTAGTAGAAGAAGAAAAATGTTTGCTTCAGATTTGAACCAAACACGTCGTTTGAACTATGGACTTCTAATGACACCAAACTTATATTGGTGAGTAAATGACCGTATTTTATGCCAGAAATGAGGTCCAGGTTGTTAAAAACAGCATTTCTCCTTTAATTCGGGTTGCCTTATATACACATGTTTAAGCTAACAGACAGAAGCTGGTTCATGCCCTGTTGGCTTATTCGTGCAGCAGGTAAATGAAACAATCCTTCAAATGGTGATACAAGCATCAAATTCAGCACAAATACAGCTGGAGCAAAATTAATGGAGCAACTTTAACTTTTGACCCCAGTACAAACTGAAACTGACCTTTGTCACCATTCTTGCTGCTTTTACCTCTTAACTCCATAACATTCAGTCACAGATTGTCCAAACTATACCTTTTTTGGAATATTTATGATCAGGCAAAGAATATGTGGTGTACTTTTCTATATGATTAGAGCATCTTTTAATTTTGACCCCTGTGTAATTCTTCAATTGACCCCCACCTGGCTGCCTATTGAAAACTCAAGTGGCCAATCAGTTTTTTTTAAAGAGTTAATGTCTATGGATTATTTGTGCCAAATTTGATGTTTGTATCACCATTTGCAGGATTCCACTCTAAATACTCTCTTATCTGCTGCACTATATATGAGATGTAAGATGCCGCTCCTCAAAAGTATTGTAACACTTGGTATTTCACACGTTTTAATTTGTTTATTCCATTTCAAATACATGTTTTTTCTAAAATTATCTTTCTTAACTCAAACTGAAGCAAATCTCTACAACGTGATATAAAATAATTAAAAATATAAAATCCAGCTTCCTGATGAAGTGCAGAGGAAGATTTTCTTAAAAAGTACATTTGAGATGAAAGCCTATTTTTGATGTTTTGGTGAAAGAAACTTTTGTATTTCTTCATAATTGATATAAATAAAGTCCAAGACATATTCAGTGACTTGGAAATGTTCATGTTTCCACCCCCTGACCTATCTAAAGAAAACTGGCAATAAAACTGATTATTATTTACAGGTTGTATCAAGTTTTAGAGAACTGCTTTCAGTTTGAGTTTGAGGAAGATAATTTTAGAAATTTTTATTCTTTATTTTTTTGTATTTCTTGTATTTAAAATGGCATAAACAAATTAAAATGTGTGAAATTCCAAGTGTTCTAATGCTTTTGGAGGGCACTGTATCCTAATCGTATGAGTGCAAAATGAGTGTGGTATTATTACCATTTGGTTTAAGAATGTTTAATTTTCACTGTTGCTGCACTTTGTCAAATCATAGTCATATCGTATATCATATTGATATGAAAATTCAGTAAGGTATATCTTCTATTAAGCATTCCAAATCTTTGGTGGAACTCTACTAGTGTTTTACTAAGCTACACCTAAATATCCAAAAAAAAAAAAAGAGAGAGTAGATCCACTTAGGTGCCTGGTCTTGAGAACCAGGGATGGTAGGTTGAAAAGCTTTTTTATCCCATGGGAACTCTCCCTACCCACCTAAGCGGCTCAAGAATATCGACAGCATGTATATAAGTGACATTTACATGACAATTTATGACAATACTGAAATATGATAATTTGGCCATATTGTACAGCCCAACTGTCAACTAGCAGAAAACTTTGAATATTAATTTACATCTACATTACAAAAAATGCTTAAAATGGCAGGGGGTTAAGAGGGCTGTAATTGGGGGTCAGCTGAAAACCAAAAAAAGAAAAATGCTTAAAAATGTGGGGAGTATGGGGGCAGAGCTCCCCCCAGAAGCTGAAAGGTTTTAGTCATGCTCATGCTCCCAAGAACCATTTTACTGAAAAAAGTCTGAAGGACCTAAAGGACATGGTTAGATGGCGAGGAGCTTTCCAGGCATGTGAGAGGCAAATAAAGAAAAAATGCTTAAAAAGCGGGGGGTCTGGGGGGAGCCCCCAAAGAAACTGAAAGGTTTTTGCCATGCCAATGCTCCCCTGAAGTATTTACTCAAAATAAAGTCTGAAGGACCAAAATGACATGGTGAGATGCTGACAAGCTTCGCTCATTCATGTCTGCAACATATGCATATTTGACATGATTATGCCCAAAACGTGGAGCAACTACAACAGATCCAGAAAAATGTTATATTTGGGTTGTAATGCATTTACACCTGCCCAGTATAATTACATTGTTTTTCTCTCAGCACTGTTATTATGTCATGGTAAGTAAACCGTTTTTAAAGTGGATGAGGAATTAATGAGATTTTGTGGTTTAATGATAACGTATTAACATGAATTTTTTATCATCCCACGCCAGTGCCATATGTGCCCCCAAATAATTCAATATGGTTTTCAGTGCACACCTTTACTTAGCAAATTTGCAACTCATGCTTCAAACCTTTTTCTTTCTGAACAGCTGGCTAAAACAAATGATTTCTCTAAACAATGGGTGGTTTTATCACTGAATGTGAATTTTTGAAAATACTGCTCAGGAGGGCAGGAAGCATTTAAAAAGCATTAACACTGGTGCCAATGATGGCCTTCTGGAATTTATTTATTTATTTATTCTCTTGCTGCTCCAAAATTAGGCAATTGCATAAATTTGGGCACCCCAACAGAAAAAATGATGTTGAACAGTCTTTGTTTTCAGGTCATTTGAGAGGCGTTTAGAGGCTCCCATGTTGCCACTCATTAGAAGAGATGCAAAGAGGAGAAACATTTGTAAATACCCACCTTAAATACCCTTTCTCATGATTGGATTCACCTGTGTAAGGAGGTCAAGGGTCAATGAGCTTACCAATGCACCTGCCTAATTTTGTTTAAATAATTATTGCACACTTTCTGTAAATACTAGAAACTTCATTTCACTTCTCAAATATCAGTGCGTTCATCTGCTATATGATATATTTAACTGAAATTTCTGATCCAGACAACCAATGATTTATAAAGGAAAATCATGAAAATTATCAGTGGTGCCCAAACGTTTGCATACAACTATTTCTGAGAACAGTGATTTTCCAACTTTGCTTGTTTTTACCCGAGGCCAAAATATGGCCATCAGGTATTGTGAAGGCCTTGCGTTTGTCCATCTTTCTGCCTGTCTGTCTGTGCTCAGCATAAGTCCAGTCCTATTACCACCAGGGTCTTCAAATTCACAGGGAACATTCTTGGGAAACAGACCTTGGACAAGTTCAAAGATGGCTAACTGACCTATTTTAATAGGTTAAAAGGTCACATTCTGTTTCCTATTTTTATGCTCATACAGCCATGGGTATTTTAGCATTGCATATATATTTTTAAAATTTGCAAATACTCAAACTGTTCAAAAAACATCTCCATCCACATGAAAATCATTAATACTTTGTCGAGTGCATGCCAAAGCAACGGGTGGTCATACAGCCCTAACTGTACAGCCATGCAAGCCAATAAGAAGCCTGAGGGGAAAGCTGATCACACTGGAAATAGTTTTGTAAAAGCTCCATTTTCAATGGCCTAAAATGGAGTTTGCATGTGAAGGAGATGCCATCCTCTGAATAAAAACAACTTGTGATTTACAATATAACACAAACAACCAGATGGAATAATAAAAATCAATAGATGGTGTATATCTCAAGCAGTCAGAACAGTGAAAAATCATCCCACAGATTTTATTAGTACATACGTATGGTGAAGACTGATTTAAGGAGTACTAAAAGTTGAGAGGCTGTTTTTGAAATATACAGTTTGCAAAACAGCGTATTTTTATACTCCTCTGATTACAACAAGATGTACAAGATAACTGCACATCCTTTGCGAAATCCTCATAAATCAACAGAACTGAGAGGGGCCACCATATGTCACCAGAGACCATGGAGCTACTGCAACAAGCCAACTGTTAGAATGGTGCAGGTGCATTCTTCTCTGACCCAGTCATCGATTCATGCATGGAATACCATCACTGCACTCTAACACAACAGACAGTTGAGGACATGGTGTGTAGACTCCAGACAGGGCTGGAGGGTGGAGGTCTGTCGATGGTGAGAATGGCAAGTTACATAGACGTGCGCCTGATGTGTTGGAAATAATCATCAAGGAACTGGTGATGTGTGCAAAGTGATGAAATGTAAGCACTGCCAAAATACTGATAGATACAGACCGCTATGAATATCATGAAGTGTGCATGTGCTATAATTAATCCAAAATAATAATAAGCCTCAATTGTAACTTAATGAGTTCCAGGCCACAACGTCACCTGTTGTGTGAAAATAGATTGGTAATGCAGATGGAAACATTAAAGACCGTTGCATAGTTTGACTGAGAAGTGTGTTGCCATGGTAATACTTGCCATTTTGTTTAAAAAGGCAGGTAAAAGGAGGAAAAAAAATAATGTTGCATATACATGGTTTATGGGTACACTAGCAGTGCCATCATGGGTGGCCACCTTAACTCACTGTTGACAATTATTAAATTATTAAACATTATAGTGTCGTGTAAAACCACCGACTCTGGGCCAGCACTCACTTGGTGTGCAACATGATTTGTCTTGCTGGTCTGCTACTTTCTATTCGATGAGGTTTATAAATCTCTGAACACTTCAACTACATTTTATTATTACTTCTAAGATGCACAGCAACACGTGGCAAGCATGAATGATGTACTCTCTTCCTCGCCGAAGTTGTTTGTCAGCAGTTTCACAGCTGGAAAGTGCTTCTCTTTTTATTTTTAGTATAGACACCCCGTGGCAGCCTGAAAGCAGATAAATCTCTTCTTTGCTCCTGTCACTGGCTAGAAGAAAATAATAATAAAAAAAAAAAACACATAGAAAACATTTTGTACACATCAATCTTGTACAGTGCATCTGGAAAGTATTCAGAGTTCTTCACTTTCTCCATATTTTGTTATGTTACAGACTTATTCCAAACTGGAGTAAATTCATTTATTTCTCCTCAAAATTCTACTCACAACACCCCATAATAACAACATGAAAGAAGTTTTTTTTTTTCAAATTTATTAAAAATAAAAAACTAAGACATCACATGTATACAAGTATTTGCAATGTTTGCTCAATACTTTGTTGATGTACCTTTGGCAGTAATACAGCCTCAAGTCTTCTTGAATATGATGCCACAAGCTTGGGCCACCTATCTTTGGGCAGTTTTGTCCATTCCTCTTTGCCATCTCTCAAGCTCCATCAGGTTGGATGAGGAGCATCGGTGCACAGCCATTTCCACATTTCCCCACAGATATTCAATCGGATTCAGGTCTGGGCTCTAGCTAGGCCACTCAAGGACATTCACAGAGTTGTCCTGAAGCCACTCCTTTGATATCTTGGCTGGTTTCTCAGGGTCATTGTCCTCCTGAAAGATGAACCATCATCATAGTCTGAGGTAAAGAGTGCTCTGGAGCAGGTTTTCAGTCACGATGCTGCTGTACATTGTTGTATTCATCTTTCCCTCCATCCTGACTAGTCTCCCAGCTCCTGCTGCTGAAAAACATCCCCACAGCATGATGCTGCCACCACCATGCTTCACTGCAAGGAGAGTGCCTGGTTTCCTCAAAATATGACACCTGGCCTGAATGCCATGCATCATGTTACTAAGGAGTGGCTTCTGTCTGGCCACTCTTCCATACAGGCCTGATTGGTGGATTGCTGCAGAGATGGTTGTCCTTCTGGAAGGTTCTCCTCTCTCCACAAAGGAATGCCGGAGCTCTGATAGAGTGACCATCGGGTTCTTGGTCACCTCCCTGACTAAGGCCCTTCCCTCTTGATTGCTCAGTTTAGACAGGTGGCCAGCTCTAGGAAGAGTCCTGGTGGATCCAAACTGCATCCATTTACAGATGATGGAGGCCACTGTGCTCACTGGGACTGTGCTTCTTTACCCTTCCCCAGATTTGTGCCTTGAGACAATCCTGTCTCGGAGGTCTACAGACAATTCCTTTGACTTCACGCTTAGTTTCTGTTCTGACATGCACTGTCAACTGTAGGACCTTATATGTAGACAGGTGTGTGCCTTTCCAAATCATGTCCAATCAACTGAATTTACCCCAGGTGGACTCCAGTTAAGCTGTAGAAACATCTCAAGGACGATCAGTGGAAACAGGACACACCTGAGCTCAATTTTGAGCTTCATGGCAAAAGCTGTGAATACATATGTACATGTGATTTCTTAGTTTTTTTAAAATTATTTTTAATAACTTCACAAAAAAAAAATCAACAAAACTTTTTTCATGTTGTCATTATGGGGTATTGTGAGTAAAATGTTGAGGAAAAAAGAATTTCATCCATTTTGGAATAAGGCTGTAACATAAAAAATGTGTACAAAGTGGAACACTGAATACTTTCTGGATGCACTATGTGCGCACTCACTATACATAGAAGAAAAGCGCATGTTGCATAAATGTTTGCATACCACATTGTCACACCTTTTTTTCTGCATTATGACCTCTTTAATTTGGGATTTTTGTACACTGATGCTATGTATTTTTTATTCCTGGCATTTATTCTATGACTGGAGTTTATTTTGTTTAGTGCTTTCTTTGAGTCTTGGGAAGGTTCTACATAAGTAGTAAATATAATTACTATTATTAATAACAAACTTGTGAATTTTCATTATATAAGTCACAGGGCCTCGTAAACAAGCAAAAAAACAAAAAACAAACAAACAAAAAAACAACAACAACAAAAACAATGCAGTTTATCCTCCAGAAAATACAGTACACCAAACTGCTGCTTACACCTCCACTGGGAATTCAAGGCACTGAGATAAGTTAAATCTTTAACATGTACCACACTGACTCCCAAAATAATTCTTAAATACAGGTACATGAATTCATATCCTTTGCCAAAACTGCGCATACAAATATACTTAGTGATCACGTAAAGCCAGAGATTATGTAGAGCAATGACTCTAATGGAAATAAAAATTATTACAAAGCAGCAACAAGTAATTGTAACGTTCGTGATATGTCCCATTCAACTCAAAATTAGCCTTGGAACAGTTGGGGAATAAAAGTATTTTCTTAAGTAGTAGACCTCTTTGCTCTATTTGATTATCATAAGTCACCAGTTGGTTAAAACTGTGCACTGGGTCAGTTGTGTAAAGAACTAAAATCTCTGGAATGGTGGTACTGACCCACACCTTTTGTTTCATAGCGTTGTATGTACTGTACAGTATATCCATCTATCGGTGCACATATAACTCTACCTCAAATTGTTGCCAAAGAGCCCCTATGAGGTTAATTTTTTTTTTCCCCAGAAGGTCATGTTGTGATAATGACATCATGCACAAAGGTGACCAATCATGACCTGCAATAACCCTTCCTTTTATATTGCAAAAACAAAGCCAGTGTTTGCAGGCTGCCTTAAGGTGTGTCACAAGAGCAAGGTCCAATATCACTGGGCTCAGCTTAGTTGGGTGATCAACAGTTCTGCCAAATACAATAAATTAAAATAATACAGGGTCCAAGAAATTTGTCAAATGTGAAATGTTTGACATTAGAATTCTGCCCATAGAAATGGCCCAAGGTCCCACCTTCTGTCAGCAAAGTTTTTATTGTATTCATGAGAGATCCGTATGAAGAGAAAAGATGTTGAGATATAAAAAATTTCCTTGTAGGATTTGCTACAAGGTAAAGCAGAAAGACTGACCATGCTAAGATGCAAGATGTTGTGGTTGAGATGTCAGGAAAGGAAATACAGATCAGAGCAATTGCTCTGGTCATAGAGCCATGCACAATGATGACAGATAGGACACAACTGAGAAAGAAGGGCATGACAGCAGGGAAGAGAAAGCTCACAGGGAAGAACCTCACAGTGTGTGTACTGGACCACTACATGTTCCGGCTGCTCTGACAGCAACTTGAAAGCGATTAAAGTGTCCAAGCAGCCTGAGATTTTTTTTGGCATTTAATTTTTTTGTAGAAGATAAATTGAATTTACACTTTGATCATTCTGCTGGAGAAGCTGAAGTAAGCACAGTGTGTAGCTCATAAAACATGTCTATGAGTTTTTCACACCCATCATCAGGGCCGGAGGTTATGTGAACTCCCCTTTCTGTATTTTTGTCTACACAATAACTCAAAAATTAAATTTTTTGTGGCGCGATGGTCCTTATGCCATGACTCCCTAAGTAAGCACCCATCTCACATAAAATCAATCCAGCAGTACCCAAGGATTCGTCAGAAAACCCAGCATCAGAAAAGTCATTGTCTAAGGGTCCTGTCCCACTGGGGAGAGGATTAATTGCGCATGAATTGAGTATACAAAGTTCGGGCGTTCGTTGTCGTCCGCAACGAAAATGGCCAAAAATGACAAATGTCCCAGTATGAATTACGGATATATTAATAATATATAGATAATATATAGCGAATATATGATGAACAATCAAGGTTATATAACGCATGTAGTGAGGAAACTGATCCGACACATTAGGATTATCATGCACGTGCTGCGCGTGCATGATAATCCTCACTACAATGCGGATAAAATAAGCTCACTCGAGCCGTCAGCATCACTATTCACACCAACAATACAGCCTCTGGAGCATTTGCTGGACTTTACAAGTTGACCACAGAGAATGTTCTTGTTATCATGCGAGGGTTAACTGTTCATGAGTTTGGGGAGCAGGAGGGGGGGAGCCACTCGGGGTGTGAGACATGTTTTTTTTTTTTTTTTTTTTGAGTGTCACAGAAAACAGACTTCAGCGTGAGTTGTGACTAAACAGCAACTCTTCCTTTTGTTCAGGGGTGGCCAAGTTCGGTCCTCGAGAGCCACATTCCTGAAACTCTTAGTTGTCTCCCTGCTCCAACACACCTGAATCCAATGAAAGGCTCATTAAAAGTCTGCTAACAAGTTTTTCCTTGGATTCAGGTGTGTTGGAGCAGGGAGACAACTAAGAGTGTCAGGAATGTGGCTCTCGAGGACCGAACTTGGCCACCCCTGCTTTTGTTGGTGTTAAAAGTCCTGGATTGCAGCAGCTACGTCTTTGTGGATCTACACAACCGGACCGGCACTGACTGGCACGTATGTCGCTTTCTGCCACATATAGTACTTTGGGTTTACGTGATGTGTGTGTTATGCATTCACAGATTGTCTGCAAATCAGCTGTAAAGCAGATGTAATAAAAACACTTTATTCGTGGCCAATCCTTATGCATTCGCTACAACATATTTTAGTTTGTGATGTGGACATGATAGGCACGATATATATCTGTTTTACACACTGTCCCAGTCCGCTGCCAAGCCGCAAATCCCCGTCAGTTGCGGATATCAGTGGTTAACAGCAGATATACTGCGCATAGAGTGAGTATGTACTGTGTATGAACTGAGTATGTATGGAGTATGTCAGGCGGATGTCATCCGCATCCAGATTTTTGAGCTACTCAAAAATCCTGGCTGCGGACATGCGTGCCACTGCGGATGATCACCGGTGTGTTCGAATGACAGCCGACTCATACAGGCATGTTACACGGATATTGCGTATGTTTGGCGAATATGGGCCAATTTTGTGCTCAATCCATACGCAAATCCTCCTAAACGCCAGTTGGACGGGGCCCTTAGCTCATTGCTTAGTAGGGGTGCAACATATCACAACACTCATGGTTGACAGTTTTTAGTCATGGACTGGATAATTTTTCAGATTATCAAACAAGGGAAGACAAATATGACATTGCCTTCCATTTATTAAAGAATTTAAAGAACTATGAAAACAAGGAACCACTGCCCCTGGCCCTGAATTAAAAACAAGGTGTCAAATGTTTAGAGTATTTTAAAATGAAATTCCATATTTTCCCCAAGTATAAGTCTGGTGTGTTTTTTTTCCTTCTTCTTTTACTTGAGTGGGAGGTCCTGCAACTTACACTGTGGTGTGACTTATATAATGAAAAATCATACATTAAGGTGCCTTGACACACGCCTGCATGTAACCCCCGCACTGCCGCGCATTTGTTGTGACAATGCCACCCGCTGTGTTCCCAGCTGGATGCTGCGCTTTGTGCCGCTGGACGCTGCATATATAAAATAATTATTTCATACCTGATTAATCATTTTCTCTCAGAGTTTGGCTGATGAAAGCACCTCTAATCGCTTCCGGAATCACAAAGGACCATTACAGCTGCAGCTTTTCTCTCTCTTGTATGCTTCATGAGGTGAAGAACGCATTTGGCATAATCTAAATGGTAATTATTTGTAACATTTATATTGTAATAGCTTGGTAAAACAGTTGCATGTTCATTCCTTCTTATGAGTATCTGTAAATTATGTTTATGATATATTTAACATCTCGTCATAATCGTTCAGATGAGCTGCGCTGTGGTGCCGTGCGCTGACGCAATGTCTCGCTCAGTCGTTCACAAGCAAAGATGGGGTGAGGATCACTCCGTGAAAAAATAGTCCAACAGTTTAAGAACAATGTTTCTCAACGTTCAATTGCAAGGAATTTAGAGATTCCATCAGCTACAGTCCATAATATAATCAGAACATTCAGAGAATCTGGAGAACTTTCTACACATAAGCTGCAAGGCTGAAAATCAACATTGATGCCCGTGACCTTCGATCCCTCAGGCGGCACTGCATTAAAAATTGACTTCATTGTGTAAAGGATCTTACCACGTGGGCTCAGGAACACTTCAGAAAACCATTGTCAGTTAACACAGTTCGTCGCCACATCTACAAGTGCAAGTTAAAACTACCATGCAAAGCGAAAGCCATACATCAACATCCAGAAATGCTGCCGCCTTCTCTGGGCCCGAGCTAATTTGAAATGGACAAATGCAAAGTGGAAAAGTGTGCTGTGGTCTGATGAGTCCACATTTCCAATTGTTTTTTGGAATTCATGGATGCCGTGTCCTCCGGACAAAGGAGGAAAAAGACCATCCAGATTCTTACCAGCGCAAAGTTCAAAAGCCAGCATCTGTGATGGCATGGGGGTGTGTTAGTGCCCATGACATGGGCAATTTACACATCTGGGATGCACCATCAATGCTGAAAGGTATATCCAGGTTTTGGTGTAACACATGCTGCCATCCAAGCAACATCTTTTTCAGGGACGTCCCTGCTTATTTCAGCAAGAGAATACCAAGCCATATTCTGCACGTGTTACAACAGCGTGACTTTGTAGTAAAAGAGTGCGGGTACTAGACTGGCCTGCCTGCAGTCCAGACCTGTCGCCCATTGAAAATGTGTGGCGCATTATGAAGCGCAAAATACGACAATGGAGACCCCGGACTGTTGAACAACTGAAGTTGTACATCCCAGCTTTTTTGAAACGTGTTGCAGGCATCCATTTCAAAATGAGCAAATATTTGCACAAAAACAATAAAGTTTATCAGTTTGAACATTAAATATCTTGTCTTTGTGGTGTATTCAATTGAATATAAGTTAAAAAGGATTTGCAAATCGTTGTATTCTGTTTTTATTTACATTTTACACAATGTCCCAACTTCACTGGAATTGGGGTTGTAAAAGAATAGATGTCAACAAAAAGAACACAACAACAATGCCCAAAAATCCCAAATTAACCCTCTGTAGTCCGAGGGCATTTTTTTGGACAGTTCACTCGCCTGGCATAAATGTTTTATTGTTACTGTTAACAACTCTCCCTGCATCCCACAATCAAGTTTTATGTCTCTTTTTTTTCAGGACAACCTGTACTTTCAAAATATATATGCTATAGGTGTGTTTTGTAAGTGTAATAAAGGTTTACAATCAGAAATAAGAAGGGAAAAAGTAAAGCGGAAAAATAATTTTCCACACACATTTATTCAAAACACACAGCAAACTATAATAAACAACTGTTCTGACACTTTATAAAGGTAATTTGGGCTCTTGTATGAAAGATTGTACAACAAAAAGGTTCAAACAATAAACACAAATGCGCATTTTGAACAATATATACAAAATGGTCTATGCGTTTTGTTTGTCTTCATCTCAAAGCAATTTCCATCTGCTATTACACAAAGGTCACATCACAAACTTCTACTATGAAGTTGACTGTGTGTTTGTTCTCTCCTTCTCTGAAAGCAACATTCACACTTCGAGGCCCATTCACACTCTGAGGAGTGGCCCCTCCCCCTCGCTCCATTGATATGGTAAACAATGCTTTACGCCGGAGCGAGAGAGCTTGCCACAGGCTTATCCAGTAACATTCACAGGAAAAACAGTCGAGCAATCCTGACACTCACACACTGTGTTTGAGCATATGAGACTGTATGAGAGGCTATTCAAACAGGCCAACTAATAACACATCACTCCTAAAAACAATCTTTGGTGTGTCATGTGAGGTGAATCTGCCCTATGATTGGATTTTGGAAAACCATGTGACGGTTAACTTTTCAGCAAAAAAAAAAAAAAAAAAAAAGTAAGTTTCTATCTCATATCATTAAAAAGTTACTTATAGAGAAGAATAATCAAGAAGTCACAAAAGCTGGAGTTTCAGTCTTTTGTTCATGGTAATGAGTCATTCATGTCCTCAGCAGAGTCGTCAAGGGAGCCATCAGGAGAGGGTCCGTCCCATCATTAGGAGGGACAGCTGCCCTGTCATTAGGAGGGTGCTAACTAGAGCACAATAGGTGCTAATTAGAGCTATTGTTTAGTCACTAGCCTATAGCAGTCTGCCTCTCGGTAGGAGGGGTCTGGTTAGGTTTAAACTCCAGCTTTTGTGACTTCTTGATTATTCTTCTCTACAAGAGTCAAGACAGAAGTCAGACCACCAGAGCAAGAATTTTAGCTGAGGAAGCTTCTGCGATTTGAAGCGAAACGTCCTTGTGTCAAGCAACCCAGTCCAGTCGAAGATTCAAGCTTCTCTACTACTATATTATACTATTATACTACTATTATACTATATTATAAAATGCGGTACTTAATACTTAATTGTTGTATTAAACTCCAATATAATATATATTTTATTTCAGCATTGGGATTTGGCATGTTTTACACTGGATGCCCTTCCTAACGCAACTCCAATTTTACCTGAACACACACACACACACACACACACACACACACACACACACACACACACACACACACACACACACACACACACACACACACACACACACACACACACACACACACACACACACACACACACACTGACCTTTCTAAGAGGTGTCCCATCAAAGTACTAATCAGAACCTACTCTATTTAGCTTCTGAGGTCTGATGGGATCAGGAGTGCACAAAGCAGTGTCTGCACAAATATGAACAGTAGGCTAGTATAAAAAAAATACCCTCTGTCAATGTTATAAAAGGTAATTAAAAAAAGAAAGAAAATTAAGTAGTACTAATTATTGTCTGTGTCTTACAGCCTGTGCCAGGGCTCGCCCACCAAGATAAACACCATCTGTGGTGCATGCATGCACCTTGCACCCACATGAAAACAAAGATAAATCAAAACTCAAAGCAATAATTTTTCTCTGTTTCGATATACTGTACTTCATCTAATCATGGAGTACGACAGTACAGTCGATGCTAAGAATAATTAAGCATAAATAGAGCATAAAAGTACAGCTTTTCCACATGACATTCAATCACAAAAGGTAGAGTTTGTTATGATACTATTCAAGACAAACAACCCTATGCTGCAAAGGGCATGACATTTAAAAATATCATCTTGATGCCACACAATAGATCAGTACAACCAAGTGTCTAGAGACCAAAAGCCCATTATTGTGCAATAAAACTGAACAGCTATTGAATGAGAAAATATGTAATTCATCACAACATTATAGAATTTTTTAAAGAAATAGTTTTCCATGATATAAAAAAAGAAAAAAGTTTAACCCGCAATGCAGAAAGGTATATAGAATTAATGCAGCAGAACTTGAAGGTCTAAAACAAACTGTGTGTGGTATCAGCAAGTATATGAGAGAATGGAACACTTATTATAAAGGAATCTGGTGCAAGGTCCCATGATAGCTTTCATAACGATGATAAATGGCTGAGGCATTCTGCTAAACGACCTCATCTGACTAACAACTTTTAGACTTCCCAGAGGTTTCTGGGAAGCAGAACATGAGATTAGTATCAACTTTCAGTTTTTAACTAGATTTTTTTTTTCTGTTCAGTTTTTATTTAGAAGCAACATACATGTTAGTGCATGTACAGACCCTGTGTTGACTCACTCTAGCCTTTCAATACAAAATTCATAATTTGATATGGACGCACAATTATGATCTGTCCAGCAATGCCACTATTAAGTCTTGTTTTTAATATGTAGTCCAGAACCATGTTCCAAAACAGCTTTTAGAATGTTTGTGAAGTGTTTCAATTTTGCCATCATTAATTTGTAGTATTGATAAAAAAATGATGGTACCAACCCCAGCCACACATTCTATCTATACTTTAATTCTGTTTTTACTTTCCCATTCTGTTACAGTTGTACAATTCATCCAATATTTGCTCAAGTAGAGGACATCATGCTTTTCACTGTAGTTGTGAGCTAATATTGTTAGCTGACATTGATGTGAAAATGGGCGCCGGTGGTTAGAGAACATCAATGAATACAGCAGGTGGTACACAGATCTATAGGGCAGTGGTGTCCAAAGACATTCCAGAAAGGGCCAAGAGGGTGCAGGTTTTCTTTGCAGCCACTGACTTCAGCAGGTGGTTTCACTGATTAACATCACTTTGAGCAGATGGGATGAGTTCATGAGTGAAATCGCCTCCTGGAATCAATGGCTGCAAAGAAAAAAAATGCACCCTCTTGGCCCTTTCTGGAATGTCTTTGGACACCACTGTTATAGGGTAAAAAGTTGCTCTTTGGATTATTCTGATGCCTCAAAAATAACACACACTCAACACTTTATCCTCATAATGTGCTCTTTTACTTTGGTGAGTTACACGATGATAGCTTTTTTTATTGTCAAATTATTCTCTCCACAAGCTGGCTGGGATGGATTCACAAATCCAGCTAATCTACTTACCTACAATTTTGCTGTGCAAGCCCCAGTGCAGGATATAAGAATCACAGAATTTCTCAGTTGGCTAATCTTAACACTATACACAACACGTGACAGTGTCTTCCCATTGGATTCTTCATTGGATGACAACAACTCTGTAGAGGCACACAGTGCTCCAGTTACAGAAAAGGCAAGATCAATCATAGAAATAGGCTTTGTGTAAAAATAAATAAATAAATAAATAAAATTTCAGAGGGAGTTATAGTCACAACTTTTGTTTTTCCATTTACTCAGAACAATTTTCTGATCACTGAATCAAAGCAAGTACCATAACTGAGTGTCAGCCTGTGCCACTTTCCGCTCCTGTCCACTACCCGCAGAACAGCGCACCAGACCATTTACTCTCTCCTTGTGGGTGGTGAGCCCACATGAAAGTGACACCATATTGTTTTTTCGGGCTGGGCCCAACCGAGCCCTACGGTTGTTGACCTGACCAACAAGCACTTGCTTGTGAGACACGATTCAGGGAGGGACAGGTTGAGAAGTCTGAATAACTGAGAGAGCCTTACATTAGAGCTGCTGATTCTTTGCATCTAAATGAGCCAGGTGAGGTGGTTTGGGCATCTAGCCCCCTAGTCGTCTCCCTAGGTCTTCAAGGCACGTCCAACTGGAAGGAGGCCCCAGGAAAGATCCAGGACATGCTGGAGTGATTACAGCTCCCAGCTGGCTGGGAGATATTATCAAAACCTGGGAAATATAACAAAACCTCCACAATGAGGGTAGCAGCAGAATACTAGCTCATAAAGGAAACCTGTGAAGACTTAAAACAACTAAGCCTCAGCAGTTCATTCACTTTGAAAACTTTTGTCTGTAATAAACTGAACTCTACAGTCTCACAAAGAAACAAAATCATTCTAGAGAAAACCATTCTACAAAAATAATAATAATAATAAAAAAAGCTATAACATTCCTACTGTCTAACAGCAAAAAACATATACAGTAGTAAGTGTCTGACTAAGTGTGACCACTATTGTTTGGACAATTAAGAGGTTTATATTACATTTTCATCAGTTCTATTGTATAACAGGTGAAGTGAATAGTGCATATGTGCTACTGGCATAGCAAGGTAGCACAGATGGAAGACAAATAGATTTTCTTGGTTGGTTTGGGGGGAGTGTTGCATGAAAAATAGTCATTAATAATAATAATGTAGAGTTATCTACCCCCACCACAGATTTATGAAGACCACTAAATTATAGTGCTTACCGTTCTGCCCACCACCATTAATGTGCAGGCATTTTAGAACTGAGTGCATTTGACTTCAGTGTGACCCAGCAGTACACACATTAATAAACTTCCTTCAGTCCCTGTGAGGAAGCTGTCTTTCTTTAATGAGAAAGGTCGATAGTCCTCTGAAACAAATGCATGTTTCAGAAGGCACATAAACACAGTAATTTTCTGTGCAGTGGAGCATGTTTAACATGGAAACATAGAATATGAAGTTAATTCAACAAAACAATTGTATGAAGCCCATTTTTCATAGTGACAACAATGAAACACATGCTTCTTCTACATCCAAAAATGGCAGAAGTAGTTGCTGATCCCTCCAGGCCTGACTGTCCTGTTGTCAGGTGATGGCAGCTATATTCAAGAAAAGAATCTGAAGAGAACCTGTGTTGTTGCAGTGTTGGGAAAACTGTTCAAGTGACACCATGCTCAGTCTGACTTGGTCTCAGCCAAAAAATAATTCATAAACAAAACACAACAAACACTGGGAGAAGATTTTCTATTCATCCTCCAATATGGATAGATCTCCCCACATGACAGGAGCTGTTCCGCATTATCCACGCTGAGAAAGGATTTGTTGGATTTTGACTATTACACAACTCCCACCTCTGGATGAAGAGCTGCATATTATTGCCTACACGCCCATCCACTACAGACACACAATCCAGTAGCTTCATATGGATCAATACCACGTAATTAGAAAAAGTTATTCTTTGATTAAAATCAATAATTTTATAAAGTAACTGTGCTGTAAATTTGATGTGCAGCTCAGCATAAACGCATAATAGCCATACATGAATAAAATATGGATACCATATTAACACAAGCAGATTCTTTTAAACACTTTTTTATTTATATTTTGACAATTTTACTGCTAAACTGAAGGTAAAATGTTTTAAAGTATATTCAAATAATGCATAAATAGAATATCTGACACTGAAGCTACACTGTGCAGGACTGAGGTGCTTATCAGCAGAAATCAAATATAGCAGTTTTAAATGTTTGTTGATTACCTGCGATAATGAATTGATGCGTTTTCATAAGCCCTTCTTATCTACATGGGAGAGGGCCACTACTCATTAGCTACTAGGATAGATACAAAAATACTGATATTTCTGATACTAGCGTTTAGGGGTCTAGGGTCGATATCTAAAGTCAGTAATTTAGAGTGAAAGTGTGTTTCATCATAAATAACTAGGTATCACAAGGATCGACAGGAACACTGCTTGTTTCATCCAAGTTGAATGCACACGTAGTACACACAGCATGCTGGCAGAGAAACAGGAGCGCCGTATCGACAGACTGTACGCCTATAAATGAAAATAATACTAAATGAGATGTCTGTAACAAGGCTATTCACTCCTGTAGCAACACCTCCAACTTACAGTGAGGAAAATAAGTATTTGAACACCCTGCGATTTTGCAAGTTCTCCCACTTAGAAATCATGGAGGGGTCTGAAATTTTCATCTTAGGTGCATGTCCACTGTGAGAGACATAATCTAAAAAAAAAAAAAATCTGGAAATCACAATGCATGATTTTTTAATAATTTATTTGTATGTTACTGCTGCAAATAAGCATTTGAACACCTGTGAAAATCAATGTTAATATTTGGTACAGTAGCCTTTGTTTGCAATTACAGAGGTCAAACGTTTCCTGTAGTTTTTCACCAGGTTTGCACACACTGCAGCAGAGATTTTGGTCCACTCCTCCATACAGATCTTCTCTAGATCTTTCAGGTTTGGAGATTCAGCTCCCTCCAAAGATTTTCTATTGAGTTTAGGTCTGGAGACTGGCCAGACCACTCCAGGACCTTGAAATGCTTCTTACAGAGCCCCTCCTTAGTTGCCCTGGCTGTGTGTTTGGGGTCACTGTCCTGCTGGAAGAGCCACCCGTGACCCATCTTCAATGCTCTTACTGAGGGAAGGAGGTTGTTTGCCAAAATCTCACAATACATGACCCCATCCATCCTCCCTTCAATACGGTGCAGTCGTCCTATCCCCTTTGCAGAAGAGCAATCCCAGAGTATGATGTTTCCACCCCCATGCTTCACGGTTGGGATGGTTTTCTTGGGGTTGTTCTCATCCTCTAAACATGGTAGAAACATTGATTCCAAAAAACTCTATTCTGGTCTCATTTGACCACATGACCTTCTCCCATGCCTCCTCTGGAACATCCAGATGGTCACTGGTGAACTTCAAACGGGCCTGGACATGTGCTGGCTTGAGCAGGGGGACCTTGCTGCCCTGCAGGATTTTAAACCATGACAGCATCATGTGTTACTAATGTAATCTTTGTGACTGTGGTCCCAGCTCTCTTCAGGTCATTGACCAGGTCCTCCTGTGTAGTTCTGAGCTTTCTCAGAATCATCCTTACCCCACAAAGTGAGATCTTGCATGGAATCCCAGACCGAGGGAGACTGACAGTCATCTTGTGTTTCTTCCACTTTCTAATAAATAATCATAACAGTTGTTGTCTTCTACCAAGCTGCTTGCCTGCTGTCCTGTAGTCCATCCCAGACTTGTGCAGGTCTACAGTTTTGTCCCTGGTGTCCTTAGACAGCTATTTGGTTATGGTGGACAGGTTGGAGTGTGATTGATTGAGTGTGTGAACAGGTGTCTTTTATATACGTAACAAGTTCAAACAGGTGCAATTAATACAGGTAAAGAGTGCAGAATAAGAGGGCTGATTTGGGAATTCTCACACTTGTTTTTACTGAGGAACTGCAACGACGGAAGTGTATTGTATGAAAGCTGGATTATCAAAAATAATTTGACACCTAACTATGAGATCTTGATCTCGCAATTAAGAGATCTTTTCTTGTAATTACGAGATCTTTTCTCATAATTATGAGATCAGGGGTCTAATTTTTTTTAATCCAGTGAATGCAATATGCTTCCGTAGGAAACATACAAACAAACAAATGAAAAAAATGTAGTAGCCATGAAAATGTATTCAGATTTAGTATAATATTGATGCATTCACCTCATAAATTATGACCACTGCTCTCCCCTAAGATGTTTCGATGTTAAAAAGCATTTTATCGACACTGGTGAGACTGGAACTGTATTTACTTTTAATTTAATTTTTAGTTTACTTTTGTTCCTGAAAATGGACTACCAACTTTGGTTTATGCACATTAAGACCCCTTTAAAATGCTGAAGGACACAAGTATTAAAGGTAGTAGAAACACACAAAATTTCTGCATTTTAATGCATTTTTCTTTCTAAATTAATAGTGAAGTTAGATATTTGTTTGGATCTTTTATGCATCTGGCACTGGCATCTTGCCTAATTAGCCTGATATGCATGTATGCAGCTTAAGAGTAGCCCCAAGCAATTCCTTAAACTACAAAGCATTTGCCTGGGTGATTTCAGTTCATAGTGAACACCACCAGCTAGTTTCAGAAACAATATGATTAATACATTTAAGTTGAATATTTTAATCACTGTTGCTGTGATTTTCTTCCATATTCTGAAATTACAGAAACATTTTTACAACACAACTCTTAACCCATTTACTGGACACTGATTAGCACATTTTTTTTTCCCTCAGCTGTTCCTGAGAGGGCATGTGGTTGCATATGGAACAAGAGCAATCAGAAATTTCTGACGTCCACCAATCCGGATCTGGGTCACCTCCAAAATTCAGAGGAGTCTTCCATGCCCTAATATCTATCTGTGGTGCACATTTGGTAAGACTCCGTGAAATAGATTTGACATAGTCCATGAAAGCCTATATAAAGTTAAATCTTGCTCCAAAATCTGGATTTGGATCCGGATCACTTCTAAAATTTAGTGGAGCCTTCCATGGCCTAATATGCATCTGTGGTGCAAATTGGGTAAGAATATGTGAAGACGTTTGGAAGAAATCCTTCAAAGCCGATATAAAAGGAAATCTTGATCCAAAATCTGGATCTGGATCACCTCCAAAATTCAGTGGAGTCTTCCATGCCATAATATCGATCTGTGGTGAAAATTTGGTGAGAATTTGTGAAGTAGTTTTGACGTAATCCTTTAAAGCCTATATAAACTGAAACTTGATCCAGGATTCGGATCCAGATCACTTCCAATATTTAATGGGGTCTTCCATGGCGTAATATGTATCTGTGGTGCAAATTTGGTGAGAATCTTTGAAGTAGTTTTGACATAATCCTTCAAAGCCGATATAAAGTGAAACTTGATCCAAAATCCGGATCCAGAACACCTCCAAAATGTAATGGTTTCTTCCATGGCCATATGTATCTGTGGTGAGAATTTTGTTAATATCCGTGCAGTAGTTTTGATGTAATCCTGCTAACAGACAGAGAAATAAATAAATAAACGCCGATGATTTTATTATGTCCTTAGCGGATGTAATAAAAAAAGATTATAAATAGACCTTACCCATGTGAAGTGCCTTGCGACAGCACTGGTGTAATTTGATGCTATATAAATAAAGTAAATTGTGGAGAAGCGCTTAAAATGATAGCTCACGCTCTGACATACTAGTTGTTTGCATGCATTACATATTGGTGATATTAAGTCCTTTGTGAAGAAACAACTGAATGAACAAACTGGATAACTGCATGTTTTTAAAAAACAACATCAACAACAGCTCCATTATCTCCCCTCAAAGACATCAGACTGGAATTATTTTCCTTCATGCACATCTTCATATGGTGTGCTACCACTGTGTGAAGTTTCATTCAAGTCCATCCAGTGTTTTAGTAGCAGGAGTGCTTACAAAGTCATTACGGTATGCTTCCAACAACCATGTTCTGGTGGATCTTCTTTATCCCCTTTCTCCCCTTAAACAGTGTTATTGCCAATGCTCCACATATCTGACTTTTCTCTTTTCTTTCATTTTACTGAAATCAAAACTGGGGGGGAGATAAATAAATAAATAAAATCCAAAAACGTGAGACTGGGCTGTAATACACATTCTTCATTATTGAATGTGTTCTGGCAATCAGCCCTCCCCAACTGTACCATTGCTATAGTTTTCCCTTTAACTTTTTGCTCCAAAGACAATGCCTGACAAAAGCAAACTTCCATACTAAATACATTTAAAGATGTGGTAAATCAATAACGACCAGACAATGACTTAAAAAAGGCCTCCCTCAAGAAATGAGACCTTGGTTCAGACAAGCATGGCTGGCTCTGTAGCTCAGAGAAAGAGAGAACAGTCTGACAGACTTTATCTATTTTCCACACACTTCAGCTGCTGTTTCTGTCTTTGAATCATGCAGCTCCCCTTTTCTCTGACAAAACAATAGAACTGCAGTTTTTCAGAACTTCTTACTTCTCCACATAATGCAAAGTTGTTAGTAGTATTCTGTTAGGAAAAGGCATAACTAGAGACTGACGTTTATAGCTCAAAGATTCATCAGCAATAAAAGATAAATCTGAAAACCTATGGGTGATGATTTCTACAGAGCAATCTCACGTTTCTGGGAGGCATTTCTGAAGCAGCTAAAAGCTCTGTAGCTGGTGGCTGCATATAATGAAGTGTGCATTTAAATGAGAGCTCAGGGACTGAGAAGATACATTTCACTCCAATCAGTAAGCACTAAAATAAAGGGAGTATGGCAAAAGAGAAAACAACTGAGAGAGAGGAAAGGAAGCACAGGAGGAAGAGGAAGGAGATGGATGGGAACAAGCACCTGCAAACAACCTGTGATGATGTAAAAATGCCAAAGGGGCCTTAAAAGCAAAAATGAAGAGTACAAAGCACCATTTCGCAAAAGACTCAGAAAGGATACTGTGCAGAAATGTAATGGTTTGCCGTGTGCACAGCTATAGTAATAATAAAGTTGTTCCAAAATAAAGTTTTATAGTGCAGCTGATCCTGAATATCTTAAAGCTGGCTTGCCCAACCAGTCGACCGCAGTTGATCGCAGTCGACCGGTCGATCGCAGGCTGAGTTCCAGTTGATCACATGAAAAAAAATCTCACACAGTTCTTTCTATCTGCACATTCGCAGGGTCAAAAGAGCGCGAGAAGCTACAGTGGAGGGAGTGGGTGCTCTCTCAAACAGCCTGGCTTCAGAAAACCTCCTCTCCCCCTCTCCTCCTCTCGCTGGGCAGCAAACAAGCAGAGAACAAACAACAGCAGTTGAGAGGGTTCACAGTGGTTCTTCTCCGGTATCGGAAAATGTCGCAGGATGGATACATTTCCGATACGTGAATTACATCGGTATCGGAACCCGATACTGATCCGGGATTGGATCAGTCCCATCCCTAATCTCGATACACTGTCAACTTTAAAAGTATGGTCAAACGCTAATATAGTTTTGAATGCCTGTACCATCACAAGCTGGCACACTGTTTTACAGATAGCGCTGTTTATCTTTCATTTATATTTTTGTACATTTTTCTCTTTGCACATATGTCTGTTGTTCGAGATATAACCTCAAAACTATGCTACCTTTGCACCAAAACAAATTGGTCAAAGGTCAAATTCATGTTCAAGAAAAAAAGATTTACACATCTCTGCTACCAAAATTTGATCAAAAGCTCTTATTGATTAGGAAAAATATTTGTAATCAATTTGTATAAGTGACTTCATGATGAAAGCACAAAGAAGTCATTAGTAAGTTCTTGTGGCTTCTTCCTTTTTGCTCAAGGTCACCACAGCAGATCTAATACAGAGCTTGAATTGGCACAAAATGTGTGGTGGATGCACTTTCTGACGCAACTCCAGGTTACATGGGGAATGAACCACAAACCTGCAGGTGGCCACTATGCAGCCCTGCAGTATGAAGTCATGTATAGTTACAAAAGAAACAAAGAAATACAAAACCCGCACCGCAAACTTCCATAAAAGCTCAGTGAATCTATTACTGGCAATAAGTATTTATATCTTAAACTTATATCTCTGTATGCTAAGTATGCAGATATACAGAGTATGCATCGACCTTCTGATGCCTTACATAAAAACAAATGCAGTGAGATAACAAAAAGCCTTGAATCCAAACTAACAACAAAAGTAGCTATGCCCAGTTTTTAGTATCTATTTTAAAACCTGTCCACCTGCATGCATTTAAAACCAAAGGTTTGGATCCCTGAAACACAGCTCCATACACTGTGAACTTCACACAGTTTGTGCCTCCAAAACCTGACTTAAGTTATCAGTGCAGCATTTGTGAGCTGCATTATTCAGTTAACTATTAAACATTTGTATTTCTACATCATGCAGTTCTCCCAGAAGATTTGGTATTTGTCCTAAAGCAACGTTTACTGTTCAAAGTTAGCTTGAGAACATCTGCTAGCAGTAAAAAAAATTAAAAATTCTGTTCTTTTGCCCTCCTGAATCGTGACAACACAAGAAAGAATTTTCAGAACATTTGGTTCCAGCACGGACAACATATCAAGTCAGCTGCAGCTGTAGGTTCTGGAGGTGCATGCCAAGCCAAATACTCAAACTGATGGGTTGCAGGATTTTGTGGCTAATTATCATTGGAGCAGGGTAACTTAGGAGAGACAGATCAGGATTGTCAGCTTTTTGTGGACAAAGTATCTGAGATTCGTTGCTATGGTGATAGCAATTCTCTATCTTCCAGTCTACTATTAGCACAATGCCACCACCCCTCCTGGCAGATAGACACAAAAAGAGAGAGAAAAAGCAAACTTGCACATGACAGAGAAAGCCACCTGCTCATCCGTTTGCTCAGATCAAACAGAGTTGAGGTCGAAAGTGTACATACACAATGTCATTAAAGATATGAGTGTCGTGGTCATATTTGGCTTGGAATGATGCTTTTAATTGTTCTTTTTCTTTTTTAATTGTTCTTTCTGTGGTAACCCCTATCAGAAGCAACTAAAAGAATGAATGTTCAACAAACATCTTTATGCAAATAAATAAATACAGATACACAAGTTCACAATTGCACATACAATCTCTTATATTAAAAATTCAGTGGTGCTGAGAATTTTAAAATGTCTTACCTAGCTGAGGCCAAGTATTATTAACATGCCTTTATTGATCATGATGGACTACAGCTAGTAGCGCCTCTGTGCTAACCTAAGGGCCCTGTCCCACTGGCGTTTAGGAGGATTTGCGTATGGATTGCGCACAAAATTGGCCCATATTCGCCAAACATTTGCAATATCCGTGTAACATGCCTGTATGAATCGGCCGTCATCCGAACACGTCCGTGATCATCCACAGAGGCATGCATGTCCGCAGCCAGGATTTTTGAGCTGTCCAAAAATCTGGATGCGGATAATATCCACCTTACATACTCCATATATACTCAATTCATACACAATACATACTCACTCTATGCTCTGTATATCTGCAGTTAACCGCTGATATCCGCAACTGACGGGAATTTGCGGCTTGGCAGCGGACCGGGACGATGTGTAAAACAGATATATATTGTGCCCATCATGTCCACATCACAAACTAAAATATGTTGTAGCAAATGCATACAAACGGGCCACGAATAAAGCGTTTTTATTACATCTGCTTTGCAGCTGATTTGCGGACAATCTGTGAATGCATAACAAACACGTTGTTGTGTGGGCCGCCAGAAGAGGAGGTACTGCTGGTCCACCACCAAAGGGCGCCCTGTCTGAAGTGCGGGCTTCAGGCACGAGAGGGCGCTGCCACCTCCCAAGAACGGCCGGGTTGACAGCTGTCACTCATCGGCTATGACAGCTGTCACCAATCATCTTAACCTCACCCCAAATAAAAGCAGGACGACACCTCCACCACGTCGCCAAGATATCGTTCTTCCAAGGAGGTAACTCTCTCAGCCTGAGAATTCCTAAACGTTGTTTTCAGTTGATACATTGTTGCAGCTGTCTTCCCGAAGGACCGGTGTATGCTGCGACTGCTTCGCTCTGCATTCCGCCAGATAAGTAATTAGGAGCTGCACGAGCGTGTGATTAGAGGTGGAGGTGGAATAACCACCATCCTTGTTACGGGGTGTACACACACCCACACCTGTTTTTGCTCTTCGCCAGCAGTACCAGATCCGACACGCGGAGACGGTGGCCACCTGGGGAATCGGGACCTGGCGGCTCCAGTATCCTCCTGGTTCGGTGGCGGAGGAAATCGTGTGGTTCCGGTTCTTCTCCAGACGGACGTCTCCTATCGTCGAGCCTGCCCACACGACACCTTTATTAATTGACTTTGTATTCATTCTATAATCTGCTGTGTGTAGTTGTGGCATTCACAACAGTAAAGTGTTCCAATTTAACTTCTCCTATTGTCCGTTCATTTGCGCCCCCTGTTGTAGGTCCATGTCACTACACTTTCACAACACACGTCACGTAAACCCAAAGTATTATATGTGGCGGAAAGCGACATACCTGCCAGTCAGTGCCGGTCCGGCTGTGTAGATCAACAAAGACGTAGCTGCTGCAATCCAGGACTTTTATTTCACACCAACAAAAGGAAGAGTTGTTGTTTATCCACAACTCACTCAAAAAACAAAAAAACAAAAAAAACACAGTCTCACACCCGAGCGGCTTCCCCCCTCCCGCTCCCCAAACTCATGAACAGTGACAACACTCTGTGATCAACTTGTCCAAGTCCAGCAAATGAAGATTGCGCCTGTGTGTTTGGCATGCCGTCAGCCCTGTCTTTACCGCTCGTCGAGTTTTTTGTTATTTATAGCTGTGTTTTTGCTTTGTGTGTTCTGCCGGGACATCTCTGCTTTGCTTGTGTATAATCGTCAGTCTCTCTTGGACATTAATGCTCTTTATGAGCCGCTGCTGTCATCTGGGTCCGGGCTGGGAGGGCCCCGCCCTGCTCTGCCACCTGTGCTCGAGGAGGTTCCGCTGCACCTGCTCCGTTTTCCTTGCGCTCCTCTCCGGAGGAAGCGCCTTAGAAGGCGCAGAAAGCGGAGCGGTGCGTTGGTGAAATTTAAGTTCTACCTGGCAGCCTTCACTAGAGGGTCTGATCCTCGCCTCCTCTGGGATGGACGATATTTTTGGGCGTGGGAGCGCGCACTGCGCACGAGAGGCTGCTGGATTCGTCCTGTCGTTCCTGGACTGTCCTCTCCGATGACCGGACCGGCTCCGTTACAGCTGTGCCCGTTTTTGCCGCAGCTTCTTGCTGCTGCCTCTCGCCGGGCTGCGGAGTTTTTACGCCGGTGCTGTTGTCTGCGGGCTCGCAGACGTGGTGTTTCACCTGAGCTCCTTCGGCCGCTGAAACCCGCTGCGTCACTGCCTGCTGAAGAGCTGAACTTCTGCATGACTTCATTAAAACCTGCTGATCCCACCGAGATCCTTAGTTTGGGTCTCATTAACATCAGATCATTGTCTCTGAAGTCACTGCTGGTGAATGACTTAATTGTGGATCATCGCCTGGATATGCTTGGATTATGTGAGACCTGTCTTAAATCCACAGCTGTCCTTCCTCTGAATGAGGCCTGCCCACCGGCATACACTTTTAGTCACGTTTCATGTGATGTGAGGAAAGGCGGGGGTGTTGCTTTTATTTATAAATCCAGGTTTACTCTATTAACTGTGGGGGGGTCATAAATATAATTCATTTGAGCATCTGATTCTCCGTTATGCCCATGATGCTAAGTACTGTCAAGGTCATAAAACTGGAAATCAGCTATGTTATATTGTCACTGTCTATAGGCCTCCTGGCCCATATTTTGATTTTTTAGATGAATTTGGCACGTTCATCTCTAGTCTTTCAACTAGTGTAGACAACATTTTGATTATTGGTGACTTTAACATTCATATAAATAAGCCCTCTGATCCCCTTGGTACATCATTTATGGAAATCATGGATGCAGTAGGATTTCGGTAGTTCATTCATGGTTCAACACATATCAGTGGTAATACTCTGGATTTGGTTCTTGCACGTGGCCTTGCTGTCACAAATATTGACATCCTGCCTCTTGCATCAGCGGTCTCTGACCACTCGCTTTTTAGGTTTACAATTACACTGTCGCGTTTAGTGGAGCAACAACCTTGCCTATCATTGCGGCGACGTATTAAACCTTCAACTTTGACTGAACTCAAAGCGAGACTACCAGAAATCTTAACTTCAAGCTTGATAAATTTTCAGTCGGTAGACAGTCTTGCGGATAGTCCGAATTTAGTGCTAAAACCACACTTGATAAGATTGCGCCTCCTCTATTAAGGCCATGCCTTCCCAAGGCACAGACACCTTGGTTCAACAGTTATTTGCGTGACCTTAGGCAGAAGGCTAGAGGGTTGGAACGGAAATGGAGTAGTTCCAAACTAGAGGTGTTCCACCTTGCGTGGCGTGAAGCTATTTTAGATTACAAGCATGCTTTATTGGCTACAAAGCAGACCTATTACTCTGAATTAATCAACAAAAACAAGCATAACTCAAAGTTTTTGTTTGATACAGTGGCATTTCTTATTCGTGGACAGCCACCTGGTGGTCGTTCTCCTTTTTCAGCACAGGACTTTCTGGACTATTTCGAAAAGAAAATAGAAGATATTAGGTTGAGCACATCTCAGCATACTTTGATCCAGTCATTGTATCCAGCTACTGAGCGGGGGACTACCACTGAGGTGTTACCTAGATTCATGGAATTTAATAGTATCTCACTAGGTGTGCTGACGAAACTCGTGATGTCTACTAAAAGCACAACTTGTTTATTTGATCCTATACCAACAAAATTGTTTAAGGATCTTTGGCCCATTCTTGGGCCGACTGTGCTGGAAATTGTTAACCTTTCTCTAAACTCTGGATCTGTTCCAAATTGTCTTAAATCTGCAGTGGTTAAACCACTACTCAAGAAATCTAATCTTGATCCTGGTGTATTGAAAAATTATAGGCCGATATCAAATCTATCATTCTGCTCTAAAATTCTGGAAAAGGTGGTGTCACGGCAGCTTGTGGACTATCTTACTGAGAATGACCTTTTTGAGCCACTGCAGTCTGCTTTTAGAAGACATCACTCCACAGAAACAGCACTTATTAAAGTAGTTAATGATCTTCTGCGAGCAATGGACTCGGATACTACTACAGTATTGGTGTTGCTGGATCTCAGTGCTGCGTTTGACACAGTTGATCATCATATTCTACTTGATAGGCTAGAAAACTGTTTCCGGATTACTAGAACTGCTCTTGCGTGGCTGATGTCTTATTTGTCTGGTCATTCCCACTGTATTTTGTGCAACGACACTACCTCTGACTTTAGGGGCATGAAGTTCGGGGTTCCACAGGGATCCGTTCTGGGTCCCCTGCTTTTTTCCCTGTATATGGCACCCCTTGGGAACATTTTGCAGCGTTTTGGGGTTGCTTTTCATTGCTATGCTGATGACACTCAGTTGTATATGCTGATAGCTGCTGGAAATCCTGTCCACATAAAATCTTTACAGGACTGTCTCGCAGCAGTGAGAAGTTGGATGTCTAGCAACTTTCTACTTTTGAACTCTGATAAGACTGAAATGATGGTTCTTGGTCCAGCAAGACATCGGCATCAATTTGATCAGCTAGCGCTTAGCCTAGGTTCATGTGTTATACATCATACTGACAAAGTGAGGAACCTTGGGGTAATTTTTTATCCTAAATTGTCCTTTGACCTCCACATTAGGGACACTACGAGGACTGCTTTCTTTCATCTAAGAAATACAGCAAAGATTCATCCCATCCTGTCTATGGCTGATGCTGAGACTCTGATTCATGCTTTTGTCTCTTCTAGATTGGACTATTGTAATGCTTTGTTTTCTGGTTTACCACAGTCCAGCATCAGAGGTCTTCAACTGGTTCAAAATGCTGCTGCCAGACTTCTGACATGAAGCAGAAAGTTTGATCATATTACGCCTGTTCTGGAATCCCATCACTGGCTTCCGGTCTCCTTGAGATCGGATTTTAAGGTGTTACTATTGGCCTATAAAATTGTTCACGGACTGGCGCCCCCCTATCTGGCCAGCCTGGTTGAGTCCTATGTGCCGGCAAGGGCTCTGCGTTCACAGGGTGCAGGACTATTGTGTGTCCCGAGGGTGAAGAAAAGGTCAGCAGGTTACAGAGCTTTTTATCACCACACCCCAGCTCTGTGGAATGATAATATGACATTCAGACTCTGTGGAGACTTTTAAAGCCAGGTTGAAGACACATCTGTTCTCCCTGTTTTATCATTAGTATTTTATATGATTATGTGTCTTTTTTTATTCGTTTTATTTATTTTACTTCTTTTACCTTTTATGGTTAAAATTTTTTTATTGTGTTTTAATCTTATTTTATTCTGCTTTTAAATGTTTGTGAAGCGCCTTGAGGCTCGTGATTTGGCAGTATATAAATTAATAAATTATTATTATTATTATTATAAATGCTCCAGAGGCTGTATTGTTGGTGTGAATAGTGATGCCAACGGCCCGAGTGCGCTTCTTTTATGACCGCAATGCAGATGCTGTGCACGGGCAACACGTGCGCGATGCATTCATATTACACCTGTAATACTGCCGTGATAATGTGTTGGATCAGTTTCCTTACTACATGCGTTATATAACCGTGATTGTTCATCATATATTCGCTATATATTATTAATATATCCGTAATTCATACTGGGACATTTGTCATTTTTGGCCATTTTTGTTGCGGACGACAACAAACGCCCATAATTTGTGTACTCAATTCATGCGCAATTAATCCTCTCCCCAGTGGGACAGGGCTCTAAAAAGGGTTTAACAGCCCTCATGTTGGGAAGGTGTCGTAGCACGGACCCACAACAGGGGGCGCAAATGAACGGACAATAAGTAAGCCAAAAGGTAACAATTTAATGTTGTGATATTACACAACGAAACGTGTCTTAATGTTCACAGTCAATAAACACCAGGTGACGTGTGGGCAGGCTCGAAGATAGAAGACGCCCGACGAGAGAGAAGCCGCGTCCCACATGGCCTCCACCACCAACGGCCTGAAGAACACCGGAGCCGCCAAGTCCCGAGTCCCCAGGTGGCCTCTGTCTTCGGCTGTCGACCCTGGTACTGCTGGCAGAAAACAGAAAGATGATGTGTGAGTGTGAGTCCGCACACTCAGTAATTAACAGTCCAGACACCGTTAGGAGGGAGCACCTCCACCTCCAAATCACACACACTCGTGCAGCTCCTGATCAACCACTTATCTGGGACGGGGTGCGAGGTGAAGCCGTCACTGTCACACCAAACGCCAATCCTCCAGACAAGGAAAGCACCAGGAAAACGGCTGCAACAGAAGTTCAGATTACTATTCAACGTATAAGTCAGCAGAGAAAATTACCTTAGTACTGGTAGTCGATTTCTCGGCGGGGAGGTGGAGTTGCAGTCCGGCTTATATGGTGGTGTAGATGAGTGACAGCTGGAGTAATGAGTGACAGCTGTCACCTCCTCTGGGTCTGGCGCCCTCTCGTGCTTGGAGCCCGCACTCCAAGCAGGGCGCCCTCTGGTGGTAGTGGGCCAGCAGTACCTCCTCTTCAGCGGCCCACACAACACCTCATTCAATACACAGTGCAATAGGAAAGTCCAAGGAGTTTCAAGAAAGAGAAACATAGATTTACATGAGTTGGGAATGTGTGGTCGAGTATTTCTAAACATGTTAAGAGAAGTTCCTTTATAGTCATTGTACATGAATGCATTTCATTTCAATTATTTATTTATTTATTTCATTTAAAAGGCAAATGCAAAAGCAGCATTAATCATAACTGAAAAGGAGCAGCAAAAAACAACAGCTTATCACAGCTGTCCTCTTTTAACGCAAAATCAACAGCTCCAGTTCATCTGAGCTGCTCAATACAGACGTCTAATCATTTTCAAAATGATACAACACATGACAAATAATATGACAAATAATCACAATAATAATAATAACAAAACAATAAACAACAATATTACTCTGCAGTTATATTTTTGCAACAAAGAAGACTTCATTTTTTTAAATACATAAATGGACTTGGAAGTTTTAATTTTACAATCGAGACTGTTCCATAAACTGACACCTTTGACTGAAGTAAATTGTTCCTTTAAAGTTGTTCTAAACCTGGATTTGGTAAAAACCTCAGTTTCTTTTAGTTCATATTTACTTTCTCTTTTGGGAAATTTGTTTTGCAAATTGTCTGGTAATTTTCCCTTGTGAGTTTTATTCGTGGCTTTTAGAAGGTTGTATTCAACCAATTCATTAAATTTCAAGGTCTTCAATTCTTTAAATAATGGATTTGTTGGGTCTCTGTGTCCACTTCCACTGATGATTCTAATGGCCCCTTTCTGTAAAAGGAAAAGTGGATTAACATAGGTTTTACAAGCACTTTCCCATACTTCAATAATAGGTCAGATATGGAACAATCAGTGAGTTATACAATAGAGCCAGTGCACTTTTATTTAGAGAATCTTTAACTTTATGGAACACAGCTATAATCTGGGATACCTTTACCTGAACATTATCGATGTGTGTTCATCGATCGTAACACCTAAAAACTTTATCTCATGTGTCCTTTCAATCTCTGATTCTTGAACAAATAGTGATGCATCAACATCTTTCTTTTTATTACAAAAAATCATAAACTTAGTTTTACTAATATTTAAAGGCAGTCTATCAGCATTAAAGCATTTCATAGTTTTCTGAAATTATTTCTCTGCTATTTGCATTACATCTTTTATATTTTCTCCAGAATAAAGTGAATAAAATAAACTGTTTCGTCTGCACTTAAGTAATTTTGAGACAGACATGATATCATTTACATAATGTAGGAAAGTATTGGCCCAAGGACTGATCCCTGGGGTACCCCACAAATACAGTGAAATTTGTCCTCTGTATTTAACCCATCTTAATTATAGTCAGAAACAATGCAAGCACTGGAAGCAGTGGGCAGCCACAGTTCACCACCCAGGGTCCAACTCCACATCTAGACACACTGCCTTGAGAGAAACGGGTATGAGTCTAATAAGGATGTTTTAATGGTGCGTGGAAACTGGAGCGCCTGGAGGAAACCTCAGCAACCTCCATACACAAAGGAACTGGACATGTTTGGAATCAAATCCCAGACATGCTTGCTGCAAGGCAAGAGTGCAGTAAGTATGTACATACATACAATTTGCGGTATAGCAAGTGGCTATACCACTTGCTAATGTTAATTATGTTAATTATGTTAATTGGCTATACCACTTGCTATACCTCCACCATAACCTGTGGAAGAAGACCCGAACTGTCACATTCAGCTGAGAAGAAAAAGGTTCAGATGGTAAGGAACAACCCAGAAACCACCACGTTATAGGCATGCCTACCCTAATAACACTATGTAACACAATTTTTGTTCCTGGCTTCTAAGTGTTATATTTCAACTGTTTATGTCTAACGTCTATGGAAAAATGACTACATTCAGCACAAACTTTTTTTAGTTTATTTTATTTTTTTAACGTTCTAGAAAGTTCTAAAAGTTTCTTGAAATTTCTAGATAATTCTGGAAACTTCTAGAAAATTCTGGACAGTTCTAGCAGTTATAGAATATTCTAGAAGACTACTCAGTAGTAGTGAAGGCGAATTGAGAATATTCTTGAAAACAGACAAATTTCAAAATATCATTGTATGGTCACAGAAGCAAAGTTTCTGTGGAATAACTATTTTCTATTTATTTAAGGCATAACAGGTTAGGAAAACACACTGTGTACCCAGGAACAAAACAAAAATAAAAATTTGTTACATAGTGAATCATAGGAATCTGAGACTCATATTTCATATACTCTGGTAGACACATGTAGCCCCTGTCCCATTCAAACTGATTTCTATGTGGGCCAATCAAAACCATTTATAGAATATAAGGTGACAGACAGAGGAGCACTGCTGAGGTACTTTTGTGAACAGGTGAGATGGCTGCTAGGCCTGTCATGATGATAAATTTTGATGGACGATATATTGCTTAAGAAAATGTCATAATAATCGATAATGTCACAATATTATTGTTGACATTATTTTCAGAACATTTTATGGCACTGTGTTGATTGGCTGCATCTCTTTAACTATAAAATAAGAAACACTGCTTGTGAGTGTGTGACATTTTGTCTTGATTGTATTTTGCATTGTCAGGTAAATGCATCCTTAATAACAAAACGTTGGGGGGGGGTTCTCTCCGCGTTCGTCTGCAGTTTTTGTTCCCAGCTGGGAAAATTGGATGGGATGGTGATGCTTAAGGTACATTTTGAAGTTGGTTGTATTTCCAGTTTTCATTGCCCCTGTTTTCAAGCAAAGTAGATGATAACCATATGTATCCATCCCCTGACTTGTTTTATATATGTGGTCTGTCCATAAATTAACGGTCCTTTTTATTTTTTTTTTAAACTATATGGATTTCATTCATATGTTTTTACGTCAGACATGCTTGAACCTTCATGCGCATGCGTGAGTTTTTCCACGCCTGTCGGTGACGTCATTCGCCTGTGAGCACGCCTTGTGGAAGGAGTGGTCCCGCCCCCTCGTCGGATTTTCATTGTCTGGAAATGGCGGAATGAAAAGGACTTTTTTCCATCAGAATTTTTTCAGAAGCTGTTAGAGACTGGCACCTGGAAACCATTCGAAAAATTTATCTGGCTTTCAGTGAAAATTTTACGGGCTTCACAGAGAATAAGGACTTTAACTACAGGTTTAAGGACCCCTTTAAGGACAGTCGGTGCGCCGCGCTGCGAGCTGCGACGATGCGGCACAAACCACTGGATCATTTCTAAGCTGATGGCTCTGTGGATACGAGACCGTCGTGTGCTCTTTCACTGCTTATCACAAGACCTGGACATCAGCCATTTTCCAGCAGATTTCACTTTTAACAAGAGATTTTGTCATGGAAAGCCACGTGGAGGCTTCGCGCGTCACGACCGATTCGCTGATGAAGCGAGACAAAGGAACACCTCCGTTTCGGAGTGTCAGAGGACAAGTTGGGACATGTCCAGCTCTCCACAAGTTCTTTTATACTCACTCAACCCTCACTGAAAGCCGTGCAAAATAGCACTTACTGTTTATTTTGCCTTCATTGTCCACTTGAGTGCAGAAAATTGTGTAAGGGGAACATGCAAATAGGGGAGGTTTGCACACACGATTCATCAAGATCAAAAGGAAATTTAGTGGGTGCTCACAGCCAATGGCGTTAACAGTTTACAGTGTGCGTGTATCCATGCGCAACAGGTAGACCACACACAGATGCACATATCAGAGCCTGTGTGGGACATTACAGCTGTATGCGTAAACATGCTCATGTGTTGGCTATAACAACAAACAAATAAACAATTCCTGACTTCAGATAAGGATGTGACTGATCCGATCCAGTATTGTATCGGCTTCCGATACCAACGTAATTCAAGTATCGGAAAATACGGATACAACCTGCGACGTTTTCCGATACCGGAGAGGAGCCACTGTGAAACCTCTCAACTGCTACATGCTCTCTGCTGTTTGCTGAGCATGGGGAGGGGACGGGGGAAGGCGAAGTTTCTGAACTGAAACCGAACTGTTTGAGAGAGGTCTCTTCCACAGTCGAGCAGCAGTGCTCAAAGTGGCAAATTTCCACTAGGCCCTCAGGTTCAAATGGTCTGTGCCGCCGAGCACGGATTTTCTGAGAAAATGAACTGAATTGTTGCTAAAAATGTGTGCTGAAAAATCAGCTGCTTCAGTCCCAAGGCTGTGAAATACTATGAAACGGCAGCTGCTCAGAGCACAGCTGAACAGAGTTTCTATCTGCTGAAAGGGAAAAAAAAATCTCCATCAAAATCCTTCAGTACTCACGTGAGCGTAGCTGATGATACATTTAGAAATTCCTGGTTTATTTTACAGTTGAAAGGCTTGATGTTTCCAAAAAATTTCCAAGTTCACTCAGCAGGAAAACAGTGAGCGAGAGAGAGCGAGCAAGTGAGAGCGTGAGCAAGCGAGAGAGAAAGACAAAGAGAGACAAAGGGAGAGAGATGGGTTCATTTTTACTCTAACACTTGCTTTGACAATGTAAACATGTTTCCCATGTCAATAAAGCTCCACTAAAAATTGAGAAGGAGAAAGAAACTGAGAGAGAGAGAGAGAGAGAGTGTGTTGTCTTTTCTGGTGGCGTAATGGTTTGCACATTGGACTGGTATGCCAGCGGTCCGGGTTTGCTTCCCAAATGCAGCCACACTCCCAACTTGCACTCTCAACAACAGTGCTGGGGAGGAGTGAGAAACATGTGCCGTGGGCCCTTCTGGAAACAAGCTTTGTGCTTTTGTTGATCCTCTTCTTTTCTTCTTTGAGTCTATAAAAATAAGTCTATAAAAAATAAAAGTACTTAATTTTTTCACCAAAACATCCAATATAGGCTTGCATCTTAGATGTACCTTCTGGCAAATTGTAGTTAAACTTTCAGGTCTTCTTTTTAAGAAAATCCTCCTCTGTCCTGAATAGGGATGGGTATCGAGAACCGGTTCCTTTCGGGTATTGTTAAGAAATGATTCGATCCAGCGACATCAATAAGCTTTGTGCTTAACGATTCTGTTATCGATCCTTCAGACTGGCCATTGTTTTTGGGGGGTGTTTGTCAGGAAAATGATAATTTCTCTACATTGATTACAGACCCTGCAATGGGTCCGTAATCAACTTGTCTGCAGCGCAGCTTTGCTTTGAACCTTGAACCAATCGAAGCAGTGGTTCGCAGATTGAAGCAATGCTTCGATCTATTGCTTTGTTTATTCTTTCTTTCTTTCACTTAATTTTCCCTCGCTAAAACCCTAAAGAGCATATGTCTGTGAGTATGATTTACCTTTTCTATGTTAAACCGACCTGTTATGGTCTTCTGAAACAGTTGATAGATGTATTTTAGAAATTAAAAACGGGTGCGATGCTAATGCATTAGCATGTCTACAGCATTCTCAATGTTAAAAGTTAGCATTAAGCAGTTGCAGCTGTCATCACGTTCGGGTGCATTTGTTTTCAAATTGTAATATTTCTTAAATTTATTTTTGTTTATATATTAATAATCTAATGATTATTATATACAATTTTAGAGAAAGAGAAAAAAAGAACCTGAATAGAAACACAACAGAAAATATAAAAGCAACTAACAATGAACATAAATAAATAAATAAATACATACATACAGAAATAATTAAGTGTTTCCTGTGAACACCTAGTGACTCTTACACCTCCATTTCATCCCTGTCTTATTTAAGTTTAATGACAGTTTGTTTCGGTCAAACCATATTTTCAATGTGTTAATTTCTTCAGTGATTTCCTCCAGAACTATCTGCCAAGCTAGAAAACTGTTTCATCGTAGTTAAGAGCAGAATACTACTGGAATGAATCTGAATAAAGAAAGTTGTTTTTTTTTCTCACCTAAATGGATGCTGCACTCACTCCATTTTATCATCTGGAATAGTCCCAGTTTGCATTTCAGAGCTTCTAGAATTGAAACATTTTCGTGCGGGTGGTGTTGGGGGGGTATTTTGGGTTTCAGCTTTTTTCTATTTTTCACCACTTTCATCCCTGAATATGTCAATCGTGAGTCACTTTTGTGCGGATTAAAGTTACTAAATGGGACTCCTGTCTTGCTGCGAGAAAGAAACGAGAATCGTCCTCCGTTCTGTTCACACAGGTCCAAATTCTGCACGGCTCTCTGACAAGTCAAGTTAGAACGATCGAGTCCAGTCTGAATTAATAACTTCAAAGCGAAACACAGTTTTGTTTATTTTTATTTATGTCCAGAGATCAAGGATACAGTGACCAATTTCATATTTATTTACTTTAAGACTCAATGAAATACATAGAAAACCTGTAAAGCCTACTTTTACTACAAAATTCACAAGGTATCGATAAGGGAATCGATAAGGAATTGAATCGATAAGCAGAATCGATAATGGCATCGACATCGATAAAATCTTATCAATACCCATCCCTAGTCCTGAAGCTGTATAACTGGGGGAATCAAAATGTCCTCATATAAAATCAACAATAATCATAACACTAATATTAAAGCAAACAGAGCTCTGGTATCAGAACAGTATTCGTATTGGCAGATATCCAAATTCAGGTTTCGGGATCAGATCAGAAGTGAAAAAATGTGGATCGTGCATCCCTAGATGGCACCTCTCTGGTAATAATGCCCTGAAAAATGATTGTACACGCAGTTTTGAAATCAAAACAAGAAGTGGTCCAAACTAAACTATGATTCCTAGTTACTGGTTGATAATGTTAGATATCAATGAAACATTAGGCAATTCACTGTTAGCAGACAACTCTGCTTTAATTTGTGCTAAAAAATTGGCCAGAAAACTTTGTCAAATTGTAAGTTTTTAAAGCATTTTCATGATTCAACTAGATGAGCCTACCAGAGTAATAATAATAATAACACATTGAAGGGCAGCCTAAACAGCTCATAGTGGTTATATGCCCTTGAATGTTAAATACATTGATTATCTTTCAGATCTGACAGATGAGGTTCATAGTGTATGTGGGTGAATGAGTGAGAGAGAAGGAGAAAAAGAGAAAGGAGAAAGAGAGCAAGAGAGGAGGGGGGAATGTTGAACTGAAACCAAGTTACATGCTTATTATTACTGGTTAATTGATTATACCGTATTCACACGTCTGAGCACATGCAGCGTTCCACATGAAATTCTGCTTGCGTTTGCATAAGCTCGGGCAAATATTACATTTGTCGGAATGCCCATTTCAATAAAATGTCTGATTTCCTCACAAATAAAGAATAAGTCTGTGTCTGTTTTTGTCCTATCTTTTTGCTTTGTCAATTATTAAATGTACTCCTTACCAGCTGATGTCTGGCACATAAACTGCTTTTTCATTTTGGCAGCAAAAAAAGTGACATGACCTTTCACTTTTCAATATAAACCACATGGACAATTATTTACTTCACTGAATTCACTCAAAATGGCCAATAAGACATATAATAGCCTCTTTTTTTCAAAATGTTCTGGGGGGGGAGATACCCTAGCATCACCACACCTGCCACATCATACTATTTACAAACTGCCACCTATTACTAGGGGTATCACAGATCACAAAACACACAGTTGGGATCATTTTTCAGATCAGCAATATATATATATATATATATATACACAGAGGAAAATAAATATTTGAACACCCTGCGGTTTTGCAAGTTCTCCCAATTAGAAATCATGGAGGGGTCTGAAATTTTCATCTTAGGTGCATGTCCACTGTGAGAGACATAATCTAAAAAAAAAAAAAAAAAAATCCGGAAATCACAATGTATGATTTTTTAATAATTTATTTGTATGTTACTGCTGCAAATAAGTATTTGAACATCTATCAACCAGCAAGAATTCTGGCTCTCACAGACTTGTTAATTTTTCTTTAAGAAGCCCTCTTATTCTGCGCTGTTTACCTGTATTAATTGCACGTGTTTGAACTTGTTACCTGTAGAAAATACAACCTGTTCACACACTCAATCAATCACACTCCAACCTGTCCACCATAGCCAAGACCAAAGAGCTGTCTAAGGACACCAGGGACAAAACTGTAGACCTGCACAAGGCTGGGATGAACTACAGGACAACAGGCAAGCAGCTTGGTAGAAGACAACGACTGTTATGATTATTTTTTAGAAAGTGGAAGAAACACAAGATGACTGTCAATCTCCCTCGGTCTGGGATTCCATGCAAGATCTCACTTTGTGGGGTAAGGATGATTCTGAGAAAGCTCAGAACTACACAGGAGGACCTGGTCAATGACCTGAAGAGAGCTGGGTAGGTGTTCAAATACTTATTTGCAGCAGTAACATACAAATAAATTATTAAAAAAAATCATAAATTGTGATTTCCAGATTTTTTTTTTTTTTTTAGATTATGTCTCTCACAGTGGACATGCACCTAAGATGAAAATTTCAGACCCCTCCATGATTTCTAAGTGGGAGAACTTGCAAAATCGCAGGGTGTTCAAATACTTATTTTCCTCACTGTATATAAGCACGTTGAAATCTACAACAAAAAGAGCGAATTGCTGAAACGAAACCCCCTCCTCTACAGCACAGAGACAGCGTTAACTGGGAGAGGCAAAGAATATTCAGGTATACTAAAAATGTTTCACAGGGTTAGTGTGCATAGCTTAAGACTGGCCAGGCCACTCCAGGACATTGAAATGCTGCTTACGGAGCCCCTCCTTAGTTGCCCTGGCTATGTGTTTGGGGTCATTGTCATGCTGGAAGACCCAGCCATGACCCATCTTCAATGCTCTTACTGAGGGAAGGAGGTTGTGTTGGGAAAGTGTAGGAACACGGACCCACAACAGGGAGCGCAAATGAACGGACAATGGAGTAAGTCAAAATAACAACGCTTTACTGTTGTGAATGTGCACAACGAATACAACCAATCACAGCAATGGACAACAGTCAATTCACAAAAGTGTCGTGTGGGCAGGCTCGAAGATAGGAGACGCCTCTCCAAGGTAAGACCGGAACCACACGGCTTCCTCCGCCACAGGACCCCGGGAATACTGGAGCCGCCAAGTCCCGAACTCCCAGGTGGCCACTGCCTCCGCGTGTCGGACCTGATACTGCTGGCGAGGAGCAAAGAACAGTTAGATGGGGGCGCGTATGCACCCAGGACTCCGAACAGCAGGAAAGGTACCTCCACCTCTCGTTGGAACAGTAATCCAAAAAACTAGCTCAATCCAAAAGATGCACTCTATTTGCTTTGATACGTTACCTCTCTGGTAGAAACGATATCTCGGCAAATGAGGTGGAGATGCCGTCCTGCTGATATACCTCCGTAGTGATTGGGATCAGCTGTCTCCGGTGATGGGTGACAGCTGTCATCCTGGCTGCTCCTGTAAGGCGGCAGCGCCCTTCGGTGCCTGGAGCCCGCACTCCAGGCAGGGCGCCCTCTAGTGGTGGTGGGCCAGCAGTACCTCCTCTTCAGCGGCCCACACAACAGGACCCCCCCCTCAATGGGCGCCTCCTGGCGCACGACCGGGTTTGTCAGGGTGGCGACGGTAGAAGTCGGCCAGGAGGGCCGGGTCCAGGATGAAGCCCTTCTTCACCCAGGAGCGTTCTTCGGCGCCGTACCCCTCCCAGTCCACCAGATACTGAAAACCCCGGCCCATTCGTCGGGCGTCGAGGAGCCGGCGCACGGTCCAAGCCGGCTCTCCGTCGATGATCCGGGCAGGAGGTGGCGCCGGACCCGGAGTGCAGAGGGGTGAGGTGTGATGGGGTTTAATCCTTGACACATGGAATACCGGGTGAATCCGCAGTGAGGCCGGAAGCCGGAGCCTCACTGCGGCGGGATTGATGACCTTGAGTATTTTGTAGGGGCCGATGTATCGTTCTTGCAGTTTCGGGGAGTCCACTTGAAGGGGAATGTCTTTGGTGGACAACCAGACCTCCTGCCCTGGATGATACGTGGGAGCCGGGGTCCGCCGCCGGTCTGCATGGTTCTTCGCCCTCGTCCGGGCCTTCAACAAAGCAGAACGGGCGGCACGCCACACCCGACGGCACTTCCGTAGGTGGGCCTGGACCGAGGGCACACCGACCTCCCCCTCAACCACCGGAAACAACGGGGGTTGATACCCCAAACACACCTCAAAGGGGGAGAGGCCGGTGGCGGACGACACTTGACTGTTGTGCGCGTACTCGATCCAGGCCAGGTGGGTACTCCAGGCCGTCGGGTGCGCGGCTGTCACACAGCGCAAGGTTTGCTCCATCTCCTGGTTCGCCCGTTCTGCTTGTCCGTTGGTCTGGGGGTGGTACCCGGACGAGAGACTGACCGTGGCCCCCAGTTCCCGGCAAAAGCTCCTCCAAACCTGCGAGGAGAACTGGGGACCGCGATCGGAGACGATGTCTGATGGTATCCCATGCAGACGGACGACGTGGTGGACTAGGAGGTCCGCTGTCTCCTGGGCCGTTGGGAGCTTCGGGAGGGCCACGAAGTGGGCCGCCTTGGAGAATCGGTCCACTATCGTGAGGACGACGGTGTTTCCCTGGGACGGCGGGAGACCCGTGACAAAATCCAGGCCGATGTGGGACCAGGGGCGATGAGGCACGGGCAGCGGCTGTAGCAATCCCGGTGTCTTACGGTGATCCGCCTTGCCCCTGGCACAGGTGGTACAGGCCTGGATGTAACCCCGGACGTCGGCCTCCAGGGACGCCCACCAGAAGCGCTGCCGGACGACTGCCACGGTTCTTCGCACCCCAGGATGACAGGAGAGCTTAGAACCGTGACAGAAGTCCAGAACTGCAGCCCTGGCTTCTGGTGGGACGTAGAGTTTGTTCTTCGGTCCGGTTCCGGGGTCCGGGTCTCGTGTCAGGGCCTCCCGGACGGTTTTCTCCACGTCCCAGGTGAGGGCGGCCACGATAGCGGACTCCGGGATGATGGGTTCCGGGGGATCCGACGGCTCCGTTTTGACCTCATCTTCGTGTACCCGGGACAAGGCATCCGATCTTTGGTTTTTGGTCCCGGGACGGTAGGTGATCCGGAAGTCAAAACGGCCGAAGAACAGTGACCAGCGGGCTTGCCTGGGGTTTAGTCGCTTGGCGGTCCTGATATACTCCAGGTTCCGGTGGTCAGTGAAAACCGTGAATGGCACGGACGTTCCCTCCAACAGATGTCTCCACTCCTCAAGAGCCTCTTTCACCGCAAGGAGCTCTCGATTGCCGACGTCATAGTTCCGTTCGGCTGGGGTCAACCTGCGGGAAAAATAGGCACACGGGTGAAGGACCTTATCGGGCTTCCCGCTCTGGGACAGCACGGCTCCTATCCCTGAGTCCGAGGCGTCCACTTCAACCACTAACTGGCGACTAGGATCGGGCTGCACCAGAACGGGTGCAGACGAGAAGCGCCGTTTCAACTCCTTAAACGCGGCATCGCACCGAGCCGACCAGGTGAAGGGAACTTTTGGTGAGGTCAGGGCTGTCAGGGGGCTAACTACCTGACTGTAGCCCTTAATGAACCTCCTGTAGAAATTAGCAAAGCCTAGGAACTGTTGCAACTTCCTACGGCTTGTTGGTTGGGGCCAGTCTCTCACCGCCGCAACCTTGGCCGGATCAGGAGCGACGGAGTTGGAGGAGATGATGAACCCCAGGAAGGACAAAGAAGTGTGGTGGAACTCACACTTCTCGCCCTTCACAAACAGCCGGTTCTCTAACAACCGCTGCAGGACCTGACGTACATGCCGGACAAGAGTCTCAGGATCCGGAGAAAAGATGAGTATATCGTCTAGATATACGAAGACGAACCGGTGCAGGAAGTCCCGCAATACGTCGTTAACCAAGGCTTGGAACGTCGCGGGGGCGTTTGTGAGGCCGAACGGCATGACCAGGTACTCAAAGTGACCTAAGGGGGTGTTAAATGCCGTTTTCCACTCGTCTCCCTTCCGGATCCGAACCAGATGATACGCGTTTCTAAGATCAAGCTTGGTAAAAATCTTGGCTCCATGCAGGGGCGTGAACACCGAATCCAACAGGGGTAACGGGTATCGGTTGCGAACCGTGATTTCGTTCAGCCCCCTATAATCGATGCATGGACGAAGTCCGCCATCTTTTTTACCCACGAAAAAGAAACCTGCGCCCATCGGGGAGGTGGAATTTCGGATCAACCCGGCAGCTAACGAGTCCCGGATGTAGGTCTCCATTGATTCGCGCTCGGGCCGTGAGAGGTTGTACAGTCTACTGGACGGGAACCCACTGCCTGGAACCAAATCGATGGCACAATCGTACGGACGGTGGGGGGGGAGTGTGAGCGCCAGATCCTTGCTGAACACGTCGACAAGGTCGTGGTACTCCACCGGCACCGTCCCCAGATTGGGCGGGACTCTGACCTCCTCCTTAGCTTGGGAGCCGGGAGGAACCGAGGAACCTAGACACACCCGATGGCAGGTCTCGCTCCACTGAACCACTACCCCGGACGGCCAATCAATCCGGGGATTGTGCTTCAACATCCAGGGAAAGCCTAAAACCACACGGGAAGTGGCCTGAGTCACAAAAAACTCGATCACCTCCCGGTGGTTTCCTGACACCACCAGCGTTACAGGTGGTGTCTTATGTGTGATCGGAGGGAGCAGGGAGCCATCTAGTGCTCGAACCTGCACAGGCGAGGTAAGCGCCACCAGAGGGAGCCCTATCTCCCTGGCCCATCTGCAGTCCAACAGATTCCCCTCAGAGCCCGTGTCCACCAGTGCTGGGGCCTTCAGGGTTAAATCCTCATACAGGATCGTGACTGGGAGTCGTGTAGCAATGTGGGTGTGTCCCACGTGAATGTCTCGGCCCACCCCTAGCCCAGTCTCTAGGGGCGGGCGTTGGTGTTGTAACCGCTCGGGGCAGTCTCTCACATGGTGCTCTAGTGCACCACAAACAAAACAAGCTCCATGGGCCCGTCTCCTCTGTGCAGCTGGTGCCCTAAATGTTGCCCTACTCGTGTCCATAGCTTCGTCAGTAGGGGGAGCTGTGGCCCCACGGAGCGCAGGGGCCGTGGAGCGTGGGGAAGGCGGAGCGCGGTCGGAACCGGAAGGGAGAGGGACGGCGCGTGCCCGGCCACGCCCTTCGTCTCGTTCCCGCCGACGTTCTTCTAACCGGTTGTCCAACCGTATGACAAGATCGATAAGCCCGTCTAAATCCCGCGGTTCGTCCTTAGCCACCAGGTGCTCCTTGAGAACCAAAGACAGTCCGTTTACAAAGGCGGCGCGGAGGGCAGCGTTATTCCAGCCGGATCTCGCAGCCGCGATGCGGAAGTCGACTGCATAAACAGCTGCGCTCCCGCGCCCCTGTCTCATTGACAGTAGCACGGTTGAAGCGGTTTCTCCTCTATTAGGGTGATCGAACACGGTTCTGAGCCCCCTCACAAACCCATCGTATGTCAGAAGGAGCCGTGAATTCTGCTCCCAGAGCGCTGTAGCCCAAGCGCGTGCCTCACTGCGAAGCAGGTTTATGACATAAGCTACTTTACTAGCATCGGTCGCGTACATAACGGGACGCTGTGCGAAGACGAGCGAACACTGCATCAGAAAATCCGCGCACGTCTCCACACAGCCTCCGTACGGCTCTGGAGGGCTTATGTATGCTTCCGGGGAAGGAGGGAGAGGTCGTTGAACAACCAGTGGAACGTCAACGTTACGCACAGGATCTACGGGAGGGAGAGCCGCAGCGGCGCCCGGAGGGCGCGCTTCCACCTGTGCGGCGAGAGCCTCCACCCTGCGGTTCAGGAGGACGTTCTGCTCGGTCATGAAATCCAACCGAGTCGTGAAAGCGGTGAGGATCCGCTGCAACTCACCGATTACCCCTCCCGCGGACGCCTGCGCGTCCTGTTCTTCCATTGGCCGTTCAACAGCCGGTTGACGCCCCTCGGGATCCATGACGCTGGCCGAGATATCCTGTTGGGAAAGTGTAGGAACACGGACCCACAACAGGGGGCGCAAATGAACGGACAATGGAGTAAGTCAAAATAACAACGCTTTACTGTTGTGAATGTGCACAACGAATACAACCAATCACAGCAATGGACAACAGTCAATTCACAAAAGTGTCGTGTGGGCAGGCTCGAAGATAGGAGACGCCTCTCCAAGGTAAGACCGGAACCACACGGCTTCCTCCGCCACAGGACCCCGGGAATACTGGAGCCGCCAAGTCCCGAACTCCCAGGTGGCCACTGCCTCCGCGTGTCGGACCTGGTACTGCTGGCGAGGAGCAAAGAACAGTTAGATGGGGGCGCGTATGCACCCAGGACTCCGAACAGCAGGAAAGGTACCTCCACCTCTCGTTGGAACAGTAATCCAAAAAACTAGCTCAATCCAAAAGATGCACTCTATTTGCTTTGATACGTTACCTCTCTGGTAGAAACGATATCTCGGCAAATGAGGTGGAGATGCCGTCCTGCTGATATACCTCCGTAGTGATTGGGATCAGCTGTCTCCGGTGATGGGTGACAGCTGTCATCCTGGCTGCTCCTGTAAGGCGGCAGCGCCCTCCGGTGCCTGGAGCCCGCACTCCAGGCAGGGCGCCCTCTAGTGGTGGTGGGCCAGCAGTACCTCCTCTTCAGCGGCCCACACAACAGGTTGTTTGCCAAAATCTCACAATACATGACCCCATCCATCATCCCTTCAATACGGTGCAGTCGTCCTGTCCCCTTTGCAGAAGGGCACCCCCAGAGTATGATGTTTCCACCCCCATGCTTCACGGTTGGGATGGTTTTCTTGGGGTTGTTCTCATCCTCTAAACATGGTAAGTGGAGTTGATTCCAAAAAGCTCTATTCTGGTCTCATCTGACCACATGACATGTGCTGCTCAAGCCAGCACATGTCCAGGCCCGTTTGAAGTTCACCAGTGACCATCTGGATGTTCCAGAGGAGGCATGGGAGAAATATATATATACACATGATTGGAATTGAAAAAGACAGGAGCATCTTAGTGGAATTTAGATGTGATAAGGTGACATTAGTGCTGGGATTTGTAAACGAGTTGTTACTGCACGTGATTTGTGGACATATTATTGCATGTGGTTATTTCACAGTGTTATTGTACAGTCTGACAGCAGCAGGGAGGAACTACCTGTGGTATCGTTCCTTCTTGCACTGAGGGTGCCTCAGTCTGTCACTGAAGAAGCTGCTCAGCTCCACTACAGTCCGGTGCAGAGGGTGAGAGGAGTTGTTCATGATGCATTTGAACTTGGTTAACACCCTCCTCTCAGCCACCTCCTCCAGAGAGTCCAGAGGACAGTCCAGGACAGAGCTGGATTTCCTGACCAGTTTGTCTCTTTCTCTCCCGCTCTGTGCTGCCCGGGCCCCAACAGACGACAGCATAGAGGAGAGTAGAGGCCTGCTCACTCCAAAGGATCTCAGTCTCCTCAGGAGGTGGAGGCGACTCTGGCCTTTTTTGTGCAGGGCGTCAGTGTTGTGAGTCCAGTCCAGTTTGTTGTTGAGGTGAACACTCAGGTATTTGAAACTGTCCACGGTCTCTATGTTTTCCCCCTGGATGTTCACCGGTGGGTGAGGTGGTAGTTTCCTCCTGAAGTCGATCACCATCTCCTTCGTCTTACTGGTGTTGGGACACAAGTGGCTGCGTTCATATCAGTCCACAAAGTCTGTGATGACCGACTGGTACTCCAGCTCATTCCCCTCAGACACACGACCCACAATGGCGGAGTCATCAGAGAACTTCTGGAGATGGCAGCTCTCTGTGTTGTAGGGGAAGTCCAAGATGTAAAGGGTGAAGAGGAAAGGTGAGAGGACGGTGCCCTGGGGGGCCCCAGTGCTGCACCTTACCACCTCAGACTGACAGCCACGCAGCCGCATGTACTGCGGGCAGTCAGTGAGGTAGTCGATGGTCCAGGCGGCGAGATGCCCATCCACACCTGTGTCCTCCAGCTTCCGCCGCAGCAGCGCCGGTCTGATGGTGTTGATAGCACTGGAGAAATCAAAGAACATGACTCTCACAGCGCATCCCGCCGGTCTCCAGGTGGGTGACCACTTGCTGCAGCAGGTAGATGACAGCGTCATCTACCCCGATGTTGGACCTGTAGGCGAACTGCAGTGGGTCCAGAATGTCGCTCACCACGCAGAGATGAGACAGGACAAGCCGCTCCATGGTCATCATGAGGTGGGAGGTCAGGGCAACTGGTCTGTAGTGGGCTGGTTCCTTGGCGTGCGGTGTTTTGGGAACCGGGACCACACAGGAGGTCTTCCATAGGGTGGGGACCACCCCCAGGCTGAGGCTCTTATTGAAGATGTGGCTGAGGACCTCACAGAGCTCATCTGCACAGGTCCTGGTGCTTTCCTCTGCTTCAGACGCAGGAGCTGGCCTCTCACCTCAGATGAAGTTACAGTGTGGGGGAAGGGAGGGGGAAGCTGAGGTGTGAGCTTAGGTGGTCTGGTCCTGGATACAGTCCGGGGAGAGGAAGGACAAAGTCCGGGGTGCAGTGGAGGTGACCAGGGGGAAGAAGGTGGGGGGGTCAGGGGGACTGGAGGGCTGGCTGCTGGAGACGTGTGGAGAGCCGGGAGCAGGCAGGGGGGCAGGTGTGGAGGAGCCAAAACGGTTAAAGTAGCTGTTTAGTTCCTCTGCAAACTGAGAATCTCCATCTGCAATCCTGCTGGCAACCTGCCCAAATCCGGAGGTGGTCTTGAGGCCTCTCCACACGTCCCTGACGTTGTTCTGGGCCAGCTGCTCCTCCATCTTCCTTCCATATTACTTCTTAGCTGCCCAGATCTTCCACTGGAGTTCTTGTTGGACTACACTGCTCCTCTCTGTCTCCCGACTTGAAAGACCTCTTCTTCTGGTTCATCAGGACCTTCAGCTCGGGGGTCACCCAAGGGTGGTTGTTGGGAAAGCACCGTACCCTCTGGGTGGGCACAGTGCTCTCCACACAGAAGTTCATGTAGTCAGTGACACACTGGGTCAGGCCGTTGATGTCTTCACCATAAGAGTTTTGAAACATGCTTCAGTCTGTGGTTCTGAAACAGTCTTTTTCAAACCTTTTTCACTGACCTTTTCTGCACTGGCTCTCCTCACCCTGGGTGTGAACTGGGGGAGCAGATAGGCGAGTTTGTGATCCGAGCGTCCGAGCAGGGGGGTGGAGGTGTAAGCATCCTCCACATTTGCATAAAATAGGTCCAGTATTCTATTGTCCCTGGTTTTTCACGTGACGTACTGGCTGAACGTGGGGAGGGTGGCGGAGAGGGAAGTGTGGTTAAAGTCCCCTGTGATGAGGAGGAGCACGCGGGGGTGTTGTGTCTGCAGTCGTGTCACTGTGCTGTGGATCCACTCACAGGCAGCGGTGGCGTCTGCAGAGGGAGGAATATACACGCAGAGCACAATCACACTTCCAAACTTCCATGGGAGATAGTACGGCCTCATGCTCACCGCGAGTAGCTCCACGTACGAGGAGCAGATCTGATCCTTCACATGAACATGAACTGCGCTGCACCATCTCTCACTCACATAAACGGCGAGCCCACCTCCTCTTTTCTTCCCGCTCTCCACCAATGTTCTGTCCGCGCGGATAAGTGTGAAGCCGTTCATGTTGATAACATAGTCCAGTACATGTTTATCCAACCACGTCTCAGTGAAGCACATGAGACTGCAGCCATTAAACAGCCGCTGGAAACGGGTTAGCGCTGCTAGCTCCTTGCTCTTGTTGCGGAGGGACCTTACATTCCCCATGACCACAGACGGAATATAAGTCCTCCGCTTCGTCCGGCCACCCCTGCAGCCTCTCCGTCTCTTCCATATGTCTACAGATATGTTCAGGTGCTCAGCATAGTGGGGACTGTACATAGAGTCTCTTTGTCGAAGCAGCTGATCCGGACTGTAGACAATGGGATGTCCGGAGCCGGGAACAAAGGGATATCCCCGCGCTGCCTCAAAAATTGCCGAAGGAAGCAGAAAACTAATCACACCAGTTACAAAAGTGGGTTTACCATGTGCACACTTGCACAGGGTATCACCCACTGCAAATAAAAACAATAAAGTAATATTAAAAAGTAATAAAAATAGCAAAAGTAGGAAAAGAGGGGGCAGAGCTGAAATAACAGGCAGCTGCATCGACAGCGCCATCTTAAAAAAAAATCGACATCTTTTATTTTGTGCAGTAGAGAGCTGACTGTTACAGCATGGTAGCTTAGTACTTAGAACTACTGCCTCACAGCAAGAATGTCATGGGATTGCTTGTTGCAAGGTCCTTACTTCGTCCACACTGACAAAAGCCCTGATCACTGAAGTGCAGCAGCCCGAGGAGGACGAAGAAGATCCCCAACCTACTGCAGATGAAGAAATCATCACCATCCGGGAAGGAATCACACTCCAAATGGTCAAAACTATTGTGATATGGCAAGGTAAGCTGATTTTAAGTATTTTTGTTCAACCTTATTAACGCGCGATTCACATTACTCGGGGTCTGATTTTGTGGACCCCCAACATGTGCGGGTTAATGAGGCCCACCTGTATAAAACCATAAAACCAAACTATTACTGGCAGTAATAATAAATAAGCAGCACTAATGCAACATCAAATATTTTTTTAAATCAGAATATGAAAAAAAAAATAGGTATATATAAATAACCACAGGAAGAGAAGGCTATAATACGGAAGCTTCAACTCAACACAACTAGCAGAAGGAAGCAGAACATGTTTTAATGCCAACTAGCCTTTGGAACTAGTAAAAAGCTCAGCATTGTCTTGCCAACAAATATGACCCCCCTCTCCAAACAGTGGACTCAGTCTGCTGAAAATAATATGTTGGCAATTTTCTCCATGGCAACCCAATGAAAGAACAGGCTGAGGATTGTCATGCCAGGAGGCAGCTACTCATGAGGGTTTTATAGTATGATGAATATGGGCATGGGCAAGAGTTGGGGGGGGGGGGTGTGCGTGCAGACGTGCACATAATAGAAACAACTAGTAAGAGAGAAACTAATAAAATACAATAAAAAGGCTGCAAGATACCATCATAAGTAATCATAACAATGATTAATAATTAATACTCAGTTGGGTAGGAGTACTTGTTTTAAATTTCAATCTTGAATAATATAAAGAATGGCAGAAAGCTCATTTTCCTATGCCTTAATTATGTATAAAACATTTTAAAGAAATCAAATCTTATAAAAGGGCTTTAAAATGGTTCAAATTAGGACAAATACTGGAGCCAGTGATTATTTTATCATTGTTAAAATAATCGACTGATTACTCCATGACTGATTTGGTCCACAAAATCTCTCTCTCTCTCTCTCTCTCTCTCTCTCTCTCTCTCTCTCTCTCTCTCTATATATATATATATATATATTTAAAGATTCAAACCAATTAATCATTGCAGCGCAAGCTCAGATTCATGTGAACATTTGCTATCTTATTTGTTGACAAGACAACCAATATGAAGATATTGATTGCCTTGGGATCTATGATATTATGATGCACACTTTCTGTCATTTATAGACAAACTCATTAATTGCTTGATTCATAATAAATATAAAATATTCAAGATATGTTTATTGTCATTGTTACCTGTACTTCTGTACAGGCTAGGGATTAAAGCAAAAGAAAAAAATCACGGCTAAATCATAAGTGGTTCACATCTACTTTTTTATATAAACCCTTGTGTGACTGTGTCCTAGGATTTAAAGTAAAACAAGGTGGAATGAGTTAAGAAAACAGCAAATTGTTTTCCTGCTGAAGAAGATTATATTTCACTGACTAACCATTGCTGCTCTTTTCTAATACAGCTATTATGTTATTGAAAAGTTTTAACCTACACATTATTTAAATACTGCAGGATAACCACATTTTAAGGGGACAGCTTTTCTAAAACTTTTACATCATTCAATACCAATTAAAATATCAGGTCTGTAGCCAGGATCTGAAATTGGGGGGCGGGGGTGTGTGTGTGTGTGTGTTTACTTACTACTTATTTGGTGAAAGTGGGCCTTCATCAGCAAGGGTCTGGGGCTGCTGGTGCCCCAAACCCAGAGGATTTTGAGTTTGTAATGTCCAGGGATGCATTGTGGAGGGTTGTTTTGATGGCTATTTCCTCATCCCGATTCCTCCCCTGCCCCCAATTTAGTTGTACCGCTTAATGTGTACTGTATTGTATTTGTATTTTCTTTTGCACATTTTCACCTTTTCTTTGCCTTTAACCAAAATTGATATCACAACCTACATGTTTGTTTGATAAGATTAACAGCCACAAGAGCCATAATCATTTTCATGTTTTCAGCTTCCCTCATCTTAACTGACCCGATTTGAAAGTTAGAACCCCAAACAGACCCAGTAATGCCCAAGGTTAGACATTACATTGAAAAAAGTTATTGCGTCATATCCCACTTTAGTTATGCAGAAAAGTTAAATTAAATAAACTTATTTTTATATGGCTCATCAATTAAACTTTGCCCAGAACTACAGCAAAACCCAGAGAAATACTGATTTAAACATTTTAAGAAAAAGAATAAGGAAGAACTTTATTAATCCTGAAGGAAATTGTTTTAGTTGTTAAAATTATTATTGTTATCATCATCATCATTATAAGTAGTCGTAGTATGAAAAATGTATTCGAAGTAGACCTTTAATCAAGGGGTGTTGTGGGGTGCATGTCAGATATCTATGATAGATAGATAGATAGATAGATAGATAGATAGATAGATAGATAGATAGATAGATAGATAGATAGATAGATAGATAGATAGATAGATAGATAGATAGATAGATAGATAGATAGATAGATAGATAGATAGATAGATAGAACCCAATTCCAATGAAGTTGGGATGTTGTGTAAAATGTAAATAAAAACAGAATACAATGATTTGCAAATCCTCTTCAACCTATACACAATTGAATACACCACAAAGACAAGATATTTAATGTTCAAACTGATAGACTTTGCTGTTTTTGTGCAAATATTTGCTCATTTTGAAATGGATGCCTGCAACACATTTCATAAAAGTTGGGATAGGGCAACAAAAAACTGGGAAAGTTGATGAATGCTCAAAGAACACCTAACTGGAAACAGGTGAGTGTCATGACTGGGTGTAAAAGGAACATCCCCAAAAGCAAAGATGGGGCGAGGATCACCACTTTGTGAACAACTGCATGAAAAAATAGTCCAACAGCTTAAGAACAATGTTTCTCCACGTTCAATTGCAAGGAATTTAGGGATTCCATCATCTGCAGTCCATAATACAACCACTGGCAAAAATTATGGAATCACCGGCCTCGGAGGATGTTCATTCAGTTGTTTAATTTTGTAGAAAAAAAGCAGATCACAGACATGACACAAAACTAAAGTCATTTCAAATGGCAACTTTCTGGCTTTAAAAAATACTATAAGAAATCAGGAAAAAAATTGTGGCAGTCAGTAACGGTTACTTTTTTAGACCAAGCAGAGGGAAAAAAAATATGGAATCACTCAATTCTGAGGAAAAAACCTATAGAATCATGAAAAACAAAAGAATGCTCCAACACATCACTAGTATTTTGTTGCACCACCTCTGGCTTTTATAACAGCTTGCAGTCTCTGAGGCATGGACTTAATGAGTGACAAACAGTACTCTTAATCAATCTGGCTCCAACTTTCTCTGATTGCTGTTGCCAGATCAGCTTTGCAGGTTGGAGCCTTGTCATGGACCATTTTCTTCAACTTCCACCAAAGATTTTCAATTGGATTAAGATTCGGACTATTTGCAGGCCATGACATTGACTCTATGTGTCTTTTTGCAAGGAATGTTTTCACAGTTTTTGCTCTATAGGAAAATGCATTATCATCTTGAAAAATGATTTCATCATCCCCAAACATCCTTTCAATTGATGGGATAAGTGTCCAAAATATCAACGTAAACTTGTGCATTTATTGATGATGTAATGACAGCCATCTCCCCAGTGCCTTTACCTGACATGCAGCCCCATATCATCGACTGTGGAAATTTACATGTTCTCTTCAGGCAGTCATCTTTATAAATCTCATTGGAACGGCACCAAACAAAAGTTCCAGCATCATCACCTTGCCCAATGCAGATTCAAGATTCATCACTGAATATTTCCTTAGCCCATTGTAACCTTGTTTTTTTTCTGTTTAGGTGTTAATGATGGCTTTCGTTTAGCTTTTCTGTATGTAAATCCCATTTCCTTTAGGCGGTTTCTTACAGTTCAGTCACAGACGTTGACTCCAGTTTCCTCCCATTCGTTCCTCATTTGTTTTGTTGTGCATTTTCAATTTTTGAGACATATTGCTTTAAGTTTTCTGTCTTGACACTTTGATGTCTTCCTTGGTCTACCAGTATATTTGCCTTTAACAACCTTCCAATGTTGTTTGTATTTGGTCCAGAGTTTAGACACAGCTGACTGTGAACAACCAACATCTTTTGCAACATTACGTGATGATTTACCCTCTTTTAAGAGTTTGATAATCCTCTCCTTTGTTTCAATTGACATCTCTCGTGTTGGAGCCATGATTCATGTCAGTCCACTTGGTGCAACAGCTCTCCAAGGTGTGATCACTCCTTTTTAGATGCAGACTAATGAGCAGATCTGATTTGATGCAGGTGTTAGTTTTGGGGATGAAAATTTACAGGGTGATTCCATAATTTATTCCTCAGAATTGAGTGAGTCCATAATTTTTTCCCTCTGCTTGGTCTAAAAAAGTAACCGTTACTGACTGCCACAATTTTTTTTCTTGATTTCTTATAGTGTTTCTTAAAGCCAGAAAGTTGCCACTTGAAATGACTTTAGTTTTGTGTCATGTCTGTGATCTGCTTTTTTTCTACAAAATTAAACAACTGAATGAACATCCTCCGAGGCCGTTGATTCCATAATTTTTGCCAGGGGTTGTATAATCAGAAGAGTCAGAGAATCTGGAGAACTTTCTACAGGTAAACAGCAAGACCGAAAACCAACACTGAATGCCTGTGACCTTCAATCCCTCAGGCGGCACTGCATTAAAACTGACATCACTGTGTAAAGGATCTTACTGCGTGGGCTCAGGAACACTTCAGAAAACCATTGTCAGTTAACAGTTTGTTGTTACATCTACAAGTGCAAGTTAAAAGTCTAAAAGTTTATTTTTGGGACTCACATTTTCAATACCTAGTGTGTCACAGGACTTGGTGGCCAAAAATTCCAATGGAAACCCTGTATAAGATGTAAACAATAGCATATAAGAATGGCACTGGTGGAATGTATTCAATAGTAATCAATGATTAGTTGTAGCCCTTGTACAGTTTTAATCTCTGTGCAAGCAGAGCAAAATAAATAAGGTTTGTAAGCCAATGTAATTATATCATAAGTGGCCTCAACTCCATACTTACTCCATGAGACATTAATATGATTGCCCATATTTTATTAAAAGTTCCCTAAAAAGCCTTCAGTTAATTCAAAATGCTGCAGCTAGAGTACTGACGGGGACTAGCAGGAGGGAGCATATCTCACCCGTGTTGGCCTCTCTTCATTGGCTTCCTGTTAATTATAAGGTTTTGAATAATCAGGTCCCATCTTATCTTAGGGACCTCGTAGTACCATATTACTCCATTAGAGCGCTTCGCTCTCAGACTGCAGGCTTACTTGTAGTTCCTAGGGTTTGTAAGAGTAGAATGGGAAGCAGAGCCTTCAGCTTTCAGGCTCCTCTCCTGTGGAACCAGCTCCCAATTCAGATCAGGGAGACAGATACCCTCTCTACTTTTAAGATTAGGCTTAAAACTTTCCTTTTCGCTAAGGCTTATAGTTAGGGCTGGATCAGGTGACCCTGGACTATCCCTTGGTTATGCTGCTTTAGACGTAGACTGTGGGGGGGTTCCCATGGTGCACTGTTTCTTTCTCTTTTTGCTCTGTATGCATCACTCCGCATTTAATCATTAGTGATCGATCTCTGCCCCCCTCCACAGCATGTCTTTTTCCTGGTTCTTTCCCTCAGCCCCAACCAGTCTCAGCAGAAGACTGCCCCTCCCTGGGCCTGGTTCTGCTGGAGGTTTCTTCCTGTTAAAAGGGAGTTTTTCCTTCCCACTGTAGCCAAGCGCTTGCTCACAGGGGGTCGTTTTGACCGTTGGGGTTTTTCATAATTGTTGTATGGCCTTGCCTTACAATATAAAGCGCCTTGGGGCAACTGTTTGTTGTGATTTGGCGGTATATAAAAAAAAAAGTTGATTGATTGATTGATTGATTTAAAGCTTATACAGTGTCCAACTACGCTTAATTAGCTTTGCAAATGTAAAAATAAAATAATAAAATAATGTAGCCTATACTATTATCTTCACAATGAAACATCAAACAATGAATTAAACAGATGGAAGAAAGGAAAAGAATCCACACCAAAAATGACAAAGGACAATGGTGTGATTGTGAAAATATGGCCAGAATTTCTGACGGGGGGAAAAATCTCTTCCAATAGTCTCTTAGGATCATTATAATATATTAGCACTTCCGCAGATTCTTTCTGTTGAGGTCTGTTTGTGCCAACAGCAAGACTTCACAGCTTTTACTCAGAGAGACACATTCCTTATTTTCATGTTCAAGTCCTGTGGGAGACAGAAGACAGAAAACGACTTCAGCTTCAGAACTGCCTGTCTGCATGCGGCACACTGCTGTAGTGTGAGTTCATCAGTGAAACTGCGTAGTTGAAATGTGAAGATACAGTATGAACATCTCAAAACAAGTATACAGTAGAAAGAAACAAAGTTGCAGCCTCTGAGAAAGAGAGATGTACAAGCGTGTGAATGTTCCTTTTAATAAACAACAAAAAAAAACCGTAAAAAAAGACAGCTACAAACGTGTTTCCCATATGCACTCAAACCCAATCATTCAAACTGTCCCCTGTAGCCTTGGTAGGTTGTTAGAGTTATTAAAAGTTAAGTAAGAAAGCATGCACAAAAAGCAGTACTGTGCTCACATTGCACGATCAGTGTATTTCATAGTGTTATATCTCATGCCAATAAAGCTCATTTGAAATCAACAGAGAAAGAGACAGAGGCCAGCTGGCTGGAGGATGACAGCGCTGGCAGAGCAGCATGGGCAGAGTGATGGAGATGGGCCTTACAGACTTTCATTCTGCTGTGACGGTATGGGTTTGGAAAACAGCGGTGTGTTGGGCAGATTGTAAAAACCACTGAGGCGTTTTTGTAATTTCAGTTTGTATAAATAAACTTAACTGCACTTCATGTGACTTGTCTGAAAAACACATTGTGGATAGAATATTTATTTTGCAAGAATGCAATGGTGACTGCTTTCCAACACTGTATATCTTCTCTATTTGCAGCATATCAGCCTGTGGAATGTCTTCTAGCAGTTTTTAAGCTGGAGCTAACAGGACTGCAGGACGCTTCTGTGAAGTATTCACTATGGATAACACACTGTGGTCATATAATGGACATTGTTAAAGTTACACAGCATACATACATACATAAGAGAATGTACAGATATTTGGAAAGACTGCTGTACAGAGAGAAACAAAGCAACTGAAAGACTGAGATAAAAAAAATGATCTGGTATTAAACGTCTACTCTACTGATTCAGACTGTCAATGCCCACAGAGCTTGCTTATTGTCATGAAAACAATAAATCTTACTTGGCTCACCAAGAGGACAACATGACATTTAGCTTTAAACCACAGTCTGAAACACCCACCCACACACACACACACACACACAATAAAAATCATAGAACACTGCTGGCCACATTAAACAGATATAACAGTGCTCTGTTACAACTGAACCACACAAGAGAGCGTTAAATGATATTTACAACAAATCCCTGGCCTGGGCTTCCTCTGTGTGTGTGCGTGCGCATGCTTGCTTGCACACACACGCACATGCACTTACCTTCTCTGTCTGACATTCACTCAAGGAAAATGAAGTAGAACTATGCAGACAATAAGCCATTACTGAGCCCCGCAGTGAACAAATAATCAGTTAGATGATGATCCCATAATCACATTAGTGACAAAAGAAAAAATACCATTGGCTCTTGATTATACATTAGATTCCGTGCTCTTTTCAAGTGCTTTATGAAACAGCCAGCAAGGACGAGGGATGGATGACTAAGCCATTTCTTCTCATGGCCCCTAGGCCCTATGTGCTCCCTAACCAGTCTTCATATAATACACATTTTGATTGGAGACTAGCTTATCTGAAAACCTACTCTGCATAGGAAAATAAAATTATACAATGCAGGCATGGTAAAACAGTGAATGAAGATGGTCCCCAAAATCAAAATCTAAATAATGAATTTCATCCTTGCAGTTTTTTTTAAGACCACACAGCGTTACAGAAAGTATTCACGGCGCTTCACTTTTTCCACATTTTGATATGTTACAACCTTATTCCAAATTTCAAAATGGAGTAAATTAATTTTTTCCCTCAAAATTCTATTCACACCTCATACTGACAACATGAAAAACAGTTTTTAGAAATTTTTGCAAATTTATTAAAAATAAAAACTAGGAAATCACGTGTACGTAAGTATTCACACCCTTTGCTCAGTACTTTGTTGATGCACCTTTGGCGGCAATTACAGCCTCAGGTCTTCTTGAATATGAAGCCACAAGCTTGGTGCACCGATCTTTGGGCAGTTTTGCCCAGTTCTCTTTGCAGCACCTCTCAAGCCCCATCAGGTTGGATGGGGAGCGTCGGCATACAGCCATTTTCAGATCAGAGACATCCTGGATGAAAACCTGCTGCAGAGCGCTCTTGATCTCACATTAGGGCAACTGCTCATCTTTCAGCAGGACAATGACCCTAAGCACACAGCCAAGATATCAAAGGAGTGGCTTCAGGACAACTCTGTAAATGTTCTTGAGTGGCCCAGCCAGAGCCCAAACCTGAATCCGACTGAACACCTCTGGAGAGATCTGAAAATGGCTGTGCACCTCTCAAGCTCCATCAGGTTGGATGGGGCGTGTCGGTGCACAGCTCTGAGATCTGAGCGATGGAACAGCCTCTTCTCAATGTGCAGCAGTGCTTCGGGGGTGTACGTTTTTTGATTTGATCTATTCGGCAATAAGTAAGTAAGTCCATTCAGATGTTTCCTTGTTTTTTTTCACTCTGGGTTGCCACAGGAGATCCCAGGTGGATCTGCATGTTGCTTTGGCACAGATCGAGCACAATGTTGTCATTCTCAGTCCTCCTGTGTGCACAGTGGGTTGGAGCTTAGAGGCAGCATATAAGGCTGTGTCACACTATGAGCGATTAAATATTTTGTCCATTGGCAAATTCGTTGTGAATTTCTGTATTTTAGTCTGTGTGAATGGGTTTAACTGGGGTTTTGTTCACATTTGGGTGGAGGTAGTGTTTGGTTTGAAATTGGGCCAATGATGAGTACAGTACTCCCACAGACCTGAGTAATGCTACTATATGATTCACTGTTTTGGTAGCATTAAAAGGTAGGAACTGTCAGGCTGATCTTAGAACTGTAGGAATTGGGATGTTGAACAACTATTAATTAATATTTGAAGGCTTTCAGCATGGCCAGAGGAAGGTACCTACATGGGATATTTGGTGGCCACAGAGAACCTTTGTTGTGGCCATGGGCCATGGTTAATGATCCTTTTTTCCCCCTGCATACAGCAAACATTACATTCTCATTCCCAGTCTCACCCTGGATTTCATTTATATCCACTGTGGGAGTTCTCACCCTCTAACAGCCAAACTGCAAATAACAGCAACAGAATTTCTTCAGGGTAAAACATATCTGAGGTGTATGAGTAATATTACTGGGAGGCTGGGGCGATGTGAGTGGGCTAGTGAGGGCTATAAAATGGGAATGTTCTCCTCTGCCACAGACTATAACCTGAAATGCTTAAAAAAATCACAGGCACAAAAAGGATTTAAATATCTAAAGACATAGAGCATCAAATATTTCCCAACACACAGGTGCCTTGGAGGAGTGAATTCTGTGACAAAAATCAAACAGACCTAAGATAAATTCAGTAATGGAATGGTTAACAAATCTATTGCACATCTCTTCATTTACAGTAGTGTTCAGAATAATAGTAGTGCTATGTGACTAAAAAGATTAATCCAGGTTTTGAGTATATTTCTTATTGTTACATGGGAAACAAGGTACCAGTAGATTCAGTAGATTCTCACAAATCTAACAAGACCAAGCATTCATGATATGCACACTCTTAAGGCTATGAAATTGGGCTATTAGTAAAAAAGTAGAAAAGAGGGTGTTCACAATAATAGTAGCATCTGCTGTTGATGCTACAAACTCAAAACTATTATGTTCAAACTGCTTTTTTAGCAATCCTGTGAATCACTAAACTAGTATTTAGTTGTATAACAACAGTTTTTCATGATTTCTTCACATCTGCGAGGCATTAATGTGTTGGTTTGGAACCAAGATTTTGCTCGTTTACTAGTGTGCTTGGGGTCATTGTCTTGTTGAAACACCCATTTCAAGGGCATGTCCTCTTCAGCATAAGGCAACATGACCTCTTCAAGTATTTTGACATATCCCAACTGATCCATGATACCTGGTATGCGATATATAGGCCCAACAGCATAGTAGGAGAAACATGCCCATATCATGATGCTTGCACCACCATGCTTCACTGTGAACTGTGGCTTGAATTCAGAGTTTGGGGGTCATCTCACAAACTGTCTGCGGCCCTTGGACCCAAAAAGAACAATTTTACTCTCATCAGTCCACAAAATATTCCTCCATTTCTCTTTAGGCCAGTTAATGTGTTCTTTGGCAAATTGTAACCTCTTCTGCACGTCTTTTATTTAACAGAGGGACTTTGCGGGGGATTTTTGCAAATAAATTAGCTTCACACAGGCGTCTTCTGTCACAGCACTTACAGGTAACTCCAGACTGTCTTTGATCATCCTGGAGCTGATCAATGGGTGAGCCTTTGCCATTCTGGTTATTCTTCTATCCATTTTGATGGTTGTTTTCCATTTTCTTCCACGTGTCTCTGTTTTTTTTCCCCTCCATTTTAAAGCATTGGAGATCATTGTAGATGAACAGCCTATAATTTTTCGCACCTGCGTTTAAGTTTTCCCCTATCCAATCAACTTTTTAATCAAATTATGCTGTTCTTCTGAACAATGTCTTGAACATCCCATTTTCCTCAGGCTTTCAAAGAGAAAAGCATGTTCAACGGGTGCTGGCTTCATCCTTGAATAGGGGACACCTGATTCACACCTGTTTGTTCCACAAAACTGACGAACTCACTGACTGAATGCCACACTACTATTATTGTGAACACCCCCTTTTCTACTTTTTTTTTACTAATAGCCCAATTGCATAGCCTTAAGAGTGTGCATATCATGAATGCTTAGTCTTGTTGGATTTGTGAGAATCTACTGAATCTACTGGTACCTTGTTTCCCATGTAACAATAAGAAATATACTCAAAACCTGGATTAATATTTAGAGTCACATAGCACTACTATTATTCTGAACACTACTGTACGTAGAGGAGGTTCACTGGTCAAAAAGAAGGGCAGAGATTTGGGTGGATAGAAAATACAGAGGGAGGAAAGAGGAAAAACAAAAGTTTATGAGAATACTTCTGGAAAGTGATCACATAAAACAGAGAGGGAAGATAAGCCTACTGTAGAGGAAGAAAAGCTTTCTTTCTCCAAAGAATGTGCTGCGAGTAGTATATTGAACATTTCATTTTGCCTAATTCACTGAGATCCAAAATTGATTCTCTGCAATTCGCAGGAGCAATTAACAGCAAACATCATTAGGGCCCATTAAACGTAATGTAAGCTTTCTGTCACGGCACAGTACAATGGTTTTAGACTGCTAGAACAACTGCAACTGTCCAAATCAATACTAGATGAGCTCCAGATCACAGTCAGACACGAGTCGTTTCAGCATTATCCAGGTAGATCATTTAATGTGACAAAATAACAAAACCCATTCAACAATGGCCCACAGTACGGTAGCTCGTAGCGCTCACCGCGATGACCAATCTGGGACTGGATATGTAGTGACGGAGACGTCTGGAGTTTATACTTGATGTGGACATGTCGTGTCTCTGGCAGCCAGCTTGTGAGCAGGACTTACAGTTGTGCTCAACAGTTTACATACCCTGGCAGAATTTTTGCTTTTTTGGCCATTTTTAAGAGAATATGAATGACAACACAAAAGCTTTTTTTTCCACTCATGGTTAGTGGTTGGGTGAAGCCATTTATTGTCAAACAACTGTGTTTCCTCTTTTAAAATCAAAATGACAAGAGAACTACCCAAATGACCCTGATCCAAAGTTTACATCCCCCTGTTCTTAATACTGGGTTTTACCCCTTTAACATCAATGACAGCTTGGAGTCTTTTGTGGTAGTTTTGGACAAGGCTCTCTGATGGTAAAGCTGCGACTGAATATGTCTTGGACTTTATTTACATTAATTACAAAGAAATACAAACAGGATGGCACTTTATGGTAAATCTACATGGAGTAGACAGTTCTTAAAAACTGAGTGACTGTGCAAGAAGGAGAAGAGTGAGGAAAGCCACCAAGACACCCAGACAACCCAGGAGAAGTTATGGGCTTATGTGGCTGTGATTGGAGAAATTGTGCACAGTGCAAGCTTTGCATTTTGCATCACTACTCTTAGCTTCATAGTGGAATAGAGCAGAGAAGGATTTTCTTTCACCAGAACAGATCAAATCCAGGCTTGCATCTCAGATGTACCTTCTGGCAATTTGTAGCTAAACGTTCAGGTATTCTTTTTAAGAAAATCCTCCTCTATACCACTTCATCATGAAGATGGATAACTGGTGATACAAAAAACACAATTATGACAGAGTATGAGGGGAGAGAGGAACTGCAGCAGAAACCCATTTTTTCCCCTTTGTTCACATGTGCTTGCGTGAACAAATCGTCTGTGAAGATAATTTTATTAACTACACAGATGTATAATAGAACAAATGGTGACTGGTTTATAACACAATTGTGACAGAGATGGAGGGGAGAGCGAAGAACTGCAGCAGCAGCCAGTTTTTTTTTTTTAATTGTTCACATGTGCGCTCAGGAATGGGACAGAAGGTCCGGTCATGGAGAGGCAGAAGTACCGCTGAAAGTGGCCATCATCCAGACGCAGCTCCTGCAGCAAATGATGAAACTCCTCGAATTGGGAACGTCTCATGAGGATGTTGTGAACTCAGGGATCAATCAATCAATCAATTTTTTTTTTATATAGCGCCAAATCACAACAAACAGTTGCCCCAAGGCGCTTTATATTGTAAGGCAAGGCCATACAATAATGATGTAAAATCCCAACGGTCAAAACGACTCCCTGTGAGCAAGCACTTGGCTACAGTGGGAAGGAAAAACTCCCTTTTAACAGGAAGAAACCTCCAGCAGAACCAGGCTCAGGGAGGGGCAGTCTTCTGCTGGGACTGGTTGGGGCTGAGGGAGAGAACCAGGAAAAAGACATGCTGTGGAGGGGAGCAGAGATCGATCACTAATGATTAAATGCAGAGTGGTGCATACAGAGCAAAAAGAGAAAGAAACAGTGCATCATGGGAACCCCCCAGCAGTCTACGTCTATAGCAGCATAACTAAGGGATGGTTCAGGGTCACCTGATCCAGCCCTAACTATAAGCTTTAGCAAAAAGGAAAGTTTTAAGCCTAATCTTAAAAGTAGAGAGGGTGTCTGTCTCCCTGATCTGAATTGGGAGCTGGTTCCACAGGAGAGGAGCCTGAAAGCTGAAGGCTCTGCCTCCCATTCTACTCTTACAAACCCTAGGAACTACAAGTAAGCCTGCAGTCTGAGAGCGAAGCGCTCTATTGGGGTGATATGGTACTACGAGGTCCCTAAGATAAGATGGGACCTGATTATTCAAAACCTTATAAGTAAGAAGAAGAATTTTAAATTCTATTCTAGAATTAACAGGAAGCCAATGAAGAGAGGCCAATATGGGTGAGATATGCTCTCTCCTTCTAGTCCCCGTCAGCACTCTAGCTGCAGCATTTTGAATTAACTGAAGGCTTTTTAGGGAACTTTTAGGACAACCTGATAATAATGAATTACAATAGTCCAGCCTAGAGGAAATAAATGCATGAATTAGTTTTTCAGCATCACTCTGAGACAAGACCTTTCTGATTTTAGAGATATTGCGTAAATGCAAAAAAGCAGTCCTACATATTTGTTTAATATGCGCTTTGAATGACATATCCTGATCAAAAATGACTCCAAGATTTCTCACAGTATTACTAGAGGTCAGGGTAATGCCATCCAGAGTAAGGATCTGGTTAGACACCATGTTTCTAAGATTTGTGGGGCCAAGAACAATAACTTCAGTTTTATCTGAGTTTAAAAGCAGGAAATTAGAGGTCATCCATGTCTTTATGTCTGTAAGACAATCCTGCAGTTTAGCTAATTGGTGTGTGTCCTCTGGCTTCATGGATAGATAAAGCTGGGTATCATCTGCGTAACAATGAAAATTTAAGCAATACCGTCTAATAATACTGCCTAAGGGAAGCATATATAAAGTGAATAAAATTGGTCCTAGCACAGAACCTTGTGGAACTCCATAATTAACTTTAGTCTGTGAAGAAGATTCCCCATTTACATGAACAAATTGTAATCTATTAGACAAATATGATTCAAACCACCGCAGCGCAGTGCCTTTAATACCTATGGCATGCTCTAATCTCTGTAATAAAATTTTATGGTCAACAGTATCAAAAGCAGCACTGAGGTCTAACAGAACAAGCACAGAGATGAGTCCACTGTCCGAGGCCATAAGAAGATCATTTGTAACCTTCACTAATGCTGTTTCTGTACTATGATGAATTCTAAAACCTGACTGAAACTCAGGGATGGCGGAAAGCTGACGTCAGCTTTCCACAACCAATAGAGCACAGCAACTTGTTCCGTGTGATTAAGGTCCGTCATGTTGACTTGACGACGAGCGGAATGGAAACTCCTCTTATTTGATGACGCACTGGGGTGAATTTTCACAGCGAAAGCAGAGCGACACACTGGGCAATGGTGGTGCGTCCATCGCCAGGCGAGGGACGCGAATTTGTGGCACTGCGTGGCATATCTTCCTACTCATATGAAGAGAATGTTGCTCCGCAGACACATGCAAATGATCTCAAGTCTCAAGTGTAAGCATGTCGGGAGGTGAGACCAAACACTAACACAGTGTTAGCTATGGAGCACAAACATGCAAAAGCTTAGGTATGGAAACACATTAATATGCAGGTACTAAACACACCATTGAAACAACAGCAACAACAAAACCTCAATTACTTTTTATCCTCTTTCTCACCTTCGCAACTCCTTCTGGCAATTGTTTTTCTTTCCCCAACCTCATGTCACATAACAGTTCCACTGCTTAACATGAATCCCAAATTAGAATAAAATCAGACTTCCCACATTTTAATGACATATATAACCTCATTTGCACCTCATAAAAACATTTTTATTCTGGTCAACTTTCTGGTTAATTCTGTCCTATTCTTTTTGCTCAGAGTTAACCCAACAGATGAGAAGAAAAATGAATCAGTGGCTATTATGATTTTTTCTTTTGTCTGGTTTCAAGTTCATATTCCAACCATTCACTGGTTCCAGCTAACCCAGTTTGAAGATATAATGCTTCTGTTCATTTTATTTTGGTTGAAGAATACCAACACTTTTTAAAATGCCAATCTTAACAAGAGAAAAGTGAAATGGGCATTTTTTTTTTGCTATTTTCTAATAGTTTACAGACTGAACAATTAAGTAAGACAACAACTCTGAGATTATAAGAGTAATGGTGGTACTGTAACGGACGATTATTAATCTATAAGCTGTACAGACCACCCTTATGGTTCGGTATGCATGTAAACTGTAGATTAATTGTAAAGTTTACATAATAGTGTGAAAAACACTATTTTTTTCTCAGGGTGAGTTGTTTTAAAGTAATAACTATGTAAATCTCGGTGCAGAGTTTCAATGATAATCAATGTGAGCAGAGGGAAACCAGTTATGCATTCACATGAATGAAGTATGTTAAAAGCAAACAACCTCTGCTGCCCTACGTTGCATCTGGAAAGTATTCACAGCGGTTCACCTTTTCCACATTTTATGTTACAGCCTTATTCCAAAATGGAGTAAGTTCACTTACCCCCCTCAAAATTCTACTCACAACAACCCCATAATGACAACATGACGCGCGAATTTCTCCGCTTCTCTTTCCATGACAAAAACTCCTGTAACAGTGGAATGTGCCGAAAAAGTACTGATGTCCACACCTTCTGCCATTTCTGTGGAAGTCAGACGACGTCCCAGATCAACAAAGTCTTCACTTTGGAAATGATCTGGTTGTTTCAGCGGGGTTTCAGCCTGTCGATCGGCGCTCGTAGTGCGCCGCGCTCTCAGACGCTGTGGGCGGTCTTTAAACCGGCTGGAGCACTCCTTAATCTGTGTAATCCCCATAAAATCGTCTATGAAAGCCAACTGAATTTTCCGAATGGTGTCCACCTGGCTGTCTCTCACAGTTTCTGGAAAAATTTGATGCAGCAAAGCTCCAAATCGTTCAGACATTTTATTCGCAATAAAAATCCGACGAGAGGGGTGGACCACTGCTCACACAAAGCCTGCTCACAGGCGAATGACACAACCAACAGGTGTGAAAAAACTCAAGCATGCGCACAAAGGTTCAAGCTTGGCTGATGCAATCACACGTGATTCAAATCCATATGGTTTTTGCAAAAAATAAAAAGGTTGGATAGTTTTCTAACAGACCTCGTACAAATTTAATAAAAATAAAAAACTAAGAAATCACATGCACATAAGTAGTCACAACATTTGCTCAATACTTTGATGCATCTTTGCCAGCAAATACATCCTCAAGTCTTCTTGATGTTCCTGTACTCGTCCCCAGATTTGTGCCTGGGGAAGGGTACAGACAATACCTTTGAACTCATGCTTCGTTTGTACTCAGACATGCACTGTCAACTGTGGGACAGGTATGTGCTTTTCCAAATCATGTCCAGTCAACTGAAGTGACCCCAAGTGGACTCCACTTAAGCTGCAGAAACATCTCAAGGATGATCAGTGGAAACAGGATGCATCTGAGCTCAATTTTGAGCTTCATGGCAAAGGCTGAGAATACTTATATACATGTGATTTCTTAGTTTATTATTATTATTATTATTATTATTATTATTTAAAACATTTGCAAAAATCTTTAAAAAATCTTAAAAATTCCTTCACATTGTCATTATGGGGTACTGTGTGTAGAATGTTGAGGGGAAAAAAGAATTTCATCCATTTTGGAATAAAGCTGTAACGTAACAAAATGTGTAAAAAGTGAAGCACTGTGAATACTTTCCCAATGCACTGTACATACACTGCCGGCATGTGGTCTTCTCAAAGTTTCATCCAAGCATGGAAAGAATCACTGCAAGATATGAGGAACTGAAGACTGAGTGTGTGAGAGGCCTTTCCCCAAATCTCCTTTTTCTCTATGCCAACTAAGCTCACTGAGCTGATCATAGGTGGAGGGAAATGCAAAGGGGGGGAGACTTTTTCAAGTGGTCAGCCTGCTCAAGAGGACCAGAAAGAGCAATATAAATAGAAGTATTATTGTTGTTATTTTTATTGCCCTCTTATTTGAAAAACAAGTATAAATACTTATCTTTTTGAAAATAAAATTGATGTTACGCATTCAGTTGTGTTTTGTTTATTATTATTATTATTTTATGCCCTGTAAGGTTATTTTTATTCACTAACAATGCTCATATTACAATTTAGTATAATTGAGTATTTTATTTAAAAATATTATTACAACATTGGGCCTCATCTATTTGAGTCCTCATTTTCATTGTTCGTTAAGTTCTTTTTGAAAAATGGAAAGCAAAGAGGTATTTGTTTCCTGATCTGAAAAATGATCCGATCGTGACTAAAAACTGTAATCCATGTTTTATAATCTGTTATGACCTTATTAGATAGGTAAAGTTATTGTTAGTGTCATCTATGTTATGCTACTCTAAAATATGTCTACCCATGCTTTGGGATTCATGACTGCCCCATTTAAGCTACAAGTGCCAAAGGGAGTCAAAATTTGCAATCTGCTGCACACATAGGATGGCCCGGGAGCATCATTTTAGACTCTCTGATGTTCGGCTTTGATGTGCAAAAATTTCTACATTCCGTTCACTCAGTTGTACAGTATGGATACAATCAAATGAAGAGTGTTATAGATGCTTTTGTATGTACATCTTTACAAAGTGCATACAAATACATAAACACATGCACAGGACTTACACTGCCGTGGTTGACGAAACCATGTTTCCTAGCAATGAGGTCAGCCTCCTCTGGCCCACCACTGATCTGGACAGCCCAAGTGTTGGTGTACACATCTTCAGCATCACCCCACTTCAGCTGTATTGTCAGGAGGACAAGAACTGCCCATATCTGCAGCAACACCACGCTAGCATCCATGTAAAGGAGAACACTTCACAGGGCAGCCTATGTGTCCGTCTGTCACCGCTTCCCAGGAAAAGTGCAGCTGCTCTACCTCACAGCAGCAAAGTAGAACACTGACCTACAGATGAGAGAGGACAGAACCAGCTATAAAAAACAAACATGGCCTTAATAAACAGGTCACTTGTGTCTGAATTGCCTGCTACAGGAACCATGTAAAAATTAATCGGGGGGCGGGGGTGTGCAACAAAAAGTAACAGCCAACAACCTATATACTTTTCCATGCATAAGACAAAACATACGAGGTCTGTTAGAAAAGTATCTGACCTTATTATTTTTTTTCAAAACCATATGGATTTGAATCACGTGTGATTACATCAGACATGCTTGAACCCTCGTGGGCATGCGACAGTTTTTTCACGCCTGTCGGTTACGTCATTCGCCTGTGGGCAGTCTTTGAGTGAGAAGTCGCCCACCCTCTCGTCGATTTTTTCATTGTTTGGGAATGGCTCAGAGACTGCTGCTTTGTTTGATAAAATGTTTTCAAAAACTGTAAGGCACAACTGAGTGGACACCATTCGATAAATTCAGCTGGATTTCAGTAAAAATTTTAACGGCTGATGAGAGATTTTGGTCTGGTAGTGTCGCTTTAAGGACGGCCCACGGCGCCTGATGGCAATCTGCGCTTCGAGGCAGCAGCATCTCGCTGTTTCAAGTTGAAAACTTCCACATTTCAGGCTCTGTTGACCCAGTAAGTCGTCAGAGAACAGAGAACTTTCATAAGAAGTCGGCATGAGGAGTTTATTCGGACATTCCATTGTTAACGGACATTTTGTAATGAAAGAACGTGCGGGCAAAGTCGCATGTCAGGCCGGACCCGACCACAGGGGGTCGCGACAGGAAAAACACCACCGTTGGAAACCTTAACGGGCAAGTTGGAACATGCCCAAGCTGTTAAACAATTTCTCAGTTACTCACTTGTTGAAAGCCATCAAAAGCTGCCTGAATTTTACAAATGGTTTTCAACACGGAGGTGTTTTTCCTGTCGCGGCGCACACAGATTCGCCGAGTCGTCACGGAAACAACTCGGCGAATTTGCACGCATCTTGCATTACAAAATGTCCTTAAACAGTGGAATGTCCGCATAAAGTCCTAATGCCGGCCTCTTCTGAATCTTCTCTGTTCTCTCACAACGTCCTGGGTGAATTTAGCCTTAAATCAGGATGTTTTCAGGTCGAAACAGGCCGACGACGGCGGCTGGAAGCGCTGCGCGACGTCCCGCTCCGTGGGAAGTCCTTACACCGACAGAAACACCCCATAATCTCTCATCAGCCGTTAAACTTTTCACCGAAAACCAGCTAAATTTCTCGAATAGTATCCACTCGGATATTCCTCACAGGTCCAGAAAAAATTTTGATAAAGCAACGCGCGCCGTCTCGAGCAGCGTGTGAAACAAAGGAATTCAGCCGAGAGGGATGAACCACATCTCACTCAAGGCCTGCCCACAGGGAAATGACGTCACCGACGCGTGAAAAAACTCACGCATGCGCACGAGGGTTCAAGCATGACTGGTGTAATCGCACGTCATTCAAATCCATATAGTTAAAAAAAAAATAAAAGTGTCGGTTTCTTATCTAATACACCTCGTACAGTGGGGAAAATAAGTATTTGACCCCCTGTCAGTTTTGCAGGTTTTCCCACCTACGTACAAAGAATGGAGAAGTCTGTAATCTTTATCATAGGTACACTTCAACTGTGAGAGACAGAATCTAAAAAAAAAAAGAAAAATATCCAGAAAATCACATTGTATGATTTTTAAATAATTAATTTGCATTTTATTGCATAAAATAAGTATTTAAACACCTACCAATCAGCAAGAATTCTGGCTCTCACAGACCTGTTCATTTTTCTTTAAGAAGCCCTCTTATTCTGCACTCTTTACCTGTATTAACTGCACCTGTTTGAACTTGTTACCTGTTGTGTGGGCCGCTGAAGAGGAGGTACTGCTGGCCCACCACCACAAGATGGCGCCCTGCTTGAAGTGAGGGCTTCAAGCACGAGAGGGCGTCGGAGCGACCAGGAGTGACAGCTGTCACTCATCATCCGTACCAGCTGTCACTCATCCACTACTCATCACCACCACCATAAAGGCCGGACTGCAACTCCACCTCCCCGCCGAGAAATCAGCTACCATTCAGGTAACCTTCTCTGCTGTAATTATTGTTGTCCAAAACATTGTTCTGTGTGCAGCCGTGTTCCTGCGGGCTCTGTCGGAGGCTGGATTGGCGGACAGTGAGAGGACAACGTTCTTCGCCTCTCACTCCATCCAGGAAAGAGACCAACAGGAGCTGCACGGGTGAAATTGTTGCTGGAGGTGGAGGTTCTCCCTCCTAATTGTGTACAAACTGTGGGATTACTGAGTGTGCGACCTCACACTCATCAGGACTGTCTCTGTTCTCTGCCAGCAGTACCGGGTCTGACTGCTGAAGACAGCGGCCACCTGGGGTACAGGGCTTGGCGGCTCCGGTGTTCTTCAGCTCCGTTGGTGGTGGAAGCTGTGTGGGATCCGGCTCTTCTCTTACCAGGCGTCTTCTATCGTCGAGCCTGCCCACACGTCACCTGGCGTATGATTGACAGTCACCATATTGTTATTGTCTGTACGTCGTTGTGCGATTCACAACATTAAATTGTTACTTTTGGCTTATCCATTGTCCGTTCATTAACGCCCCCTGTTGTGGGTCCGTGTCACGACACTTTCACAACAGGATTTCTCGGCCAGCGTCATGGATCCCGAGGGGCGTCAACCATCGCTTGAACAGCAAGGTGCACAGGCGCCAGCAGGAGGCGTGTTGGGTGAGCAGCAGCACATCTTAACCGCCTTTACCGCTCGGTTGGACTTAGTTACCGAGCAGAGCAGTGTTCTCAATCATAGGATGGAGGCTCTCACCGCCCAGGTGGAAGCGCATGCTCAGGGCGGTGCTGCAGCACCTCCTCCTGCTGACCGTGTGCCAGAAACAGACATTCCGCTGGTCGTTCAACGAACCCCCCCACCTTCCCCTGAAGCATACATAATCCCTCCAGAGCCGTACGGAGGCTGTGTGGAGACGTGCGCTGACTTCTTGATGCAGTGCTCGCTCGTCTTTTCACAGCGTCCCGTCATGTACGCATCAGACGCTAGCCGGGTGGCTTATGTGATCAATTTGCTTCGAGGAGAGGCACGCGCCTGGGTTACGGCACTTTGGGAGCAGAATTCACGGCTCCTAACGGTGTATACTGAGTTTGTGAGGGAGTTCCGACAGGTGTTCGACCACCCTCATAGAGGCGAGACTGCTTCAAGTGTGCTGCTGTCGATACGGCAGGGGCGTCGGAGCGCAGCGAAGTATGCAGTTGACTTCCGCATCGCGGCAGCGCGAGCCGGCAGGAATGCTGTTGCGCTCCGCGCCGCCTTTGTAAACGGACTGTCTCTGGTCCTTAAGGAGCACCTGGTGGCGAAGGACGAGCCGCAGGATTTAGATGGGCTTATCGACCTGGTTATACGGTTAGACAACCGAATAACTGAACACCGAGGGGAGCGAGACGAAGGGCGTGGTCAGGCACAATCCGTCCCTCTTCCTCCCGGGTCCGAAAGGGAGCCAACTTCCCCACGCTCCACAGCCAGGGCTCTCCACGTGACGACAGCTCCCCCTGCTGACGTTGCTAGGGAAACGAGCAGGGCCAAAAAGCGATCAGATCAGAGACAAAGGAGGCTGATCCGTGGAGAGTGTTTTCTCTGCAGCTCTACTGAGCACACACAGAGAGAATGCCCCAAAAGGTCAAAACAGCAACACTCGTCCTTAGAGACTGGGCTAAGGGTGGGTCACAACACCCACGTGGGGAAACCCCGACGATCTGCACGAATCCCAGTCACGATCCTGAGTGGGGATTTAACCCTTCACGCCCCAGCACTGGTGGACACGGGGTCGGAGGGGAATCTGCTGGATAGCAGATGGGCAAAGGAGGTTGGGCTCCCTCTAGTGGCCTTACCATCACCATTGTCGGTGCGGGCGCTAGATGGCACCCTTCTTCCACTAATCACACACCAGACACAGCCAGTGACATTGGTGGTGTCTGGGAATCACAGGGAGGAGATTGTGTTTTATGTAACACCTTCTTCCTCCCGAGTGATTTTGGGTTTTCCATGGGTGTTAAAACACAATCCCCGGATTGATTGGCCGTCTGGGGTTGTGGTTCAGTGGAGCGAAACCTGCCACCGGGAGTGTTTAGGATCCTCGGTTCCACCCAGTGTGACAGCTAAGGAGGAGGTTTTAGTCCCCCCCAATCTGGCGGCGGTGCCAGCCGAGTACCATGACCTTGCTGACGTCTTTAGCAAGGACCTGGCACTCACGCTGCCCCTGCACCGTCCGTACGATTGTGCCATTGATTTGATACCGGGCGCTGAGTACCCGTCCAGCAGGCTGTACAACCTCTCACGCCCGGAACGCGAATCGATGGAGACCTACATCCGGGACTCGTTAGCTGCCGGGTTGATCCGAAACTCCACCTCCCCGATGGGTGCTGGTTTCTTTTTTGTGGGCAAGAAGGACAGCGGACTCCGTCCATGCATTGATTACAGAGGGCTGAACGAGATCACGGTTCGCAACCGATACCCGTTACCTCTGTTGGATTCAGTGTTCACGCCCCTGCATGGAGCCCCAATTTTCACGAAATTGGATCTTAGGAATGCTTATCACCTGGTTCGGATCTGGGAGGGAGACGAGTGGAAGACGGCATTTAACACCCCGTTAGGTCACTTTGAGTACCTGGTCATGCCGTTCGGCCTCACCAATGCGCCCGCGACGTTCCAAGCATTGGTTAATGACGTCTTGTGGGACTTCCTGCATCGGTTTATCTTCGTGTATCTAGACGATATACTCATCTTTTCTCCGGATCCTGAGACCCATGTCAAGCATGTACGTCAGGTCCTACAGCGGTTGTTAGAGAATCGGCTGTTTGTGAAGGGTGAGAAGTGTGAGTTCCACCGCACTTCTTTGTCTTTCCTGGGGTTCATAATCTCCTCCAACTCCGTCGCCCCTGATCCGGCCAAGGTTGCGGCGGTGAGAGATTGGCCCCAACCAACGAACCGTAGGAAACTACAACAGTTCCTCGGTTTTGCAAATTTCTACCAGAGGTTCATCAAGGGCTACAGTCAGGTAGTTAGCCCCCTGACAGCCCTGACCTCCACAAAAGTCCCCTTCACCTGGTCGGATCGGTGCGAAGCCGCGTTTAAGGAGTTGAAACGCCGGTTCTCGACTGCACCGGTTCTGGTGCAGCCCGATCCCAAGCGCCAGTTCGTAGTTGAAGTGGACGCCTCTGACTCAGGGATAGGAGCCGTGCTATCCCAGAGCGGGGAATCCGACAAGGTTCTCCATCCATGTACCTACTTTTCCCGCAGGTTGACCCCAGCTGAACGGAACTATGACGTCGGCAATCGGGAACTTCTTGCGGTGAAGGAGGCTCTTGAGGAGTGGAGACACCTGTTGGAGGGAGCATCGGTACCATTTACGGTTTTCACGGACCATCGGAACCTGGAGTACATCTGGACCGCGAAGCGTCTGAACCCCAGGCAAGCCCGCTGGTCGCTGTTCTTCGGGCGTTTTGACTTCTGGCTCACCTACCGCCCCGGGACAAAAAACCAACGATCTGACCCCCTGTCCCGGGTGCATGAAGAGGAGGTCAAGACCGAGCCGTCAGACCCCCCTGACACCATCATCCCCGAGTCCACTGTCGTGGCCACCCTTACCTGGGACTTGGAGAAGACCGTCCGGGAGGCCCTGACACGGAGCCCGGACCCGGGGACAGGTCTGAAGGACAAGTTGTACGTCCCACCAGAGGCCAGGGCTGCGGTCCTTGACTTCTGTCACGGTTCCAAGCTCTCCTGTCATCCAGGGGTGCGAAGGACCGTGGCAGTGGTCCGGCAGCGCTTCTGGTGGGCGTCTATGGAAGCCGACGTCCGGGAGTATGTCCAGGCCTGCACCACCTGTGCCAGGGGCAAAGCCGACCACCACAAGGCCCAAGGCCTCCTCCAGCCTCTGCCCGTGCCTCGTCGCCCCTGGTCTCATATTGGCCTGGACTTTGTCACGGGCCTCCCGCCGTCCCAGGGCAACACCACCATCTTAACGACAGTGGACCGGTTCTCCAAGGCGGCCCACTTCGTGGCCCTCCCGAAGCTCCCGACGGCCCAGGAGACTGCAGACCTCCTGGTCCACCACGTCGTGCGTCTGCATGGGATTCCATCAGACATTGTCTCGGATCGTGGTCCTCAGTTCTCCTCCCAGGTCTGGAGGAGTTTCTGCAGGGAACTGGGGGCCACTGTCAGTCTCTCGTCTGGGTACCACCCCCAGACGAACGGGCAGGCAGAGCGGACGAACCAGGAACTGGAGCAGGCCCTCCGCTGCGTGACCTCCACGCACCCGACGGCCTGGAGTGACCAACTGGCCTGGATCGAGTACGCTCATAATAGCCAAGTTTCATCTGCCACCGGCCTCTCCCCGTTTGAGGTGTGTTTGGGGTACCAGCCCCCATTGTTTCCACTAGTGGAGGGAGAGGTCGGGGTGCCCTCGGTCCAGGCCCATCTGAGGAAGTGCCGTCGGGTGTGGCGTACCGCTCGCTCTGCCCTGCTCAGAGCCCGGACGAGGGCTAAGGCCCATGCAGACCACCGGCGTTCCCCGGCCCCTGCATACCAGCCCGGGCAGGAGGTCTGGCTATCCACTAAGGACATCCCCCTGCAGGTGGAATCCCACAAACTAAAGGACAGGTACATCGGACCATTTCCCATACTCAAAGTCCTCAGTCCGGCCGTAGTGAAGCTGAAGCTGCCAGTTTCACTGCGGATACACCCCGTGTTTCATGTGTCAAGACTCAAGCCCTGCCATACCTCACCACTGTGTGCTCCGGGACCAGCGGCGCCTCCTGCCCGGATCATTGACGGGGAGCCCGCGTGGACGGTACGCCGGCTCCTGGACATCCGTCGAAAGGGCCGGGGGTTCCAGTATCTGGTGGACTGGGAGCGTTATTGCCCCGAAGAGCGCTCCTGGGTGAAGAAGAGCTTCATCCTGGACCCAGCCCTCCTGGCCGACTTCTACACCCGTCACCCGGACAAGCCTGGTCGGGCGCCAGGAGGTGCCCGTTGAGGGGGGGGGTCCTGTTGTGTGGGCCGCTGAAGAGGAGGTACTGCTGGCCCACCACCACAAGATGGCGCCCTGCTTGAAGTGCGGGCTTCAAGCACGAGAGGGCGTCGGAGCGACCAGGAGTGACAGCTGTCACTCATCATCCGTACCAGCTGTCACTCATCCACTACTCATCACCACCACCATAAAGGCCAGACTGCAACTCCACCTCCCTGCCGAGAAATCAGCTACCATTCAGGTAACCTTCTCTGCTGTAATTATTGTTGTCCAAAACATTGTTCTGTGTGCAGCCGTGTTCCTGCGGGCTCTGTCGGAGGCTGGATTGGCGGACAGTGAGAGGACGACGTTCTTCGCCTCTCACTCCATCCAGGAAAGAGACCAACAGGAGCTGCACGGGTGAAATTGTTGCTGGAGGTGGAGGTTCTCTGTGGGATTACTGAGTGTGCGACCTCACACTCATCAGGACTGTCTCTGTTCTCTGCCAGCAGTACCGGGTCTGACTGCTGAAGACAGCGGCCACCTGGGACGCAGGGCTTGGCGGCTCCGGTGTTCTTCAGCTCCGTTGGCGGTAGAAGCTGTGTGGGATCCGGCTCTTCTCTCGCCAGGTGTCTTCTATCGTCGAGCCTGCCCACACGTCACCTGGTGTATGATTGACAGTCATCATATTGTTATTGTCTGTACGTCGTTGTGCGATTCACAACATTAAATTGTTACTTTTGGCTTATCCATTGTCCGTTCATTAACACCCGCTGTTGTGGGTCCGTGTCACAACACTTTCACAACAGTTACCTGTAAAAAAGACACCTGGTCACACACTCAATCAAACACACTCCAACCTGTCCACCATAGCCAAGACCAAAGAGCTGTCTAAGGACACCAGGGACAAAACTGTAGACCTGCACAAGGCTGGGATGGACTACAGGACAACAGGCAAGAGGCTTGGTAGAAGACAACAGCAACTTTGGCACGAACTTCGCCGCCACTCGTTTCATGCCCAGATCTTCCGTCACGATGGAATGTGCCGAAGTCCTGTTAAGGTCCACTTCCTCTGCAATTTCTCGGACAGTCACACGACGATCCCGCATAACCACAGCGTGCACTTTAGAAACGATCTCGTCATTTCGGCTCATCCTCCGCCGTTACGCGCCCGTCTTTAAACCGGTTGTACCACGCCTTAATCCGTGTGATGCTCATGGCTTCATCTCCAAAAGCCGTGTGGATTTTCCGAATAGTTTCTGCCTGGCTGTCGCCAAGTTTCTGGCAGAATTTAATGCAGCAGCGCTGCTCCAAGCGTTCGGCCATTTTCTCTCAGGAAAAAATCCGACGAGGGGGGTGGAGCGCTCCTCCCACAAGCCGTGCTCACAGGCGAATGACGTCACCGACAGGCATGGAAAAACTTACGCATGCGCACGAGGGTTCAACCTTGTGTGATGCAATCGCACGTGATTCAAATCCATATAATTTAAAAAAAAAATAAAATGGACCGTTACTTTATTGACAGACCTCGTACTTCAGATTTATATTTTAATACTTAAGGATTTTTTATCCAGGTATGTATGGGTTCATTAGAGCTTTTAATCAGCATGAATACAACTTACAAGGCCTCATTTATAAAAATCCATCAAGAATTATGACAGGAAAAAACCATCACAGTAAATGAACAGAATGGCACACTTTCCCCAAATTTCCACACTTTACATAAAAGTTTTTTCTACCCAGACATGTATGGGTTCATTAGAAAGAGCAATTAAAGGGCCTTAAAACAAGCCTACTTTTATTAAAATCTGTTAACAAATAACGACAATAGAGAGAGAAAAGCAGCACAGTTTGTCATAATTTCCCCAAATTTCTGCATTTTACATAAAAGATTTTTTTTCACCCACACATGAATAGGTTCATTGGAAAGAGCTTTCACATGGCTTTAAAACCAGCCTGCATTTATTAAAATCCGTTAAGAAATAGCGACGCTAGTGCAAAAAAAGCGGTCAGTTTCTTATTGATGATCGGCACATCTCCACCCTTAGTAATGGTGCCTTCCTGTCCTGAGCGACGCTAATAGACTGAGGCGCACAAGTCCATTTCAGTCTATATTTCCATGGTTGTGTCACCCATACAGCAAAATTAAGAGGTTATTTAAAAACAACTCCTTCAGAGGTTCAAGAGGTTACACAGGTTTTATATAGAACAGAGAAGGAGTAAATTACCTGTATTTCTTTCAGCCCGAGCGTCTTCACGTTATATGGTAAATGGTAAATGGACTGCATTTATACAGCGCTTTTCCATCTGCATCAGACGCTCAAAGCGCTTTACAATTATGCCTCACATTCACCCCGATGTCAGGGTGCTGCCATACAAGGTGCTCATTACACACCGGGAGCAATAGGGGATTAAAGGCCTTGCCCAAGGGCCCTTAGTGATTTTCCAGTCAGGCGGGGATTTGAACCCATGATCCTCTGGACTCAAGCCCAACACCTTAACCACTAGACCATCACCTCCCCTCATTATATCTCATTAATCAACAGCTGCCAACTCGTTTATAAATCACTGGAAAACATGTATATATAAGGCAACCCGAATTAAAGGAGAAATGTTGCTTTTAACAACCATTATCGATTCCGCTTATCGATTCCCTTACCTCTTGTGAATTTTGTGTACTAATAGTAGGCTTTACAGGTTTCCTATGTCAACAATATTTTATTGAGTCTTAAAGTAAAAAATATGAAAATTGGAGACCAAGCATTCAACACTGTCAAAACTACTCCATTTATTATTAGCTCAACTATTCGCTTAACCAATAATTTGCATCACTTTTTACCAGCATTAGAGCAACTTTAACTTTTGATCCCTGTACAAACTGAAACTGACCTTTGTCACCAGTTTTGCTGTTTTTATCCCATAACTCCATATAATTCAGTCACAGATAGTCCAAACTATACCTTTTTGGAATCTATATGATCAAGCAAATAAGGTAGTATAGTTTTCAATATGATTGGACCATCTTTTAATTTTGACCACTGTGTAATTCTTCAATTACCCTACCTGACCGCTGAACCAAAAACAGTGCATGTTTTCCTTGGAAGTGAAATATTTTTACTGACACTGCAGGTGGCGTATGCTCTAGTAATCAAGTTGGCCTTAATGTAGTAAATACTAGAGCAATATTGTACCTGTATTAATGCTAAATGTCCACCAAGTGGAGGTACTGCTCCATTTCAAGAAGGCTGTTGTGGGACACAATGACAACCAACCTGTTGCCTTGATTAGTAAATGTTTCCATGTATTTTTGCAAGAAATCTTAAGAATGCCTAATCTTATCTTGAGCAAGTGTGGGAGGTACATTGGGCCCATAAACGGGAAGAAGTGATTTGATTTTGGCTAGGATCGGTTGGAAAATAAGGTCAAATTTCCAGCCCCATGCTAATATATAGGAGAGTCACTAATGGCGCTTTTCTACTTCACAAAAGTAGCACTACTCTGCACTACTCGGCTTGACTCTACTCGTTTTTTTTTTGCTTTTCCACTAGGGTTAGTACCTGGTACCGGGTGTTTTTTTTAGTACCTGCTCAGGAGCGAGCCGAGCCGATACTAAAATGTGACATCAACAGGCTGCCGGCCACTGATTGGTCAGAGAATGTCGTCACTGGATGAGTCATGAGCGCGCCGTCCGAGACTAAAATCAAAACCCGCCATTTTAAATAGTCGCAGCGGCGTTACAGCGACCGTCCTTTTCTTTCGTTTCACTGCGAGTTTTTTTTACTCGCACAAAACCACACCTTGGTCTGTGGATGAGCTGCGGACGTTTCTATGTTTGGTGGTGGAGGAGAGAATACAGAGAGGTGGATGAAGCCACCCGAAAGGAGAAAATCTCCCAGTCTTTGGCTGCTCACGGGTACCGGACATTACAGTAATGCAGAGAACAGCTGAAAAAGCTTAAAAGTGATTACAGGACCACAACGATCAGAGTAGGTCGAACCGTAAGGGCTGGAAACGGTTCGACCGCAGGAACGCTGTTTACAGACACTGACCAGCGAGCACACGGAGGCAGGATGTCCGCAACTTGGCTTTGTTGGAAGCGACGGATGTTAAGTGTTTTTGTGACTTTGTAGTCTGCTTGAAAGCACGTTTAACGTTACTTATGCCATTGGCGGGACGCACACTTTAACAAACGAAGATTTTGAATCTAAACTTGTGTTAAAGTAACATCGTTGTCTCATGTATGCGGACACAGTGAGCTAGCTGACTGCTAACTAGCGAGCTAGCTAACTCCATGCTCCACTTTAAAGTATTAACTTATGACAGAAAAACACCGAAAGTCAGCATGACAACAAACGTGTACAAGGTCTATTAGAAAAGTATCCGACCTTATTATTTTTTTCAAAAACCATATGGATTTGAATCACGTGTGACTGCGTCAGACAAGCTTGAACCCTCGTGCGCATGCGTGAGTTTTTCCACGCCTGTCGGTTGCGTCATTCGCCTGTGAGCAGGCTTTGAGTGAGGAGTGGTCCACCCCCTCGGCGGATTTTCATTGTGAGGAAATGGCGGAATGATTTGGGCTTTTTTTCCATCAGAATTTTTTCAGAAACTGTTAGAGACTGGCAGCTGGAAACAATTAGAAAAATTTATCTGGCTTTCGGTGAAAATTTTACGGGCTTCAAAGAAAATGAGGACTGTTACTACAGCTTGAAGGACGGCTTTAAGGACGCTCGGTGCGCCGCGCTCCGTGCCGCCATCGAGAGCCACAAACCACCGGATCATTTCTAAACGGATGGCTCTGTGGAGCCGGGGCCGTCGTGTGCACTTTCTCTGGTTATCACAAGAGCTGGACATCTACCATTTTCCGGCAGATTTCACTTTTAACAAGAGATTTTGTCATGGAAAGCCGAGTGGAGGCTTCGCGCGTCACGACCGATTTGCTGATGGAGCGAGACAAAGGAACACCTCCGTTTTGGTCTCACAGGACGGCTTTGAGATGGCGTTCAGACAGCTGTCAGTGGTTTTTCCATCGAGTGATTATCCGAGAAATTGTGGATGTGCCTGGACATGCCAGAACATGTCCCGTGAGGCTTCATCACGGCGTTGCTGTGCGCCATGCGGCACCGCCCCGACGCGCGAAGCCTCCGCTCCTCTTTCCATGACAAAAACTCCTGTTAACAGTGGAATGTGCAGTTCATTTCCAAACTGGACGCTGTGTTTTATCCGGGACGTCGTCTGACTAGCACAGGAATTGTGAAAAGATGTGGACATCAGCACTTTTTTGGCACATTGAGACAGACGTGCGGAGGAATTCCACGCATCGCGGCGGTGCCGCATGGCGCAAAGCAACGCCATGATGAAGCCTCACGAGACATGTTCTGGCATGTCCAGGCACATCCACAATTTCTCGGATAATCACTCGATGGAAAAACCACCGACAGCTGTCTGAACGCCATCTCAAAGCCGTCCTGTGAGACCAAAACGGAGGTGTTCCTTTGTCTCGCTCCATCAGCAAATCGGTCGTGACGCGAGAAGCCTCCGCTCGGCTTTCCATGACAAAATCTCTTGTTAAAAGTGAAATCTGACGGAAAATGGCTGATGTCCAGCTCTTGTGATAACCAGAGAAAGTGCACACGATGGTCTCGGATCCACAGAGCCATCTGTTTAGAAATGATCCGGTGGTTTGTGGCTCTAAAGCCGTCCTTAAAGCTGTAGTAATAGTCCTTATTCTCTGTGAAGCCCGTAAAATTTTCACCGAAAGCCAGATAAATTTTTCGAATGGTTTCCAGCTGCTAGTCTCACAGTTTCTGAAAAAATTCTGATGGAAAAAAACCCCCAAATCATTCCACCATTTCCTGACAATGAAAATCCGCCGAGGGGGCTGGACCACTCCTCACTCAAAGCCTGCTCACGTAATCACACGTGATTCAAATCCATATGGTTTTTGAAAAAAATAATAAGGTCGGATACTTTTCTAATAGACCTCGTACATTGACTCATTTAGTGCCATTACTGTGATGTTTTTTTTTTTGTTTTTTTAACTTGTTGCTATTTTGTGTTTTTGTTGAAGAATCCAGTTCCATAAGCGAGGAGGGCTTCAACATCTGTATCAGCGTCCAGCACCACGCAGCAACGTGTCATCACTGGTAAGAATAAAAAATTTTGCTGGACCTTCCCAAAGTTTCAGTTATCTTGGTCGCTTTGCATAAAAGTCATGTTCTTTCAAAATTATGCTCCAAATGGTCTGATTTGTTGGATGATAATTTTGAAAGAACATAATTTTTATGTGACCAAGATAACTGAAACTCTGGGGAATGATCATACAGAGACTGAAGGTTTCTTTTCTTTTTCTTTTTTGTAGGACTTTATTACAATTCTTCTGGGGTTTTTTTTTTTTGGGGGGGGGGGGGGGGGGTCACTCTGTGTGTTTTTTTTTTAACTTGCGTTCCCATTTCTACCTTCATTATTGTCCAGGCAAGAGAAAAAGGAGCCTGTTCCAGCAAGTGAATCTGTCCATCTTGAGTGATGTTGAGGCTGAAGCTGAACTGGGTTCAGTGTGATCGACACATCCGACTGATCCTTGAGGAAGCAACGGTGGAGGAAGCTGCATTTAATTAGGCATATCTTGACGTGCTGGGCAACCTTGTGTACGCGATGCGTGACCAGGGCGTGTGACCTGCCCCCACCCCAGACTACAGACACATGAAACGTTTGTATAGTTTGTGTTGCTTTTTTTTTGTATTTGCTCTTTTTGTGTTGCAGTAAACAATTTGACTCGTGACTGTATCATAATTTGTCATTTCAAGCTGAGTCAACAGTAAAAAACATTGTCATTGATATTTTGGTGCAATGAAGGTTCATTTCTAAGAATTTTTAATTTGGGTTTTTGCCGCTCCAGAAGACACTGCACACTACACCTGACTAAACTTTACACAGATGCTGGAATAACCATGTCTAAACTGAGATTTTATCAAATGGTATTTAAACAAAACAAACAAAAAGGTTTAGTCACTTCAGTGAAGGCACTATTACATCAAAGAATTTTGAACAACCAGTTTTACTGTCTGTTTACTTCAATTTACATTTATGACCCCATTAAACGTAAAACTTATTTTACTACTGGATTATGCTTAAACAGCTTTTCAAACTGTTAGCCTTTATATCAGTAAACCTTGGTAACTTTTACAAATCAAACTGATGTTACACAAAAGTGGAGACATTTTAGCAAAAAGTACAAAAATGTATTCAAAATTCACAGTGAAACATAACCGGTGTATAACATGATGATGATGACGACAAAAGTGTCCCATTCCGTGGCATGAACCTTTGCAGCGGTGACTCTGAGAAAACCATCTGAAACACACACACAGCATACATATTTTAATTAGTGTTGTCAGGTTATTAAAAAAATAATGTATTTGATTACAGGATTTGTGATTAGTTAATCTAAATCAATCATTTAATTGCAGGTATATTAAAAAAAAACCTCAGATCTGTGTGTGCTTGGGGCATTTAATAATCAGGTAAAAAAAGGATCAGGGTTATTTTTGTTACATATCAAGGAGGTATTAAACAAGCTGTAAATTGATCTTAAGTTGGGAGAACTGTCTGTAATTTGGATGGGTTAAATGCAGACAAATTTCATTGTATGCATGTCTACAATGACAATAAAAGGTTATATTATAAAGAATGTCTATAAAAACAGAATTGTGGGAGTTTGGAGGCTGATTCTTTCTTCACAATATGACTCCTTTAATAATTATCTTATTAGATTTCATATTTAAATTTGTCTACTGAACATTAAAAGTTGGATGAAAAAGTTGGATGAAAAACAAAAATGTTTTTAATGTGTTTTAAGCCTGTTCGAGTTCAGTGACGACATTAATTAATGGTCATTAAAACCGAATCAACATTTTCTGCATGAACGTCAGTAAACGCACAAACTCCCACATTTGAGATTTAACAATAAGTTATCAAAGCAAGTTACTTTGGTAAAAAAAAAAAGTACTGACATTAACACGTTTATTGCTCTGAGAAACGCGTCTTTATTTACAGACCAAGTCACTGACGTCAATACAAAACGGAGCAAAGTGTGACTGAAGGCGTGATAAGTGCTGTAATTAATTAATCTAAATTAACGCTTTATTTTGACAGCCACAATTTTAATAGTTAATAGCGACAGCCTGCAGTTATTACTTATTTATGAGCTACTTAGCTAACGATTAGCTTACCATCATGCTTAGTCTCTTCGTCTCTTTTCAGCTTGTATCTTCTCGTCTTCGTCTTCACTACAAAGATGGCCCCACGTGAAGGCGCCCTGATATTTTGGTGCTCCCTGTTTTGTCTGTTTTTGTGCGTAAATCGTGTGTCGTCGTGCTCCTACACCCGCGAGGAGTGTTATGGATAAGACGCGGAGTGAGGAGCGGTCCAGTATCTGACTGAACCCAGCATGAAATAATCAGAAGCAGTTCCAAAAAGAAAACACATTTATTTTTCTCCCCTTTGTGCTATACATAAAATACTAATTAATTAAAGTTCTGGTGAGGTGAAAAGGCGGCGCGCTCTCTCAGCGTCTCAACAGTCGGAGTCCGAACGTTCAGGACTCAGGAGTTCCGCCGACACCCCCCCCAGGTGACTTTTTCCCAGAACTGTACTCTGCGAAGGAGGAACAGAGATGAGATTATTCAACACTATTACTATGAAATATTGTTTGGAGGCAAACTTATCAGCTACACGTTTAGGTCTGAATTCCAACTTAATTCAAGGAGGCTGCTGCTCACAGCTAGTGGAGGATCATTAATCCGCACGCCACTGCCGTGAGGAGCACGCCAAACACTTTCCACCAATAACTACTTATAGCTGCGTATAAGACGCCAATTTACATTCACGGATAAACTTTTCAGAATATTCACCTCTGCCGTGTGCTGACAACGTTTGTCTCTCACCCTCGTCCTCCTTCACAGGCGCGATGTCAGACTCTGAAACGGCCCTCAGCGTCCCCACACGGTCGTCACAAGGTCGTATTCTCCGGCAATCTTATCCAACTCACTGCTGGTTTAAATGTAGTTCTTCATCACTACATTGGTACCAGCTGGAAGTCCTCAGATCTGCACGTGAACATCACAGGTGTCGTGGATTGTCCTGATAGAGAGCCGCACGAGAATGCAACAGGTGCAGCCAATCATCGTAACAGAGGAGAGAGACTCTTCTGCAGCACATTTTCCTCAGAGAACAGCCCCAAATCACCTGGGAAGGAAAATAAACACAAAACAACCCAACCTTGTCCAACCAAACCCCCCCAACACACAACAAGGAGCTTCTAAACATCAGATCATCAACACCCACGGACATTACGCCAGTTTTTTTAGTGCCTGCAGCTGAACTGGTTCACTTTTTGGCCAAAAGAGGAGAGGAAAACGAGCTGGAGCTCTCGTGCGCCTCAGACAAAGGGGCACGCGCACGCCCCTACCTGGGATATTTCTCTCAAATGTCCACTCACTCAGCAACAAGATGGATGAGCTGGCACTGCTGATGAAGAAGAATAGAGATTTCTCCTCATCTCGTGTACTGTGCTTCACGGAGACGTGGTTAAATGCACAGACACCGGACTGTGCGCTCCAACTAGAGGGATTTCAACTCCTCCGAGCAGACAGAGACCGAGCACTCTCCGGTGGAAAAACAAGAGGTGGAGGACTCTGTTTCTATATCAACAACGCCTGGTGCTCCGATGTGACTGTGATCACCCAACACTGCTCTCCCTCTCTGGAATATCTCCTCATAAACTGCAGACCGTTCTACTCTCCACGTGAGTTTAACTGCTTCATACTTTGCTCCGTGTATATTCCACCGAGCGCGGACGTGCACGAGGCCGAGCGTGCGCTCGCGGATCAGATTATGAGCGTGGAGAGAGACTTTCTGGACTCCCTTGTTATAACTCTCGGTGATTTTAATAAAGGGAATCTCAGTCAGGAATTACCAAAATACAAACAGTTTGTTAAATGCCCGACCAGAGAAGGGAGCACGTTAGATCATTGTTACACAACAGTGAGTGGCGCCTACCGCGCAGTGGCCCGCGCAGCTTTGGGACTCTCAGACCACGTGATGGTCCACTTGATCCCCGCATACAGACAGAGACTAAAACTCTCTAAACTTGTTGTGAGGACATCTAAAGTGTGGAGCAATGAAGTTGTAGAGGAGATACGCGCGTGCTTGGGCACTATGGATTGGGATATGTTTGAGGCTACATGACTACATGGACACTGTGATGTCATATATTCATTTCTGTGAAGACAGCATCATCCCACAGCATTCCAGGGTGAGATATAACAACGACAAGCCCTGGTTCACACCTAAACTCCAGCAGCTCCATCAGCAGAAAGAGGTGGCTTTCAGAGAAGGAGACAGAGACAGCTATAGAGGTGCAAAGTACAGATTTAGCAAGGAGGTGGCAAAGGCTAAATCCATGTACAGTTCACGTCTGCAGCAAAGGTTCTCTTGCCAACGACTCTGTGTGGAGGGAGTTGAAAGAGATCACCAACTACAAGCCCAAAGCACCTCGTTCTATTGACGACCTGAAGCTGACCAACGACCTGAACGTCTTCTATTCACGTTTTGAAGTCATGGACTCACACCTCCCCACCCCCCACACAACTGGATATTCAAACACTCCTCTCACCACCCTGAGACACTGCGCTAATGAGCTGGCCCCAGTCTTCACGGGTATCTTCAACACCTCCCTGGAGTCATGCCATGTTCCAGTCTGTTTCAAGTCCTCCATCATAGTTCCAGTCCCCAAGAAACCATGCGTCACTGGACTTAATGACAACAGGCCTGTCACTCTCATGTCTGTAGTCATGAAGACCTTCGAACGCCTGGTTTTATCCTACCTGAAGTCCATCACCGACCCCCTCCTGGACCCCCTGCTGTTTGCCTACAGAGCCAACAGGTCTGTAGATGACGCCATAAACCTGGCCCTGCACTCCATCCTGCAGCACCTGAACTCCCCAGGAACCTACGCTAGGATCCTGTTTGTGGACTTCAGCTCTGCATTCAACACCATCCTTCCGGCTTTGCTCCAGGACAAGCTTTCTCTGCTCCACATGCCCGACTCCACCTGCAGGTGGATCACAGACTTCCTGACGGACCGGAGTCAGCGTGTGAGGCTGGGAAACAATGTCTCGAACACTCGGGTTCTCAGCACAGGATCTCCACAGGGCTGTGTCCTTTCCCCTCTGCTCTTCTCCCTGTACACTAACTGCTGCACCTCCAGCCACGACTCTGTAAAGCTCATCAAGTTTGCGGACGACACCACCCTCATCGGACTCATTTCCGATGGGGATGAGTCTGTCTACAGGAGGGAGGTGGACCGGCTGGTGACCTGGTGCAGCAGCAACAACTTGGAGCTCAACGCCCAGAAAACAGTGGAGATGATCGTGGACTTCAGGAAAGCCACAGCCCCCCCACCCTCCCTCGCCCTCACCAACAGCCCCATCACCACTGTGGACTGTCACCGCTTCCTCGGCACCACCATCACCCAGGACCTCAAGTGGGAGTCAACCATCAGCTCCCTCATCAAGAAGGCCCAGCAGAGGATTTACTTCCTGCGGCAGCTGAAGAAGGCCAAGCTGCCTGTCCAGCTGATGGTGCAGTTCTACACGGCCATTATCGAGTCCATCCTCTGCTCCTCCACCACGGTGTGGTACGCCGGGGCCACAGCCAGGGACAGACACAGACTGCAGCGCATTGTGGCCTCTGCTGAGAAGGTGATTGGCTGTAGCCTTCCATCTCTCCACGACCTGCACATCTCCAGGACTCTGGGCCGAGCAGGTCGGATCACAGCTGACCCTTCTCACCCTGCACACGGTTTATTCGAACCACTCCCCTCGGGTAGGAGGCTACAGTCCATCCGGACCAGAACCTCCCGCCATAAGAACAGTTTCTTCCCCTCTGCCGTTAAACTCATGAACACTTCATAACTCAGTCACCTTAACCTTAACTCTGTCACACATTTTATCACGGGTCACTTTAGACAATGTACTCTGATTTTTAATTGCACTCCTCCCACTGCACTGTTGTTCTGTTTGTGTAGTTGTACATAGCCTTTCATATTTCTATTTCATATTTTATCTTATATTGTATCTTATTTTAGCACATATTTTATCTTAGCATTTTATATTGCTCTCTGTTTAATGTTGCACCATTATACCAAAGCAAATTCCTAGTCTGTGAATCCTGTTCATTGGCAATGGCAATAAACCTCTTCTGAGTTCTGAGTTCTGATATTATTGTATGAATTCCCAAAGTCTTCTGTACTTTCACACGTTTCGTCTCGCCGCCAGCAGCTTTCTCTTAAAAACTCACACAGCAGTAAACACACGGAGTCCGCCATTGTTTATGTTTATGTCGCGTATAAAACAACGTCACTGCAGTTTGCTCTGCTGACCCAGCCCACGCTGAAGAGGTTCTATTTGTAGTAGAAAAAGACGTGCTTGGAACCAAATTGAGTAGAGCCGAGTAGAGTAGAGCCGAGTAGTGCTGGAGCTTTGTAGTAGAAAAGCGGCATAATTTCATAGAAATCAGCTCAGATATTTTATTGTTAGAGAACTTTATTTTTTAAAAGCCCATGTAACTTCTTCTCTATGGGGGGTGTTGCGCTGTTCTTGACCATTTTTGATCTAGTTTAATCCAGCATTTCCTACACGGCTGCTGCCCTTGGAGACCATAGAGCAATTGTAGGGTTGGGTGCACAACAAGTGCACTGGGGGTGTGATTTGCTATAAAAATTTAATTATTATGATTTGCATGAAAACAATAAACAAGGCCACTCTGATCCTGCAAGACGATTAAGATTTAATAAGACTCAAAAACACCATGTAAAATGTACTGAAAGGAAAGAAATGAAAAACAGGTGATGTTTATAAAGAAACAGTTAAACCAAAACAGGATGAATCTTGTCAGCATCGTGAGAACTTTGCATTTCTCTATCTAAAACAAGTTAAACTTGGAGTTGCACAAACCAAGTTATTTGTTTGATTAACATGTTCAAAAATAGTACTTGTATAAAGAACAAACTTAAGGTGCTTTGTGTGTTTGATAAGGTCATTTCCATTAACCCCTTAATGCCCATCGTCGCATATATGCTACAATCTCTGACTCAAATATGCAACTTACCAAATTGACCTGTATGCCTGTTGTCGCAAATTTGCAACATACCATCATTATTATTATAACATTATAACAAAGTCATTACCAGAATACCCAATATTACTATCTAGTTTTTGTGCAAAAGTGAAATTAATAATCTCAACATTATTTACCATCTACTTAAAGGCAAAAACACACACAAAACATTTTTTTATATATAGCTATATAAATTCGGGCATTAAGGGGTTAAATTCAATTTGGAATTTTTTTTTTTTTATTGTGCCTCCAATTTTATTAAAAGGTGAGATCATGTTTTTCCAGCTCTCACAGTGTGGAGAGGCAGAAAAAGCTCAGGAACCACTGATTTATTCTGAACTAATTTGAATTCACACTCGACTATCCCCTCACATCACATTAAGCCATACATTCCATTTCTCTGTCAGTGGCAGTAGTGCACTGATTTTATTTTCTCATATTCAGGAGGCTGGTCAAAACAAGTGAAGTGAAGGAAGTGTGGGTGGAGGATAAAATGCTGCTCCATGGTTCCAAACAGAGTAAACACACTTTGAAAGCGATGAGAGCAACTCATCCTTGTGGTGCTGATTGGTAACCAAAAGAAACAAGAAAATCAGTTTGCGTTCAAACTAATTTTTGCTTCAATCACTCCACCCTCTCCCTGAAAAAAACAAACAAAAAAAAACACACAAAAAGCTTCAACCGAGGCTGTGACCTTTACCCACCATAACAATTACCCCCTGCTTCAGGCAAGTCATGCCTTCTCAAGACATTGAACGAAAAGTAACTCAGTGAATACATCTGTGCTTTCACAGATAAATTTTAGGAGTAGGTGTGATTTGAGCACAGCAGGAGATGCGGTAAAAACATGACCAGGGGCTGTCATTCTTCCTGTGGAATAATTCCTCTGAGCTTATTAGATGCTATGCTGGAGTCACAAAAACAGGAGCGAGTGGATCTGGCTGACACTGAGAAGTAGAGAGAAAGGGATATCAATCCCTCACAGAGCATTGTGGAAAGCAATGAGCACATAATAACACAACACCCCAAACCCCTTCACTGAAGGTATAGCCCACAGCGGCGTTAACAAGAGGCTGCTTACTCTTACAATATACATCAAAGGTTTAATACTGAGATGGTGTTTCAACTGTCAAACCATCAGAGAACTTCAGAATTTAGAAGTTAAACTACAGTGAAGAATGAAAAACTGTTGCATAACCTCTTTGGAGCTCATTACCACACAGTATGTGAAAAGGCAGTGGTGGATGAGTGACCCATGGTGTACTAAAATAACATGATGGCTTTGAATCATTAAGTCTGCACCCCCTGCTTCAAGCTGACAGAAAGCCTGTAAATGTGGCTTAACAACTCAAGAGTCACTAACAGAATAAAGTAGGAATATTCCTTCAAATGTTCCTGGTCTTCAAAGTTAAAATTTCTCACTCATTTGAAAGTGTAACAGCAGCCACTGGTAACAGCTTGTTTATAATAAAACACTCTACAAGATGTTCTCTCAAGATAATTTTTAAAGAAGAAATGCCTCCTCTTCAACAACAACCCGGGTGGGGGGTGGTCCTCAGTGGACAAGAGAACAAGAATGTCTTATAAAAACAGATGAGAGTAATTCTTGTCCCCTTGTTATTCAACTGCAACATAGTGAAAGACAGCAATCCAACATTCTTGCATTGCAATCCAACAGATTGCAATGCAAGAATGGAGTCTATACCATTTATTCATTATGAGATACAGTGTGGAGTCCGTTGGATGTGTTTACATCATTATGCATGGCTAACATTGCTGATTTTAGCGTAACTGCAGGAGGATGAGTCTGCGATTATGCATGTTTGTAGATGCTGGCAGCAGGGTGGGAGTGCAGAGCTGGCTGACACCTTCATGCCATATTATGTGACTGATGCAACATGTTGCTATTGTTACACTGCTTTCTGGATGATTGTGGATATTGATGAGCATGGGATTAGGTGCTGGAGAAGGGACGCACTTACACCCCTTTCATAAAGGGAAATGCTGGTTTGCTAAACATACTCATTTCATAATGAACACATGACTCAAACCCGAGTTAACACCATTCACAAAAGGCACAGGCCTGTCTCTGTTCCACATACTATAATTCTGCATTTATCCCCGTCTTTCTGGCAGACTGTAATGTATACAATAATAATTTTTGGGACTGCAAATACATGTGTTCCATATATCCTTATCACAACCTAATAGTGCTTAACATATTTTCTCAAGGCCCTCATAGTCTAAAGCTATAGCTGTGAGCAAGCACACAAAATGATCCCCCCCCCGATGCTCTGCCATACTAGTTGCACTTATCAAGCCAGTACCATATGATGTATCCATGAACCAAAGAAGTCCAGTTATCTACTGTAAATTTTCAACTTCCTTTAATTCATACACATTTTCACACATGGTGAGCCAACACTGAGTGAAGTGGCAGTGAAATCCAACAATCTGTTTCAGAGAAGTTGTGTTACAAGACTCCTGGACAGACGGGCAGGGTCCGATACACCCCCTTTTTGACATCACTGAAGATTCCACTGCAGAGCTGAACTACTTTCACTGCGGGGAGTCAATACACTTCCCTAATGGTTACCAAAAATATAACTGTCCTTCTTAAGCCCCTTTCACACCAGGCCCACTTCGAGTTGCATCGTGCGCCATCATGACGACGCCAAGTGGAAGCAACCCAGTGCTGAGACGATGTACAGTAGCTCAACGTCACAACAGCACGAGGGACGCAAAGGATGAAGCGAACCGGATGCCAAAAATTAAACATGTTTAATTTTTGCGTCCTGTGCTCAACGCCGAAATTACGTGGTTTCAGCGCAAGTCACAGCAACGCGACAGTTACTCAGCGTGACTGGAAGCTACACCCTCACAATACAACGTTACCCGACACCAATTTATGATTCCTGCTGTGTTCCATTGCTCCTGAAGTATAAATCATGCAGGATTGTTTTTATACCATGTACATATGCAGTAAAAACTACACGCTCAAAGAGCACAGAAAAAAATGCTGCTGACTGCAGCAGCTGCTGCTGAAGCTCCTTGCTTTTCTCTCACAAATGTGTTTAAATAAAGTCCATAAAAATCCTGATCACAGATTGATTGCCAGAGACAGGACATGTCCACATCCAGTAAAAAGTCCGGACATCTCCAATCCACTCACGGACAGTTCATCTGCGCATGCACATGTGAACAATTAAAAGAAACAAAAAACTGGCTGGCTGCTGCAGGTAGTTCCTCACTCTCCCCTCAAACTCTCTCATCAGTGTGTTAAATAAAGGACAAAAAAGGACATAAGTCCTGCTCACAGGCTGATTGCCAGAGACAGGACATGTCCACAGGACATCAATCAATCAATCAATCAATTTTATTTATATAGCGCCAAATCACAACAAACAGTTGCCCCAAGGCGCTTTATATTGTAAGGCAAGGCCATACAATAATTACGTAAAAACCCCAACGGTCAAAACGACCCCCTGTGAGCAAGCACTTGGTGACAGTGGGAAGGAAAAACTCCCTTTTAACAGGAAGAAACCTCCAGCAGAACCAGGCTCAGGGAGGGGCAGTCTTCTGCTGGGACTGGTTGGGGCTGAGGGAGAGAACAAGGAAAAAGACATGCTGTGGAGGGGAGCAGAGATCAGTCACTAATGATTAAATGCAGAGTGGTGCATACAGAGCAAAAAGAGAAAGAAACACTCAGTGCATCATGGGAACCCCCCAGCAGTCTACGTCTATAGCAGCATAACTAAGGGATGGTTCAGGGTCACCTGATCCAGCCCTAACTATAAGCTTTAGCAAAAAGGAAAGTTTTAAGCCTAATCTTAAAAGTAGAGAGGGTGTCTATCTCCCTGATCTGAATTGGGAGCTGGTTCCACAGGAGAGGAGCCTGAAAGCTGAAGGCTCTGCCTCCCATTCTACTCTTACAAACCCTAGGAACTACAAGTAAGCCTGCAGTCTGAGAGCGAAGCGCTCTATTGGGGTGATATGGTACTATGAGGTCCCTAAGATAAGATGGGACCTGATTATTCAAAACCTTATAAGTAAGAAGAAGAATTTTAAATTCTATTTTAGAATTAACAGGAAGCCAATGAAGAGAGGCCAATATGGGTGAGATATGCTCTCTCCTTCTAGTCCCCGTTAGTACTCTAGCTGCAGCATTTTGAATTAACTGAAGGCTTTTCAGGGAACTTTTAGGACAACCTGATAATAATGAATTACAATAGTCCAGCCTAGAGGAAATAAATGCATGAATTAGTTTTTCAGCATCACTCTGAGACAAGACCTTTCTAATTTTAGAGATATTGCGTAAATGCAAAAAAGCAGTCCTACATATATAATATGCGCATTGAATGACTGACTCCAAGATTTCTCACAGTATTACTAGAGGTCAGGGTAATGCCATCCAGAGTAAGGATCTGGTTAGACACCATGTTTCTCAGATTTGTGGGGCCAAGTACAATAACTTCAGTTTTATCTGAGTTTAAAAGCAGGAAATTAGAGGTCATCCATGTCTTTATGTCTGTAAGACAATCCTGCAGTTTAGCTAATTGGTGTGTGTCCTCTGGCTTCATGGATAGATAAAGCTGGGTATCATCTGCGTAACAATGAAAATTTAAGCAATGCCGTCTAATAATACTGGGAAACATGTATAAAGTGAATAAAATTGGTCCTAGCACAGAACCTTGTGGAACTCCATAATTAACCTTAGTCAGTGAAGAAGATTCCCCATTTCCATGAACAAATTGTAATCTATTAGATAAATATGATTCAAACCACCGCAGCGCAGTGCCTTTAATACCTATGGCATGCTCTAATCTCTGTAATAAAATTTTATGGTCAACAGTATCAAAAGCAGCACTGAGGTCTAACAGAACAAGCACAGAGATGAGTCTGAGGCCATAAGAAGATCATTTGTAACCTTCACTAATGCTGTTTCTGTACTATGATGAATTCTAAAACCTGACTGAAACTCTTCAAATAGACCATTCCTCTGCAGATGATCAGTTAGCTGTTTTACAACTACCCTTTCAAGAATTTTTGAGAGAAAAGGAAGGTTGGAGATTGGCCTATAATTAGCTAAGATAGCTGGGTCAAGTGATGGCTTTTTAAGTAATGGTTTAATTACTGCCACCTTAAAAGCCTGTGGTACATAGCCAACTAATAAAGACAGACTGATCATATTTAAGATCGAAGCATTAAATAATGGTAGGGCTTCCTTGAGCAGCCTGGTAGGAATGGGGTCTAATAGACATGTTGAGGGTTTGGATGAAGTAACTAATGAAAATAACTCAGACAGAACAATCGGAGAGAAAGAGTCTAACCAAATGCCGGCATCACTGAAAGCAGCCAAAGATAACGATATGTCTTTGGGATGGTTATGAGTAATTTTTTCTCTAATAGTTAAAATTTTATTAGCAAAGAAAGTCATGAAGTCATTACTAGGACACGTCCACATCAAGTACAATCCAGACATCTCCACACTTACTCACAGACGGTTCGTTCGCGCGCACACACGCGCGCATCTCGGGGTCAAAGGAGGAAAGATAAACTATAACAGAACTCAGAGCGCAGACCTGCAGGCCTGCACAAGAACACATATAAAGTAAAAGAGAAATCAGAGTGCACAGTCTGGCTGCAGCCAAACTGTGCGTTCTGATTCCTCTGAGCAGAGAACCTGCAGGCTGCATCCTCACCTCCTCTCTCCCCCATGCTGCTCGCACCTGACGCAGACATTCTTGCGTCGTCATGATGCCACATGAAGCAACTCGAAGCAGCCCCGGTGTAAAAGGGGCTTTAGCTGTTGTGTCTCCATTGTAATGAAAACCCATTAGTAATAATTCTGCAACACTTTTGGCCAGAAAGTATATTTTCTCATTCCTCCTCAAGGACCTGCATCCTCCCTGGACCTTGTGCATTGAGAAGAAAGTGTTGGAGCGGACCTTTTACAACAGTATCACACAACTGTAAACCCAAAACATCAACACGAAACTGCTTAACAATTTCCCTCTGTCACACCCCGCACGTCCATTGATAAGAGAGGGAAAGATGACCAGAACTCAGTTCAGTTCTCAGACTTTACTACAGAGAATGAGCCAAAGTAACAATAACACAGAGAGTCTCTGGGTTCACGCTTAGTTTGCCCTAGCAATCAGGCTGTGAGCAGGAAACCCGTCTACGTCTAGGAAACCATATATACTATCTGAGTTTCTGTATAACATTGCGTCACTACGCTAAGATGCTGCATTCTTTCTTGATTGGTCCACTTCTCATCCTGTGTGCAGTGCAGTCTTCTGTGCTTGACATCAGGATAATTACCCAAAAAGGAGTTGTTTTGTGCATTCAACCATGTCTCATTCTAGCCGAAGAATGTCTGTAAACCCAAACAGTAACATCTTGTTTATTCACACACACTTAGCAGGTGCTCAGTAGTTACACAATAATAGCATTTACTGGCAGTTACAAAAGATCACTTTAGGTTATGCTAATATAATGCAAATACAATGCAAACCACTTAATACACAACAAACACTGGATAATACAAGAAAAGAGTACACCTCATTAACAAAATGCATAAGTAGTCGACACATAAACTAGAAACATAGCACAATCAATAAACATGTGTTCTTTTGCATAATATCTTCTTCAAAAGCCAATAATGCCTGTACTTTCTGATTGGTCCAATTGCTAGCAATATTCTATTTCACTTCTTCTACCATTGCTCTTGTTTTGCTAGTCTGGTGTGGTGCTTGTTGTTGTTGTCTTCCCACTTAAAGATCACTCTGTCATGTCCTGCACAACGGTTTTTCAGAGCTTACCGGAGAGTAGGAAATTATTTTGCTCCCCCCACTCCAACAAAAGAGGGGACACACACAAAGCTGTTGGACTGCCAAAAATGCCCCACAACATCCTGCACAGTACCACTGTGCAACCCATTCTAGTGAAATTCATGCAGATGTGACCTGCATTACTGTGCACGTCTGCCAGAGGTATGACTATAGAGATACACTGTCTGTCTTTCCATAATGCCATAGTTTTTCCAATTACTGTGCATTTACGGATGTACTGCCGCAGCCTACCAAATACTGGTAATCAAGGCAATTACCTTTTTAACTTGCGTGTTAAGTACAAATAAAGTGACATTTTATTCCACATGGTCACTTTGGGAACTGTAACCATTTTCCAATATTTTCTTCAGACCTGCTCTGTAGAGCAGACAGCTCAGTGGATAAGGACTTTGCCAATCATTCTACCCGCCTGTGTCATTAGACAACACACTCAGTCTGTATTCTGTCAGTCCACCCAGCTGTAAATGAGTGCTGCCTTGGCTAGTAACGTGTGTCAGACTGGTGCCCCATTTCACATTGTGAAATGTGGAGATAAGCACTGGCACCAGAGGGCCTCAGTGACGAGATGGGACTTCTTCTTCTGTCGACACTGACCCGATGTCGCTTCAATCACAGCCACTGAAGCTTGTAATTCCTTCAGAGTAGTCACTGGGGTCTTGATGCTTTCCCTTACTTTCATCACTGTTCTCCCTGTACACATATGACTGCTGTGTGTCCACATCAGATAGCAACACCATTATTAAGTTTTCTGACGATACAGCCATCATTGGACTAATCTCCCCCAATAAGGAGGAGGCCTACAGGAAGGAGGTCTCCCACCTGTAGAGTTGGTGCCGGGAAAATAACCTCCTGCTGAACGTCAGCAAAACTAAAGAACTGATTGTGGACTTCAGAAGAAAGCAGCAGAGTGACATCCATCCACTCCATATTGGGGGGTCCGAGGTGGAGAGGGTGGAGAGTTTTAAATATTTCAGCGTGACCATCTCACAGGACTTGTCTTGGTCATGCCACATTAACCGGACAGTGAAGAAGGCCAGCCAGCGTCTGTTCTTCCTCAGAGGCTTTAGAGAGTTTCGACTCCCCCTCAGAGTGCTCAGAAATTTTTATACCTGTACCATCGAGAGCATTCTGTGTGGGAGCATCATCACTTGGATGGGCAGTTGCACCAAACAGGACTTCTCTGCCCTTAAGAGAGTAGTCCGCTCTGCGGAGAAGACTATTAAAACCACGCTGCCTGACCTGCATTTCATTTACTCTAAACGATGCAGGTCGAGGGCAGAGAAGATCCTCAGCCTGCCCCATCACCCTGGACATTTCCTCCTCTCTCGGTTGCCATCTGGTCGTCAGTTCCATTGCTTGAGAACGAATACCGAGAGGATGAGGAAAAGCTTCTTCCCTCAGGTCATGCCCAGCTCTCCACAATTTCTCTTATACTCACTCGACTGGTAAGCACTGCAAGCCGAGATAGGCATGTCCCAACTTGTCCTCTGGCACTCTGAAACAGAGGTGTTCCTTTGTCTCGCTTCATCAGCGAATCGGTCGTGACGCATGATGCCTCCGCGCGGCTTTCCATGACAAAATCTCTTGTTAAAAGTGAAATCTGCTGGAAAATGCCTGATGTCCAGCTCTTGTGATAACCAGAGAAATTGCACACGACGGTCCCGGCTCCACACAGCCATCTGTTTAGAAATGATGTGTTGGTTTCTGCCTCTCGATGGTGGCTCGGAGCGCGGCGCGCCGTGCGCCACTGTGGACCGTCCTTAAAGCTGTAGCAACACTCCTTATTCTCTGTGAAGCCCGTAAAATTTTCACCGAAAGAAAGATAAATTTTTCGAATGGTTTCCAGCTGCCTGTCTCTAACAGTTTCTGAAAAAATTCTGATGGAAAAAAAAGCCCAAATCATTCCGCCATTTCCTCGCAATGAAACAACGATGAGAGGGGTGGACCAGTGCTCACTCAAAGCTTGCCCACAGGCGAATGACGCAACCGACAGGCGTGGAAAAACTCACGCATGCGCACGAAGGTTCAAGCTTGGCTGACGTAAAAACATATGAATCAAATCCATATACCTTTTGAAAAAAATAAAAAGGTCCATTACTTTTCTCACAGACCTCATATATGACGTCTGTTAGAAAACTATCCGACCTTTTTATTTTTTACAAAAACCATATGGATTTGAATCACGTGTGATTGCATCAGCCAAACTTGAACCTTTGTGCGCATGCGTGAGTTTTTCATGCCTGTTGGTTGTGTCATCCGCCTGTGAGCACGCTTTGATTGAGCAGTGGTCCACCCCCGTTGTCGGATTTTTATTGCGAATAAAATGTCTGAACGATCTGGAGCTTTGCTGCATCAAATTTTTCCAGAAACTGTGAGAGACAGCCAGGTGGACACCATTCGGAAAATTCAGATGGTTTTCAGGGATGATTTTATGGGGATCACACAGATTAAGGAGTGTTACAGCCGGTTTAAAGACCGCCCACAGCAGCTGAAAGCGCGCCGCGCTCTGAGCTGATCATTTCCAAAGTGAAGGCTGTGTTGATCCGGGACATCGTCTGACTACCACAGAAATGGCAGAAGATGTGGACATCAGCACTTTTTCGGCACATTCCACTGTTACAGGAGTTTTTGTCATGGAAAGAGGAGCGGAGGAATGCGCCGCGAATGGTGCGGGACAAAAGCACCTCCGTGTTGGTCTCACAGGACAGCTTTCAGACGGCTTTCGGTGGCTTTTCAGTCGTGTGACTATCCGAGAAATTGTGGATGAGGTGGACATGCCATAACATGTCCTGTGAGGCTTCATCACGGCGTTGCTTTGCGCCATGCGGCTCCGTCCCGACGCGCAAATTCCTAAGCTCCTTTTTCCATGACAAAAACTCCTGTAACAGTGGAATGTGCCGTTCATTTCCAAACTGAACGCCGAAGGTTGATCCGGGACGTCGTCTGACTACTAGAGAAATTGCAGAAGACGTGGACATCAGCACTTTTTCGGCACATTGAGACAGACGTGCAGAGGAATTCGCGCGTCGGGACGGAGCCGCATGGCGCAAAGCAACGCCGTGATGAAGCCTCACAGGACATGTTGTGGCATGTCCAGCTCATCCACAATTTCTCGGATAGTCACACGACTGAAAAGCCACCAAAAGCCGTCTGAAAGCCATCTGAAAGCTGTCCTGTGAGACCAACACGGAGGTGCTTTTGTCCCGCGCCATTCGCAGCTCTGTGGCGCATTCCTCCGCTCCTCTTTCCATGACAAAAACTCCTGTAACAGTGGAATGTGTCGAAAAAATGCTGATGTCCACATCTTCTGCCATTTCTGTGGTAGTCACACGATGTCCCGGATCAACACAGCCTTCACTTTGGAAATGATCTGGTCGTTTCAGCCTGTCGATCGCTGCTCAGAGCGCGGCGTGCCCTCAGCCGCTGTGGGCGGTCTTTAAACCGGCTGTAACGCTCCTTAATCTGTGTGATCCCCATAAAATCGTCCCTGAAAGCCATCTGAATTTTCCGAATGGTGTCCACCTGGCTGTCTCTCACAGTTTCTGGAAAAATTTGATGCAGCAAAGCTCCAAATCGTTCAGACATTTTACTCGCAATAAAAATCCGACAAGGGGGGTGGACCACTGCTCACACAAAGCGTGCTCACAGGCGAATGACGGAACCGACAGGTGTGAGAAGACTCACGCATGCGCACGAAGGTTCAAGCTTGGCTGATGCAATCACACGTGATTCAAATACATATGGTTTTTGCAAAAAATAAAAAGGTCGGATAGTTTTCTAACAGACCTCGTATATATATATATATATATATATATATATATACACACACACACACACACACACACACACACACACACACATTAGTTCTACTTTTAAGATTAGGCTTAAAACTTTCCTTTTTGCTAAAGCTTATAGTTAGGGCTGGATCAGGTGACCCTGAACCATCCCTTAGTTATGCTGCTATAGACGTAGACTGCTGGGGGGTTCCCATGATGCACTGTTTCTTTCTCTTTTTGCTCTGTATGCACCACTCTGCATTTAATCATTAGTGATCGATCTCTTCTCCCCTCCACAGCATGTCTTTTTCCTGGTTCTCTCCCTCAGCCCCAACCAGTCCCAGCAGAAGACTGCCCCTCCCTGAGCCTGGTTCTGCTGGAGGTTTCTTCCTGTTAAAAGGGAGTTTTTCCTTCCCACTGTAGCCAAGTGCTTGCTCACAGGGGGTCGTTTTGACCGTTGGGGTTTTACATAATTATTGTATGGCCTTGCCTTACAATATAAAGCGCCTTGGGGCAACTGTTTGTTGTGATTTGGCGCTATATAAAAATAAAATTGATTGATTGATTGATTGACTTTTACTGCACCTTTTACTTTTGTGTTTATGATTTCGTGCTTTTGCTATTGTTGTTGTTACTGTTTTTGTCAGCGCAGGTACAAAGACACTTTTCACTGCATTTTACATATTGTATATTTGCATGTGACAAATAAACATCTTGACATCTTGACATCCAACGCTGTAAAATTTGTCATGTTAATTCAATTGTAATTAAAGTGGGACGAGAGAAGAAATGAGATGAAAATTTCATATCATGAATATAGTGTCCAAAATGATCATGATTATCAGTATTATCTCTGTCTGTTAGTATTTGACGAGCTTCTACTTTTTTCTGCATGTTCTGCATACAGGGCAGAAATCTTCCTGGTTGTGTGCAGCACAGTTTTAACACTTTGCTTTCATTAAAGACAAATTGAATTCTGGCACTGTGCCACTAGGTGACGTAGACAACATTTTAAAGCATTACTCATTCATTCATTCATTCATTTAAAAGAAAAAACAAAACAAAAACAAAAACAGAAAAGCAAAAATAAAGCATCTCAATTACCAGAATGAAAAGGAGCAGAGAGAAGAACAAGTCTTATATTTTCTGCCCCTTTTTACAATACAATCTTTCAATATCCAGCGTCATTATTCAACATTATTTAACAGATTGTATTTCTTTAACTTGTCACATACCACTGACTTATTTCATAATTATGACCATTATTTAATAGATTACATCTACATTTTTAAACTTAAAACATTTTAAGCATTATTAACAAATTACCTTTTTGACTTCCTTACAGCCCACTGACTTATTTCATAGTTTCATACTTACTTAATACATCTAGTTTAATACGTTTTTTAAATAATTTAAGCGACCTTAATTCTTTAATTTCTTTGTTGAGATTGTTCCATAATTTTACACCATTTACTGCAATACTCCATTCCTTTACTTTGGTTCTAAATCTTGGTTTTCTAAAGACTTCTATTCCTTTCAATTTATAACTACTTACTCTTTTCGCAAACATATTTTGAATGTTTGTTGGTAAAGCATTTTTATTAGCTTGGTATATTGTTTGTAATATTTTCAAATCGACCAAATCACGAAATTTAAGTACCCTATACTTAATGAACAATGGATTAGATGGATCTCTAAAACCACTTTTGCTAATCACCCTTAAAGCCATTTTCTGCAGAATAAACAAAGGTTGTATATAAGTTGTATATGTTGATCCCCAGATTTCTACACAATAAGTTAAATATGGGAAAATCAATGAATTGTACAATGTTAATAAACCATAACTATTTAATGAATATTTTACTTTATGCAAAACAGCAATGGCTTTCGCTATTTTTCCTATTATGTAATTTATGTGTGACTTCCATGTAAGATCTTCATCAATCATGACTCCTAAAAATTTCGTTTCTTTTACCCTTTGTATATCCATTCCATCTATTTGTAATGACACGTTATTTTTTTTTTTACTCTATCATTAAACAATATGAAATTTGTCTTATTAATATTTAGTGACAGTCTGTTTATATCAAACCAATGTTTAACTTTTTCTAATTCTGTATTTATCACTTGTGCTACTTCCTGTATATCTGATCCAGAGTAAAACAGCGTTGTATCATCAGCAAATAAAATGCTACCAAGCACATTAGATACATTTACAAAATCATTGATATACAAAATAAACAGTTTGGGTCCAAGTATCGATCCTTGTGGTACTCCATAATTAATATTACACAATTCTGATTTGGTATTATTTATCTGAACAAACTATTTTCTGCTTACTAAGTAGCTTTTTACCCACTTATGTGCAATACCTCTTATTCCATATTGTTGTAACTTGTGAAGCAATCTTGAGTGGTCAATAACATCAAAAGCCTTTTTCAAGTCAATAAAAATACTTACAAAATAATCCTTATTATCTATTGTTGTTGATATTTTCTCTATTAATTCCATAATTGCCATAGCTGTCGAATGTTTTGTTCTGAATCCATACTGAGCATTATTTAAAATATGATGTTTCTCAATGAATTTATCCAACCTTGTCACAAAACCTTTTTCCATAATTTTAGAAAACTGTGGAAGCAATGATACTGGCCTGTAATTAGAGAAATTATGTTTGTCTCCATTTTTATATAATGGGACTACCTTGGCAATTTTCATTTCATCTGGAAAAATCCCTGTTGACAGAGACAGATTACAAATATAAGTGAATGGTTCAATAACAGTTTCTATTATACTTTTTACAGTCATCATGTCTAAATCTTCATGGTCAGTTGATCTTTTGCTTACACAGTTTTTTACAATATTTCTTATTTCATCTTTTTCCACATTGTCCAGGAAAATACTATTGACCGTATTTACAAGTGTATGTAATGTATCTTCTACTATTGGTTTATTTCCCACCAGACTTGATCCTACATTTGAAAAATAATCATTAAACCCATTTGCCACTTCTTTTATGTCATATATCTCTTTATTTTCTTTGACAAAGTAATTTGGAAAAGTTGCTTTCGCTCCATCTCTTTCAATCACACTTTTTATAATTCCCCATGTTGCCCTCATATTATCTTTACTCTTATTTAATTGTTCACTATAATAATCTTTTTTTTGTTTCCTAATTATTGTCAATAGTTTATTTTTTATATTTTTTGTATCTGTGTTCTGTTTCCTTTGTTTGCATTTTTAAAAAAGCACCTGTATAAATAGTTTTTCTTTGCACAAGCATTTTTTATTCCCTTTGTCAGCCATGGTTTATTTACTCTTTTCTTACTAATTTCTATTAATTTACAGTTTTTATTATATGATTTCATCAATATTTTCATAAATGAGTTATATGCTACATTAACATCACTGACATACACTTCTTCCCAATTTTGATTTTTAAGATCATATTTTAATGCCTCTAAGGCTTTTACTGACTTATCTCTTTTAAAGTTTATAACAGTTTTTTTTTACACAGTTTACAAAAACTAAAATATTTTTCAGTCAATTTCTTTGCAGCTCATTATATAAAAAAATTGACATGGGATTTGTTTTACAAATCCAATTTGAACAATAAAGCACAATTTCCACTCTTTTAAGAAGAGGACATGTCATTTGGCACAGTTTATAGAAATAAAGGAATATTTGTCACAATTTGGAGCTTATTCTGTAAAAAAACAAAACAAAACAAAAAAGAAATCATACCATTAACTTGTGAATCATACTGAATTGTGAGTTGAGCGAAATGTTACATCCTGCTTCATTAAACTCAACGTACACTGCAAAGAACTGCTGATAGTCACGCTTAAATTTAATGAGTCCATGCAAAGCAGTCTGGGTTGACAACTTGGGCGTGAAGCCAGACAGATCAATTTTATAGGCAAGGTTGGGTAGGATTACTTTGAAAGAATACATGTGGATTACGTGTATGTATGTACATACATTTGGATTACTTGTAATCTGATTACTTTTGGATTACATTTCAAAGTAATCCTACCCAACCCTGTTTATAGGGCCGTCCAAAACCTTAACTTTTCGAGCCTCGCACAGTCAGGTACACCAATACATCACAGATGTCACACAGAACACCTCCTCAGCTCAGTCTCTTAAGTCTTCAGTTCAGAGATCGTTGGTAGTCCTGGACAACCATTTGAGGGCTCATGGAAAACTTTCATTATAGACAGCCGACTCTAAACTACATAGATGCTGGGCATGTGGAGTGCGGCTTTAAAGCTAGAGCTAGTAGTCCTGGAGAGCTAGCAAGAGAGGTAGGAAGATTTGAAAGTAGCAGATCCTCTAGGTTCTACCCCCTCCCCCCTACCCCATCAGTGCTCTGTCCAAAGCCACGCCCCCACAAACCTGAACGCGGATCTGACTGTGGGGCGGCAGGCAGTTCCTCACTCTCCCCTCAAACTCTCTCATAATGTGTTAAATAAAGAACAAAAAAGACATAGGTCCTGCTCAGGACAGGACATGTCTACGTCAAGTATAACTCCAGACATCTCCACATTTACCCGCAGACGCTGTGTTCGCGCACGCGTGAACGTAGCTCGTGGTCAAAGGGAGAAAGATAAACTATAACAGAAATCAGAGGGCAGACCTGCAGACCTGCATAAGAACAAATATAAACTAGAAGAGCAATCAGAGTGCACAGGCTGGCTGCAGCCAGACTGCCTGCAGATCCTCCTCTGCGTTCTCACCTCCTCTCTGCCCCCCTGCTGCGTGCACCTGATGCAGACATTCCTCCGTCGTCATGACACCATATGAAACAACTCGAAGCAGGCTGGTGTGAAAGGGGCTGCACATCATGTTGGCGATTAGATCGCACCACGTAGCACGACATTTATGCGTGAAAGATTTTTTTGAACATTTCAGCTTGTCAAGTGGAGTAAAGAAGTGAACAGAGTGAGTAATGATGTCAGCAGATCGCATCAGAGAGCAGCTCTTCTGAACATTATAACAAGAAGTTAAATCTGTTATAAACATACTTTAACAGCTGCACACAAGAAGGAAAGAACACACAGCTGTTTTACCAAGCCATGACAATGTAAACATGACAAATAATTACCTTTTTAGATGGTTCAAAATGATTTCTGCAGCTTGACAGGTGCACGCGTGAACGGCTGAAGCTGGAGTGGTCCTGTGTGATTCAGGAGGTGATTACAGCCATTTTCAATTGCCAGTTTGCAGAGAACATGATTAATCCGACATGGCACAATCCAGTGGAAGTGCTAGTTTCGGCTGTATTCCCTCTGCCACTGTACCAAACTTCTTCGGTGAAACGAGATGAGTGTGCACGTGTGGAGGAGGGAGGGACAGAGGGGGAGCGTTGAGCCTGGTGACGTGAGCATAACTAGACATGAAGGCATCTGATTGTTTTTTTGAGAGTGGGCTTATATTTGTCAGAGTTTTATCGATCCTACAGCTGCTACAGATGTCTGATTTTTTCATTCCTTTTTCTAAATACATAATGTATTGAGTACTGTTACGATAAATGGACCATTTCACCCAATATAACAAAAAGTGTTTCTGAACAGAGTTACCTATCCTAGCTTTAACTAATTGTTTTCATTAAGAAAGAAAGAAAAAAATAGCAATGAATTCCAGTGTTGTATAGCTGGGTGACACAGACAATATTTTAGAGCTCTACTAATGTGAAACTGAGATGTAGTCCAAAGCTATAAAGCAACAAACACTGCCTCTGACCCAAAGCATGTGAGCAGAGCTCAACGATGAGAATTTCTACTCATTGCTCACAGAGGTGTACGCTCCACCTGTTCTGCCCCTCAAATGCCTTGCTCTGACTAGGGAACGTGAATGGAGCGAACTGTGAGTAAGCGCAGAGCTGGACCATGTCACCTGTTTCTCCTGACCAGAACTTCAATATTGTGCATGTAAAAACTGCATCTAATTGATAACAGTTTTACAAATTTTACATGTGGTAATATTTTTATCTATGAAAGGTGAATAATTGATCACAACACCACAAAAAAGAAGAAGAAAAAAAAAACAAACCCCCAAGACTGCAAACTTGGCAGCAGACACAGCACAATTTTAAGTTATTATAAAATAGTTTCATCTCTTCCTAATGTGATACAAAGTGAGAGTCACAATGCACATTCTCTATGTGAAAAAAGTTTATAATTCGTGTTCACCCAAAATATTATGATAATTCAATATGATGGACATCCAGCGGGTAAAATAAGTACGAGGTCTGTCAATAAAGAATAGGTCCGTTTTATTTTTTTCAAAAATTATATGGATTTCATTCATATGTTTTTACGTCAGACATGCTTGAACCCTCGTGCGCATGCGTGAGTTTTTCCATGCCTGTCGGTGACGTCATTCGCCTGTGAGCACTCCTTGTGGGAGGAGTCGCCCAGCCCCTCGTCAGAATTCCTTTGTCTGAGAAGTTGCTGAGAGACTGGCGCTTTGTTTGATCAAAATTTTTTCTAAACCTGTGAGACACATCGAAGTGGACACGGTTCGAAAAATTAAGCTGGTTTTCAGTGAAAATTTTAACGGCTGACGAGAGATTTTGAGGTGATACTGTCGCTTTAAGCACTTCCCACGGTGCGAGACGTCGCACAGCGCTCTCAGGCACCGTCATCAGCCTGTTTCAAGCTGAAAACCTCCACATTTCAGGCTCTATTGATCCAGGACGTCGTGAGAGAACAGAGAAGTTTTAGATGAAGTCGGTTTCAGCATTTTATCCGGATATTCCACTGTTAAAGGAGATTTTTTTTAATGAAAGACGTGCGGACGGATTGCAGCGTCGGCTCGCAGCCGCTGCGACGCTCCGCCACAGGAAAAACACCTCTGTTGGAAGCCTTAAGGACAAGTTGGAACATGTCCAGCTGTTAAACAATTTCTCATATACTCACTCCACTGAAAGCCATCAAAAGCCGCCTGGATTTTACAAATGGTTATCAACACGGAGGTGTTTTTCCTGTGCCGCCGCACCGTGCCGGCTGCACGTCCATTACTAAAAACATCTTGTGATGGTCTTCATAACAAATGTAAACCAAAACAAATACTAATAAGCATGGTTCTAGCTAGCGCAAACTTGTCTTACGGCCCGTTAAGCTATCATTTTGGACCGTTACGCTTATTTTGGACCGTTATGATTTTCAATACAGCGTCTGTAATCAACCGTTTCTGCAGAGTGACTCCAGTTTGAAGCGTGAATCGATGCTATGCTTCAATTCAATGGCTCGTGGCTCTTTGATTCGCTGCTCTTCAGAAGCTGTAAGTCCGCTTCTTAACCCCTCTGAAAGCCATTAAAATATCATGAGTCACTTTTGTGTGGATTAAAGTCACTAACTGGGACTCTTGTCTTGTTGCAGTCGAGAAACGAGAATCGTCCTCCGTTCTGTTGTCACAGCTTTAAACACTGCGCGGCTCTCTGCTGAGACAGAGTCTGCTCGGAATTAATAACTTCAAAACGAATTGCCGCTTTAAATAAAACAACACCTCTTACAAACGTTGCAATGCAGACAAACTACAATTGACTAAAACATTTTTTCCTCCCAAAATGAGACGCCCTGCATTCTTTATAAACCTGACCTGCAGTGAGCTGCAAGAGCTCAGCTCAGATATGGAAATACATCCATGCCAATAATAATGTCTGAAAGGAAATGCTTTTGACAAAAACTAACAGATTTTATTTCTGTTTATGTCCAGAGATCAAGGATCCACCATGTAGAGTTTATTATGTCCAGAGTTTAAGGATCCAGTAACCAATTTCATATTTATTTACTTTAAGACTCAATAAAATGTTAAATTTCAATTTAATCAGCTTATAAAGCACCAAATTACAACAAAAGCCGTCTCAAAGTGCCTCACACAGAACAGAACAGTTCAACATAAAAAATTAAAATAAATAAATAAAAATTCAAATACCTAATTAAAAACAGAAGTAAAAGAATAAAACATAACAAAATAAAAACTACTACTCATAAGAAAGAGAATAAAAATAGGTTTTAAGTCTTGACTTAAAAATGTCCACGGACTCTGACTGCCTCACTGAGGGCCATGTACTGGCTAACCCAGAATGAGATTGCCCACTCAACAAACTTCCCCAGCCTTCTGGACATGATGAAGAGACTTGGGCTGTCGTACCTACCTTTTAAATTTTGGGTACCCCTAGATTGGCCAATTTTTAGCTTGAATTTTCAAAAGCTTCCCCCCCTTCCGCACTATCCCCCCCGGTCACTTCACTCCCTCGACATTACCACTACGCTAAAATTTTATCCTAGCTAGAACCCTGAATAAGAGCAACATAATCATGCACCACAGCCAACAAAGACACCAAACTCAAAACACAATGAAACAAACATTAGAAAGAATTTCACACATTAATAATATATATACATACACACACACACACACACACACAAAAATAAGTACAAGTAAAAATACACAAGAAATAGAATTAAACTACATAGTTACACAAATACAGCAGTTGACATGTCCTGCAGGAACAAATTCACAATAAAAACTTCATGATTAGAACGACAGACTACATGGTGGACAAAAAAGACAACAAAAACAAAACAAAAAAAAATCATAAAAAAGGTATGAGATCGAAATCCTCATTTAAACTCCTAGGGAAAGTGTGCTAAGATTATAAATCCAAAAAGCCTCTCCTTTCAGAAGCAAATTATTAACATCACCACCACGATTGTTAAGCTGTACATGCTCGATACCCAGGTACCTGGGGGTCAAAGATGGCCCCCAGTTTTGCCTCATTGTTCTGTGTTTTTTTTAACATAACATTGTTTTTCAGACCAAAATCCTTATCTACATCAGATTTTGTATTGGAAGAGATACTTAGATGATATTTTCTTCGTGTGGCATGGCACACTGACATCCCTTGTAGACTTTCATAATTTCATTAATGATAATTGTAATCTGAAATTTACTATGGCATATGATGCACAAAAAATGAATTTTTTGGACATTCTGATCTACAGACGTGGTAATAGACTGAGCTCTACCCTACATAGGAAGAGCACTGATGGGAAATCCATTTTGCATGGAAAATCATTTCATCCAGTGTCTCTTAAGAAAAGTTTACCTATTTCATAATTTAATCATATACATCACACCTGTAGTTCAGATTCTGTTTATCAATTACAAGCTGATAATCTTGCGCATCGCTTTCAGCAGAGAATATAATCCTATGTGGATCACCGAAGCCCATAGTAGATTCGATATCATCACTCAAAATGAATGCTTGCAGCACAAACAAAATACTTGTAAAACTGAGATCACTCGCTTGAACTGCATTATACAGTATTCATTGCTGAGCAGGGAATTTGAGAGTTTTTAAAAAACATTGGCATATCAACAAAACTGATCTGCATTTGAAAGATTTAAAAGCGTTTTCCTCACCACCCACGATTGTACATAGGAGACCACCTAATTTGAACAGTATGTTGGTTCGTTTCAATTTGTTGCCTTTAACTGATTCATGCTCCTTACCAAAGACACCAGATGGTAATTACAGATGTGGTCATTGCAGTCAATGCAATTTTACATATAGAAGAGAAACATTTCAACATCCCAGGACAGTTAAGATTTTTAAAATTAAGGGAGTTCACTTAGGTACCTGGGTATCGAGCACGTACAGCTTAACAATTGTGGTGGTTATGTTAATAATTTGCTTCTCAAAAGAGAGGCTTTTTGGATTTATAATCTTAGGGGTTTAAATGAGGATTTTGAACTCAGACCTTTTTTTTTGTTCACCATGTAGTCTGCCGTTCTAATCATGAAGTTTTTTTTAATTGTGAATTTGTCCCTGCAGGACATGTCAAGTACTGTATTTGTGTAACTATATAATTTAATTATATTTCTTGTGTATTTTTACATGTACTTATATTTGTGTGTATGTGTGTATATTTTTTATTATTGTGTGAAATTCTTTCTAATTCTGTTTGTTTCATTGTGTTTTGAATTTGGTGTCTTCGTTGGCTGTGTTGCTCTTATTAATATTTGTTTTGGTTTATATTTGTTGTGAAGACCATCACAAGATGTTTTTAATTACTGGTTGATTGGTTTTCACGTGAGAGCAATTGTTAACCACTGCGAGTACTTAGACAGGTGTGTTTTGCCTGTGCGTTGTCTGAGGAAGGGCAGTATGCCCGAAACATCACGCCTTTACTAATAAAGCTTTTTTGCATGGGAGCATTGTGGTGGTGCGGATCATTCTATTTTTTTGGTATAATGTTTCTTGATCCAGCACGCCGTTTGTGTTTTGGATGTGCGTGTCTTCTCTGCATCACTGCTAGACAGAGCTAGACACAAGAACTAAGGTTGTCAGTGACAGGGTTTTCTATATATTATCAATATTATTATCAAATATTAATATCTTTACTTTGATTGTTAATGTCTTCACTTTGATGTACTTTCTGTGATCTTGTCTTTGATTCTGTTCTCTATTTTTCATATATACATATTAAGCATTTTGTTATTCATTTAACATTGATATTTAGATAAATGCATCATAAATTTTTCTGTGGAGTTGATTAATTTCATAAATTAACTTTTTTTTTTTTTTTTTTACAGGTGGGCTTAAATGGTACATCCCATCAAAATGCATGCAAACAACAGCAACCACATGCTAATATTCAATGACAAAAACTTCATTTTTCTGAATGTGTGCACAGTAGTAACTAATGTCTGATGCAAACTATATTTTGGCTCCATGCATAGTTTTGTGAGCATATCTTACATTTTGAAAGGAAAGCATTGTCTTTTTTAAGCGTTCCTCACGGCGGAACCATTTAAGCCCAGCATGCTCCATTTAAGCCCAACTGATGTATTTCAATATAATTTCCTCTAGTACAAGTTAAATACATTTTTCTGTTCAAAAGTGTTTAAAAGTAACAGTTCACTGTATGACTTTAAATTACTGATCTACTTTACTAGATAGATAGATAGACAGACAAAGAGATATATATACAGATAAAAATAAAATTTTAAAATGTAAATAGAGGGGTCGAAATACATTTTTTAACCTACTTGCACTGGTGCTAGTAACAAAAAAATTACTTGTACCAAAAAAAAGTTACTTGCACAACCAAAAATCAGTCTTATATCAATCTTAAAACTCCTCCTCTAATGTGTCAGACTCTTCATCTTTGGGGAAAGTTTGCCGCTGTCGCTGCTGCTGCTGCTCTCCCCTCAGTTTTTTTTTCACGTGCACGCGCGAGCGAATCATCCGTGAAGATTATTTTATTTATTAACTACACAGATGTATAATAAAACAAATGGTGACTGGTTTATAACACAATTATGACAGAGTTTCAGGGGAAAGAGAGCGAGGAACTACGGAGCCCTGGAAGTGTCATCGCAAAATGTTTTGCATGTGGAGACAATGTGCACGTTTTATTATATTGTGCACACGTTTTATTATACTGTGCGCTAGTTTTATGATATTGTGCGCACGTTTTAAGCATCGTTTGACACATAAATGTTGACTATTAGTCAACAAACCAGGAGACAGTGTAATACATTTCCCCATTAGAAATGGCTCTGGTCAGGGTGTATCATCATAGTTTGGGCGCACAAGGACATACAGAGAACTCCAGCTGCCCAGCATGGCATCATCTGGAGTTTAAACACATTAAAACGGATGCTGAGGGCGAAGCGTCATGAGGATGACAATTTAGGTCATATTATGAAGTTAATTTTGAACGAAAGGTAAACGTGCACGTTTTATTAATTCAAGGGCTCAATTAAAGGAAAATGTGTGCACGCTTTATTCATTCGAGGGCTTGATTAAAGGAAACGTGCGCACAAATTATCATGGCCAGAAAAAAAACATCACTTTAAGTGACCTCTCCCGGGAACCGCAGCGGCAGCCACTTTTTTTTTTTTTTTTACGTGCACGCGCGAACAAATCGTCCGTGAAGATAATTTTATTAACTACACAGATGTATAATAAAACAAATGGTGACTGGTTTATAAAACAGTGATGACAGAGTTTGAGGGGGAGAGAGAGAGAGAGAGGAACCGCAGCCAGCCAGTTTTTTTTCTTTTCTTTGTTTACATGTGCGCGCGCGAACACAACAAACAGAGTACAGCAACTTGCTCCGTGTGTGTGAGTCATAAAACGCAGGGAAGACAAAGACAACCCACTGGAGATTGTTTTTTCCTTATTTATTCCTTTATTGGTTCATTCTACTGGTGCTTATAGTTGATAAGACTTGGATAAAGATACTTGCACCAGTGCAAGTGCAGTATAAAATTACGTGCACCGCTCAAATAATACGTGCACAAACTAGCACATGCACGTACTATTTCAAGCCCTGAAATATAAATGTAATTTTTTAAGGCATGTTGACTGTTATCTAATAAATATATTGCTGTTTATTTTTAACTGAATTGCCTGAAATGAAACTAAATTAACTGATTCATTTGTTCAGATGATGATCTTGTTCAAAAGGGATTAAAAAAACATTTATAAAACATATTGCATTAATTATATTTTTATGCATTAATTATTGCATGAAGTTTACTTTATCAATAAATGATGTTATGGGCTTATTTGGAACACACATGGGCTTAATTTGTACCATGGTACCATTTACGCCCATTCCAGACTTTTGACTTTTTCACTAAAATTTCTTAATTACATTACTTTTGAATTGTGCATCAACTAATTCCTAAATATACAAATGAGAGGTAAATCTTGCCCTTTAACAAATGATGTCACTTACAATTTATGTCAATATATATGAAAAATAGCGAAACTTAGATTTTTGTAGGCTTAATGGGTACACTTACCCTAGTATCACCTAATTCAGTCCCAACTGATGGCCTATAAAAAGGTGTCTCATTACCAAGGTGTCACACAAAAAACATTCCATGATGGGTACAAAGCAAAGAGCTGTCCCAAGATCTTCACAACCTTATTGTTGAAAAACATACTGACGGCAGTGGTTATTGAAGGATTTCTAAACTTCTGAATGTTCCACTGAACAGTTGGGGCCATAATCTGAAAGTGCAAAGAATATCATTTCACCATAAACTGGCCATGACCAGGTACACCTCAGAAGACTTCTGACAGAGGAATGAAAAGAATTATTAGAAGAGTTGTCCAAGAGCCAAGGACTACTTCAGAAAGACCTGGCAATACCAGGTACAATTGTTGCAAAGAAAACAATAAGTAATGGCCTCAAGTGACATGGCCTGTATGCACGCTCATCATGCAAGACTGTTGAAGAAAAAGCAAGCTGAAGCTTGTTTAAATATGCTGCACAACATTTAGACAAGCCAGGGAAATACTGGGAGAATATAGTCTGGTGAGACCAGAACTGAACTCCTTGGACACCACAATACACACCATAAATGGCACTGCACATCACCTCAAAAACACCATGCCAACGGTGAAGTTTGGAGGTACGAAAATCATAGGCTAGCCTCGGGCTGTTGTTGAGCATACAGCACTGGCAAACTTTATATCATTGAAGGACGGATGAATGGAAAAATGTACAGAGATATTCTTGATAAAAATCTACCAGGGTGATGAAAATTAAACGAAGATGAACATTTCAGCAATACAATGATCCCAAACACACAGTCAAGGAAACTCTCAACTGGTTTCAGAGAATGAAGATAAAGCTGCCAGAATGGCCCAGCCATTCACCTCACTTGAATCCAATAGAAAATCTATGTAAAGAACTAAAGATCAGAGTTCACAGAAAAGGTCCACAGAACCTTCAAAATTTGAAGACTGCTTGTGCAGAAGAATGGGCCAAAATCCCCCCTGAGCAATGCATGCGACTAGTTTCTCTATACAGGAGGTGTCTTGAAGCTGTCATTACCAACAAAGGCTTTTATACAAAGTATTAAATAAATTTCAGTAAGCATGTTCAATATTTTTTCCCTGTGTCATTCCATTTGATCAAACATAACATAATTTCTGTACTTATTTCTTTCGGGTTCTTTGCATCTATGGATTACTTGGGTTGTTATTGATGGCTGGTGACAATTTCATGTCAATAGTACATTTAGAAAAATATTTACTGAGAAAAATGGTGATGTGTTCAATACTTAATTTATCTGCTCTATATCTGTTTTCATTTGTTCTTATTCAGATGTAAATGTACAGTACATTCATGCACCTGAAAACAGAAAATATACCATTATTAAAAACAATAATGTATAAATATTGTAATCATTCTTTATTTACAACAGGTGTTGAGACTGGCTGCGTATGCATTGTTGGCCCATAAGTTGCTAGAAAAAGCCCATTGTTATTATTATTATTATTATTTTTATGAGTGGGCTTTTGGCTCACTGGCATTTCTACCCACAAACATCCTTGCATGGTTACTATCTTCATCCAACTTTCCCTCACTGTTCTTATAAAAACCAAAATATGCCCATGGTTCAGACTCAGTCCTATTTAGAAAGCTTGAAAATTTCTTCTTCTTGTTGCCTTCCACAGTGTTTTTACTCACACACAACAAACCACATCACATGCAGCTCCTGCAAATCTGCATCTGGGAGACTCTGGGCTTTAAAATCTAAGCAGTCAGATAGTAAAAGGGTGGCACTGTGTTTGTGCTTTAAAACCAAAAATTGCTAGGGGTGTGGGTGGCACTCTGGCCTCCTGCTGCTTTTCTGTTTTGTTTTGTTTTTTAAGATATCTGCACGGCTCATTTGTGTAATTTCCCTGCACTTTTTAGCATTAAATTAAGATATTTATTCCAAGGAAGCAACATATTTTCCATTAAATCGATGTGTTCCTTCTTTATACAATCCTACCATAGTCTTGCAGAGCTTGATTGGGAAAACTGATACATATGACAGAAATTAAAATATGTAATCACACAGAAAAATTGCATGAGCATATCAATACCCAAAGACTACAATCACTCAAACAGTTGGAGGAACAGTTTATATATATATACTCGTATAGCTCTTACAAACAACAGGAAGCACAAAATTTAATTGAAGCTAAAGAATATACAGGCTTGAAACTAGAACGTTGCCAGTTTATTTGTTTTTTTTTTGTTTTTTTAAATGGTCACCCCATCTAGAAAATGTGTATGGCCTGGAAAGCATTTTATCCTCAGCTGATCCAGCACAACTACTGAGTGAACAGCCTTGAAAGGATGCAGATACATGAATAGTACCAAATATGCAAATGTGAAGATCTGACCCAATAAACATAAAATGACCGTTTAAAATAATAGCTCTATTCGGAATGATGATAACCAGGCCATTTCCACTGGTTATGAGAAACACATAAAGATGTGATAGATCATATGTAGCACGCCAGCTCTATTTCATGCTACCCACTGGCCAAATCAACACCCACCATATGTATTTGTTGCACTCTCAAAGAAAGCAAGGCCACAGGAGAGAACTACAGCAAACGTGAAACACCACAGAAGCCAAGCGCCGTCTTGTGGGATAAGAAACAGCTCCAAGTTAGCGTATAATTGGAAAACCACAGCCACATGTTGGGCTCGAACGAACTAGCAGTACACAGCTAGCAACGAGGTGCAGAATCTAAAACACACTGTAAAGCACAATGACTGAGCACCAGTCAAGCTTGAGCCAACCTCACTCACACTGTCAACAAAGCTGTAGCAACAGAAAAAAGGACAAAATATCTGCTGAAGAAGCAATGTGGACTGTGAACAAAGAACTACAGCAAGTAATGGCCCATAGAATGAACCATACCAATTTTTAACTTCCATATGACTCTTCTTGTTGTTTTCTTGCCCTTCGTTTCTCTATACCCTTTATCCTAGTTTAAACATGAATTATGCTGCTGACAAGTTTGCTGATTTGTTTGACCTGCACCTCATTCCTGTTTAATGCTTCTCATATACTCCTGAGCCCCCATTGTTAATAAAAATAGCAAACTCAGCTAATAGTGGTCATTTAATGGGGAATGTGGTGTCTGCTTCAGTGTGATAATAGCTCAGTTCAATTTCCTCAAGCAAGAAAGAAAAACAAGCAACACAAAAATTTATAGCTTTGATTTCAGGCAGCACACTGGCTTAGTGATTAGCACTGCTGCCTCATAGAAAAAGGTCATGGGATCCCTTCTCACCTGGTCCTTTCTATGTTTGCCAGTTCTTCCCGTGTTTGCGAGGGTTCCCTCACGGTGCTCCGACTTACTCAGACTTTTAAAGACATGCAGTTTAGGTTAATTAGAAGCTTTAAAATTGACTGTAGATGTGAGTGACCATGCAACTGTGTTTGTCTGTCTATATGTGGATCTGCGATAACCTGTCATCCTGTACCCTGATTCTTGCCCTGTGACTGCTGGGATAGGCTCCAGCTCCCTGTGACCATTGACGAGTAAGCAGGTATGGAAAATGAGCAAACAAATGCTTCGATTTCTAAACCATTTGGTCAACCGATCAGGACAGGAAAGATCTGGAACCATGCACCAGTGCTGCATGTCACCGCTATAGACCTTGGGTTTCAACTAGCCAGGCGGTAATTGGTCCATTCCCATGAGCTATCTAATGAAGCTGATATGTGGGTGTCCCTTTGTCCTTTTCTAGTTTTTGAGATAGCGAATAGCAAAGCAACTACTTGCTGGATTGTGCACAGAGAAGCGCATCACATGGCTGTATATGACACTCCCTCACAAAGCAACTGGTAAGCTTTATCCAAGTCTCCCTACAGCCCCTGTCACATTGGCGTATTCGTAGAGCTGCTCATTGCGGCGTTGTGTTTCATTTAAATACACCCGAAATACGCGCGTACTCAGCCTTTTTCAGTGTTCGTTCATACTTGCAGCTGCGTGTGTTCGCATTTTAATGTGTGCACACAGTCGCGTGTGCCATGACGCTATTAAACCAGTTTAGTGCTATTTTCTGCCTCTGTGGAAGTGCGCTCTGTTCTCTACTGCATGGTGTGGTGTGGCTCAAAAACAGATTATTATTATTATTTTTACAGCGTACACAATACGCTGTAATGAGCAGCTCTACGAATATGCCAATGTGACAGGGGCTTAAGTAACCACTTGTTTGACACACAGTTGACACTTTCACTCCATACAGGTACACTTTTGATAGCAGAGCTCACAAAGTCATTAAATGCCTGCAGCTAAGTCTTAAGCCCCTTTCACACCGGGGCTGCTTTGAGGTGCTTCATGTGGCGTCATAACGTCGCAGGAATATCTGCATCAGGTGCCCGCAGCAGGGGGGAGAGAGGAGGTGACAGCGCAGAGTCTGGCTGCAGGTCCTCTGCACAGAGAAATCAGAGTGCACAGTTTGGCTGGACCGTTCCACCGCTCTGTGGAACGGTCTTCCTGCAACCGTGAGGCAGTCGGAGTCCGTGGACTTTAAGTCAAGACTTAAAGCCTATTTTTATGCTCTTTCTTATGAACAGTTTTTATTTTTTAATCTGTTTTATTCTTTTACTTCTGTTTTTAATTACGTATTTGAATTTTTTAATTTTTATTTATTTATTTTAAGCCTTGAGATGACTTTTGTTGTGATTTGGCGCTTTATAAGCTGATTAAATTGAATTAAAATTAAATAACATTTTATTGAGTCTTAAAGTAAATAAATATGAAATTGGTCACTGGATCCTTAAACTTTGGACATAATAAACTCTACATGGTGGATCCTTGATCTCTGGACATAAATAGAAATAAACAAAATTTGTAGTTATTGTCAAAAGCATTTCCTTTCAGACATTATTGGCATGAATGTCTTTCCATTACATCAGGATGTAATTTATAAAGAATGCAGGACGTCTCATTTTGGGAGGAAAAAAAAAATTTTAGTTGATTGTAGTTTCTTGTCTTTATTACAAGGTTTGTAAGAGGTGTAATTTTATTTAAAGCAGCAATTCATTTTGTAGTTATTAATTCCCACCAGACTCTGTCTCAGCAGAGAGCCGCGTACCGTTTGGAGCTGTGCCAACGGAACGGAGGACGTTTCTCGTTTCTTGACTGCAACAAAACAAGAGTCCCAGTTAGTGACTTTAATACACACAAAAGTGACTCACGATATTTTAATGGCTTTGAGAGGGGTTAAGAACAGGACTTGTCGTTTCTGAAAAGCAGAGAATCAAAGAACCAACGAGCTAGTTGATCGAAGCATTGCTTCAACGGTTCACGCTTCAAAGTGGAGTTGCGCTGCAGAAACGGTTGATTACAGAGTCGCTGCAGGGTCTCTATTCAACGTAGAGGAATGATCATTTTCCCGACAAACACCCTCAAAAACAACGGCTGCTCTGAAGGAGCGATAAGGGAATCGTTAAGCAAAAAGGCTATTGATGTCGACGGATCGAATCATTTCTTAACGATACTCGAAAAGAACCGGTTCTCGATACCCAACCCTAGTTATAAACATACTTTAACAGCTGCACACAAGAAGGAAAGAACATGCAACTGTTTTATCAAGCAATGACAATGTAAACATGACAAATAATAAACAAATAACCTTTTTAGACGTCTCAAAATACTTCCTGCAGGTAGTTAGGTGCGCACGTATGCAGCCTCTTCTGTGATTCAGGATGCGATTAGAGCTGTTTTCAACAGCCAATTTACAGAAAAAATTATTAATCCACCATGAAATAATTATTTTAAATACGCAGCATCCAGCACAGAGCACTCCACAACTGTATCCAAGTCAAACTATGCAAGTAATAAACATTTTCCAAACCAGAACAATTTCCTGATGAGTGTAACAATTCACTAGAGGTCAGAGACTGCTCCACTCCCCATAGTGTTCAGAGTACTCCAGTAATATGTTGGCTTGACATTATAGGTGGTCTACACACACCAACTATGATGCCAGGCAAAATATTGATGCAAAATATTGGTGGGAGAAGGAATCAACATATGGTCCAAAGAAACACTACAGATATTCATGCTTGTGTTCAATGAGTACTCACTGAACTAGGATGTGGATGATGGCCATAGTGCTTCAATTGCTGAATGGCAAGTAACTGTGACTGAATCAGGGCTAAAACGATTAGTCGAGTAACTCGAATAATTCGATTACAGCAAATGTTCAAGGCAAATTCTGTGCCTCGAAGCTCCATTTAACGTTGTAGTACATACAAGCTACAACTTTCCAACGCAACACACAGAGTAAAATAAAGCCCTTTAACAGAAAGAGTAACCATCTGAAATAGACTGACTGCACATTTCAAGCAAAGCAGTGTTTGTGTATTTTTAAAAAATACACGGTTTGGTCCACTAGCTGCTCTCCACTCTGCATGCATTTTAAGTCCATCAAGTTTATTCAAAAACTTTTTATTCGGATTTGATCAGAGTTTTCATCAACAGGGTGCAGAGCGGACTTATCAATGTGGCTTTTGTGGAAAAGCTCCACTCCAGAGCCCAGTTTTTCACAGGCTGTGCTCACGTTCACGTGCAGCCTGACTGACTAGATTACACCGACCACCTGCACTTAAGGTCCGAAAGGTCCAAAACTTGTAAAGACATGAAAAAATAAATAATTACCCAGGAAAACAGAAAGGGATACCCTAAATTTGACAATCTGCGCCATTGCTTAGGAAGAGCCCTGAGCTATTGATATTGTTTAAAAACGCAAAAGTACTTTTTATCTGATTACTGGATTAATTGATTAAATAATTGCTAGAATACTCAATTTCAAAAACATGCTATAGCTGCAGCCCTAGACTGAATGCTGTCAAGAATGATCCCTGCAAGTACCTTATCCAATGCAAGTGTAAATGCCCCTTCACTTGTTCTAATGCAGGTGATCATCCTTTCCTTTCCAGAGTGGGACAAGTCTTTTGTTTACAGTCTGTTTGGATGATACCAGTCTCCCAGATGGAACCAAAGATTATTTGCAGCATTGGGGAAAGAGGAGCTCCACCCTACAAGAGGAGCTCAGCTTCAATACCACAAAACCCCACCCTCAGATGTTTCACAACTTTACTGATAATTGCAAAGACCAGCAAATCAGCCAATTATTTGTGAGGAACCTGCCATCAGCCACAACAACAGCAATGGGACAGGATGTATGTTTGGGGATGCAGTGCTGTGATTCCTCTATAAGCAGGTCAAGGGTCACAACACTACAGATGGTGAGTTATTTGGGTGTTTTGGGGGGGGTTCAATTTACTTAAAAAAAAAATCATGATTCTGATCTTTAATGATTCAGAACATTCAAAAATTGATTTCTGAAATATCGTTTCCATTTGGTTTGTTTCTCCTCACTGCTGTAGACTCAAATCTCAACATTTCAGCAAGTGGCTGCTTCTGTCCCTCCATCTCCTGCTTTCTGCAAGGAGACAGAGTCAAGGCCCCCTGACACTTGCAAGACTTTGATCCACGCACTTACATGCACTCTGCCATGCACGAGCGTAAACTTGTCTCAAACCGGTGTAAACTGTGTGTGGCTTTGTGCATGTGCGCAAAGAAAATTTTGAAATGTTCAAAATCTCCATCACGCATTAATGGCGGGAACTTCAAGTAAACACTGCGCAAACAAGTCACAAACACTGCATGTGAGTGCGAGTGATTGCGTCAGCGCACGCATCAGAGTGCAGCTCGTCTGAGCGATTATAACGAGATGTTAAATCTATCATAATAGTACTTTTATAGCTGCACACAAGAAGGAAACAACATGCAACTGTTTTACCAAGCCATTACAAAATAAACATGAGAAATAATTACTTTTTTAGACGGCTCCAAATGCTTTCTCCACCTCGCTCAGTGCGTGCGAGAAAAGCTTCAGCTGGAACAGCCCTCTGCAATTCCAGAAGTGATTAGAGGCGTTTTCAACAGCCAACTTGAAGAGAAAATTATTAATCCACTATGAAATAACTATTTTATATACGCAGCGTCCAGTGCACAACGCGTGGCAGCCAGTAGAACAAAGCATGGCATCCTGCTGGGAACACAGCAGATGGGATCGTCATGATGATGTCAGGGCACCTTCAGCCTGCTCTGTGTGTGAGGGGAGCTTAGAGTGGACAGCATACAACAGCGAACAAGCCTATATCACTCCAACCAGAAAGTTTGGAAAAATAAATGGAATTGGGTCATGCGTCGTGAGGTGGGGGGAATTTGTGTCACAGGGTCAAAAATTACCATTTTCCAATTTTTTAATATATTATTATACAGGTAGAGATGCATAGAAAAATGGCATGGGGTGGTTTATTTATTTAATATTAACCCTTGTGCGGCCACTTTTAAGATGAACTTTTAAAGGAAAATGCATTACGGCCAGAACATGTTTTGGCTGTTTTCTCCAAAGTGACCTTTTTTTTTTCAAAACATCATAAAATCATTAGTTCTGGTCAAAATAAGACCTGGTTTGGACCAAAATGATCCTCAGATAACATTTTATTCAATAAACTGTAAAAAAAATTCAGTTTGATTTACAGTATACCATGTATTCAAAACTTTGACAGAAATACAGGATTTTATATATATATATATATATATATATATATATATATATATATATATATATATATATATATATATATATATATATATATATATATATATATATATATATATATATAACACAGCAACCAGTGAAGACATACATTTACTTTGTTTTTTTTTCAGCCAACAGTCAATGTTTGGTTCAAATAGACCACAGTGATAGTTCTTAATATTTGCATATCACAGTGTACATATGAATATGAAAGATTTTGATGGCTTTAAACATATAATCTGCTTTGACTGTATAAATCATCTTTAAAGAGGTCCTGCTACACAAAACTCAGATGCTATTTCTGTCTTAGGGCCAGAAATAGTGAGGCACTGTACCTTTGAGCAGTACACAGGATAATTATTCCAGTTGAATACACAGATGAATGGGTGGCCCAATGGTATTTTATTCTTACAGATTTATTTATTTTAGTTTAATTGATATGCAGGAAGAGGATCGAAGAAGAGGAAATGTGACTGGGGGAAGCCCGGTGTAAGTATATCTTCCCTCATGGATATCTTCCCCTGGGGGGAAGTTGTCCTAGGATATCTTCTTCCCCCCACCCCCTGCATAGCATGTCTGCTGCAGTATTGTCACATATTTCATCCTACCCAGATCTGTACATGGTTGACACAGTGGAAACAACATGATATTGATTTGAACATTGATATTGTTGAGGGCATTTGATAGAAAACCTCTTCCCATCTTGAACACATATCTACTTGTCTGACCCCTCTTTTCGGGGGAAACTGTCCTAGGATATCTTACTCCCCACCCCATCATGGACAGATGTTCTATCATATCTCAGGTTGTCAACCAGGTCCATATATTTGTATGTTTGGAAGGGGGATTTAAAGATACTTCAGCATAGGAAATATTACTACTGTAGATAGCTATAGATACATACAAAAAGAATACCAATATCGTTCACCATCAATCAAACTGTGCTTCATCTGGGACCATAAAACAGGGGTTGGGGGGGAGATATCGGGGGGTGGGGGGGGGGGTTATACTGTTACACCTGGGCCCCCATCTGCAGCCAGGCCTGGATGGAGGGCCCATCAGCAAGCACCTGGTGACCGGGCTTGACACGGCCCGAAAAGGCAGCATAAACTTTCGATCTTCACCCTGTGGTCTCACCACCCTTAGGGGGAACTGCTGGGGTCAGGTGTGCTGTCCCTTCTGGGATATGGTATCTTGGAGGACTCTGGAGGCAGTTGCAAGGCACCGACAGGCCCGAAGGGCAGCAGCTTCTGCTGTGACAAAGGTAAAGCTGCGCGTTTGAGAAGTTTGGAGAAACCATGGAGAAGGACTTTCGGTCGGCACCAAGGTGCTTCTGGCAGACTGTGAGGTGCCTCAGGAGAGGAAAATGGGGATCCATCCAAGCTGTCTACAGTAAGAATGGGACTCTGTTAACCTCAGCTGAGGAGGTAATCGGGCACTGGAAGGAACACTTTGAGAACACCTGCATCAGACTGAAGCAGCCTCTATAGTCAGGGCAGAGCTGGAGGCTGATGGGGGGGGTCATCGTCAATTTCCCTGGTGGAAGCCACTGTGTTAGTCCAACAACTCTGCAGTAGCAAAGCGCCAGGGGATGATGAGATCCGTCCAGAAATGCTGAAGGCTCTGGGTGTGGAGGCACTGTCTTAGATGACATTGCTCTTCAACATTGCGTTGAGGTATGAGGCAGTGCCTAAGGAGTGGCAAACTGAGGTGGTGACGCCCATATTTAATAAGGGGGACCAGAGACTGTGTGCCAATTACAAAGGCATCACACTACTAAGCCTCCCTGGTAAAGTCTACTCCATGATGCTGGAAAGAAGGGTTCGGCTGATAGTCGAACCTCGGATTGAAGAGGAACAATGTGGGTTCCATCCTGGCTGTGGAACAACCGACCAGCTCTTTACTCACACAAAGATCCTGAAGGGGCCCTGGGAGTGTGCCCAGCCAGTCTACATGTGTTTTGTGGACTTGGAGAAGGCATGTGATTGGGTACCCTGGGATATACTGTGGGAGGTGCTGCAGGAGTATGGAGTGAGGGGGCCCCTTCTCAGGGCCACCCAATCTCTGTGTTCACAAAGCAAGAGCTGTGTTCGGGTTCTTGGCAGTAAGTCGGACTTATTTCAGGTGAGGGCTCACCTCCACCAGGGCTGTGTCTTGTCACAAATCCTGTTTGTAATATTCATGGACAGGATATCGAGGCGTAGTCAGGGAGAGGAGGGTTTCCAGTTTGGTGGGCTCAGGGTCTCATCACTGCTTTTTGCAGATGATGTGGTCCCATTGCCTTCATTATCCTGTGATCTCCAGCACTCACTGGATTAGTTCGCAGCCAAGTGTGAAGCAGCTGGGATGAGGATCAGCACCTCTAAATCTGAGGCCATGGTTCTCAGCAGGAAACCGATTGATTGCCTACTCCGGGTAGAGAATGAGATGTTACCCCAAGTGAGGGGACAATGGAGCATGAGACTGGCCAGAGAATCAGCGCAGCAGGGACGGGGTTGCATTCGCTCTACCATACTGTTGCGATGATAAGGGAGCTGAGCCAAAAGGCAAAGCTCTCGATCTACTGGTCAATCTTCGTTCCTATTCTCACCTATGGTCACGAGGGTTGGGTCATGACCGAACAAACTAGATTGTGGGTACAAGAGGCCGAAATGGGTTTCCTCAGAAGAGTGGCTGGTGTCTCCCTTAGAGATAAGGTGAGAAGCTCAGCCATCCATGAGGAGTTTGGAATAGAGCCACTGCTCCTTCTCATAGAATGGAGCCAGCTGAGGTGGTTCGGGCATCTGGTAAGGATGCCCCCTCAGAGGTGGTTAATGTGGCCTGGGAAAGGGAAGTTTGGGGTCCCCTGCTGAAGTTGTTGTCCCCGTGACCTGGTCCCGGATAAGCAGTTGAAGATGAGTGAGAGTGAATTGATATGCATATGTGGACTATGTTTCTGAAATAAATCTTATCTTAAAATATGTGTTAAATCTACATTTTCCACTGAGATTTGTTTGGGGTTTCAAGTTGAACATCCTCAAAAATGTGATTGCAGTTGCCCAGGATCAAAACTAAGATCCATGCTTTCAATAACTTCCTACACTCAACCACCAGAGGGCTAAAGTGTCAAACAAAGAGTTTATATATGAGAACTTGAGAACGCACTTGCACTGAGCCGTGTCCCGGCAAGGAGGCGGGATCGCCATTTTAATTCCGGGTAAGTTAGTGATTTGTGTGCACAGAAGTTCAAGAAACAGGTGGAATATGCCGGAAAGCTGCGCATGTTGGCAAAGCCACAAATGGAGGAACAAGGGAGACAATATTTCCTTCCATAAGTAAGTGGTTTTGGTTATTCTTGTCACTTTGTCCATGACATTTGGTTGATAAACAGGTGTATGTTTCCTGCCGTACCTGTGTCGCCCGATGACACGGACCATTAGCTCTTCACTTATGTCTAGTTGATATTTTCCACTGCTAGACCAATGTCTAGTTAAAACACCTGTCGTTAGTGATTTAAATTGTTTGACAATACTGGGGATTTTTTTTTAAATTTGCACCTTAAAATAATGAGATTATAATGACCCGCGCTGTGCCGCTCACAGTCACACCCACACCCACAAACAGAGATGTGTACCCACACCACTAACTTCATGAATGAAACTCAGTCAATAAAGGATAATTGTGTAAAAAAAAAAAATTTATATATATATATATATATATATATATATATATATATATATATATATATAGATATACGAGGTCTATTAGAAAAGAAACCGACAGTTTTATTTAAAAAAAAAAAACTATATGGATTTGAATCACGTGTGTTTAGCCAAGCCTGAACCCTCGTGCGCATGCGTGAGTTTTTTCACGCCTGTCGGTGACGTCATTCGTCTGTGAGCACGCCTTGTGGAAGGAGTGGTCCAGCCCCCTCGTCGGATTTTCATTGTCTGAGAAGTTGCTGAGAGACTGGCGCTGTGCTTGATCAAAATTTTTTCAAAAACTGTGAGGCACATCCGAGTGGACACCATTCAAGAAATTCAGCTGGTTTTCTGTGAAAATTTTAACGGCTGATGAGAGATTTTGGATTGTTTCTATCGCTGTAAGGACTTCCCACCGAGCGGGACGTCGCGCAGCGCTCCGAGGCGACGTCGTCATCCTGTTTCAAGCTGAAAACCTCCAAATTTAAGCATCTGTAGACCCAGGACGTCGTGAGAGAACAGAGAACTTTCAGAAGAGGTCGGAATCAGCAGTTTATCCGGACGTTCCACTGTTAAAGGAGATTTTTTTAAAGAAAGATGTGCGGATGGATTGGCGTGTCGGCTCGCAGCCGGCGTGGCGCGTCCGCCACAGGAAAAACACCTCAGTGTTGATAACCATTTGTAAAATCCAGGCGGCTTTTGGTGGCTTTCAGTTGAGTGAGTATCTGAGAAATTAACAGCAGGGCATTGTTGTGTGGGCCGCCAGAAGAGGAGGTACTGCTGGCCCACCACCAGAGGGCGCCCTGCCTGAAGTGCGGGCTTCAGGCACGAGAGGGCGCTGCCGCCTACAGGAACAGCCGAGGTGACAGCTGTCACTCATCAACCATGACAGCTGTCACCGATCATCTGCATCTCACCTTGGATAAAAGCAGGATGACACCTCCACCACATCGCCGAGATATCGACTTCTGTGAGAGGTAACTTTCTCTGCCAGCATTAAGTGATTCCAAGAGCTATTGTGTTGCAGCTGTCAACCAGAGGACCGGCGTGGGTCGCGACTGTTTCGTCCTACGTCCAGTCAGATAAGTGGTTAAACAGACGCTGCACGAGTGTGTGTTAAAGGTGGAGGTGGAATTCCCACCGTTATTGTTACTGGGTGTACACACACCCACACTTGACTGTCTTTGTTCTCCGCCAGCAGTACCAGATCCGACACGCTGAGACGGTGGCCACCTGGGGACTTCGGGACTTGGCGGCTCCAGTATCCTTCGGGTTCGGTGACGGTGGAAATCGTGTGGTTCCGGTTCATCTCCAGACGGGCGTCTCCTATCGTCGAGCCTGCCCACACGACACCTTCATTAATTGACTTGTATCTATTCTGTAATCTGCTGTGTGTGGTTGTGACATTCACAACAGTAAAGTGTTCTAATTTAACTCCCTCTATTGTCCGTTTATTTACGCCCCCTGTTGTGGGTCCGTGTCACTACACTTTCCCAACAGGCATGTTCCAACTTGTCCTTAAGGCTTCCAACGGAGGACAACTGAATGACATAATCAGAGTTGAGCAGGGAGAGATGGAAAATGTGTAGGCTAGGTGGCACTTGAGGACCTGGTTTGAGAATCACAGATCTATCATGTGGCTGCCTCTGTGCTGAGGATCCCTAGAACCAGAAAAGGCCAAAGGGAACAACCATGCAACACCTGACTGTGGCAGACAGCTGGCTAATTTGGGAAGTGGGAATAGATTGCTGGTCTGCCTGGGTGGCTGTCAATTAGGACTCAAGTCAGTTCCAGCGTGTGGTGGATACAGTGATGAGTGGCACCAGGGCACACTACCAGACTGGATCAGACCCATTTACATCCATCACCTCACTGTCTATAAGGTACTTTAAGCTACATATATTAACATCTTTTTTCACGATACTTCTTGATGTTAATGTGACAAAAAGGTAACACCTTTAAAGCAATAGGGCATTTCTTAAAGAAATGAAAATGAGGTGTACGAGGGCTGTCCGTAAAGTATAGGTCCTTTTTATTTTTTTCAAAAACTATATGGATTTCATTCATATGTTTTTACGTCAGACATGCTTGCACCCTTGTGCGCATGCCTGAGTTTTTCCATGCCTGTCGGTGACGTCATTCGCCTGTGAACACTCCTTGTGGGAGGAGTCGTCCAGCCCCTCGTCGGAATTCCTTTGTCTGAGAAGTTGCTGAGAGACTGGCGCTTTGTTTGATCAAAATTTTTTCTAAACCTGTGAGACACATCGAAGTGGACATGGTTCGAAAAATTAAGCTGGTTTTCAGTGAAAATTTTAACAGCTGATGAGAGATTTTGAGGTGATTCTGTCGCTTTAAGGACTTTTCACGGTGCGAGACGTCGCGCTGCGCTCTCAGGCAGCGTCATCAGCCTGTTTCAAGCTTAAAACCTCCACATTTCAGGCTCTATTGATCCAGGACGTCGTGAGAGAACAGAGAAGTTTCAGAAGAAGTCGGTTTCAGCATTTTATCCGGATATTCCACTGTTAAAGGAGATTTTTTTAATGAAAGACGTGCGGACAGGTCCGCGCGTCGGGACGCAGCCGACGCAGCGCGGCGGCACAGGAAAAACACCTCCGTGTTGATAACCATTTGTAAAATCCGGCGGCTTTTGATGGCTTTCAGTGGAGTGAGTATATGAGAAATTGTTTATCAGCTGGAGATGTTCCAACTTGTCCTCAAGGCTTCCAACAGAGGTGTTTTTCCTGTGGCGGAGCGTCGCGGCGGCTGCGAGCCGACACTGCAATCCGCCTGCACGTCTTTCATTAAAAAAATCTCCTTTAACAGTGGAATATCCGGATAAAATGCTGAAACCGACTTCTTCTGAAACTTCTCTGTTCTCTCACGACGTCCTGGATCAATAAAGCCTGAAATGTGGAGGTTTTAAGCTTGAAACAGGCTGATGACGCCGCCTGAGAGCGCTGCGCGACGTCTCGCACCGTGAAAAGTCCTTAAAGCGACAGAATCACCTCAAAATCTCTCATCAGCTGTTAAAATTTTCACTGAAGACCAGCTTAATTTTTCGAACCATGTCCACTTCGATGTGTCTCACAGGTTTAGAAAAAATTTTGATCAAACAAAGCGCCAGTCTCTCAGCAACTTCTCAGACAAAGGAATTCCGACGAGGGGCTGGACGACTCCTCCCACAAGGAGTGCTCACAGGCGAATGACGTCACCGACAGGCGTGGAAAAACTCACGCATGCGCATGAGGGTTCAAGCATGTCTGACCTAAAAACATATGAATGAAATCCATATAGTTTTAGAAAAAAATAAAAAGGACCTATACTTTACGGACAGCCCTCGTATGTTTTTTGATGATTAATCTCAGTGTCAATGGGGTATTCTTGGCTATAAAGTTTAATATCTGTTTTAAAGACACAGCATGACCCATATTTCCTTACTGAAAGTGTATAATATGACCTTGTTACGTGCATTTTATTACACTGATTTCTATCTTACACAGTGAAAATAGTGATTGCAGTTTAGCCTATTGCGGCTAGAAGATGAATAAGTTACAGAAATAAGAGTGTTATGCCAAGGCGATTTTGGCATGATTAACTCATTGCACTGAAACGATTAAAGCATAAATGATGTTTAATAGCTACTTAATAAGTTATCAAGCAAAAATGGCAAATATATGCTGTGTCCATATTTAAAAAGTCTTAGGCTATGACACTTCATCAGACAAAATAGTCTGCAAGATGTTGACTTTGTGAAGAAATGCACTTTTTAGACATTTAATAGCATTTGTAGCAAACTGAAATTTAGTGCAAAAGGAGTAAAAAAAAGTCAAAACAATCATTGTCATTTTCAAAGAAAAATACAGAACCATTTTCACAAGGATCAAGCGATATGTTGCTTTTATCCGTTTTATATATAATTTTGACTGGAATTCATTTGGGTACTGAAAAGCACATGCAAAAGAAGTAATATGACGATTTTGCAATGGGGTGGTCTGGGAAATTGTGATGAGCATATTTAATGTACCAAGTTCCTATTCTACAGCAATTATAAATTAATCAATTGTTTTGGGAAAAAAAGACAAAATAATTGCTAGCTGCATCGTGAATAACATTATACGAAATAATACAAAATCGATCAAGGGAAATGGTTAGGTACCAAAACGCATCATTAATCATAAATACTATAAAACGTGCCCTTTAGCTGAACAGAACAGCAAATACAGTAAGAAGAGGCGTTCTGCCAGCTTACCAAGAATCAACTTTATGAAGGGAGAGCTCCAGACATCGTCCATACATTGATTCTTTGTGCTTTAATAAATCTTCAATAAATTCAGCGGACACTTTAGAAGAGCCTCCACGCTTTGTGCAAATATTCCCATTGTTCCCGCTCACCGTGAACAGCGTTCCTCCCTTTTTAAAATGCAGGCACTTTGGGGGATTCTTGAACACAAAAGAACTCAAAGGAGCAACCAGTAGTCTTACCGTAGCTGGCGTCAGGAATCACCGAGCACCGAGGCGTCATGCCTCGCTCCAGGAGGAGACTCCGCTTTTTCTCCTCCTGCGGCTCGACTCTCAACTTCACATCAAGCCAAGTCCTCCGCTTTGGTCCAGGAGGCGAAGAGCACCGCTATTGTAACACACCTATCCTCCCCCAAAAGTGCTCATTGCAACTACGTGTTCCAGCAGCTTGTCATCTCGACGCCTCCATGGTTACCGCGGCTAGTTTACTTCACGCGCTTCGGCTAACTCACTTTGATCATTTGCTGCTTGTTTTACCGCACGAGGGGAAGTAAGTACAGTTCCAAAACAATAAGTAAAAAAACAAAAAAAATGAAAGCAATAATTACCAATTTAAAAAAATTAAATACGAGTTAAAGCTGGAGACCATAACGGAGCGCAAACAGCCAAAACAGTGAAAGCCAGCGGAACAGCGGTGGACGAGGATGACAACAACAAACTGCCACAAATCCCTTTTCGCCAGGAAATACGTCACGTTACAGCACGGCGGCCACAGCGCGCGCTCGATTTGCTGCACCGCAGCCACTCAGGGGCGGGGCATCGCAACATTTTAGGGCAAAATTGCTTTAAAAAAAAAAAACTTTAGTTGCTGTAACAGGAGAAATTAATACAGGACATTAATGGTGTAAAAACGAAATAATTTCTCAATTTGTAAATAATGACAAAAAATAAGAATCTTGAACAAAAAAAACAACAAAGAAACAAGACTCGTGTGATCTAAACGGTGCTTTTTAACATAGGACAAACAGATGGCCATTCAGTTTAAGAATGTAAGTAAGTAAGTAAGCTTTATTTATATAGCACTTTTCACACACCAAGGTCACAAAATGCTTCACGTGATATAAATAGACAATAAAAAACAACACATAGAAAAATATAAAAACAGTAAAATAATTGAAACTAAAACGCCAGTTTGAAAAAATGTCTTTAGTTGCAGATGCTTTTAGACAGCAACAAAACAGATATGTATTATATCATACACATGTATTATATCTGTATTAAACATACAGATATGTATATCATTATCATAACTAACTCAAACAATTTTCTCTGACAAATGAGCAAATGTAAAAGACAGAAGGGCAAATACACACTTCCAAGACGAAAAACCTCCGTTTTAGTTTTTAGTCCTAACTACAGGTTTTTGTCAAACTACAAATAAAATTAAATTAAAATAGAAATTAAGAAAAGATTTGTTTGGCAGTTTCAACTAATCATAATAATAATAATAATAATAATAATAATAATAATAATAATAATGATAATAATAATAATAATAATAATAAAAAGAAAAAGAAAAAAGTCAGAAGTACAATGATAATATGTTGGGACATCATCCCTGCACCCTCTTGGCCCTTTCTGGAATGTCTTTGGATAACATATACTTGGAATTCACAAGTGAGGTTGTCAGTACTCAGTTGGAGACTCTAGCTTAATTCTCAACTGAAATAATCATTCTAACTACTCCAAACATAGTCTGAGCCTCCCCACCCCCCAACTCAGTTAAAATTAATTCGTAACATAAAACATCTTACGGTGAATAGCCTTAAAGTATTTACTTTTTCAGCAAGCTAAAAAGGCAATGGAGTGACACGTCCTTAAAAAAAATCCAGTGTCTAAGAAAATACACATTTTTGTGTCTGTTACTTTAAATGGAAAAGAGCTGCTGGTTTTGACATGTGTCACAGAAGGCTAAAACAAGCCGTGTCAGCTTGCCATTTTGCTTGAAGTGGGGTACTTTCAATATGTACAGTCATACAGTTGTAGGTTTTTGTGCAAGTGTACTATGAAGACCCAAGAATATTTAACAGTCAATGTTAAATTTTATAAAAGATGCACCACATGGTGTCTTTAAATTTATAATTTTAACTGAGTAAAGTGTGTGATGTTGAATATACAGAGAAATTATACAGCCCATTGGTCAGCTATTTTATGTATCAGAGATACGTTGTTACATAAAGATATCTCTTAGAGAAAGATAAAACTGCTGACTAATGGGCTGTATAATTTCTCTGTATATTCAACATCACACACTTTACTCAGTTAAAATTATAATTTTAAAGACATCCATAAAAATGTTTTTTAAAAATGTAAACAAAAATGATTAAAACAAAAGATATTTCTCCATCTTAAACTTCAAATTAGTATTCAGTAAACCTATAAAGAGCATTTAAACGGTAAAAAGGGGGGCACATCTGTAATAAATCCAACCAGTATAATCTGTTACAGATCTAGTCTAATCTGTCACATTGTGCTATCAAAAGATGTTCCAGAATTCAAGGTGAATTATGACAGATATTATAATTTTTAAATCTTGGGATTTATAATAAATTTGCAGCGTTTATTTTTGTAAATTAACATATTATTTCATGTATGCTGCTAGCCTCCTCCTTGATGCTCATCTTATTTTTAATGTTTAATGTTAAACTACATTTAAATTTTTGTTTTTATATTCGATGTGTGCTTTAATATGCTCTTGTACATGCTTTTATCACACTAATAAATGAATTATGAATTATGTTACCAGTCTAATTGACTTCCCCTCGTGAGCGTTAAAACCACCCATACACGCGCACACCGGTTTATGAAATCCAGCGCAGTGCTCGTGCGCCATCTTCTGGGCAGCCGCTGGACGCGCAATGCTACAAAGTCTCCGCCAGAGGGCGCCACAACACAGCCCTCCACTGTGACTCGCACGGCAGTGATGCACGCCGTCACAGCCTGATATAAGCGAAAGCAGAATCTGCTCTTAACACGGGTCAAAGTTATCCCGGAATAAGGACAGCACGCATGTGCCGTCAACCCGGATGTAGTTTTTTTTTTTTGGTACGCCTCTGTAAGATATTTCACCAAGTTATGACACTTCTGTTTTGCACAGACGAAGCTTTGCCGTGCCGATCCGTTCCAAACCGAGTTAAACAGCCGCTGTATGCGTGACAACGTTATGACGTCTGTTATAACGGGTTTTTTTTTAAGTTAGATGTGCTCTAAATAAAGCCGCACTTCTTTGTCCCGTAAGTTAAGAAGATGGACTTTCGCTCCAGGAGACACGAGCGCGGCAGCAACTGGACCGACCCGGAGATTGTAGAACTGCTCCAGCTGTGGTCCGACGAGACGGTCCAGATGGAACTAGAGAGCTCATTGCGCAACCAGCGCGTGTTTGACCGGATTGCCCACGTGCTGCGAGAAAAGGGCATCTACCGCACGGGGGACCAGTGCCGGGAGAAAATCAAGAAGATGAAGCTCGAGTACCGCCGCATCAAGGAGAACCTCAAGATGAGATCCTGGAAGTTCTACGACGTGATGGACAGGGTGATGGCCAACAGACCGGCCGTTAGCTACGCCTCCCTGGGCGGAGCTGTTGTAGCTCAGCAGCAGCAGGTGTTACAAAGTCCCGGTGGACCCGACCCCTTCCTGCAGGGAGGACCGCATGGTTCTGCTTGTACAGTAGGAGGGTTCCTGTTTGGACCGCCCCCCAAAACGACCGACCCACTGGATATAAAATGTGAAGATGCTGATGAGGGCGTGTTGAACTCTGGTGTTGCGCCCCCGGAGATGTTCTACGGCTCTGGCGATGATCAGGAGACTGATGGACAGTCTGTCCTGGCCACGGAGGACACACTGGGACGAGGAGACAGCACCGCCAACACCACAATCTCACCTTCAGGTTGTCAGTTAAACTTACATCATCTGTCATAATGATTGGGAAAAGTTAAAAGAAACATTCAATAAGTTTTATTAACATCCTCAGCAGGGGTGGACATACTAACTTAGGATGGGACCAGTGTGGGGGGTCCTTCTCACACCAATGTTTACATTTAACATATATTTAAAGAGGCACTCAGATACTTTTGGATTTTTCACACTGGAAAAAAAAAACAGTAAGGTGTCCAATATTTAGTTTAACTGTTACAACCATCACAGGCTCAAAAGTTACACACTGTAACGTACGGGGCGCTGAATAGGCTGAAATGTCATTAGGCATGTTGGGAAGAATGGAGTAGATCCCTACTAAAGTAGATGGGTGTATATTTATTTCAGCAAATTTAAAGATAAAGTTTAGTGGGTGGGGCAGCACTGTGGCTTAGTGGTTAGCACTGTTGCCTCATTTCAACATCGTAATGGGATCGATTCCCATCTGTGGCCTTTCTGTGTGGAGTTTTGCACGTTCTCCCCATGTTTGCGTGAGTTCTCTCCGGGTGCTTCCTCTCACATCCAAAGACATGCAGGTTAGAAGGATTGGAAACTTTAAATTGTCCGTAGGTGTGCGTGTGGGTGTGAATGTGTTTGTTTATCTATATGTGGCCCTGCAACAGACTGGAGTCCTGTCAAGGGTGTACCCCGCCTCTTGCCCAGTGACTACTGGGATAGACTCCATTATTTCATTGCCCATAGTTAGTGTTGCACATTACATAGCACTGCATATCACACAGCAGTAAATGCTGTAATCTCGTACTGAGATCTTGTGATTGAGATTTCAGTACAAGAATACTTTGTTCATATTAATAACATACTGGATAGCCAAGGTGCAAGTAACACTTGTTTACTGATCAAGCTAACGTAGGGCTGTCACATCTATTTCAAACTTAAACAACAACAAACACAGATGCTGGACCTTCATCGGAAAGTTATCTGAGCACCAACATTGAGCATATAGTTACTATATAATATTATTATTACTATAGTAACTATAATAATATAGTAATTTTAATAATATCTTCAACAAGAGCAATCAGAGATTTCTGATGTCCACCAATCTGGATCTGATCACCTCCAAAATTCAGTGGAGTCTTCCCTGCCCTAATATTTATCTGTGGTGCAAATGTGGTGTGAATCTGTGAAGTAGTTTTGACATAATCCTTCAACGCCTATATAATGTGAAACCTGATCCAGAATCCCGATCCGGATCACCACCAAAATTTAATGGAGTCTTCCATGACCTAATATCTATCTGTTGTGCAAATTTCGTCAAAATCCGTGAAGTAGTTTTGACGTAATCCTTCAAAGCCTATATAAAGTTAAACGTGAACCAGAATCTGGATCTGGATCACTTCCAAAATTTGAGTCTTCCATTGCCTAATATCTATCTGTGGTGAAAATTTTGTCAACATCCGTGCAGTAGTATTGACATAATCCTTCAAAGCCTATATAAAGTGAAACTTGATCCAGAATCCGGATCTGGATCACCTCCAAAATTTAATTGAGTCTGCCTTGGCCTAATATCTACGTATCTGTGGTGCAAATTTCATAAAAATCTGTGAAGTAGTTTCGATGTAATCCTTCTAAGCCTATATAAAGTGAAACTTGATCCAGAATTTGGATCCTGTGTGCTAACAGACAGACAGACAGACAGACTAGTAAATAAACAAGAGCAATTAGAAATTTCTTACGTCCGCCAATATGGATCCAGTTCACCTACTTAACAGATTCTCACAAAATTTGTACCACAGATAGATATTAGGCCATGAAGGACTTCATTAAATTTTGGTGGTGATCTGGATTGGGATTCTGGATCAGGTTTCACATTATATAGGCTTTGAAGGATTACGTCAGAGCTATTTCACAGATTCTCACCAAACTTGCACCACAGATAGGTATTAGGGCATATGGAAGACTCCATTCAATTTTGGAGGTGATCCAGATTCAGATTCTGGATCAATATTCACATTATATCGGCTTTGAAGGATTTTGGCAAAACTACTTAACGGATTCTCACCAGATATGCACCACAGATACATATTAGGCCATGGAAGACTCCATTCAGTTTTGGAGGTGATCAGGATCCGGATTGGCGGACGTCAGAAATCTCAGATTGCTCTTGTTTCATGTTGTGCAATTTGAGGAATATTTGTAGATCACCCTCTGTGCATTTGCTGGTATTAATGAGACAAATTTAACTCCACAGGAAGTTAGCTTTGAGTTAGCAAAAGTTAACGTGCAAGTTAACATCTGCAAGATGTCGTGTGAATGACTCCAGAGGTGTTATCAGGTTACAAAAACAGCGTTTTCAGTTTTAGAAGTGTATATGTCTTCCTAGCTTTTCCATAATATACCAGAAAAGAAGCTGTTAGCAAGTAGCTACACCAGGAAGTGACATCACCACACTAACCTCTATGAAAGGTCTTGTAAATAAGTTCAGAGGTGTTATTAGGTTCCAAAAACAGTGTTTTCTGTTTGAGAAGTGTTTAGTTCTTGCTAGTTTTTACATAATTCTCAAGGTTGGTCATCCGGGCGTTTAATCTTGAGGGGTGGGTTTTCTCGGTGAAAACGTCACTGAACTCCATACAAATACATGTAATTTAGTCACTTTTCAAATGGGTCAGACTTGTCAATAAAGTCAATTTAATGTACAATGATTCATTTCAGGTCAGCTTGGTATATAAATCTCACAGTTCCAGGCAATGATAGCTGTCAGCTGGCCATTAGAAGCAAGTTAGAGACAATAAAGACCGACTGATTTCAATAGAGCAGCATACAGATCGAGTGTGTTTTCACCGCGCAGCCAGTCAAGGAAGCACAAATTCTCGCTTTTGGATTGACCACTTTGCCGAAGTAAACTAGTGCTGACCTTGAGAATGAATGAGAAACATGTATATAAACACACAAAACAAAGCGGTTTTGAGGAGACCAGTGATTGATGTCACGGAGCAGCTCTACTCTGATTGGCTGTCACCTGCGTCACTCAAAAGAAAAAAAAAAACTGAACAGATTGAAACAGAATGTGACTTTTTGACCTCTTAAAATACAGTGACAAAACACCCCGAGTCAGGAGAGCAATGTGAGCGGATCCAGTGAGTTAGGGATGGTGGATCACTTGTGCCGGATGGGTGAAAAACAAAACACCCATCCCCAAACGATGGGTGTTTTGTTTTTATACCTCAGCCGTGACTGTATTTTTATGAAACTGATACATTCAATAAGATTAGGGATCTATTTTGTGTGGAATTATTGTCCCTCTGTCAATAAAGTTGGCCAAAGGAAAGTAGTTCGGCAAAACCTGGATTTGCTACAACGAATGTGAGGGGTCTGGATCCACTTGTAAACCAGAGGATCCACATCTGGCTGAGGTAAAAATCAAGGTTAGCCATCTTTGAACTTGTCCAAGGTCTGTGTCCCAAGAATGTTCCCTGTGAATTTGAAGACTCTGGCAGTAATAGGACTGGACTTGTGCTGAGCACAGACAGACAGATGGATGGACGCAAAGCCTTCAAAATACCCGATGGCCATATTTGATGGCCTCGGGGAAAAATGATATGATCTTTTACCACTGCAGTCTAATATAAAACCAACATGAAGGACAGTTACAAAGTACATCGTAATATGGTCAAATTTAGTTCCAGGAATGTTGTATTACATATAATAATAATAATAATAATATGTACTTATTTTGCACATTCAATCGGAAAATTTCAAAGTACTCTCCATAAAAAGAATCAAAACATCTCAATAGAGAGAAAATAAAAATCAGCATAAAAGACAAAAAAAATAAAAAATTAAAAACATATCATGCAATCCAACAAATATAAACTCATGCTCTAATTATAGGCAACAGAAAATAAATGCTTTACGTTGAACCTTAAAAGATTCAGCAGTATTGGACATGAATATTTTACACAGGTATGTAGTTGTAAGGAGGAAATGGAGACATGTTGACATATTTGGTGGATTACATATTTTGCTAAATATAGAATAACATCAATTGATACATGTTTATATTCGGCATTTGCTATTTTAGGAGGATGTGGGCTAGATGTCTGTCTTGCATAATTAAATCCACCTTTGCTCCTGATGGAAAGTAAATAGTTGTAACTGGTATATCATAGTTTTTCTTTTTTTTTTGTCACATGTTCTGTGTCCCCAGGTTTTAGTGACCTGAACATTGCCGGCTCTGCCACAGCTGCCACCCCGACTACCGGTGGTCCTACACCGCAGAATGCAGTTGAGGAGCCCAACGAGGGCTCTCATTCCTCAATCGCCGTGAGAAAGAGGAAACGTTGCCGGGCGAGCAAAGCATCATGGGCCCATGGGGGTTCAAGATGTGGCGGCCAGAGTTGCCTGGATAAAGCTCTTGTTAGCTTCCTCAACTGGCAGCAGTCGGCGGAGGAGCGCCTCCTCTCGTTGGAGGAGGCTCGGCTGGAGAGGGAATTTCAGGCCGAGGAGCGCCGAGAGCAGAGGGACGAGAGACGGGCGGAACAGGAGCGGCAGCACGAGCTTCGCATGTTCAGCATGCTCACGGGAGCATTAGTCGCTGTCAGACAGGGCGCCGTGACCGCGGCGACAGCTCCACCTGACCCCTCTGTCTCACCTCCAGCTCATCTGTCGGCTTCGCAGACAAGTGCAGCCGCCCCCTCTGTCTCATCATCTTTATCTCAGCCACCGTCAGGAGCTCCCGCTGCACAGGCTTCTTACACCGCGGAGACAACAGAGTCACCGCCACCTACACGTGTCACGGCCTGCAAAACATCTGGGGAGGTTAAGGGCAAGTCTGCTGAAACCCCTAAACATAGCATGTACCTGTCCAACAGGGGCAACCACTATCTACAGCGTCACAACATTCTCAACGAGGGCTTCTACAAATATTTTGCAGACAAACACCATGAGACAGAAAACCCTAAGGTATCTTTAAGTTAATAACCCCGTTAAGTCTCTCTTATGGCTGTATACAATAATGGCACCATAATAGTTATTACCATTGTTTCCCCATTTTCAGGGCGTGGTCAACATGGGTACAAGTGAGAACAAACTCTGCTTTGATCTTCTTCACAAGCGGGTAAGATAAGCAGAACAGGAACATTCTGACAGTAATGATGTAATATTGTATGTGGAGTGTTCAGTGCTTCTCTCAGGAATATATTTATGTATTTTTTAAAGTATAGCTCCAGGAACCCTGGTAAAACAAAAGAAGACCGGGCCAGATGTGGCCCACGGGCCGCAAATTAGCAGCTCCGATTCAACTGTTGCACACCCACAAACCTAACAAGCCACTGTCCAACTATGTTATTTAATGTAGATTACAGTAAAGAATCACAAAGTTTTATACCTTTTTTCCATGGCACTTTACCTTTAGCAAAGGAGGTGTCTAGTGTGAAAAAAACATTACTCAGAAGGTGTTTCAAACAGGGCTGCAACTAATGATTATTTTCATAGTCGATTAATTGAGAAAATAATCAACCAAGTAATCGGTTAGTTGTGTTGTTAGGTCGATAAAATGTCAGAAAATGGTAAAAAAAAAAAAAAGTTGATCTGTGATTTTCAGAGCCAAAAACAATGCCTTCAAATGTCTTGTTTTGTCCACAGCTCCGCAATATTCAGTTCACAGCTGGAGAGGAGTAAATAAAGCAGGCAAATAAACCAGAAAATATTCACATTTAAATTAAGTGATTAATCATTGTATGTCTAGTTTCAAAGGTATCTTAGATTGTGCCTTTGGTGAGGGAGCATTTCATGAAAAAAGACATCTGCAACACAACGTACCCTCATCGGCCACTTTATTAGTTACACCTGCTCAGTTGTTTGTTAACACAAATAGATAATCAGCCAGTCACATGGCAGCAACTCAGTCCATTTAGTAGAGCCCGACCGATATATCGGCCGGCCGATATTATCAGCCGATATAAGCTCTTTTCATAGTACTCACTATCGGCTGAAATTTTGCCGATAGAATGCCGATAATTTCTCATAAACAGAACAATTACTGAAATAATGTTTGTGTCGACAATGTAAAATGTCCTTGCACCGTTTGTCCAGTAGATGGAGCTCTGACTCCATTCAAATGAGAGCTGCTTAAACCCCTGCTTAAATGTGTTCATCACTGGCCCCCATAGTTCGCCGTCACACTGCACTGATCGGCTGACAAACCCATACAAGTAAGTTTATAAGGATGTTGTTTGTAATAACTTTGCAATTACATTCACCCCACATTTCTCCCCTTTCAGTTCAACTCAGTTTGATTAACTCAGTTTATGTAGTAATGTGTCAAATGTGCTTCATTGCGTCGGTCACGCTTTTTATTTAGCCCACGTTGTGTAGACCTTATTTCTACCATGAAAAACTTTTGTTTACTGCTAAGAGGTTGAAACATTCAGATTCACTGGTTGTCCGGAAGGGTTCTGGGAATTACTGCCGTTCACCATTAACTCTATGGGGCCGACGCCGTCGTATACGACGGCTGGGACCAAGCTTTACTAAATTATAAATAACTTTTTAATGATATGAGATAGAAACATACTTTTTTTGCTGAAAAGTTAATTCCGCAGACTTTCGATCCACCGTCGGCCATCTTGGTACTCCTCATAGAAGATGTGTGATGACGTGCGCAATGTGAGTGTCCTATCGGAATTGGTTCTCCGTCACATGGTTTTCCAAAATCCAATCGTAGGGCAGATTTACCTCACGTGATAGGGCAAAGATCGTTTTCAGGAGTGATATCTTACTAGTTGGCCCGTTTGAATAGCAATAATGATATTGGCTGATTTATCGGCTATCGGCAAATCAGCCGATTTATCGATTATCAGCATTTTTTTCATCCAAATATCGTTATCGGCATCTGTCTCAAAAAATCCATATCGGTCGGGCTCTAACATTTAGGCAACTACATGTAGTGAAGATGACTTGCTGATCATCAAGCTGAGCATCAGAAAGGGGATTTAAGTGACTTTGAATGTGGAACTTTGAACTTTGATGCCAGATGGGCTGGTCTGAATGTTTCAGAAACTACTGATCTCCTGGGATTTTCACACACAACTGTAGGGTTTACAGAGAATGGTCCAAAAAAGAGAAGATATGCAGTGAGTGGCAGTTGTGTGGATGAAAATGCCTTGTTGATGTCAGAGGTCAGAGGAGAATGGGCAGACTGGATGAATGGGCGACTGCATGATACAGTCATGTCAATATGGATGAACATGAGGACTGTTTCCAACAACTTGTGGAGTCTATGCCACGAGGAATTAAGGCAGTTCTGAAGACAAAGGGGGGTTCAACTCAGTACTAGCAAGGTGTACCTGATAAAGTGGTGGGGTGCAATGCCTGACTTTTGGTATGGTGATTTGAGTCAAAATCTGTCAGGTAGATGTCAGATTCTGACATCTGACACCTTGTGTTAAAAACTCTGACTGCTAACTTTAATTGATGCTGGATACCAGGCTGTGGATTCACTGAAATGATTATTGATTTCCAAATAAATGAATATGTGACATTAATATTCATCATTTTGTTGATGTTATTAAAATAAAATTTCAGGCCTGGTGGTAGTTCTCATTGGCCCAACAGGCCTATACTATTACAGGGAAACATTGGTGTCTCTGTATTGTTGTATATGTTAACTGATTTGTCTTTGTAACACAGCTGACCAAGCCTGACATGTTTCACATTGATCCATCCTTGTTGGAGTATGCAGACTGGAAAGGACAGCCATTGTAAGAAATTAAGACTGAAAATTTTGTTCTTGAGAAGCACACAAACCATGGAGATTTCAAAGCAAACTCTTTTCAAACACGATGTCCACATTGTTCCCTTTTAGCCTGAGAGAGGTGACTGCAAAGTTCCTGTCTCACTATTGCCGTTCTCCGAGGCCCCTGAAAGCAGAGAATGTAAGTTTAAACACTTCTGTTATGAACAACAAGCATCAGTAAATTGAACACTTCAGGAAGCAGTTTGTGCAATGCTAATAAATAGAAAATCTAAAACGTAGAAAAAGAAAAATTCACTGGTATTCTGTTTACTTGGTGTGTGCATCTCTCTCTTACAAATGATATGATCCATATCTGGATACATGGGCTAGAATACGATTCATGAAAGGTACTTTTTATTATGGAATGCTTCGATTGTATGTGATACAAAGCAATCCACTACATTTCTTTGTTTAATGTAGAGATTTATTGTGATGAATTAGAATGAGCGAAAAGTTATGTTGTTTATCTTTAAATACATTTTTCCTGAAAAACCATGGACTTTCTTCAGGATTTCTACTGTGGAGCAGTAGTACTGGCCCTGCTCACCTTTTGATCACCACTGGGGGCAGCATCACATACAGTAGCAGAAAGTGCAGCATAGAAGAAGCCTAGAAGAAGACGATGACCGCTGTTGTTAGTATAGCATAAACAGCATAGCATAACTTTCCTGTTATGATCCGATATGAACGTATTAACAGACCGTAACCAAACATAAAGTTTCAAATGGGTGCATTTATCCGTTGTGCTGTACACATTACACTGGTCTACAGCGAAAATGCTTCTGAAATAAAGATACTCAAATTTTACTAAATTTGGGCTACTGAGAATGAAAATGTTGTTCAAAATTGTTGATTGGCTGTAGTTTTAAGAAATGCTACTACTGTGCGACTAAGGATTAATATATAACCCTTTTGCTGATTTTTAAAGTGTTACAAAAAGAGAACAGCTGAACAAATTATATGAACAATGTTTATGGTTTTTCATGAAAACTCTACTGTTAACACAATATAATTACACGCAAAATGTAAAACTTTGTATGTCTTGGAAACAGTAACTAATTAGCCATTGTTATTGTCATATTTTAATTCAACATGCCAAAATCCATAATACGTAAATAGCACATTTTATTTCTGAAAAGGGCAACTTCTAAATATTTGTATACCAGTGTTATCAAACATGTTGATTTTGTTTTTAACTTCACACACAAAGTTAAAGTTCTTGCAAGAGCCTTGCGCTCAACTCTGAACCCTTAGAAGAGTTTGAAGACGTGGAAGCGCAATGTAATCCGCTCAACTCAACTGATTCATTAAAGCTGAACCATTGACTTGTTCGTAGTACGTTTAGATCAATTCCGGCGTCCATGTATTCCATCATGATTAATTGTTACACCTCTGCTATTTACTGTAATTGTAATCTTTGTGGAGTCAGTGGATTCTCGGATTGCAGCACTTGAGAAGCTGAATGAGGAATCAGAGTATCTTGGTTTGAGATGGTCCTGAATCAAAGATAAGATTCAGGCTTTTAACAACTTCCTGGGCTCAGCCATCAGACGTGTATCTGTAGTATGTGGTGAAGGAGTTGAACGTGTCACTGACTTCACTTATCTCGGCAGTGACATACATGTCTCTGGATCCTCAGCCTTTGAGATCGAGAGACGCCTGGGAAGAGCTGTGCAAGGATTATTGAAAATGCAAGGATGCTGATTAGTTTGCAGAGTTTCAATGGCACCTCATATTAAGCAATTGGCAAAGGAGCATTTCATTTGAAAAGATGTCTGCAATGCAAAATATATTTCAGGAGGGAGCAGCAGCTTAGGATCACACATTTATTTTTCAGTTGAGGTGGGACCAATATTCAGCTGTTGTCATGTCAGTAGGCACCAGAATCTTGAGAGTAGACATAAGATATTGACGTTTAACACCTTCTGTTGACTGTTGTCCGTGAAACATTGGAATCCTCTAATTGTGTCTGGTCACCTAGGCTGAAGACCAAGTTGAATATGTAGAATCTGTTCAGCGTTATTTTACTAAATGTTTAGATATTTGTAAAGGCCTTTCATACCCTGAGAGACTTAGTTTGCTTAGTTTAGAATCGCTAGAGTGCAGATGCATGAAAGCGGATTTGTTATTATACTATAAGGTGCTACATGACATAACCAATTTAAATATCAGTAATTGTATTAAGACTTATCATCGTAGTAGAGGTCATGCCTATAATTTGTACCATTTTTATAGCAGAACAGAAACAAGAAAAAACTTCTGGGCAAATAGACTTATTGAACTCGAATTCTCTAGATAGTAATGTTGTTAGCTGCTTTACTTTTAAGATGTTTAAAAATGCTCTAAACAAAGTTACATTTTAATGTAGGAGGAGTTATTTTTTATATACACCCCTCTTTTATTTAGTTATTATGGTGGTGAATAAAGTCTAAAAGTCTGAAAGACAGCCCTGAAGGACTAACCAAATTAATTGACAATAAGTGATGCTAACCACGATGCATGGTTAGCTTAGTGGTTAGTACTGTTGCCTCACAGCAAGAAGGTCATGGGATCGATTCCCACCTGTGGCCTTTCTGTGTCGAGTTTGCATGTTCTCCCCATGTTTACGTGGGTTTCCTCCGGGTGCTCTGGTTTCCTCCCACATTTAAAGACATGAAGGTTAGGTGAATTGGAAACTTTATAATTGTCCAGGTCTCCCTTGCAAAAGAGATCTCAATCTCAGTGGGACTAACCTGGTTAAAATAAAAGTTAAATTAAAATTTGAATGAGATGTGTGGGATCGTTTAGCTTTGGCAGAGGTAGTGCATGCTGACTGTACTTCTTGTTGGATATACAGTATATTAGTGATTGCAAGTATTCAGACCATAGTTTTGAGATTTTTTGTGCAGTAGGAGCCTGTGTTTTGATTTGTAAAACATATTCAGGACTCTTCATAATGCTTTAACTAAGTAGAGGGCACTTGCAGAGTGCATACCTATGCCAAAAAAGACCTGCCTTCTGATTATCAGCCCTCAGCTGAGGTTTTTTTAACTATTTGTTTAAAAATATTGATTTGTATTTGGTGCTGCTTTAAATTTTGCTCATCTCTACTTGACCACATGGTTTGCCCCGCCATCAAAAGTAATTGGAAGCTATGTCGATCTGCTCTTGAGATAACTTGTTAACAGTCACACACTCAAAGAAATGCAGAAAAACCTGAATGAATGAATGAATGTATGAATTTATTCAGCACACACAGTACAAAACAACAAAAAACTTACAACGAAGAAAGAAAATGGATTACAATGCATCTGTGTGCCTGAAAGGATATACGGTAGGCAGAAGCAAAGCTTATTAACGCCTACCCCTTTAACCAAAAATAGAATTATCTAGTCCAAAAGGAGTGAGGGGAAGTAAAAAAACCCCATCTATTCCCACTCCCATTTTCAACCACTTCAAACTCTTCAGCTTAAAGGACACAATCTGAATGCTACCAAACAAATTTACATTTACAAATTCACATTTACAAATTTACATTTACAATTGGCAACACACAAAACTCAACCTTCTTGAACAGATACATATCTTGAAAACATCATGTCTTTATATTGATTTTTAAACTGATTTATATTTGGATGTCGTTTGAGTTCATTTGTCAGGTTATTCCATATTCTAGGACCATAACCTCATAACCTCTGTGGTGGAGTTAAACGTAAAGTAAATATTCAGATATATAGGATTTTTTTTGTCCAAAGATGTCTGTAGATTCACTTAATAACTGTCAAATACAAGATGCTACATTATCACTGACAGAACTTTTATATACTGTGGACAACTCAGTTTGTAAGAAGAATGAATGGTTGTTTTAGTGGGTGGATGAGTTTCTAGTGTATTTATCAGACCTCTTCAGCGCTTTAATTGGGTCGTTCATAATACAGTGAGTGTGTATTTGTTCAGGTTGTGATGACAAATGGCTGTGCCTCCCTTCTGTGTGCTATTTCGGCAGTAATTTGCGACCCTAAAGGTAGGTTCACTATCACACTGGTATACTGTACAACACAGCAACATCTGTACCATATCAATGCAAATTCATGAAGACGGTGTTAAATGTAAGCAGTTCATCAGAGGCATCTGATACATTTTTCACCAGCAAGACCAAACAAGGAATGTGTTCTGGCTCCAAACCCATTTTCTGTCGTGTTCTTTCATATTCCTGGACAAGAGTGTGAGTCTGTACATTTCCAATCAGATGGCGACTTGCTTCCAAGCCCACTTAAAGAAAATGTCAGCAACAACTTGCTATTTGTGCATGATTGTGCCCTAGTTGCTTATATGTACCCCGAGGATATCCAGTTCATAACAACCATGTTTCTGTGTGCTTCCAAAAGATTTGGCTTGGCAGTTAGTATTAAGTAGCCTTGGGTCATGTATCAGGCAACCCTCAGCAAGTGTCAAACTCTATGGTCACTAGCAACAATAAAACTGAAGTCTGTACAGAAATTTCGCTTTATAAACTTTATAAACTTTATAACAATAGATGACATGAATACACAGTGCTTAGACAAGGGAAGCAGCCTATTTAAGAGGATTAGAAGGAGATAGCGAGATGAACATAGAGTTGGGGACCATACAACTTCACTTATATAGGGCTGTGAACCCTGGACAGCTTATCTTGGCACAATAAACTTCTGGAGCACTTTCAGCAATGCTGCCTGAGATCTGTGTGTCACAAACTGTTGAAGTTCTAGAGTGATGTTGCTTCCCGAGTGTGGGAAGCCAGATCATCAAGGCACAGGTGTACTGCTTAGGACACCTAGCCAGAATTGAGTACACAAGGAAACGTAGGGTGGTGTTTTACAGCCAAGTAAGGAGAGAAAATGTTATGTGTCGGACGCGGTTGGAGCACCGACCCAGCGTTTGACAGGACCCAGCATAAAATAAGCAGAGCACGGTTCAAAGGATAACACATTTTAATGAAAGTGAGTGAAGTGATAAACAACTAAAAAGTTTGCGGTCTGGTGAGGTGAAAACACGGCGCGCTCTCAGCAGCGCAAACGGTCCGGAGCCACAGCAGTTCGGACCCAGGGACCCCGCCGACACCCCCCAGGTGGCCGGGACAAACCGAGTCTGCGAAGCAAGAAAATATGAGGTGAGTCCAACACTCTCCACACAGAGAGACACAGCTCAAAGGTGCACACAATCAGCAAACACTTCCTGGCTTAAATATATATATATCAGCTTCTCACCCTGCAGGCACGGAACAACTCAGTTCAAATCTCCACTGCAGCAGAAGCTGATTAGACAATTAGCATAACGTGACAGCTCAATAACACAAGGTGTGAGGGACACCAAATCCACTGTCATTACTTCATAAAAGTCACCAAAACCAAATTACCTCAGGAAGTGTGTTGAAGAGCGTGAGACCTCAGCCAATCCTCCTTCACAGACTGTGGCGTCAAACCTGGAGCGGTCTCTGCGTCCGTAATGGTGAGATTGTTCTCCCGACGCCGATCTCACACGTCTGCTCACAAGGTCGAGTCTCTGGCAATCACACACTGCATTCAAGGTTTAAGTGCAGCAATCTCTGATCAAGACAGAATACACCACAGCTGCGAGCCCTGATGACCTGCACATGAAAACAAGCCTCAGGTGTTCAGGGTGAGGTCCTAATACTCAGCCACTCAGTCCTGAATGCATACCACCTGGTGGGAGAAACAGAAAACAAAAACCAAGCCAGCCAAACACCCCAGCACATAACAGAAAACACCAATCACCTCTGACACCTAGGACAAAACTCCCCAACTAATATGTGCCTTGAGGGCATCAGTCAATTTGAGAGTATGAGACAGTTATGTAAATGAGAAGAGAGCCAGCAGGAAGGCCAGCTCCCAACATCTGCTTAAAACCGAGCACAAACACTGTATGTACTGATAGCACCTGTAAGAGAGTTTGTTGATCTGGAGTTGGACTAATTTCCCATGAAACATCGCCGCTAAATGTGGATTTGCTTCAATAATGCAAGTTATTCCTGTATAATCCCCGTGAGGCTCAAGTAGCAGCAATCAGTGCTGTACTTCTGTATTTGCTTCTATTAATTAAGCTGATGCATGAAACCTTTTTATTGATGTCTCAATAAATATATGATTCATGTATTTATTGTTATTTATAATAAATGTATAATGAAGTTTGGCTGGGTTGGTGACCAAGCAATTAAGTCTTGTCACTTGTTTTCATGCAGAAGATTCCTAGTTCAAACCCACCCTTGTCCATTCTCCATGTAATATGGAGTTGCATCAGGAAGGGCATCTGGCATAAACCTTGTGCCAAATCAACATGCAAAGCCACTCTGGATCTGCTGTGGCAACCCGAAGTGAAAACAAGAGAGCAGACAAAGGGACTTAATATATTATTAATGCTCACTCATCACTAATCTTCGCTTATCCGGGTTCAGGTTGCGGGGGCAACAGCTCCAGTAGGGGACCCCAAGCTTCTTTTTCCCAGGCCACATTAACCACCCCTGACTGGGGAGTCCTGAGGCATTCCCAGGCCATTGTGGAGATATAATCTCTCCACCTAGTTCTGGGTCTTCCCTTGGGTTTCCTCCCAGCTGGACGTGCCTGGAAGACCTCACTAGGGAGGCATCCAGAAGGCATCCTTACCAGATCCCCGAACCACCTCAGCTGGCTCCTTTCAGTGTGAAGGAGCAGCGGTTCTACTCTGAGCTTCTCACATATGACCGAGCTTCTTACGCTGTCTCTAAGGGAGACACCAGCCACCCTCCTGAGGAAGCGCATTTTGGCCGCTTGTACCCGCAATCTAGTTCTTTTGGTCATGATCCAACCATCATGACCGTAGGTGAGAATAGGAACAAAGACTGACCGGTAGAGCTTCGCCTTTTGGCTCAACTCCCTTTTCATCACAATGGTATGGTAGAGCAAATGCAGCATCACCCTGCTGCACCGTTTCTCCGGCCAATCTCTCGCTCCATTGTCCCCTCACTTGTGAATAAGACCCAGAGGTACTTGAACTCCTTCACGTGGAAGAAGACCTCATTCCCTCCTTGAAATAGGCAATCCATTGGTTTCCTGCTGAGAACCATGATCTCAGATTTAGAGGTGCTGATCCTCATCCCAGCCGCTTCACACTCGGCTGCAAACTGATCCAGTGAGTGCTGGTGGTCACAGACTGATGAAGCCAACAGGACCATATCATCTGCAAAAATGAGACCATGAGCCCACCAAACTGAAGACCCTCCTCATCCAAATACATCTCGATATCCCGTCCATGAATATCACAAACAGGATTGGTGACAAGGCGCAGCTCTGGCAGAGGCCAACGTCCACTGGAAATGAGTCTGACTTCCTGCCAAGGACCCGAACATAGCACTCACTTTGTGAGTACAGAGATTAAATTGCCCTGAGAAGGGATCCCTTCTCTCCATCCTCCTGCAGCACCTCTCGCAGTATCTCCCAGGGTACTTGATCATACACCTTCTTCAAGTCCACAGAACACATGTAGACTGGATGGGCATACTCCCAGGCACTCTCCAGGATCCCTGTGAGAATGAAGAGCTTGTGGGTTGTACCACGGCCAGGACAGAACCCGCATTGTTCCTAATAAACCAGAGGTTCAGCTGTCGGCCGAACCCTCCTTTCCAGCACCCTGGAGTAGACTTTACCAGGGAGGCTGAGTAGTTGATACCCCTGTAGTTGGCACACACTCGCTGGTCCCCTTTTTTTTTTTATATGGGGGCCACCACCCCAGTTTGCCACTCTTTTGGCACTGTCCCAGATCTCCATGCAGTGTTGAAGAGATGTCTCATCCAAGACAGTCCCTCCACACCCAGAGCCTTCAGCACTTCTGGATGGATCTCATCAACCACAGTGGCTTTGCGGAGTTGTTTGTTTACCTCAGTGACTTCCACCAGGGAAATTGTTGATGATCCTCCATCTGTTTCCAACTCTGCCTCTACTACAGAGGGCGCTCCAGTCTGATGTAGGAGTTCCTCAAACTATGCCTTCCAGCGGCCACTTCCATGCTCCTAGAGCTAGCTTCTTTCGCCTGGGTCTGGTCTGTCGAGGCCTTCGACTTTCACATTTCCTCTGCCTTATTTAGCCATGGAGTCTTTGTGAACCATTCTTAGTCTGGCCCCTCACGTGAGACCAATTTGCCATGGGAGATCCTACCAGGAGTACAGAGGCTCCAGACAACACTGCTCTCAGGTTCATAGGGACACACAAACCTCTCCACCATGATAAGGTAGAGAGGTATTATTAATGCATTTATTGTTATTTTAAAAATGTCTACAAGTAAGACATTTTTTAAACAATATAATCACTTTGTGAAAGCAGGTTATTCAGTTGTTTATAGCAAATACATCACTTTGGTGAAGTTGTTCTCAAAAGGACCACCATTAGTACATCCCTTTGGCTGCTCCCTTGTTTTCACTTGGGGTCGCCACAGCAGATCTGCATGTCGATTTGGCATACATTTTACGCCGGATGCCCTTTTTGATGCAACTCCACATTACATGGAGAAATGTGGCAAGGGTGTGATTTGAACCGGTAACCTTCTTCATTGAAACCAAGCACACTAACCAATAAATAATGTATATATACATTTTCAGTATAACTGGCAGTTAACTTATGTACTGTGTGTATGTGTATTTACAATATACAACATGATCATTCATGGATAGAAAATTGGAATTTGACACTATTTGTTGCTCTTTTCACCTTATATACTGACACATTTTCCATGTTGTAGATGCCATTTTAATTCCTACACCTTTCTACGGTACTATTACTGATGATGTTGACCTATACAGTGACGTAAAACTGTTTCATGTACCTCTTGACTGTGAGGTAAGAAGAATACAGAGGCATATCGATTTGCAATATATATTCTGTTGTGCTAATTCTTTGAATTTGATATAATTCACATTTTTCCAGTCATTTCACAAAATGATGGTTAAGTACATCAAGCCATCTTATCTAGGTTTACTTTTTGTTTTGTTACTTTCTGTTCATAGGTCAACAGTGAAGACAGAAGACCCTTCAATCTCACAGTACTCAAACTAGAAGAAGGACTAAAAAGGGCAAAGCAAGAGGTCCGTTTAATTTTCATCTTTGATTTTATATGATGAAAGAAATGTCTTTATCATCCCTCTTTTGCCATATATGTACGTACATCATACAAATACAACATGTAGTCGATAAGCTCAGGCGTCTGTTACCTCTTGATTGGCTGAGCACATTTGAAAGAGCTGATCATCTTCTGGCAGAGCAGGGACAGATGGGAAATCCAGGTCTAGGAGGCTCCTGTGGACAAGGAGCCTCATGTACAAAGACTTGGGTTGACTTTCTACTAAAAGTTGCTATATGCCAAAACTCTGAATCAGGCGTAAGCACAAATATATTCAGATGTATCAAAGTGTACGTAGGCAGGAATGCACGCACGTTCGGTTTGAAAACGTGGAATTTAGCACACGTGCACACGCACCAAACTCCTCGCTGGCCATGCCTCCATTTGAATATGCAAATGTATTCAAATAGTCTGGTTGTGTTGTGCTGACAGTACCATAAGTGTGGAGTGTTGTGTGTTTGATGATGCCCATCATTGTTTCTGTGTTGTTGTGTGTAAAAATTAAAGAACTTTCAGAGACAACGTGCATAAACAACAAAGCTGTGGTTAGATCGCCATTCTCTCAGCTCGCTGGAATGTAAAACCGAAATTAAATAAGTACGTTTGTGTGTGTAAATGCTGAACTGAGCTGCGCACACACACTGAAGTAAAAAGACATTAGGTGCACGGCAGCTGACAGTGTGTGACATTAACATTACACACGCTTTTATTGAGAAATACTGAACACAGTCGGGGGCTTGTTAAGAGGCTCTCTAGTTCCACCATTAAGAAAAAGGAAACACAATAAAAAACAAAACATTTGAATGCGCACATGCCCAAATGTGTCTGCGCTTATTTTTGTTCGAACAATTACACAGATAAACTATTTAACGACAACGCAGCCCCCCCGTCACGCACCGTGCAGCCTCCAGCCTGACGCGCATTTGTGTACCTCACATGATTTAAACATTGATGGAATGAAAATGTTTTCTATTAACAAAAACAAATTCATCATGTGACGGCACCTTCATAGCAAAATGTGTGCAGTCAAAAGCTCCGATTACATTCGGGAAACCAGCTCTCCCTGCAAAATGCACTGTAATGTTGGAATATACCTGGATGAGATTCAGATGATTGTGTTCCACACAGCTGGCAAGACTCTGCACAAGGTTGACTGGCACATGCCTGACTTATCAGCCAGCTCACGCTGGAATGCCCATGATGCCAGGATGCCAGCATGGTCAGCACCATTGTGGGCACAGACAACCTCTGGCTCCTCTCCGTATTGCTTCTCTGGGCCAGCTGCAGTTCTGTGCGCAACTCCAGTCACAGTAGCCTTGGTAATCAAAATCAGTTTATGAGCCAGTTATCGTCATTTGCAAGTAAATCCTTGCGTTCCCTGAGTACATGCTCACGTCGGATTGCACCATTTGCAAGGTCCTGTAACAATGCTAACACAGCCATTGTTAGTGCCATTTTACGCATCACTTTGTTCATGCCTTTATATCCATCCATATAATTGCAAACACGTGGGTGCATTAATTGTTCATCACTGTGTGGGTGATGTGCACATCACTCTGATGACGTCTTGTTTTCACACTATTAACGGTTCCCAGCATCACCTTTACATGTCCACAGTGGAACAATAGCTGCAGAAACGTGTGTACACCAGCCAGGATTTTTGTGTGATGCACCGCACATTTCCATGGTCATTTCACTTTTGATACATCTGAACGTTGGCATGGAGACAGATGTAAGCCACGTTTTTGTGCGCAAGCACACTTTGTACATGAGGCCCCAGGATTGGGAAGCACCGTTTTACAGCCGGAGTGGCCCCTGGTATTATATATGCGCAAAACACTGTTACAACTTCAAGTCAATTGAATTAACATAACTGTGTTGTTACATTTTCTGTCATGCACTGCAAAAAAAGGGGTGTCTAAAAACAAGATAAAAACACTAAATCTGAGGGAAATTATCTTGCTGCATAAACAGATCATTTTAATTGATAAGATGTCTTGAATTAAGATTGTTAAATGTAGAAGTAAACATATGGAACACTGAAATAAGATATTAACCCGTAAAATAAGATAAATTCATCAAACACTTCTAAATCTAAAGTTTTGTTTTTATCTTGCTAAGAAACAAATAATTTGTGTACCAATTTGTGATCGCGATCAATTGGTTGGCACTCCAGCTCTCAGGACTTTATGTGTATGAGATTACCAGCAGTTATTGGCATGTACAGCTGGGTGTCATCAGCAAAGCAATGAAAAGTAATCCCAAAACGCCACAGTATGTGCCTAAGGGGTGCTATATAAAGGGAGAAAAGCAGGGGGCCTAACACGGACCCCATATTTCATGTCAACAAGGTAGAGGTAGCGTTGTTGTACAAGACACAATGTGAGTGACTGGTTCGGTTTTTAAAATAAAACTGGATATTGAGCCATCATGAATTTTCATCATGGTTGCTATGGCAACCATTTTTCAAACTGAATATTGAAAAATGCTCCAGACATATTGAAAAATATACCCCATTGTTTGTATGATCGTAAAGATTCCAAAAATGTACAGTTTGGTAAAAAGTGATGTAAATGATTGGTTTAGTTAATAGGGTTTGAAAAAGGAATAGTTTGCTCCATCTGTCATGCTTAGTTATCACATTACAGGGTAATAAGTGTCATATCTCATAGAATCCAATGGATGTCAACCTTGCTCGACCTTTACTTTGAAGACCAAGCGTTCAACGTAGTCAAAACCATTCCAGAATTGGAGCAACTTTAACTTTTGATCTTTGTACAAACTGAAATGGACCTTTGTCATCCTTTTTGCTGTTTTTACCCCATAAATCCATAACATTCACTCATAGATAGTCCAAACTATACCTATACTCTTTACGATCAGACAAATAATGTGGTATATATTTTTCAGTACAATTGGAGCATTTTTCAATATTCATTTAAAAAAAATGACTGCCATGGGCAACCATGGTGAAAATTTACGATGGCTCAATATACAGTTTTATTTTAAATATCTTGGGCTACATCTGTGCCAAATTTGGTGCTTTCATCAAAAAAGCCACCTCTTTTTGTTTTTGTTTTTTTGCTGTGCCGCCCCACTATTTGCCGCAATAGCTAACAGGGATTCTACTATAACTGTCTTCAGAGATTACAAAAATAAATCAGTCTTTTTGCTTTTTAGGGGTTTGTCATCCGAGGTGTTATACTGATAAACCCCCACAATCCCTTGGCTGAGATCTACACTCCTGAGGAGATGATTGCATTCTTGGAGTTTGCCAAAAGGTATGTTTGATTTACTCTTATCTCATACTGTGTCCTGCCACGATCACACTCCCAGTCCACAGTCCTGTGGCTTCTTTAAACACATTCCATAAGACAAAGCAAATAGTTTCTAGTGTTAAATTCTCTATGTTTTGCGTGTGGAACATCAAGAACTCCTGATGGACTTTTGTTACTTCTCTCAGCCGTCAACATATTATCAAGTGCCAGCGTAAAATAGGGATTCTGGATCATCTCTTTCCTAAATGATCTTGTCAGACTAATTCCTTTTGTGGACCTGTAAAGGCACTGAGCTGATGTATTCATCAAATATAGTATGTTTACATTCATGTAGCATATAGAAGGAACTTTTTGCCATTACGTTGTTTTGTCTTTGAAACAAACCAGACAATCCTTAACCTTTTATACCAAACATAAATACAACTGCTTGTTTTTGAGTGAATTTTTCTGAGTGGGGTTTTATATTTTGCAACTTAATACATACAATACAGGCATTTTTATACATATCTATATCTTTATTTGAGCTGGAGCTTTTTTTCATATGCGCCACAGTGAAATTAATGGCAAAAACATATTCACTGCAAAGTTCACATCAACAAAAAATACTCTGCAGCAGGTGTTTGTGTTATACATCTCAGATTATGCGATAGTTATACCCCAAAGTAATTATCCTACAGAATTCTCACATATTTAGCATTATGTTCAAATGGAATAGAGAAATATCATAGTCATAAAAATTAGTGACTATGCCCTTGTGCAACACAAATACAATTATAAATTATTTGATATTTACGTGATACTGTACAGGACATACTCAGTTCTGCTGTGTATTCTGTATGTAACTATTTATTCGTTAAAATTGTACTAGTGTGTTGCCTGTGGGGATCTACAGGTTCTAGATTGGGTAGTGTTTATAAAATAGGTAACTGACATTTTTCAAGGGTGGTAATAAATTATGCAAAGTTTCTATAATGATTTTAACTGAAAGTGCAGGAAATTTAAATGAGAAAGTTTTGTGAGTAATTGTATTTATTATTTGGCACAATAAGTTGATGTCATGTTTTACAACTGGCAAGGTTGAGATATTTCTTTTGTTTAGAGTTTGTCTGGTTAACAGAGACTGATTAATGGTGATATCTATGTCCATTGTTCACTGTTGTTACAAGTTATCCATAATTTCTCCAAAAATATTAGTCCCATCAACTTTCCTTTTTCGTGGTGTTCACCCTTGACCCAAAATACATAAGCATACCAAAAGCCAAATGTCAGCTCTCCTCAGTTTCTCTGTGATCAAAGTTACACACATCCACACATGTACACAGAGGCCACTTGACTTTTAATTTTCATATGAAATAATAAAAAAATCGATTGTATGATTTTGCTTTTTTCATTTGTATTTTGTGACTGTTACGGTCGCTGTACACGACACATTTATGCGACAGGACTCCACATTACATCGAGATTGCACCAAAAAATACTCTGTATTGCAGTGTGTATATTTTAACTGACAGTCACTCCTACATTCATGGAAAGGCTGGTCTACATACCTGTCTGAGCAAGCAAAACTGTTTTGTGCTCAACAAATATGTTTCTGTGTTTGCTATTATCCACACAAACAAGTTGTCATTTGTTACTCAGCATGTCTGCTCTGTGTACACTATGCGCTGCCCGTATCCTCCACCAACTTGGGACAGAGCATAGAGCAGAGATAGACTTATCTTCTGCGCATGAACCTAAGAACTGAACACAGAGATTAATTATTCAAATTGTGGGAACAAATTGCATATTGCACAAAATAACATTTCAAACACTCTGTGATGTAAAATATGGCCTTAGTATTAGTATGTTTTTTTTCCTCTATCACTCCGGAGTTCAGTAGCATCCCGAGTTGATTTCTGCATCAGCCACTGATGGGACACAACCTGTTCTACAGTTCCCGGCCTCTCCTTCTTTACTACCATAGAGGCAAACATTGTTACTTTGTTATTCTACAGTTGTTTGCCAATACCTTACTGGTTTTGGTTCATACATTTATGATACGCCGGTCTCATATCTTTGTGTTCTGTACATCTGTCTTGTATGAGATCAGATCAGGAAGCATGACTTCGAGCTTCAGTAGCTTCCTAAATTACTCAGAAAATAACCCTCCAAAATGTTTTAAGGTTATAGGGCAAACACTGTATATGTTTAATATTTGTTTCTTCCCTTATTTGCTGTTTTAGGAATGAGCTCCACGCTATCATTAATGAGGTGTACATGCTGTCCATTTTTGATGAATCGGTCACATTTCACAATGTCCTCAGTATAAACAGGTACTTTGTATGTTATACCTATGCAGCCTTATTCTTTGTTAGAAGTCTATTACCTTTTTATTATTTTTATCACTTTTAAACACCTCTGTGTTGATAACCATTTGTAAAAACCAGGCGGCTTTTGATGGCTTTCAGTAGAGTGAGTATATGAGAAATTGTTTAACAGCTGGACATGTTCCAACTTGTCCTTAAGGCTTCCAATGGAGGTGTTTTTCCTGTGGCGCCGGGCCATGAGCGGCTGCCTGCCGACACGCCAATCCGTCCGCACGTCTTTCATTACAAAATCTCCTTTAACAGTGGAGTGTCTGGATAAACTGCTGATCCCGAGCTCTTCTGAAACTTCTCTGTTCTCTCACGATGTCCTGGGTCAACAGAGGCTTAAATTTGGAGGTTTTCAGCTCGAAACAGGCTGACGACGGGGCCTCAGAGCGCGACGTCCCGCTCCGTGGAAAGTCCTAAAAGCGACAGTAAGACTCCATAATCTGTCATCAGCCGTTAAAATTTTCACCGAAAACCAGCTGAATTTCTCGAATGGTGTCCACTTCGATCTGCCTCACAGGTTCTGAAAAAATTTTGATAAAGCAAAGCGCCAGTCTCTCAGGAAGAAGTCAGACAAAGGAATTCCGACGGGAGGGGTGGACCACTCCTCACTCAAAGCCTGCCCACAGGCGAATGACGTAACCGACAGGCGTGAAAAAACTCTTGCATGCGCATGAGGGTTCAAGGTTGTCTGATGTAATCGCATGTGATTCAAATCCATATGGTTTTTGAAAAAAATAAAAAGGTCCGATACTTTTCTCACAGACCTCGTATATTAACCCCCTTTGTCCGGGGAGTCCTATTCCACTGTCACTCGCTTTGGCTGAATGCGCAAAGATAACAAAATTCAACATAATTCAACTTTCAGTTTCAGTGCATACTCCATGTAAGAGTGTAGCAAAACACCACAAACACGGTAATGGAGTTGATGTATTACTGCCAATCCAGCTCTTTGCTTGCTGTTCTGTAGTTTATGCTCTATTTTCATGCCATGTAAAAAGCAAAAATGTGTTGGACATGCCCCAAAAGGACTTGTGCTTTGCGCTGTAGATGGTCAGGATAGAGACCCGTTAGGAGTCACTGTAATTAAGAGTTGGTGCTTTCGCTTGTTCTCTCTCATTCTGGGTCTGTTCATTCTCATCTCGTTTTCCTCAGGCTGCTTTAAAATCGTTACTATTAACTTTGGATTACTTTCAAACGGGTCTTTTTAGAAATAAATTTATGCACAGCCGTGTTCAGCTAAGTATTTTGCAAGTCCATTTTATTTGGTAACAAATTGGAAAACAATTTTAAAGTAAAATATATACGACTGCATCAACACACGGATGCCTGAATCGATCTAAATGTACTGTGAATTGGATGATGGCTTGATTGTAATGTTGTAATTTGGTTAAGCTGTTTCACTGCTACTTCTGTGTCATCACACTCTCGTAAAAGTTCAAAGTTTGGCGTGAAGCTCTCAGGAGACTGGTAACGAAATCAACATGTCCAACAGTTGTAGACAGTATCACGGATAAATGTACCTGTTTGAATTTTACTTTTGGTTTGTAGTTTGTTAACACTTTTCAAAACAGGAAAGCTATTCGCGGTTTTCACGTATTCCATAATCCCTTGCGTGCCAGAGAGTCGCTGCAGTCAAAACAACATAGAGAATCCACATGATGACAATTGTAAATGAATATTATACTACAAAAACGTAATTTTTTATGCTTTTTGTCACATTAATAAGAGACTGCTGCATGATACCCTGAAAACTTGCTAAAACAATTATAACAAATAATCCGTGTCTGCTACATTTAATCTACGTGGAATTTAATAAATGCAAACCGAATTTCAGACATATTATATATATTACTCTGGAACAAAGAGGACAAACAGTGTTGTAAAGAACAATAATCAAGACATTAAAGAGCAAACTTCACTTTCTCCCAGAACGACATGAACAGGAAGCGAGCGGAGCTCACAGCAGCTCCCACTGAAAATAACGGAGAGACAGCCTGTGATTCTCGCATGTTTACATAAAACAAACGCAATAACAACGTCTATAAACCCAGAGAATATATTCACAATATAAAAATAGTTTTATGTTGTGATGTTAATGATGTTGTCAGTGTGCAGCGGTTAAAGTGAAGCGTGATCAGAGCATCTCAATGCAGTTCTCAGTGTTACTGAGATCACGGCGTTGCTTTGCGCCGAGCGGCTGCACCGCGATGCGCGGAACTCCTCCGCACGTCTGTCTTAATAACGTCATTTATGTACTGTATTGTTTTATAAGGGAGAAATTCACACCTCTAGTTCCTAATGCCACGTTCACACCGGACGCCACGCGACGCCACAAATTCGCGGCCCTCGACTGGCGATGGATGCGCCACCATTGCCCGGTGTGTCGCTCTGCTTGGGCGGAAACTTTCACTGCGAAAATTCGTCCCAATGCGTCATCAAATAGGAGGAGCTTCCATTCCACTCGCCGTCATGTCAACATGGCGGACCTTGATCACACAGAGCAAGTTGCTGTGCTCTTTTTGTTGTGGAAAGCTGACATACGTCGCAAGCGGCGCCGTCCCTGGGTTCACAACATCCTCATGAGACGTTCCCAATTCAGGGAGTTTCATCATTTGCTGCAGGAGCTGCGTCTGGATGACGGCCGCTTTCAGCAGTACTTCCGCCTCTCCAGGACCCAGTTTGAGGACCTCCTGTCCCGTTTGTGCACGCACATGTGAACAATTAAAAAAAAACTGGCTGCTGCTGCAGTTCCTCGCTCTCTCCTCCAACTCTGTCATAATTGTGTTATAAACCAGTCACCATTTGTTTTATTATACATCTGTGTAGTTAATAAAATTATCTTCAAGGATGATTCGTTTGCGCGCGCACATGTGAACAAAGAAAAAAAACTGGCTGCTGTTGCAGTTCCTCGCTCTCCCCTCAAACTCTGTCATAATTGTGTTGGACAAAAGGGACATAAGTACTGCTCACAGGCTGATTACCAGAGACAGGACATGTCTACATCAAGTATAAACTCCAAACATCTTCACATCACTACATATCCAGTCCCTTTTTCTGAACTTATCTGAAAGTTCAGATTTTTCAACTTGGGGAAGAGAGCGACGCAACGCGATATCGCACCACAAACGCGGCAATCGCTCAAAATCGATTTATTCTCGTCGCTTTATTCGCGTCCATTGCGTCACATTGCGTGGCTTGGATTTTCATGGCACCACAGCGCATCCTTCTATAGGGATTAGATGGCAACTTCTCACCGCCGTCGCTTGCGTGGCGTCTGGTGTGGACGCGGCTTAACATTTGGATGTGTGAAGACCTCTAATCTGCATATTCTTAAAAGTAAGCACTGTGAATGACTTTATCTTCTTACCTCTTGATGGTATGTTCTTTTTGCAGTTTGCCTGACCCACGTAGGACTCATGTACTGTGGGGGCTGAGTAAGGTACGTACTGTGCCCCGTGTGCCAGACTGCACTTTGCTGAGGGCTTTTTTGGGTATATAACTGTGTTGACAGTTCAGTCAACTGATTTTCCTCAGTGAAAGTTAACTTTTGTTTCTCTTTCTGCATGCTGATTCTCTTTCTCTTTTTCTTTTATAATGCCATTTCCAGGACTTTGCAATGTCTGGAATGAGAATCGGTGTTCTGTATACTGAAAACGAAGATGTTGTGGAAGCTTTGAGCACGCTGGGTGTGTTGCACGGTATTTCTGGACCCAGCCAGCACCAGGCAGCACAACTGCTTCAGGATAGAGGTAGGGATCCAAGCTCCACCATCAGTTTTACAAACAAGCTGTGTTCATCATATCTGATTTGTGCTGAACAAAAACATGTATGGCTGAGTTTAAATGCATAAACACAGGTTTGTTCAGGATCACCTCATTTGCCTTCTTCTGATCTGGAAAGAAAAAATTGTGGAGTTTTGCTTCGCTTCATGTTGTAGAAAGATACTACATTTGTCACTTTCACATCTTCTAGACTGGATCAGCAAAGAATTTTTGCCTGAAAACAGACGGCGGCTGAAAGCTGCACACACCTACGTGACGGGAGAGCTGAGGATTATGGGTATCCCCTACCTGGACAGACCTGCTGCATTATATGTCTGGGCTGATTTCAGAAAGGTACCAAGACCAACCTCAGACTAAGTTGCTACATTTAATATTATCATTTGAATAGAATAGAAACTTTATTGTCATTGCACATACATACAACGAAATTTGTCCTCTGTATTTAACCCATCCTAATTACAGTTAGGCACCATCTAACCACTAGAAGCAGTGGGCAGCCACAGTCCAGCACCTGGGGGCCAACTCCAGATGTAGATGCTGCCTTGGTCAGGAGCAAAGAAAAGAGCAGACCCTAAATAAGCATGTTTTTGACTGTGGGAGGAAACCGGAGTGCCCGGGGGAAACCCACACAGACACGGGGAGAACATGCAAACTCCACACAGAAAGGCCAGGAATCGATCCCACAACCTTCTTGCTGTGAGGCACCAGTGCTAATCACTAATCCACCGTGCCGCACAAAAGCTCTGATTAACAGACGGAAACTTTACCACTGCACTACAATGTGATACACACAGGAGTTTTACACACTCATCCTGCAAATCCTTGCCCAACTTCCAAATTCCATGACTTGTTTAGAAAGGCACTTTTGGAAACATGCATTTCTGCTATCAAGACCCAGATGATTCATCTAAACTGTATGATTTCATGGAGTTTGGTTTTGAAGAGTCACATGTTCATTGAAATGGTCTCAAATTTAAGTCCATGTTTTGGAGGAGGACTGAGACACAACATAGCCTACCTGGTTTGAACTTCTGAATCTGACGACAGTTAACACCATTAGAGTTATTTCACATCAAACTCGACAGGCCTGGAGGGTGCATGGCCCCGTTAAGGTGCAACAAGCCCTTCAACCATATAAACCCTGACCCATGTTCCAGCCCTTTGACTATATTTATGGATTTCTTTTCTTTTTTCAAGTGGGGATCCACACTGTATTTCATGAGAACTTGCAGAAAATGCTGCAAAATACACAGTTTTTCAGTGTTTAAAAAAAACCCCAGCTGCCAAATCTGCTCCTGGATTGAAGCACCACTAAAAGTTGATATATTATTCAGTGCTCCTCAAGTTTCATGAAAACTAGTCCAAGTCATGATGAAGCAATTTGCAGAAAGTGGTCAGTTGCTGTCATTTTTTACACCTAAATTTATTACGTTGTCTGAAAGTATGTTCATAATTTAAACTTTCAACCACATTATGAATATACTTTGAGAAAAAGTACAGAATTTAGATGCAACAAATTATGGTTACTTTTAAAGTTGGTTCAACTTTCAGTTTTTTTTAGTGTAACTTCTGGTTTTTGCAAAGGTATAGTCTTAGATTATGGCCTGTCACTTGAATCTTGCATCTGTGGAACTTGTTGCTTGAAACAGGACCAACCATTCAGACCCTGTTCAGGTTTACAGGATACAGTCACATCTTGCTTAACCTGGATAGGATTTTTTTTGATTCCGAATGGCGCAAATCTGACTCATGCCAGATTCTTTTCAACCCACCTCTCGAAGTCGGATTTGAGCTGGATTCAGTGCAGTCTGAGCACAGTTGTGGTTTGAATCCGGTGTAGCAGAACGAACGGTCCACCCCTAAAAGTCGGTCCGCCTTTTGCATCTGCCCATATGTCATTTTGGACCACAGCAGCGTGTCTGAGACAGAGTCTCTTCTCCCAAAGCAATCAAATGGACTAATGGGATTATTAACCATCAGATGATAAAGGTAAAACCTCTGAAATCATTCTAAAAGTCAGTTTCAAGCAGAAACGGGGCTGTTTTAAGCAGAAATTCTGTGACGCTTTGAAATAACTGACGCACAGTGAACACATCAGCTAGCAGCTCTTTTTGTTGCGCCGCTCTGATCGCTTCCGCTGCTTTATGATGAAATAATGCTGAATTTATGTGGAAATGATTGTTGTACAAAAGCTTCAGATATCTGTCGCTGAGATAGATGATGAATGGAGTGCAGTTTGAAGCAGAAACGAGGTTTTAATCCGTGAACCACAGCTAACGACGCATGTGCAGATGCAAAAGGCAGACCGATTTTTAGGGGGGACCATTCGGTCAGCGACACCGGCTCGCTTGGGACCATGAGATCAAACTTTTGTGAGGTTATAAATTAATTTCTTTCTGAAATATCACACAAATTCACATTTATTACCTGTTTTAAGGAGTTGACTGTAGTTAAATAATCCATCAAGCTGTCTGTTATTTCTCATTGGTAAACAAAAAATACAGCTAGCTTCTGCTGTCTGGGTCTGGTCCATCTAAACATAGAGCGCGTGCGCCCATGCATGATTTCAATTCGGACATGTGTAGGATGTACTCAGGATGCCAATCTTCCGTGCACCCTGTGTCTTCTCCGGTGAAGCAGTTTCTCTGCGGCGCCTTATCGCTACACAGAAACACGCACACACCCGCTTTCATTCTGGCTAGAAAGCAATCCAGATTGAATCTGCCTTAAGATGGATTGCAAACCCCAGTATGAACGGGGTCTCAGTTAGACTTGCGTTTAAAGAAATAGTTGGCCTACTGCTCTTTTGCTTATTGTATTTTCTGAGACTGCTCTCATTTTATCATTATTGACTGGGGACTGGCCTTTTAATAAGAGCTTAGTATTTATCCTACACTTTGAAAATAGCTACCCCTGGAGAATAGAGGTGGGGTGATGTTAATTATTATACATTATTACTGTAGGCTGCAGTGCAAGAAGAAGAAATTGTGAGGTTATCAATGTACACTAAATAGTTGCTATCACTGAGCTGTTCTTACCCTCTGCCGACTCTAGGGAGCTCCGTTTCATCCTATCAGTGTTTGTTCCTAATGTTAAGTAGGGAGTCAGAGGTGTTGGAGACAAGACAGTTCACTTTGCCTGTAGATAACTAAGCGTTACAGCAGCTGTGTGTGTAGCGAAATGTTTTAAAGGCTCTGCAAACAAACGTGGTGTGTGTTGGGGTGGGAAGAGTGGTGGTGCAATCACCCCATCGTCCACGCGGTCAATAAAAGCACATTATATGAAGATATGCACGAAGGAAATAATTTCAGTCCAATGTCTTCAAGGGGAGACTTTCGGGTTGTTGTGTAAACAGACGTTGTGTGCTTTTAATAAAGAGGTTGATCAGTTTGTTAATTCAGGTATTTCATCACAAAAAGATTTATTACCCAACAAAATACAAATATATATACACAAACAACTCATATGGTAGAGCAAGGTTTCATTAGTGGCGTGGTCACATCTATTGGGTTCTTTTTTCAGGTATATTTAAATGTTGCATTTCATATCCTACCACCAGAAAGGAAAATTAATTTGCTGTATGCAGGCTAAGGTAAGTAAGATAGACGTTTCAAGTGCAACAACAAAGGCAGTGTATTACTGTGAAAACAGTAAAGTGGTATGTTCTGTATAACTAGCAATTGGTTCTATACATTTAATGTTAATAGAAAACATCATCCAGCAAAGCAGAAAAATTGAGCTTTCCCAAAAAACAAAGAAACAAAAAAACAAAGACCAAATACAGGTTTGTTTGTTTTTTTTTACAGGAAATTATCTCATGAAAAAAGAGGAAATGAAAATAAAGTAAAATTGGATAGGCCAGGCTTACTATTTATCATTTTTATCTAACACTAGAGGAGTCACTATTTTGAACATACAGGCTACTTCATTTATACTTAGCCACATGTAAAAGGGACCCTGAAGGCAGATATGTCTTTGTTTATAGGGACAATTTACAATCCGTAGCAGAATTCATGCTCACGGTCGCAGGAACAATCTTCTGCGACGTGAGGCAGTCGGAAGTCTGTGGACATTTTTAAGCCAAGACTGAAAACCTGTTTTATTCTCTTTCTTATGAATAGTTTTTCTTTTTTTTATCTATTTATTCTTTTACTTCTGTTTTTAATTATGTATTTAATTTTTTAAATTCATTTTTAATTATTTATTTAATTTTATGTTGAATTGTTAATGTAAGGTGCCTTGAGATGGCTTTTGCTGTGATTTGGCGCATTATAAGCTAATTAAATTGAAATTGAATTGAATTCTTTCTTCCACAGTTTCCTTCATTTGGAATGAGTGTTGAAAACTTGAAGAAATGCAAATAATCTCTTACAAGTACAGGCAGATTACTAATTAAACTATTAGATTAAATTGAGTGCAGGTATTAAATGATATTTGTAATTTCACAATAGATAGTCTATTATTATTATAGTATTATTTGGAGTAGTGTTATTCGTAGTACTATAGGTGTATAGGTAGTAATAGTAGTGATAGTAGACAGTAGAATTTGATTAAATCCTCTGTTGTACTAATGGGTGGTGACTTTAACTGTCGTTTAGACACTAAATTAGGTCGCTTGTAATTACATATAGAAAAACAAGAACAGAAGCTTCACTAATTCAAATATTACAAGAAATTAATCCAGTTTAATCCAAGCCACACAGTTACTTTTAAACTGACTGTTTTTTACTGCAGATCATAGGACAAGGATACGTATATAGGAAATTAAAGAACTATCCATATCAGTGCTCATGTATAAACAGTTTATTCCCCTACAAAATCGCAATTCTCATTTTACCTACTTAATGACAAGGATTAAAAAAATAATTTATATACCAAGAGACATTTAGTTTTTTATATGAATCACAACAATGAATCAAATCCTTCATTTGTAATCAAGCATCACGTTATTAAATGCAACTTTTCTATGGTATTATGAGATCAACTTTTCACATTATTAGGTGATACTATCGCATTAAATGTGAAACATTTCACATCATAATGAGATAAGTTTCTGTCTTTCAGCTCCTGAAAGCAACTTTGTGAAAACATTCACTTCTTAAAATAAATTTCATGTTTTAACGTGATAAGTTTGTATCTCATTTAATAAGGTGAAAAGATTTCACAATAAAATGTGAAAAGTTCTTTCGTTGTTACAGGTAGTAATCACTGATGGCAGTTTGGGAATGCTTGTGATTTCAAATGACACATCACAACAGGACCCCCCTCCCCCCCCCCCCGGTATGCGTCATCTGGTGACAACCAATCCATGTCTATCAAATGCTGTCCATCTTATTATTTTTGCAGTATAAAAGTCCATATGTTACGCACGGCTTCCTTCAAAAATCAACTGTTCACTTCTGTATCTGTGTCCATCGAAAGTATCCTGTTGTGCAAACTCCATTAAACAACCTCCAATTTGTTGTCAATCCCTTGTTTGTTTATTTGTCCATCTTCATTATTTTTTGAAATTTCACGCCAAGCACAACCTTTGTTAAAATGTGTGTTCCACATACATAAAAAAGTGTGACATATACTTCAGAAAATATGATATATAAATATATTTGTCAGTGGCATCTTGAAAAAGGCATTGATGTTGCTCCTGCTCTTAAACAGAGAATCACACATGCTTCTGTCTGAAACACAGTCTGTGGTCTGAATGTGTAACGTTATTGGAAGTTTTATAAACATAGTTTATTTTATTCAAACAGATCATTAAAAGTGTGTATCAGTCTCACTCTTTGTAGCATGTAGCAATGACGTGCTGCCACAGTGCCAGTTTTAGAAACAGATTTGACTCTCCTTCACCTCATATATGCACCAAGTCTGTTTCTGATGGACTGTGCATGACATATATCCTTGTTACCGGACAATCAGGGAGTTATTTCCACAAACAAGAAACAAGTTTTTCTCATCATTGTGGCTGTTTTTCTGCAGGTTAGAGAGACCGTACAGGTACAGAGCCAAGGAGCAAGGGGTCAAGCCTCCCCCTCCCGGTTAGACCTAATGGTCCAAGAGATTTTTGACATTTTCATGCAATAATAGTAATAACAATAAAAACAATATTGGCGATGAATGTATTTTCAACACCTTAAATTTCGTTCAGTCACTATTATTACTCTGTGTTCTGGTTTTACTACTACAATGCTGCACTAAGTGGAATTGATGAACTATATAAAAAATCTGCTTATTTCTTTTTAAATTAACGAATCAAAGCATTAAGAAGCAGCTTGGATTGAAGGGTTTTTTTTAAACACGGCAGAGCTGTTAAACTGACAAGCATATACAATGGATTGACTTAATTGTGCTTGCATTCTATTCTATGCAAGTGTAATATCAAGGAAATACAATTATCAGATCAGGAATATGTATCAGTAAATACTCAGTATTAAATGACTCAGATTGGGATTGGATTCAGGGGCAAAATAAATAAATAATAGTGTTCACATTTTTCACTACCTGCTCTCATATTGAGAAATCCAGATCCCCAGATAAAATCACCTCCACAGAAGCCTAAAACTCTTTCAGAGTTGTCATGGGTGTCTTGGTGGCTTCCCTCACTATTCTCTGGTCCGTGCCACCATTAAGCCACACCAGTTTATTCAATCACAGCCATAACTTGCCATGGGTGTCTTGGTGGCTTCCCTCACTCGCACCTTTTTTTGCATGATCACTCAGTTTTTGCAAATGGTTGAACCCAGACAGAGTTGCCATACAGTACCATATTGCTTGTATTTCTTCATGATGAATGTAAATGAAGTCCAGTCATTTCAAGTTTCCATCCCTTGACTTGTTGCAAGAAATCTGGCTGAAACAATTTACTGTAATAATACATTAATGCAATGTAACAATGCGATAACTGTCACATGTACTTTTTAATGTTTGTATTTCTTTATTTCACTGCATCAAGTTATTTTTGTTATTGATCAGTAACTTTTTAATTTGAGTCAATATTGTGATTATACAAAATTGGTTCATTTGCATATCTCCTGAACGTATTTTGAAACCTTTGTATATTTTTGTATTTTCATTCATTCATTTCCTATACTTCCTTACTCCAGTTAAGGGTCACAGGGAGGATGGGGGGGGGGGGTGCTGGAGCCTATCCCAGCCATTCCTGTATGTCTGATGTATGAATGTGTATTTCTCCCCCACTTGTTAGTACCTCAGAGAGTCGTCATTTGAGGAGGAGTTGTCTATGTGGAGGCGTTTCCTCCGACACAAGGTGTTGCTGAGCTGTGGCCAGGCCTTCTTCTGTTCCACTCCAGGCTGGTTCCGCATTGTGTTCTCAGATCAACAGCACCGCCTACAGCTCGGTCAGTTAGTACCATAAAATACTGTGTGTACACTTTCAACATATATGTCATGTACAGGTATATGTGTCCTTTCTGTCTTTTCCCAATTAGTCTGTCACATATTTAAATGATGTAAAGTGGAAAAATGTGTTCAGTTTGTTACTATTATATGTCCTGTCTTCTGCATTAGAAGCAGGAATCAGTTTGATTATATTTCAGTTACTTAATTTGGTCCTTTCCTGCTTTGTCTTGCCCCAACGGGCTTTTCATCTTAAAATAAGCGTTGATTGGATAATAGCGTCTGACTTGTTCATTTAATGTTGCGTGTTGTTTCAGGACTAAAGCGAATCGGGGAGGCTTTGAAAGAAATTGAAGCAGAAAATGCCGGCACTGATTTAGACTACATCAAAGACGCCTCTGAGGACACCAAGGAGTCAGTGAAAGAGGAACGTGGGGATTCAGACAATGCCGCGATTGTCAATTCAACACCATCACCACAGAGCAAGTCATCGGACCGGCTGGGGGAGAAGAGCGTCCCCGTTCCTGACACAGCCTCGCCAGCCAATGACGACTGCCAAGCGTCTAATCCGACAGAGAGTTTGGAGTCTCTGATTGGCACTCTGAGGCACCAGATCCAATCCTCAGATTGGTTGGAGAAAAACACACCAGAACTGTCTGCTGGGGAGGACCCAGAGATTCTCGATGTGTTCAAAGCCCTGCTGCAACGAGCCAGAAAGTAAACGGGAGATAAACAGCCGCAAAGCAAGCTGCCAAATGTCTGGAGGCGGTGCTTAAACCCCCCCCCCCCCCACACACACCCCCGTCCCAGCACGTCTGTGTTTGTGGTGAACGGCTTCCCACAAACACAAGCAACATCAAAACTGGTATTGTCTGATGTATCATGACTAGCGCGCTGTACAGTGCACAGCAGTGGAAGTCTCGTCGATCAGCACAAGATCAATTACTCAGTCGTTTGTGTAGGAGGAGAACCAAAGTTTAAGTGATTCCAACTTCTGAAATGTTAAGATTCCTTTATTTTCTCGCTTTGCTATTATTAGAAATGAAAGCGAAACTAAGTGACGTGTTCTGGGTGGCCTCTAGGAAATCAACTATTTTGCTGATTGTATATCTAATCAGATTGATTGATTTAAAAAAATTATATATCAAAAGCCACAGCTCTAAATGTCATGTTGAGGAAGGCAGGACAGAATAACAGGACAAAGTCTGCCATATTTTTGATTTCATCAAAAACAAAATCAGTTCTGTTGTATTCAGAAAGATTTTACGTTGATATGAATCATATGCCTTTTTTGTGCACATGCACTTTTTATGTGAATTTGTCTCATTTTGTGCCCATTAATCAGATGATGTATTGTCATATCTCCAGTTTGTTATGTTTTAATTAAAGTGGCTCATAAGAAGTCGGTGATGAAAGTCTTGAAGCTCTTTTCATGGTTTCATTGTTTGTGCTGAGAGATGTTACACTCGAAATGTGGTGTATTTGGGCTTAAAGATGTCAAATATAATTGATAGATTAGGAGAAACCGGGGCACGGTGAATCACGGGGCACAGTGAATCAGTATCTATATCTGCAAAACTACATATTTATATTTGCAGCAGTTATGCCATATTTTTATGCATAAAGACATCCCCCTTTTAAATTAGTGGTTTGTTTTTGGATACTTTAAGGGTAAAACTAAGTGGCAAGTAAAGTCAGTTTTTTTCTATCAAAAGTAAATTTAGAGGATGTCAGTGTCTTTGTATTTATTTCTCACAACAGAGGAAAGGTGGCCCAAAAAATTCTTATTAGTTAGAAGACTACCCCGTCCAACTGATGAGCATGTGTTATGTTTTCTCCAAACTATCAGCTATTTGATAACATGACTCATGTGTGTCACATGCACCCGGGGCACAGTGAATCAGTCTAGAAAGTGATTTACTAAGCCCCAGTATCAAGTGGATGACAAATATTACTTGTTGAAGCTTATACATTTATTTTTCCATTAATTATTTCTATAATTTGTGTATATAAACAACTTTTCACGTTTGAACAGAAATTATGACAGTTGTATTTATAATAGTTTCTAAAGACCTTATATCACTATATAAGACACTCACACATTACATAGCTGGTTTGCTGGATTATAGTTTGTATATGCATCAGTATATATTTAATAATTTTGAAGAAATCTTTATAGTCGTGTTTTTTCATTATATTCTAAGCTGATTCACTGTGTCTCGTGAATTAATGTCCGGGGCACAGTGAATCAAAAATTTTAAAGTCGATTTTAAACAGCTGTAAATTACACTTGGAGAGACATAAATAACATAGCCTTATAAACAATAACTTGCTGTATTAAATCCAAAATAGAATGACCTAAACCTATGCATAATGTGTTTATGCTGCCACAAAACAACATTTCTGATCCACTCTGCCCCGGCTTCCCCTACATTAAATCTTTGGGTTGGCTCACAGATGATATTCGTTTGCAAAGTAGGAAACAAAATGGGGGTGGTAGGTGCATGACATTTGTTGTGAGTGTGTAGATACAACCTGTCAGAAATGGAGTGAGATTTCATTTGTTTGTCATAAAAAATGAGCCCAGACTTCCCTTTCCCGGGCCACATTGACCACCTCTGACTGGGGGATCCCGAGGCGTTCCCAGGCCAGTGTGGAGATATAATTTCTCCACCTAGTCCAGGGTCTTCTCCGAAGTATCCTCCCAGATGGACGTGCCTGGAACACCTCCCAAGGGAGGCAGCCGGGGGGGCATCCTTACCAGATGCCTGAACCACATCAGCTGGCTCCTTTCAACGCAAAGGAGCAGTGGCTCTACTACGAGCTCCTCACAAATGACCAAGCTTCTCCTATCTCTAAGGGAGACACCAGCTACCCTCCTAAGGAAACCCATTTCAGCCGTTTGTACCCGTGGTCTAATTCTTTCGGTCATGACCAAAAGGAACGAAGATTGACCAGTAGATCGAGAGTTTCACCTTTTGGCTCAGCTCCCTTTTTGTCACAACAGTACGGTAGAGCGAATGCAACACCATCCCTGCTGCACTGATTCTCTGGCCAATTTCATGTTCCATTGTCCCCTCACTCGTTAACAAGATCCCGAGGTACTTGAACTCCTTCACTTGGGGCAAGGCCGTATTCTCTACCCGGGGTAGGCAATCCATCGGCTTCCTGCTGAGAACCATGGCCTCAGATTTAGAGGTGCTGATCCTCATCTCAGCTGCTTCACACTTGGCTGCGAACTAATCCAGTGGGTGCTGGAGATCACAGGATAATGAAGGCAACAGGACCACATCATCTGCAGAAAGCAGTGATGAGATCCTTAGCCCACCAAACTGGAAACCCTCCTCTCCTTGACTATGCCTCGATATCCTGTCCATGAATATTACAAACAGGATTTGTGACAAGGCACAGCCCTGGCGGAGGTGAGCCCCCACCTGAAATGAGTCAGACTTACTGCCAAGAACCCGAACACAGCTCTCACTTTGTGAACACAGAGATTAGGTGGCCCTGAGAAGGGGCCCCCTCACTCCATACTCCTGCAGCACCTCCCACAGTATCTCCCGGGGTATCCAATCATACGCCTTCTCCAAGTCCACAAAACATATGTAGACTGGGTGGACACACTCCCAGGGCCCCTCCAGGATCCTTGTGTGAGTGAAGAACTGGTCAGTTGTTCCACAGCCAGGACGGAACCCGCATTGTTCCTCTTCAATCTGAGGTTCGACTATCGGCCGAACCCTTCTTTCTAGCATCATGGAGTAGACTTTACCAGGGAGGCTTAGTAGTGTGATGCCCCTGTAATTGGCACACAGTCTCTGGTCCCCCTAATTAAATATGGGCGTCACCACCCCAGTTTGCCACTCCTTAGGCATTGTCCCATACCTCAACGCAATGTTGAAGAGATGTCTCATCTAAGCCTCCACACCCAGAGCCTTCAGGTTTTCTGGACGGATCTCATCATCCCCCGGCGCTTTGCCACTGCGGAGTTGTTGGACTAACTCAGTGGCTTCCACCAGGGAAATTGACGATGACCCCCCCCATCAGCCCCCAGCTCTGCCCTTACTATAGAGGCCAACCCCCACCAGAAACAAGTCCAACTTACTGCCGAGCACCCGAACACAGCTCTCACTTTGTGAGTACAGAGATTGGATGCCCCTGAGAAGGGACACCCTCACTCCCGATCATACGCCTTCTCCAGGTCCACAAAACACATGCAGACTGGATGGGCATACTCCCAGGGCCCCTCCAGGATCCTTGTGAGAGTGACGAGCTGGTCGGTTGTTCCAGGGCCAGGCCTAAACCGACCTAAAGAACTGAAATTTTAATAAATATTGGGATTCCCAAAAATGTTCAGCATGCCAAGACCAGATTGTGATCAACATGTACGTAAATAATAAATAATTAAATGAACAAATGATCATTTAACAAATGTTAAGCAGTTCCTATTCAACATCCAGTTTACGGGGCTTGGTGAACGTTGGGGCTACTTGGGGTGGCGCATCTTTGCCATTTTGGAGATGAGGCAAACAGACTTTGGACTTTCATTGTTTATATACTACTCACATTTACGTATTAGAGGAGCACGTATGTTTTAATACTATTGACATGATTATCAGGAATATGCCAAATTGATGCCAGGAGTGTAGAAATGATAGAGGGGAGCATCTTATTGATTGTTTAAATTTGGTTTAATAAATGTTTTGTTGCCATACCAAGCTGTTTTGTTATGGGGTAATTTTCAGTCTTGGGGGCTATGATCTGGATTTGGGGTATTTTGGGGATTTTAATCATGAGGAAACTGCCAAACCACCGAAGACAACACAATGTTTATTCACTTGCAGTTATGTAACAATCTAAAATTTGTACCTGTTCCTTTAATAAATCTGCAAGCTTTACATTGATGATGTGGACTGTTGATGAGCTGTGTGAATAAAATAAGAGGTGTTGCATATTTAATGATGAGTTAATGTACGTTTCAAACTTAAACCTTGGGTGTGCCGATCATTTTGGCTATGTAACAGAGACTGACGCACACTGTTCAACTGTGTGAATAAAACAGAATTCTTTCTAATTTTAAGCCCAGTGTAACTGCATTAGTGAGTTAATGTACGTTAAAACATGCACTGTGACTCTGTTAAACTGCGGGTACTTGTCCCACTGGTAGCCAGTCCATATGACCTTTGTCGTTCCAGTATGACTGCTGTGACAGGATGTTCAAGTGTGACATGACCTTGGCCAACTGAAGGTCAAATAGCATTCACCTTTAGTCGGCCTCTGGTGTGACGGGGAGGTGCATGCAGGTGGGTGAACATTTCAAGCCGGCCCTCAAACGCTATCAGAGCTGCCTGACAGCCATTTTTATGGCGTACGAATATTGCGACTGCAGTCACTTTGCGGTGAGACTGTAGTGAGACCATTGTACCATATGTTTGACTTCTCTGGCGCATGCCGAAAGTTGAGTGCTTGTACTCTGGCCGCACGACTGTGCCGAATGCTCTCATGTTGCTGTACGACATATCCGAATGCACCTTGAACCCCTCACCCCAGGTTACCATTTGGCCTCTAGTGTGAAGGGATATAATTATAAACAGCATATTAGGGTCATTCAAAGACTGGGAAAAAAAATGGAGATTACATTTTCGAGTATAAAGTCACAAATATATATAAACATGCAAATTTATGAGAAATAACACGCAAATTTGCGAGAGTTAAACAGGTGATTCTTTAACTACGGGCACTATTGGCCTTGAAAATGTAATTTCCACCACACCATTGCCTTACAATATAAAACGCCTTGGGGCAACTGTTTGTTGTGATTTGGCGCTATATACATGTGCTCTGATGTCACTGTTTATCTCCATAGAAACTACCCAAACAATCTTTCATACAAACTGTTTAAAGGGACATTACAGTGTTGTGGTGGAAATTACGGCAATAGTGTGGGACAACTACATTTTGTTTAAAAAAATCACAACAGTTGTATGACATTGAATACCCCAATTATGTTTTGATTATTTTACTGATATGTTATTCAGAGATATTTTAAAACATTAGAAAAAACTTTTCTTTACCATTCATTTTTATCATTGAAGATCAAAAGTCTGGGTGTGGGACAAGCACAAAACGGCAATATTTGCATATAATGATGCTGAAAAAAGGTGAAAAAGTCATCATAGACTACTAGAACAAATTTCTTAACACACTTTCATTGTAAAGATAACTATAAAAGTGTGAAATTTCCCCTTTTTTCTGTTTTTCATACAATATGATCAAAGGACATAATAAGTGCCCGTAGTCTAAGAATCACCCAAACATGCAAATTTGCGAGATTATAAACATGTATATTTGCCAGAAAAGGACAATGCGAGATTAGAACACGTAAAACTACAGGTACATAAATGCACATGCAAATGCAGCCTATTGGCGCCTTAGCGATGGAATGAGACGGGACAGTGGCTTCAACATGTACGTTTTTACAGTCAAAAATAATTAATACATGCTGGGCAGTGGTTTCAATATTTAATGTCTGAGAGATAAGAGAAATAATGCTATAATGCTTGTGCTTGCAGTTAATGCAAATGCAGGTAACAGCTAGCCTGGATGTTAGCTATGTTGATTTGGCTATTTATCAAATTATTAAGTTAATGTAGCTAGCGTTAAATGTGCTTTTTTTCCTCACAGATTTGCATGTTTATAATCACGAAAATGTGCATGTTTAGTCTGGCAAATTTGCTACATTTTTTCTTGCAGATTTTCTGCTTTTTTCTCACATATTTGCATGTTTATAATCTTGAAAATGTGCGTGTTTAATTGTGGCAAATTTGCTGCTTTTTTCTTGCAGATTTACATGTTTTTAATCTCACAAATTTGCGAGTTATTTCTTGTACATTTGCATGTTTATTCTCGTATATTTGTGACTTTAAACTCAAAAATTTCATAGCTAATCCTCTAACAAAAAAGTTAGCTTCACTAATTAGCTACTATTTTTTTTTTAAACTTTTATTTAACAATGTACAAATGTACTAATGTACAAACAAGAATGGCAATGTTGAATCGCAAGTCCAGAAGTAGACATAAGAGAGGCATACAAACTACCCAGAAGGACACTCGCTCATTAGACTACAGATTACTTTGTTTTGAGATTAAAAAATAAATAGAATTTTCACCTTTGATACTACACTGAAGTACAGCATTAATGGCAAATGCCCACCAGGTGGAGATACTCCATTTCTAGAACTTTGGGACACGAAGACCATACTATTGGGTGATTTTAACACTCTTTGCTTATGAATAAAAAATTTGGCTAAACAGAAGATTAGGTTGCTACAGAGTTCATCATTTTTGTTCTTCAATAATATTCCAAATGTTATTATGTCTCTGGTAATAGACTCTGGAAGTACTATTTTTTGTTTCAGCCAAAGATCCAAGTTATTCCAAAATATTCTGGTTTTGTCACATTCATAGAAAATATGGTCTATTGTCTCTATATCATTTTCACAGAAGAAGCATTTATTATCATCAATATTGAAACGGTTTCTTAAAAGTTCCTTGGATGGGTAAATTGCATTTAAGATTTTAAACTGTGTTTCTTTAGCTTTTGGTTGTATAGGAAGTTTTAAATATAGGGTTTGTTTTTTTTTTCAATTGATTTTTTGTCAAACCTATAAAGTTTGTTATTTTTATTTACTTTACCTGGGAATAAAGTTTCATTTAGATGGTTTCTAATTGTGTGGTTATTAAATTTTTTGTCAGTGAATGAGATACCTTCAATAGCTAGAGTGGCTAATTGTGGGGTTATAGGATGATATTCTAGTATGTATGTTTGAGTAATAAATTGTTTTGGTAACGCTTTCTGCAATCTATTGAATTCAACCTTAGGGGGATTAAATTTATATTTCATACAAAATTGTTTGTAGTTTAACATGCACCCCTCTGCATCCATCAAGTGCACAATAGACCATATGTTCTTCTCCATCCAGTCCTTGTAAAATAATGACTTGTTTTTATGAAGTATGAATCTATTATTCCATATGATAGTGGAATGTGGCGAATAGTTATGTACATATAGCATTTTCCAATATAATAACACTTGCTTATGGAACTCTGATAGTTTAATAGGTAGTTTATCTATACTGAAGTCAGCTAAAAGAAGAAATTTTAAACCTCCTACTTTATTAAATATATAGTTAGGGACACAATACCAAAATAATTCTGAGTTTTTGATCCAATATTTCAACCAGTTGATTTTTAGGGTTCCATTAAGACAGTCAAAATCAATTACATTAAGACCTCCATCTTTTATTTCTTTAATCATATGACTTTTTTTTTAAGATAATGAGGTCTGTTCCTCCATATAAAGTTAAGGTTTATTTGGTTAATAGTTTTAATTAAGCTATTAGGAACAGCGGTACTGCAAGTTGAATAGATTAATCTTGACAGACTTTCCATTTTCGTTAAGTAGATACGACCTAATATTGAAAGGTCTCGTTGAAGCCATAGATTTAGTTTGGATTTACATTCATTAAGTTTAGTTTCAATATTTAATGTTGAGCTTAATTTCTGTTTTTTTTTGTGTGATAAGGGTTCCTAGATATTTAATTTCAGATTTAATAGGAATATTACGTATTTATTTTAGATGTGTCATGAATTGCTAGAAGTTCACATTTTCTCAAATTCAATGTTAGCCCTGATGTATCTGCGAAAAGTTTGATTTTATCATTTTTCAAGAAGAGGGTGGTGTCATCTGCTAATTGGCTTATAATCAGTTCTGTGCCCAAGGCATCCAATTTCTCAAGGTCATTGCAATTTTTAAGGTAGATTGCGAACATTTCAGTAACTAAAATGAAGAGGTAAGGCGAAATTGGACACCCCTGAGGAATTCCAACATTAATATTAAATCTAGGAGTGGTTCCTTTAGGAAGTATGACACAACTATTGATATTCTGGTACAGACCCCTGACTAAGTTAATAAATTACTAATTAGCTACTAGCTGATTAGCAGAACTGTGCTCACCACAGGCGTTCTATTTTTTTTTTAACTACAAAATATCAGAGTGGGGTATATTTGACATTTGTCATTCAGCTTGTAACTTCTGCTTTCTATGTTGTGTGGCTGTTGTAGGAGTTTTCACTTTCTTTACTGTATGAACTGAGTCACAGTGGAGAATTCTGGGGGAGCTTAACCATGAGTGGCGGGAGTTTCCGCTGCAGTAGGGGTGGAGTATGAAAGCCCAGCCTGACATGTTGATGCCTTGGGATGTTTAACTTGATCTACACCGGTGTTTGTACGGCATCAAATGTGCAATTTTACGTTTATCTCTTCTTATCTTCAGCTGAGGTGAGACTGCTTTTACTGGGATTCTCTTTGACACCAAACACAGCAGACTCACGTTCTGTGGATATGTGCAGGGACATGACAATGCTGGAACTGGAAGACTCCATCAGTCGCTTCAGGTTTGCTCAGTCGTGCGTGGGGCTGGCCGGCTGCCTGTGTGTGTCTTACGCAGTCTGGACCCCGTTCTGGTTCAGGGACAGAGGACTCTGGACAGAGTGGAACATCACTAAGAATTCCCAGATGGACCATATGGAGGACGTCATCTTTAACAGTGAGCAGTGAGACACCTTCACCCACAGCCGCCCGACAAATCACATGTGTTATGAGTTGGCAGCTTTCCGGCAGTGATGTCACACTTTACTGTGAATATCAGGTTCTTTGAATGTGTCTGGAAAGGCCGTATATAAAACTCTTCTTTGTATCGAGATAAGACATTTGGTTCCTCTCGGGATCGGCTCTAGACAGATTTCTCTGCAGGAAGAAATCAGAGGGAAAATCTCAGAAGTGCTGGGTAGCAGAAGAGCTTTTCAGAAGTAATAAACAAGTGTGTGCTTGTTTCTGAGCACAGGCGTGCATTCTTTGAAGATGCATATTTTCTGAAGCTCTGATTCTTCGGCTGAAGATGAATGTGCTGAAACTTAAAAATGGTTTGTATCTCGGATAGCAAATTTTTTGCTGCCTACGGAAATAAACACTGCCATTTTTTAAAAGTTTTTATTTTAGGTACATGATAAAGCAACCATTATACAATCCTAAAAAGTTGGGACATTGTGTTAAAATATAGCTAAAATAAAAAAATTGGAATCCTCATGAATTCTATTTGATTTATACTATATTCATAGACTATTCTCTATATATTGGACAAACCCTCTGTGACATCACCCATAGGTTTTCTGAATAGCGGTTTTGAAGCTCAAACAGGTTGGATCCAAATGTTACCGTTTTTGGCAGTGCCTGACTCCATTTAACTGTTGGACAACCCATAAATGAGTAAAGAGGTGGATGACTTGTATGGGATTAATGGAGCTTGAACACGCCCCCATACTGTAGTTTAATTTATTTCATTTATATAGCACCAAATCACAACAAAGTTGCCTCAAGGTGCTTCACACAAGGAAGGTCTAACCTTACCAACCCCCAGAGCAAGCACACAGGTGACAGTGGTAAGGAAAAACTTCCTCTGCGTGACTTGAGGAAGAAACCTCAAGCAGACCAGACTCAAAGGGGTGACCCTCTGCTGGGGCCATGCTACCGACACAATTGACAAAACAATTTACAAAGCGAAAATACAGGAAATTTTGCCGGTGCACAGGACGGGAGGGTTGAAGAAGTAGTCTACTCTAGTTACCAAAACAAACGAAGCTAAGCCTAATGGGGGGCTGTTCCACAGAGCGCCACTACTTCACATTTAATCCCGAATAGCAAATCGTGTCATGTTTTGAAGCATCGTAGTAAAAATCTTTATCCATCTTTGTCAGTGTTGAACAAACTTAGTATATGCAGTAGTTACAGCCATCATAGGCACCAGATTTAAGATCAGGATCAAATGTTTGAAATGTTCGAACATTTGATCCAGATTCTCGAAATCTTTGACAGCACACAGTAGTATCCAGGTATTTGTAGTCTTAAGAGCTTCAGTCTAGTTTGAGCTTCTTTAAATGGTTACATAGTGACTACGGCTTGAAACTTGTTTGATCATGCTCCATCGTGGTAAAAATTTAAAGCCAGAGCAGCCCTGATGAACGTCTGTTGTGTTTTTTGTTCAAAGTGGAACAGCTTGATCATGTCTGGCCGAGAGGGCACAAGGATAGAGGCGGCAAGCCTGCAGTTGGTAGTATGGGGGGGTGGGGTGGGTGGGCTGGCTCGTGTTTATAGTAGAATGGCACCCCGTGGAACAGCCCTGTAACAAGCTAACTTTGGTTTGAGTGTTTGATAAATGCATATTTTTGTGGATTGGGCGGTGGCTTTTAAAATGGTTTTCTTCAGTGAAGGTATTAAAAACTACGACTGCCATTTTGGCTCAAGAACCGTTGCAACATCAGCTGCACTAATGCCACCAACCTTTTGCTAATGATGCTGATATATAAACTGAATATTCAAATTTCCCTCAACAGAATTAGCGCAGCACAGATTAGATTCTTAGATGGTCCGTTGGTGCAATTAAATGCACAGAAAGCCAATAGTGTGTCAGATATTTGTAATAAAATACTCAGAAAGCACAGTCAAGTCCACAGCAGATAGCACATTGGGCCCTGAGATGTCTCGCTGGCACACACTACCTACCACTTAAAGTGACCACACCCCTAATTATTCATAATTATAGAACAAAACTGTTTGTTTTTTTTTTGTTTTTATTTTTTGGTAGCAGGCTATAAACATGTTTATTTCTTCTACAAAGTTTGGGATATGTACATTGGAACCGGCCTCAAGTGGCTATTCAAGGAACTGCATGTTTTTGCACTTCTGTGTTAGCTTCATTTTCCACCACCACAGGCTGCCACTTGTTTATATTATTATAACAACATAAATAAATAAATGATATCTCGCCACGCTTTACCTTAGAAATTAGTAATATTTGCTGGAAATACCAAACTGATGACTCAATGTGTTGCATTAAAAAGAGGGGTGGGACAGGTATGGATTTGTCACAATCCTGGAAATTTAATGCTTGACAATAATTTCAGGACAGAAGACACGAGTGGATTTAATGTTAAATGTATCATTTTTTCACAATTTTCTTTGTGGAAGTCTTAGATTAAACTTGCCAATGACATCATGTTGCCCACTGGGCACTTTTTTTGGCCAGCGGGATGTGCCCTTCTGTGCACCTCGGATTTAGATGCTGTGGCACTACTGGCAGAAGTGTGTGAACCACCAAAAGGACTATGTTGAATAAGTAGCAACAACTATCTAATGGCATCTCAGAACTTTTCATCCAGACCATGCAATCTTCTCATAATACCATGGCCACTCATAAAGCAAGCCTAATGCAGGTGACAACATTTTCCTGTTCGTCTTGGAATAAATGATATTTGTTATTTCTACCAATCATCTCTCACACTACAGTACACACTACTGGTGTTCCTGGAAATTGAATGCAGGAATCAAAGGCCACCACTGTTCTTTTAGTGATGTGGTGCAACTCACATGTCCAGGAGTGAGTTAAATAAGGGAAGTGAAATCGGATGGGGAATTCCAAATGCAAGCAGTGAGATGGTGACAGACATGAAAGTGAGACCTGCAGAAGTGGAAGCTCATATGACTGGAAATGCCATAATGAAACACATACAAAATTTATTGTTCATTCTGCACAGTAAATTTTGCAGTGTTAAATTCACACTACAGTGAGTAGATGTGTTCCCTTTCAAAATGGTGTTTAATCAACTCTATCATAGTGTAAAATCAGCTCTATCACTGTGCAAATTAACTATTAGTCTGCTTGATTTAACAGTATGATAGAGTTAATTCAATATTTGAATGGGACCATTTGCATTCACTGCAGTGTTAATTTAACACTGCAACATGTGTAGATACTGGAAATTAGAAAATGTGTGACCTTGATTTTTGACAAAATAGCACCCCTATGGTATCTATAGGGTATTTACATCACTATCAAGTTTGATGATGATGAAGTCAATACTAGTCCATTATAACTTTCCATTTACTGACTGTTGACACCATTGACTTTGTTTTTTTCCATCAAAATTTGACTCACAGCACCCCAGAATTGTCAGGATGTGAGGTTCTGCCTGGTTGTGTTTTCATGCTTTTGCTATGTTTGCTTCGCTGTAGTTATTCTCTTGTCTGGGTTTTTCTTTGCTTGGGTTTTACTGTCCCTGTCTCTCTTGGTTGTATCTCCTGTCTCTTGGTGGTGGGTGTTTCCCTCTCCCTGGCAACACCCGCATTCTGGTGAGTTCCACGCAGACTTGGTCCCAATCTACACTTCATCAATTGGGTGTATTTAAGATCCTCTTTTTGTTCTGTTACCTCGCCAGATTGATGCGCTCTATGCCTTCTCTCCAGCCTTCTTTGTCTTGTTCTCGACCTGCTTGCTTCCCATGTGCTTTGACCTCTCGCTTGTATTTTCGACCACGCACCTGCCTGATGTTTTTGCTCTTGTTTGCTTTGTTGGATTGCCTACCCGTGTAACAGACCCTGCTTTTTGCCCAAGTAAACTGTTTTTGTCTACCAAGCCTTGAGTTCGAGTCCAGCATTTGCATCCTGTCACACCCGTTTTCCAGTCTTGATAAGAATGAGAATGGAAACTTTTTTATTTATTTATTTTTTTTGTAAATTTTTTAAAAGTAAAAACCTAAAAAAAAAAAAAATCACATGTATATCATTAGTTACACCAGTTGCACAATACTTTGTTGATGTACCTTTGGCAGCAATTACAGCCTCAAGTCTTCTTGAATATGATGCCACAAGCAGTGATGCCGGTAACGTGTTACTTACTAACGCGTTACTTACTAACGCGTTACTCTAATCTGACCACTTTTTTTTAGTAACGAGTAATCTAACGCGTTAATCTTTCCAAATCAGTAATCAGATTAAAGTTACTTCTCCATGTCACTGTGCGTTACTATTATTTTTCATTGTGGGTCGATAGCAGCATTAAACTTGGTCTGTGGGCAGGAGGTCGGGGTTCGACTGAACTGCCCACTTTAAGTGAGCTGTGAGCTTTTCATCCACGGTTTTTTGCAGCTGCTCGACTCGTCCTCACCTCTTAAAGCACGGTGATCAGCACACCTGCACTGAGCTTTACAAAGTCATTTTTATGCTTTATTTTCCTCCTTTATTTATAATTCTGATCTGAGCTGCTCCGTATCGTCTCGTTAAAAACAGCTGATCCTCCGCGACGCGTCAACAACTAACACTATTTTCCACTCAAATGCACCTAAACTCTTTTTCTGAGGACCACATGATGTGAAAATGCAATAAAACTTTCTTACGTGTAAATCTGGTCATGTTTTCTGCATAAATAAATGTTATCCATTCTTTGTGCTCAAACGCCAAAGCAGGGGCGAATCCAGATGGAATGGGGGCGTGGGGCAGGGATGTGCCCCCCTCACAACACCCCTAGATTAAAGGTCCAGTTTTGAAGCCTTTTTTTACTACAACTACTAATACTACTTAAAATAATATTAATTTTGACACGTAAAATATTTAGAGAGAATTTAAATGTTAGAAAAATACTAGAATGAATTTAATAGTTACATTTATAAACAATGTAGGTTCAAAATTGCAAGTTTTACTGTTACAGTGCTGTCAACAGTTAAATATGAGGTCAAGAAAGAGGTCTTTATTTTACTTTTTATAAAACAAGTATTTATTTTCATTGAAGTCAAGAAAGGGTGACTATAAAGTAAGTTTTGGCAAAACAGGTATCATTGTCATGTTGAGGTGGCAGAGGGTTGTTGTCAGCAGCTGGGGAAAGTAACTAAAAAAGTAACTAGTAATCTAACTTAGTTACTTTTACAATTGAGTAATCAGTAAAGTAACTAAGTTACTTTTTCAAGGAGTAATCAGTAATCAGTAATTGGATTACTTTTCCAAAGTAACTGTGGCAACACTGGCCACAAGCTTGGTGCACCTATCTTTGGGCAGTTATGTCCATTCCTCTTTGCAGCACCTCTCAAACTCCATCAGGTTAGTTGGGGTGCACCTGTGCACAGCCATTTTCAGATTTCTCCAGAGATGTTCAATTGCATTCTGATCTGGGCTCTGGCTGGGCCAATCAAGGACATTCACAGAGTTGTCCTGAAGCTCCTCCTTTGATATCTCAGCTGTGTGCCTAGAGTCCTCCTGAAAGATGAACCGTTGCCCCAGTCTGAGGTCAAGAGCGCCCCTGAGCAGGTTTTCATCCTGGATGTCTCTGTACATTCGTGCACTCATCTTTCCCTCAATCCTGACTAGTCTCCCAGTTTCTGCTGCTGAAACACATCTCCACAGAATGATGCTGCTGCCACCATGCTTCACTGTAAGGATGGTGCCTGGTTTCTTCCAAACATGATGCCTGACATTCACGCGAGAGTTCAAAGAGTTCAATCTTTTCAAGAGAGAAAGAGTTCAATCTTTGTCTCATCAGACCAGAGAATTTTGTTTCTTATGGTTTTAGAGTCCTTCAGGTGCCTTTTGGCAAACTCCAGGTGGGCTGTCATGTGCCTTTTACTAAGGAGTGGCTTCAGTCTGGCCACTCTACCATACAGGCCTGATTGGTGGATTGCTGCAGAGATGGTTGTCCTTCTGGAAGGTTCTCTCTCCACAGAGGAATGCTGGAGCTCTGACAGAGTGACCATTGGGTTCTTGGTCACCTCCCTGACTAAGACCCTTCTCCCCCCGATCTCTCAGTTTAGATTGCGGCCAGCTCTAGAAAGAGTCCCGGTGGATCCGAACGTGTTCAATTTGACTTCATGCTTGGTTTGTGCTCTGACATGCACTGTCAACTCTGTTACCTTATATGTAGACAGGTGTGTGCCTTTCCAAATTATGTCCAATCAACTTAATTTACCCCAGGTGGACTCCAATTAAGCTGCAGAAACATCTCAAGGATGATCAGTGAAAACAGGATGCATTTGAGCTAAATTTTGAGCTTCAAGGCAAAGGCTGTGAATACTTAATGTACGTGTGATTTCTTAGTTTTTTTTGGTATAAATTTACTAAAATCAAAAAAATAAATAAATCATGTTGTCATTATGGGGTATTGTGTTTAGAATTCTGAGGAAAAATGGATTTAATCCATTTTTAAATAAGACTGTGGAAAAAGTGCAGTGCTGTGAATACTTTCCGGATGCACCGTAGCGAGAAGATGTACAGTTTAAAAGTATGTGTTAACTGCAGGATGAATGAAATTGGTGATTTGTGGATTCTGAGTTCAACAGCAAGTGTCTCTGTGGGACTACTAATATGTAGACCTAAGCTTGATTTTAGGTCTGTGCTTCAGGATACCTGTTTGTGTCCTTGCACAAGACACTTCATCTACACTGTCTCAGTCCACCCAGCTCTAAATGTGTACCAGCCTTGGCTGTGGAAATAAATTATTTTTGATGGACAGGGGAGTGGTAGACATGCATTTGCTTCACATTAAGGCATCCAGGGAGACACATCAGCCACGATTGGATTTACTTTTACGTCTTTATAAGGACACCAAGTTTGTTAATAATCAGATGCAGGCCCTCAGAGGAATAGTGGAACAAAGAGTCATCAAATTCTGGCATATTTATGATTATAAAAGACATCACTTCCAGTTGCTCATTGAGCAACTGCTGGATTTGCTGTCATATTTTCTGGCAGTGTGGCGAGTCTCAACCTGTTGTTTTTCTCCTGAAGGCCTGAAATATTCAAACGAGTCACTTTGTGTAAAATAAGTTTTATGTATCTTTTACAGTTAAATTTGATTAGGGTTTCATGTTAAACATTCTCAAACTCTCACACATGTAGTCTTTGCATGTGCAAACAAACTGATTTGTTGAATTTAAGGCTGGTGTCATTTGATCACAAAACACACACACACACACACACACACACACACACACACGCACACACACACACACACACACACACAAAACTACACTCAAAGTAATGAAGAATGCAAATCCCACTGGATAAAACAGCTATATACAAAACTACAAATCATCAAACTCAAAAGGAATGATGGCCTCAAGAACCATAAGTAGAATGTACAGATCTTTTGGTTAATTTGAGAGGATCATCAGTTGTTTACCATGGAATAGTTTGATAGTTACAAACTTTAAAGACTAACACAACTCTAAGCAAAAGAACATGAAGACGACAGTAAACAAATAATGAATATTTCTGAGTTCAGTGGTATGAATATATCATGAGGTGAAAGATGGAAGGTACCGTTCAACGAGGTGATATTTGTTCCATTAAAAGAATGGGAAAAAAAACATTCATTATTTGTTTTATATAACAGTGAAAACAGATCCTTATCATTTGATATTTTCTTAATTCATAAACAACAGAAAAGGGGCTTACGTTTTGGTGTTCCTCACTGGTGCTTAACAGTCCAACACCAACTTAAATGTCAAATGGTACGAGTAATCCATGTCACGTGACATACAAGCCACCAATCAAATGTCAAGGATCCACTCAGGCGTTATATAATAAATAATAATAGAAAATTCTGAAGAGAGTTTTATGTATATCATCTTGTCATTATGTGTTTCATCTTTGTCTGCTGTCTACGCTTTTGTCTCTTTTATAGAACACACATTATTACAACTTCTCCAACTTTCACCATATTTGATGTCAGAAACATTTGTGCCTGTGCAGTGCCCTCTACTGGATGTTTTACTTAACATCCTTGCCAACATAAAGGATGGATGTACAAGACAGTTACGTATAGATTTATGTATGTGAACGGAGCATAAATGAGCTTATAGATGCTCCATCTCAACCCATCTCCTTGATGAGTGCGGGCGTGGCAAACAAACTTCAAACAACTTTATTAATCCCACAAGGGGCCATTAAGTTAGAGCAACACATAAAAACACAGTTAAGAACAATAAAACAGATCAAAACAGACAAAACAGACTTTGGCAAGGAGTTAAAATGAGTAGCCAGGTTAAAAAAAAACAGACCTCCTTTTCATTTAAAGTGACAGGTGTAGAAACAAAATCTTTCTTAGAGAACTTCATTTTGTTTATTGATTGTGGGATGCATGGCCTCACTCTGGCATATTTTTGGCTTACAGACTTTAATATCTGTTTTTAAGGCACCCGTTGGCTTGTGTGAGCTTGCTGAAATGGTGTGTAATATGATGTCTTGCAGGCCTGGAACCTGAGAGAGTCCTTGGAGTTGTCTCCTTCCTGATGGCTCTGAGCACTGGTGCCCTGTGTCTCGTGTTCGCCCTCTGCTGGACATCAAGGTCGGTGCGCTCCTACTCCAACACTCGCTCTCTCCTGATGGCAGGACAGGCCCTTTACCCCACCACCCTGCTCCTCCTCACCATGGGCTCCACTGGTAACAGCACACCGTCGACCCCACTTGTTTTTGCCACATGCCGTATTTAAAAAAGAAAATGAAGACCAAGTGCAAAAACGGCCTCCGAATACCTGCTTATTTGGTGTATAACATATCAAACGCACACCTTCAGATATTTCAGAAACTTCACATGTGCATACCACAGAGGACAGCAGGCTTTTTTTTGCTTGACTCATTACAGTTAATCGTCACATTTTCTGTCGATGATCACTCCAGTGCTCATTTCTCCTTCCAATCTTTTGTCCACAGGGTTTTTCTTCCTCTTCACCTGGTCTCTCTTCACCTATCATCACCAGGAGGAGATCCACCAGGACTTCTCCAGCCTCGGCTCCTCCTACTGGCTGGGTGCTTTGGGTTGGGTCCTGCTGCTCGTTGTGGAGCTGGTTGTGTTCGTAGTGGAACAACTTATCGTTCCAGACATCATTCCAGATTTAGAGAAGGCCATAGAGTCATGGCGGGTTACGTCTCAGGTTAAGGCTCTCACCCGCTCGTCCAGTGATGGTTATCACACTGGTAACAAGAACATTTTCAGTCCAAGGAGGTATCTGTCAGGGCCTTGACTCTGCTGCAGAATAGAAGACTTACAAAGTTTATAGATGAGCCAGACTGAATTCTGATTTACCTGCTGCCATTATCATGTGCTGCCTATCAGGAGATAACGGTCTCTGAACATCTGTGGGAATGAAACCTTCTCACTTCAGCTGGTCATTCCCCAGTTTGGACTGAGATTAGCTGAGCTCAAATACATGTAGGTGAAGCCGGGGCACAGTGGATCAGAAATCTTGTTTTGTGGCAGGATAAACACATTATGCATAGGTTTAGGTCATTCTATTTTGGATTTAATACAGTACGTTATTGTTTATAAGGCTGTGTTATTTATGTCTCCTCAAGTGTAATTTACAGGTGTTTAAAATCAATTTTAAAATTTTTGATTCACTGTGCCCCGGACACTAATTCATGAGGCACAGTGAATCAACTTTGAATATAATGAAAAACACATTATTATAAAGATTTCTTCAAAATTATTAAATATATGCTGATGCATATACAAACTATAGCAAACCAGCTATGTAATGTGTGAGTGTCTTATATAGTGATATAAGTCTTCAGAAACATAAATCATAATTACAACTGTCATAATTTCTGTTCAAATGTGAAAACAGTTGTCTATATACACAAATTATATAAATAATTAATAGAAAAATAAATGTATAAGCTTCAACAAGTAATAACTGTCATCCACTTGATACTGGGGCTTAGTAAATCACTTTCTAGACTGATTCACTGTGCCCTGATTCACTGTGCCCCGGGTGCATGTGACACACATGAGTCATGTTATCAAATAGCTGATAGTCTGGAGAAGACATAACACATGCTCATCAGTTGGACGAGGTAGTCTTCTAACTAATAACAATTTTTTTGGGCCACTTTTCCTCTGTTGTGAGAAATAAATACAAAGACACTGACATCCACAAAATTTACTTTTGATAGGAAAAAACTGACTTCACTTGCCACTTCGTTTTACCTTTCATGTAACCAAAAACAAAACACTAATTTATAAGGAGGATGTCTTTATGCATAAAATATGACATAACTGCTGCAAATATATATGTAGTTTTGCAGATATAGCTACTGATTCACTGTGCCCCTTGATGCACCGAGCCCCAGTTTCTCCTACCCTACATACTAAACACAAAGACACTGCTCAACAAAACCACAATGAGTGGTTTGTAGATTTTTGTAAAGTTTTTTTTTTCTCATAGGAAATAATATGAAATATAATATGACCAATGGTGGGACTTTTCTTGTATATGTGAAGTGAATCATGTCATGTAATTTGTTCATTCCAATGTGTCTTTCACAAGGTGCTGTCATGTCCTTGTTAATCAAGTAACTTGTCAGACATCAGACATGTTTCTGAATCATTTTCTTTTTACAGTGCAAGACCTCCTCCAGCGAACCGTCAGTGCTGCGCTTAGGTGTTACAAATGAGGGAGCTGTGATCAAACATTGTGCAGAAAGCGTTTATATATATATATATATATAGCGCTCATATATGCAATACTGTGAAAAAAATCCTATGCAGAATTAAAAAAGAAACAGCAAAGATGTTGCAAAAATAATGACTGTTCAATGAGAGTGCTAAGCATAAAGAGCAAACAAAATAAATATCACGAGCAAGTTCACTTTATCTGTAAATCTGAATTTTTGGGATAACACAAGCAGCATGGGTGCAAATTCCATGTTATTATTGTATTATCTTTGTGGAATCATGGATTTGGATGTAAACCCACCAAGTGTTAAGAATTGCCGCAAGTTAGGCTATTGTTGATTTTCTGAGAGGTGTGCGCTCTGCTGAGTGCCATTTTTGTTTGTCAGCGTATTTATTCCTTCTTGATCAGTGTATTTTTCAAACCACTGATTATATAATTTATTTCATGAATAACAATTTAATGTGAATTTATTGCATCCTGTACTGTATATGCAGAAAAGAAAGAATTAATAAATAATGGTAGAAATAGTTATTTTGCCTGTATTTCATTTTTGTTTGTAGTTCAAAATTGTGGTTTTACATTGTTCACAGCATATGACACCATCTGTTTCTGGACAGATGAGCATTGCTGCAGGTACATCAAGAACAAAAGAACAATATAAAACCTAAGAAAAACAACAAAAATGACAGACGATCCTCAGCACGGACAAGGTGGACACGTCCATCTCCTGAATATGGAGAACCTGTTCACAGATTGTATACACATTGGAGAAACCCTCTGTGATGTCGCCCATAAGTGACAAGCACAAGCTGCTGCGTTCACTGCGCCTCCGTCATTTTAAAGCTTTGTAGCGACTCTGTGATTATCACCTCGTTTCTGCTTAAAACGGGCTCATTTCTACTTAAAACTGACTTTCGAATGATTTAAGAGGTTTTACTTTGTCATCTGATGGTTAATAATCACATTATTCCCTTAGATTGCTTTGGGTGTAGAGAGTCAGACTCAGATGAGCTGCTGTGGTCCCAAATTATGCATGCGTAGCGGAGGCAGAGTGGACCAATTGTTAGGGGGGACCATTCAGTCTGCGACACTGGATCTGATCCAGATTACAGATTTTGTGGTCATTTAAATTTAACATTGAAAACCCCATTTAATGTATGTTTTATATTATATCTTAATCAAACGTGCCCCAATCAGTCTCATGTTTGAAAGTGAGGTGCCTAATAAAGTTTGATCTTGATCTGATCTGGATTGTGGATTTTTCTGGACATTTTAATTTCAAATTGAAAAGGCCATTTGGTGTACATTTTGCATTATATTGCAATCAAAAGTGCCTCAATCACTCTCATTTGTGATAATGAGGTGCAAACTGCCACTCTCAATGAACAGACTAAGTTTGATCTGCATCTGATCTGTATTGCAGATTTAGCGGATATTTGATTTTAAGATTGAAAACCCCTTTTGATCTATATTTTGTATTATATTTTACCATATGAAAAGTCTCTTCCAACAGGACTTTAACCTTGAAAGTTTTTTCCAAGATAAAAATTTGTGGAATTGGAAACTAGTGTTGCTGGGGGTTTGCGCTCTATGAATGTGGTGCTCTAATTTTAGGAGTAAATTGGTGTCTGACAATTGAGCTTCTATGGGGATTGACCTGCTTTTGGAGCCAGCCTCAAAACCAATGCTTGTTTCAGAAAAAAGCCACGTAATAAGCAAAATGCTGTTGCCAGACTTTTGACGGGAGGCATAAAGTTTGACCACATTACACCCATTTTAGTGTCTCTTCACTGGCTTCCTGTCTCTGTGAGAGGTTCTGTGACTAACCTATAAAATTATTCATGTACTGGCACCTCCCCACTTAGCTGACCAACCTAAACCCTATGTACCGGCCTGGACAATGTGTTCTCAGGGTGCAGGACTACTTTGTGTCCCTAGGGTGAATAGAGCTTTCTTTAATCATGCCCCTGTTCTGTGGAATGATCTCCCTGCATCATTAAAACATTCAGATTCTGTAGAGACATTCAAGTCCAGACTTAAGACACACTTATTTTCCCTTTTGTATGGCTAGCATACTGGCATAGTACGTTACTGTGCGTTTTACTCTTTTAAATTCATTTTATTAGTTAACAGAGCATGCTGCGGCCTCAACTTTAAAGTCTGGGTCTTTTATTGAAGCTTAAGGCTAGTGGCCAGCGTTCACCTTAGTATTTCTTCTGTTTTTCTTGTTGCATAATGCTGACAAATTATACTGTATTTGTTGTCTTTCTGATGCCTGATTCTGTTTTTCCTCTCTGTTTGAGGTGTGGCTCCATCCAGAGATGGGAGTGGATGTCTTCTTCTGCAAGCCTCCTGTCCTGTGCACCAGTAAAATTTCCTGTATGTTCGTTTTGTCAATTGTGTCGGTAGCATGGCCCAAGCAGAGGGTCACCCCTTTGAGTCTGGTCTGCTTGAGGTTTCTTCCTCAGAGGGAGTTTTTCGTTAGCCGCCTGTGTGCTTGCCCTAGGTGTTGGTAAGGTTAGACCTTACTTGTGTGAAGCGCCTTGAGGTAACTTTGTTATGATTTGGTGCTACATAAAATTAAATAAATTAAACTGAATAAGAAAAGCCCTGCAGCCTGCTGACCTATTTTTCACATTTGGGACAACATCAGGCACAGGAAGGTCCAAAAGCTTCATCATGTCTGTACTTGACCATTTAATATACATCCATACATTTTCAATTCTCACTTACTCCAGTCAAGATTCAACCTGATGTCTTTCAAAAGAAACCAGAGCACCCACAGGGAACCCACTTCAACACCACACAGAAATGAACAGGTGTGAAACAATCCCACAGTCTGTGAGGAAACAGTGCTAACCACGAATACACCTTTAACATTTCATATATTATCAAACCCTGATGTCACAAAATGTTTTTTTGTCTGTCACAGTCATAGGAGATCTGAAACATGAACATGGGTGAAGGAGTGAGCGTGTAGGAGTCACATGTTCTGCTCAGCTGTGTTCCACTCAACTAAAAGCCCCACCTGTCCGGTGAGATCAAAGTTTCCATAATTTGGCACTGGATGTATTTTAAAGCTGAAAACACACTCTGGGAGCAACAAGACCCTCCGTGTTGTGGCAGAACATGATCCGCCTGAGCAGTTGTCCTACATCAGCCCACCAGGAGTTGTATGTGTAGTGAAGCAGAATTATGCCAGCCATTCCTACATCTGTCTCCTCGTTGAAACACTTATCTCATGCAGCTCTCAGCTCCGCAGAGCATTTGGACCATCGCACAACAGCCTGCCTCTAAAGTGGTTATTTACTTTTCTCCCTCACTCTCCCAGGAGGGGAGAAAAGTCTACGATGCTGGACTGCTTATGTTATGTTCTCCACCTGCCAAAGTGGAGCAGAATTAAGTGGCTCCGGCTCTGTTAATTGGGCGTTAATCAGGTGTTGCTCTAATTAAAAGGCAGTTCCACCCTGTTGGGCCCTGGTAATGAGTTTGTTATTAAATCCACAGAGGATTTTTGTCTCTTTTTCAATTTAGCAACAGGGTAGTGCTTAATTGCTGTGTAAATGAGGGGAATGTCCTTGAAGGTCGTTGCGCATCAGTTCACGATCCATGAACAGAATTGTTCTAAAGAGCTTCTCCCCTCCGTTTAACTTCAAATCCATTCGGGTGCTGCTGACCCTTTATGTCCTGGGGTGTTATTCTCATTTCTCAGAGAAGTCATCCAAGAAGAATACTTCAGTCATATTAGGTTTTATAGCATGCATGGTAGACGTAGTATAGGCTATTTAACAAAAAGGACAAATATCAACACAGGACCTAGCCTACTTACTGCTTTGTAACCATTAAAAGCCAAAGTTCCAACATGTACAATAACAATTTACTGCACCACGACAGCCAGAGTATGAATGGGGGTGCTTGCAAATCTGGGCGTGGATTAGTGGTTAGCACTGTTGCCTCACAGTGAGAAGGTCATGGGTTCGATTCCCACCTGTGGCCTTTCTGTGTGGAGTTTGCATGTTCTCCCCGTGTTTGCATGGGTTTCCTCCGGGTGCTCCGGTTTCCTCTCACATCCAAAGACATGCGGGTTAGGTGGATTGGGATCTTTAAAATTGTCCGTAGGTGTGCGTGTAGGTGTGAATGTGTTTGTTTGTCTGTTTGTGGCCCTGTGACAGACTGGTGTCCTGTCCTGGGTGTACCCCGCCTCGTGCTCTATGACTGCTGGGATAGGCTCCAGCCCACCACAACCCTAAAATTTTATTACAGAGATTAGAGCATGTCATAGGTATTAAAGGCACTGCGCTGCGGTGGTTTGAATCATATTTGTCTAATAGATTACAGTTTGTTCATGTAAATGGGGAATCTTCTTCACAGACTAAAGTTAATTATGGAGTTCCACAAGGTTCTGTGCTAGGACCAATTTTATTCACTTTATACATGCTTCCCTTAGGCAGTATTATTAGACGGTATTGCTTAAATTTTCATTGTTACGCAGATGATACCCAGCTTTATCTATCCATGAAGCCAGAGGATACACACCAATTAGCTAAACTGCAGGATTGTCTTACAGACATAAAGACATGGATGACCTCTAATTTTCTGCTTTTAAACTCAGATAAAACTGAAGTTATTGTACTTGGCCCCACAAGTCTTAGAAGCATGGTGTCTAACCAGATCTTTACTCTGGATGGCATTTCCCTGACCTCTAGTGGTACTGTGAGAAATCTTGGAGTCATTTTTGATCAGGATATGTCATTCAAAGCGCATATTAAACAAATATGTAGGACTGCCTTTTTGCATTTACGCAATATCTCTAAAATCAGAAAGGTCTTGTCTCAGAGTGATGCTGAAAAACTAATTCATGCATTTATTTCCTCTAGGCTGGACTATTGTAATTCATTATTATCAGGTTGTCCTAAAAGTTCCCTAAAAGGCCTTCAGTTGATTCAAAATGCTGCAGCTAGAGTACTGACGGGGACTAGCAGGAGAGAGCATATCTCACCCGTGTTGGCCTCTCTTCATTGGCTTCCTGTTAATTCTAGAATAGAATTTAAAATTCTTCTTCTTACTTATAAGGTTTTGAATAATCAGGTCCCATCTTATCTTAGGGACCTCGTAGTACCATATTACCCCATTAGAGCGCTTCGCTCTCAGACTGCAGGCTTACTTGTAGTTCCTAGGGTTTGTAAGAGTAGAATGGGAGGCAGAGCCTTCAGCTTTCAGGCTCCTCTCCTGTGGAACCAGCTCCCAATTCAGATTAGGGAGACAGACACCCTCTCTACTTTTAAGATTAGGCTTAAAACTTTCCTTTTCGCTAAGGCTTATAGTTAGGGCTGGATCAGGTGACCCTGGACCATCCCTTGGTTATGCTGCTTTAGACGTAGACTGTGGGGGGGTTCCCATGATGCACTGTTTCTTTTTCTTTTTGCTCTGCATGCATCACTCTGCATTTAATCATTAGTGATCGATCTCTGCCCCCCTCCACAGCATGTCTTTTTCCTGGTTCTTTCCCTCAGCCCCAACCAGTCTCAGCAGAAGACTGCCCCTCCCTGAGCCTGGTTCTGCTGGAGGTTTCTTCCTGTTAAAAGGGAGTTTTTCCTTCCCACTGTAGCCAAGTGCTTGCTCATAGGGGGTCGTTTTGACCGTTGGGGTTTTTCATAATTATTGTATGACCTTGCCTTACAATATAAAGCGCCTTGGGGCAACTGTTTGTTGTGATTTGGCGCTATATAAAAAAAAAGTTGATTGAGTTGATTGACCCTTAATTGGAGTAAGCGGTTGAAGATGAGTGTGTGTGTGTACTTTAGCTAGCTAATGCTAGTTAGTTAAACTGTATCTTAAGGCAAAAGTTAAAAAAGTAACCACTGTTACATCTGTAGACACTTAAAACAATCTCCATCTGAATCACTGAAGGTAAGAAAATAAAGTGTTTTAAACAAGCTAGTTAAGTAGTTATATCAACTTATTATTATCACTTACTGAGGTGTTGCTGGGCTGGTAGCATAGATTTACATTTACGCTACCTGTCCATACCTGCCCACAGTAGGGGTATTGGGATACCCGCCCACTGTACATAAAGTGATAATGTCATAGCGCGTGCAACCCAAGAAATGTCCACAGACGATAACATGAAAAGGCGAGAAGTGTGTGTTGGTCCCAATATGAATATTCTGGATGATTTTATCATGGATAGTACAACAATGAACAGCAGCCAAAGCAGCCAGCTTGATGAGGACGCCCTGCCGAATTTGGAGAGCAGCTCCGTACCAGCCAACACGACAAAAGTTAAAGTGAAACAACTTTTTATGTATGCGCTTGCTGGGTGTCATGCGTTTTGAAATGACATTAAATATTGTTAATGTGATTCCACATGTTGTGTATCTCATTAAGTGATAATAATGCAAATAACATGCAGTTGTCACGCGGTACGCCCACAATGACTGATATGCGCCCTCATCTAACTTGAGCGAATATCAGTCATTTTGGGCGACTGGGCATGGACGTTGGGCCTCTGAAAAATGCATACCGCCCTCCAAAAGCATGTTATTGTATTATTACAGTATTTTTTAGTGTGCACCTTGATCTTGACCAGGGGCGCTGAAAAGGGGAGAATAAGGAGAAGGATTCTGGGGCCCATGATTGACAGGGACCCAGAGAGGCCGCTAATACACTTATAATACTTACAAAATAATATGACACTCAGTTATAAACTTACAATCACACATATATTTTATTTACAATGTATTGGTAACACTAAGTTTTTTTGTTTGGGAAACAATTCTCAACGCCCACCCCCCCTCTGTATTTACGATAATAGTTCAGTCCACCTGCTGCCTCAGATTGCTGCAGACACTTTTCACAGACAAGTACAGGAGGACAGCTTAGAGAGCAAAAAAAAAAAAAGCTTAGACAGGAGGAAGAAGTGAAGGGTCTACAGTATATCACCCAGTTCTTTCATAGGCAAGGTGGGTCTGTGATGGAAAGTTCTATAATGTTAGCCTGTTGCCTGTTCCTAACTTTATCCATAAGCTAGCTCACATTTCTCCCCATTAGCTCATATTTCTGAAGAAAACTCTGGATTTATTAATTTCACTGTTGTTTTAATGCAGGCAAATGTTTAGCAAGTGCCCAGCTCAAAAAATCACTCATGTTCTGCATTGACGCCTTCATGGTATCAAATCTCATGCGTAATCATGTTCTCGCTGGGGAGGCCAAGATTTTGCTGTCAGTTTAAACAAGCATTTGCGCGTGGCGGACTGGACAAGCAACAAGCAACTTGTTTGCGACATTGCGTCGTTATGGAGATGAGTTCAACCAAAATATGTATTTAGGTGTTTAATAGTCTTAATGTGAGTTTTATAAAAAAAAATTTAAAAAGGTGTATTGCTGTTAGGGTTGCGTGTTGGGAACCGGTTCTTTTTGGGTATCCTTAAAAAATGATTCGATACATCGACATCAGTAGCCTTTTTGCTTAATGATTCCTTTATCGATCCTTCAGAGTGGCCGTTGTTTTTGAGGGTGTTTGTCAGGAAAATGATTATTTCTCTGCATTGATTACAGACACTGCAGTGGGTCTGTATAATCAACCGTTTCTGCAGCGCTGCTTTGTTTTGAACCTTGAACCAATGAAGCAGTGCTTCGATCTTTGATCTGCTGCTTCGTTGGTTCTTTGATTTATTTCACTTTATCTTAATTTTTCCCCGCTAAAACCCCAAAGAGCATATGTCTGTGAGTAATATTTACCTTTTTTTATGTTAAACCGACCTGTTATGGTCTTCTAAAACAGTTGATAGATACATTTTATAACTTAAAAACGGGACCGATGCTAACACATTAGCATGTCTACAGCATTTTCAATGTTAAAGTTAGCATTAAGCTGAGCCATTATGAGTGTGCAAGCCAGTGCGCAAAGGATTCTGGGGTACTCTAAAACTGTGAATAGACACGTCGAGAGCAGTAGCATGTCTGTCAGCCCCCCTGCTCACCCTGAACAAGCCCAGTAACCCCTGAGGTGAGCAGCTGTGTGCTGAATTAATCAATTATTATGGAGAAAAACATTATTCTGAAATAAGAAAGACCATAGTCTGTATTTATTTCAGAATGATTTTAATGGTTTAAAAAGCATCAGCTATCACTGAAATATAATGTTTGGTCAGTAGTTTGGGACTCTCACCCCCCTGCTTTGCAGTAGGAACAGAGCAGATTTATAGTACGTGAAGACTGGGTGATTGCTGTCAATCCAATTAGAGAAATGTTACATTTTCTGGAAATCAGGAGATTAAATAGCAACAACCAGCCTCTCATGTATTTTTGTCAGGGATCAGTCTTGCAGCAAATATTGGAATTTAAATGAATTTCATTGTACTTTCAGTGCTTCCCCTACCAAGTAACTGTCAAATCACATTTTTCTTTTCACAGACTCTTTCTCTCCGATTGTTCTGTCTGAGTTATTTTCATTAGTTACTTCATCCAAACCATCAACATGCTTATTAGACCCCATTCCTGCCAGGCTGCTCAAGGAAGTCCTACCATTATTTAATGCTTCAATCTTAAATATGATCAATCTATCTTTGTTAGTTGGTTATGTACCACAGGCCTTTAAGGTGGCAGTAATTAAACCATTACTTAAAAAGCCATCACTTGACCCAGCTATCTTAGCTAATTATAGGCCAATCTCCAACCTTCCTTTTCTCTCAAAGATTCTTGAGAGGGTAGTTGTAAAACAGCTAACTGATCACCTGCAGAGGAATGGTCTATTTGAAGAGTTTCAGTCAGGTTTTAGAATTCATCATAGTACAGAAACAGCATTAGTGAAGGTTACAAATGATCTTCTTATGGCTTCGGACAGTGGACTTATCTCTGTGCTTGTTCTGTTGGACCTCAGTGCTGCTTTTGATACTGTTGACCATAAAATTTTATTACAGAGATTAGAGCATGTCATAGGTATTAAAGGCATTGCGCTGCGGTGGTTTGAATCATATTTGTCTAATAGATTACAGTTTGTTCATGTAAATGGGGAATCTTCTTCACAGACTAAAGTTAATTATGGAGTTCCACAAGGTTCTGTGCTAGGACCAATTTTATTCACTTTATACATGCTTCCCTTGGGCAGTATTATTAGACGGTATTGCTTAAATTTTCATTGTTACGCAGATGATACCCAGCTTTATCTATCCATGAAGCCAGAGGATACGCACCAATTAGCTAAACTGCAGGATTGTCTTACAGACATAAAGACATGGATGACCTCTAATTTCCTGCTTTTAAACTCAGATAAAACTGAAGTTATTGTACTTGGCCCCACAAATCTTAGAAGCATGGTGTCTAACCAGATCGTTACTCTGGATGGCATTTCCCTGATCTCTAGTAATACTGTGAGAAATCTTGGAGTTATTTTTGATCAGGATATGTCATTCAAAGCGCATATTAAACAAATATGTAGGACTGCCTTTTTGCATTTACGCAATATCTCTAAAATCAGAAAGGTCTTGTCTCAGAGTGATGCTGAAAAACTAATTCATGCATTTATTTCCTCTAGGCTGGACTATTGTAATTCATTATTATCAGGTTGTCCTAAAAGTTCCCTAAAAAGCCTTCAGTTGGTTCAGAATGCTGCAGCTAGAGTACTGACGGGGACTAGCAGGAGAGAGCATATCTCACCCGTGTTGGCCTCCCTTCATTGGCTTCCTGTTAATGCTAGAATAGAATTTAAAATTCTTCTTCTTACTTATAAGGTTTTGAATAATCAGGTCCCATCTTATCTTAGGGACCTCGTAGTACCATATTACCCCATTAGAGCGCTTCGCTCTCAGACTGCGGGCTTACTTGTAGTTCCTAGGGTTTGTAAGAGTAGAATGGGAGGCAGAGCCTTCAGCTTTCAGGCTCCTCTCCTGTGGAACCAGCTCCCAATTCAGATCAGGGAGACAGACACCCTCTCTACTTTTAAGATTAGGCTTAAAACTTTCCTTTTCGCTAAGGCTTATAGTTAGGGCTGGATCGGGTGACCCTGGACCATCCCTTGGTTATGTTGCTTTAGACGTAGACTGTGTTTCATAATTATTGTATGGCCTTGCCTTGCAATGTGGAGCGCCTTGGGGCAACTGTTTGTTGTGATTTGGCGCTATACAAGAAAAAAGTTGATTGATTGATTGATATGGGAATGATAGTCAAAAATATCATTAAAATGTATAGTTTTAGGTAAAACAGTAAGGGTGGGGTGGGCGGGGGGGGGGGGGGGGGGCAGTAAGATTTCTTTTCATGGGGCCCTAAATCCCTGGTGGCACCCCTGCACTTGACCATAGACTTAAATGAACCACTGCAATGATAGAAGTGAGACAGGCAGACGTGATGTTCAGCTAAGGTTAAAAAAATGGTATGGTCCACTTTAAGGGTGTATGAAATGATTTTGAGCATGAATATGGGGAATATATTCTAATATTTACAGGTACAGTTGGGGATATATAAATGTTTTGAATTCCCCAAGCTGTTGGTTTTAGTCCTTTCAGTGTAATTTGATCCATCACAACAACTTCATTTAAAATATCAAAGACCAAATCACGTTGCAATTGAACTGAAGCACAACAGAATAATGTATTTTATACTTCTATGGGTTAAATCCTTTTCAAATTGGGTGTAGCATGCTTCTTTACTGATCCAAGTTGAGAATGACTTCTGGCAAATAGCTGTTGAGGCTCTTAGAATAATTTATACCTGACATTAAAATGTGTTTCATATCCAGATTGTATCTGGAGATGATTTTCTTCTGATTACATTGAGCAGGTAGCTCAGTGGATAAGGAGATCGTCTACCAGTATATAGACCTGTTTTTGAATCCCGCTCTTGCTCCCTATATGTGTCCTTGGACAAGACGCTTAATTTGCAATGTCCCAGTTCACCCAGCTGTAAATAGGAAATGGCCTTTACTGAGGAAGTAACTGGCATCCTTATGCGGTGAGGGTGGTAGATGCTCATCTGCTACACACTATGGAATCTGGGGATAAGCAGCCGCAGCAATACTAGGCCACAGTACTACATATCATTGTAAGATTCAGCCTTTATTAGGAAGCCTAGCACATCTGGTACACCAAGTGACAGTCCAATTTTGTTACTTTATTCTTATCCCCTACTCTTACAGTTTGGGCCATCTAAAGCACCCAACCTTTTAGGATCTCCTGAACGTTTCATCTTTCATGTTGTTCTTTTACCTTTCAGAGAGAAACCCGCCAAAGGTTGAGAATGCCTCCAGAGAAGGACAGGTCAAATCAATGTGCGTAGCTACAAAGAGACGGAGACACATTTAGCTACAAAGGAAGAAATGACACATGAATAGCAGAAGATGTAAGGCGGAGATAGACCGGAGGCCAGATCGAGATCGTTGAAGGGCACGTGCTACAAAGACATCAATCACAAGATGGCGCTATGAGCAAATAGGCCACAAACGTTTCCTTCCCTCAGATGGAAGCTTGTGCACAACACAGCAGCCAGGGATAATCCTCTGCTCTTCACATTAATTAGAGACCAATTACACAGCCATGTCCTACTAATTATGCAGCGCTGTCTTCATGCATCCTCCAGTATAATGTGTATTTTTGTCTGTGTGTCTGCACTATTCACTCAGATAAACAAACTTAGTGACTAGTGTGGTGAGCCACACTTTCAGAGAGGATACTTTGTATTTTCAAGGTAAAGAAAATGAAGAATTATGAACAGGACTTGCTTTTTCTTGCTCCACCTTTTGGTGGTGCTAGTGTAACATCTATTGGCTCTTGCATAGAAACCCAGTGAACTGTTGGATTCACTGCTTTCACATGATGTGTGATAAAAGATCAGTGTATGAGAGCGCACGCATGTGTTCGATTGTTATTTGTGAGCTTCACGATTGATATATGTAACTTTTTACTCCAGAATGTGCCAGACCACTTCATTGATTGAGTTATTTGGCCTCAAGCTGGGAACGTGATGAATTATGAAATTAAACTAGAGCATCAAGCCTGTTTTTTTAAAATAAATTTATTTGTACAGCTTTATTTCTTTGTAGTTTACATATTTCAACCTGTAAGTTTCCTGATGTGTTAATGCTGTTGAGTTCAATGTGGAGATGCTGAAATATGAGATATGATATGAAATTGGGTGAAAGACAAAAACAGCGGGAGAGGAACAAACATTAATATCAGAGGCTGAGAGAACAGACAGCAAAAAAGAAGAGGGGATTTGAGATGACTCCACATAGTTTCACGCTGCCCCTGAAATCTGTCTAGTGTTTTTTTGTGGTGTGACATTGTTGCAGACAAGGGACACTTTTCTTGCACTGCTGCACCCCTCAGTCCTTTGCCTGAAGTTTGACCACTGTGGTGTTGTGCTGTTTGCTGCATTGTCATCAGTGTTAATTTTGACAGTGTATTTTGGTTTAGTTTTTAATCGCAGCCGGTCTGCTCTGTGTCAGTCTGATCCTGAAGCTGTGCAGTGCGGGACCTGGTTAGTACGTGGATGGGAGACCTCTTTGGAAGACCAGTGGCTGTGTGTGTTTCTCCAGGTAAAACTGGAGTTGCGTCAGGAAGGGCATCCGGTGTAAAACTTGTGCCAAATACCAATGCCGATCTGGCTGTACCCGCTGTGGCGACCCCGAACAAAAACGGGGGCAGCTGAATGAACAACAACGACATTTTGGTTTAATTTTAGTCTTGACTAAAATCTCAACTAAATATATTTTAGTCAACTAATCTAGATTGAAACTAAAACAGTTCATTTATCAAAATATTTATATATTCTTATTACTTCTAATTATAAATATGATTTACACGTATTTCCAATATTAATTAATGGAAGAATCTTGTAATATGATTTTACACACCCCTTACCTTTTCTTTTATCTGCTGGTATGGGTTTTTAACTTTGAAAAACAAAAAGAGTCTGCATTGCAAATGAGTGCAACAAGACTGCTGGCGTTTCCGTAAGCAACCTGCCATCTACAGTGAGGAAAATAAGTATTTGAACACCCTGCAATTTTGCAAGTTCTCCCACTTAGAAATCATGGAGGGGTCTGAAATTTTCATCTTAGGTGCATGTTCACTGTGAGAGACATAATCTAAAAAAACAAAACAAAACCAAAAAAAAAAATCCGGAAATCACAATGTATGATTTTTTAATAATTTATTTGTATGTTACTGCTACAAATAAGCATTTGAACACCTGTGAAAATCAATGTTAATATTTGGTACAGTAGCCTTTGTTTGCAGTTACAGAGGTCAAACGTTTCCTGTAGTTTTTCACCAGGTTTTCACACACTGCAGCAGGGATTTTGGTCCATTCCTCCATACAGATCTTCTCCAAATCTTTCAAGTTTGGAGTTTCAGCATCCACCAAAGATTTTCTATTGAGTTCAGGTCTGGAGACTGGCCAGGCCAGTCCAGGACCTTGAAATGCTTCTTACGGAGCCCCTCCTTAGTTGCCCTGGCTGTGTGTTTGGGGTCATTGTCATGCTGGAAGACCCAGCCATGACCCATCTTCAATGCTCTTACTGAGGGAAGGAGGTTGTTTGCCAAAATCTCACAATACATGACTCCATCCATCCTCCCTTCAATACGGTGCAGTCGTCCTGTCCCCTTTGCAGATGAGCACCCCCAGATTATGATGTTTCCACCCCCATGCTTCACGGTTGGGATGGTTTTCTTGGGATTGTTCTAATCCTCTAAACATGGTACGTGGAGTTGATTCCAAAAAGCTCTATTCTGGTGTCATCTGACCACATGACCTTCTCCCATGCCTCCTCTGGATCATCCAGATGGTCACTGGTGAACTTCAAACGGGCCTGGACATGTGTTGGCTTGAGCAGGGGGACCTTGCTGCCCTGCAGGATTTTAAACCATGACAGCATCATGTGTTACTAATGTAATCTTTGTGACTGTGGTCCCAGCTCTCTTCAGGTCATTGTCCAGGTCCACCTGTGTAGTTCTGAGCTTTCTCAGAATCATCCTTACCCCACAAAGTGAGATGTTGCATGCAATCCCAGACTGAGGGAGACTGACAGTCATCTTGTGCTTCTTCCACTTTCTAATAAATAATCATAACAGTTGTTGTCTTCTACCAAGCTGCTTGCCTGTTGTCCTGTAGTCCATCCCAGCCTTGTGCAGGTCTACAGTTTTGTCCCTGGTGTCCTTAGACAGCTCTTTGGTCTTGGCTATGGTGGACAGGTTGGAGTGTGATTGATTGAGTGTGTGAACAGGTGTCTTTTATACACGTAACAAGTTCAAACAGGTGCAATTAATACAGGTAAAGAGTGCAGAATAAGAGGGCTTCCTAAAGAAAAATTAACAGGTCTGTGTGAGCCAGAATTCTTGCTGGTTGGTAGGTGTTCAAATACTTATTTGCAGCAGTAACATACAAATAAATTGTTAAAAAAAAAATCATACATTGTGATTTCCGGATTTGTTTTTTTTAGATTATGTCTCTCATAGTGGACATGCATCTAAGATGAAAATTTCAGACCCCTCCATGATTTCTAAGTGGGAGAACTTGCAAAACCACAGGGTGTTCAAATACTTATTTTCCTCACTGTATATATAAAAACAGATCCATTAAGAAGGCGAGGTTGATCTTGGATGATCCCAGTCATCCCTTGTACCCTGAGTTCAAAATGCTTCCGTCTGGTCGTAGATTTATGTTCATGAGCTGTAAGACCAATAGGTTATTCCCACTGTCGCTAGATTTTTAAACACTACCACATGAGTGGTTTTTAACCAAGTTTTCTTATTATTTTATATTGTGTTATTATGTTTACTGTTTGGTGAGTTTTCATGCCATATTTAAGATCATGTTGTGTTTATGTATGTATGGATGTGTTCTACTGCTGGCTGTACAACAAATCAACAAATTGCTCCTGAGGGCTAATAAAGACACCTTGATACCTTGATACCTACAGTGGATCATACCATTTTATAATGTTATTTGAAGGTCTTCATCCCCCTGTCTCATTTCCACTGTTGCAATAGGTCAGTCGTAAGGTCCAATGTTTGATCCCAAAACCAAAGGATACTCACTCACTCACGCAATGTCAACCGCTTCCTCCAATTAAGGGTCACAGGGGTACACCTTGAACTGGACGCCAGTCTGTCACAGAGCCACATATAGATAAACAAACACATTCATACTCGCATGCACACCTATGGACAATTTCAAGTTTCCAATCCACCTAACCTGCGTGTCTTTGGGTGCTACTAGAGTCTACTAGAGGCAGAGACACTCGGCTCACCTGCTGTCATTCAAAGCAACCACACCCACAATTATACAGAACTTTGTGGCTTAAAACATCTTAAAGTAAGAAGTTATAGAGACCAAACCCGTTTTTTGGACCAGGATAGAAACATGTTTATTTCTCCTCTAAAGTTGTCAACCTTGGAGTCCTGTGGAAAAGTGCTCTGATTTGGAGCCAGCTTCAAGCGGTCAGTCAAGGAACTGCAAAAAATGTGATTTCTGTATTAGGGCCAAAATACAGGTTTGAGTGTTGCCAGTTGTCTTGATAAAACAGTTGACACTTCATTTGCATTGTCTCAGTCTTATTGTGTCCTTCTGGTAAAGCTTCATCTGAGACCATCAAAGCTTCCCACTTGTATTGTACTCACAGATTATCTAGATTTGTTGTTCTTTCTTTGCTGTTTTTTTTTTTTTTTTTTTTTTTTAGAAACAGTTGAATGAGTTTGGTGACTAATAAGAAGTCCAGCTGAGAGCATTGGTTCCCAATTCCGATCCTCTGGATCCTTACATTTTTCACACCTCCCTGTGCAGCCAAAAGCTAATTATGTCAGTCAGGTGTTCCCAGCCACTTAAGAGCTACAGTAACAGATACCCAAATGAACTTTTTAGGTTTTGGCAGAGCAGGGAGACATGAAAGTATGTAGGTTAGTTATGTAGGTTAGGAGGTCCTTGAGGACAAGAATAGGGAACTGCTAGTGTCAACTTTTAGATATCTCCAACCTGGACAGCTAAGATCCTGCATCTCTATACACACAGTCTATGGACTCTGTCTCTCTGGGACATGAGGATGTACATCTCATTATTCCCTATTTGTTTATCTTTTCTGACTTTGTACATATTTGGTCAGCTTCTTTGGAACTTTCCTGTTATATGTTCTGTCAGTCTTATGTTGTGTCTTCCATTCTGTATTGATAGTATGACCTCAGCAGATGACCACCTCACTGAGTCTAGTCTGCTTGAGGATTCTTCCTGCAAAACTGAATTTGTATATTTTGGTGGGGTGGGTGTTGGGAGGGAGTGTTTCTTCCTATGGTTGCAAGTGTGTATGCTCAAGGGGTGGCTAAGATCTAGGGCAGTGGTGTCCAAACTATTCCAGAAAGGGCCGAGAGGGTGCAGGTTTTCTTTGCAGCCACTGACTGCAGCAGGTGATTTCACTGATTAACATCACTTTGGGCAGGTGGGATGAGTTCATCAGTGAAATCACCTGCTGGAGTCAGTGGCTGCAAGGAAAACCTGCACCCTCTCGGCCCTTTCTGGAATAGTTTGGACACCACTGGTCTATAGGGCAATATAAACAAACATAAATTGAATAAAATGTAATGCATTGGTGTAAGTGTAAAGTTAGGTACCGTGACGTCTGCTATATCAGAGACACTGCATGTGAGGAGAGTGCACTGAGTGTCCTTCAGTCATTTTGCTCGCGAGGATGGAGTCCGTGTCGTCTGCAGAATCTTCAATGAGCTCTTTGTGATTGAATGTCCCACCCAGACCAGCAGCTGATTACATTTATCCAGCAAAACTAAGCAAGAAGGAGCCACGCAGACTTCAAGTCGAAACATTTCTTCCACACTGTGCATTCATACAAGAGTGTCTGCAATTGCACTGGAAACCTTGAATCTCATGTAGAACGGTATGTGTTTCATTTAACCTTGTTGGTACTTTGTGTCATCACGGACGCCTCAGACCACACAATCACACTGTAGTCCCCGTCATTCTTTTCATCCCTGGCCAACTCCCTTTTCTTATCTTTGTGTGAGCAAGGAAATTAAATTACAAATATAATCACTTGGCACCAGTTCCTTTAACAGTGTGGCACTGCTTTGCATATAGAGTGTGCTTGCTGTGGAGACACGATATGTGAAGTTACTTATTGGCCTATTTACGATAATGGGCTCTGCTCCTCTAGTAAAGTTACACACACTCCCCGTCCCCCCACAATGACGTTGAGGTGAAGTGAGAGAAGGTTGGAGAAAGATCGACTAAAAGATAATCAAAAAATTCTTCATCACTTGGTGTCAGAGTCTCATACATTGTCAGTACCAGTGAAACATTTAGACTCACTTTCCCATTCATTTGAATGGGAAACCATTCAACCACTCCATAAAGCTTCTATAAGGCTTCCTGAAAACCAGGATAAACTCCTTTGTGCCTGGATTCTACAACTGCTCTAGTCCTAAACGACACTGAAATTCTAATTTGCAAAGCATATGATTCAAAAAATTAAAAATATATGAATAACTCACCTTATGTATTTAATTACCATTGTAGTGGTGTAAATATGTTTTACCTCTGCTCTAAAACCAGAGTAAATCTGTTTTAGGCCCCATGTTCATTTGAAGAGTTCAGATGCAAAACCCAGTAAGTACTTTATTTTCAAATGGAAAAAAATGCAGTTGAAAATGGAGATTTAAAGGAAACCATATGCAGAAATGCACAGACTTTCATCTATAAAAGTTTGTTCAAATTCCTTCATATTTTGCACATGTTGGCCTCAACTAAAAATGTATGGTTTTGGAGATACTGGGTTTTGCATCTGAACTCTTCATTTGCATTTTTCTTTTTTTCTGGGCACCAGCATCTTTTTGCGATGGCTCTAAATGACACCGGAGCACATGTGGACTACAAGGAGTCACCTCTAGAAAAAACACTGTACTCAGTGTCTTTCAGTGGGTCTGCTCCAAGTGCTTTTCAGTTGAAAATATCTCTAACTTATCAGATAGCTGTCATCACATCACTGCAGCTCTTTTTCAGGAAAGTGGGAGGACAGGATTATTATTGGTGATTTGTCACTCAGAATCTATTACAATAGAGGCACAAACTCATCTGTGATAGCAGGTTGGATAGATGCATGGTTCTGGCTGTGGGTGAGTACTTTTTATTATTGTACCTGTTTATTGTTGTCATAGAAACAAATCTCACAAGGAGCGCTTTCTCCCCCACTGAAAACACTGAAACAGCTGACAAGAAAATGATAGTGAGTGCTGTCTCAGCGCTTTTTTGCCAGGAAGAAAAAAAAAAAACAAACAAAACAGAATGCGACATGGACACTGGGCCTCAGGAAGGTTTGTGTATAGCGTTGAGTCTACTCACGCTCCAGCTGTGCACTAAGTTTGAACTTATACCACCGTCAAAAGTTTTAATACATATAAATACCTCACCTTACATTGAAAAAAATGATACTTTGGATCAACATAAAAAAATTGACGTAATTTGTTATAGCTAATTTTTTTAGTTTCTCACAATGTATACGAGGTCTGTTAGAAAACTATCTGACCTTTTTATTTTTTGCCAAAACTATATGGATTTGAATCGTGCGCTTGCATCAGCCAAGCTTAAACCTTTGTGCGTATGCGTGAGTTTTTTCACACCTGTCGGTTGCGTCATTCACCTGTGAGCATGCCTTGTGGGAGGAGTGGTCCAGCCTCCTCGGCGGATTTTCATTGTCAGGAAATTGGCTGACTGCCGCTTTACTGCATCAAAATTTTTTCAGAAACTGTGAGAGACAGCCAAGTGGAAATCATTCGGAAAATTCAGATGGCTTTCGGTGAAGATCTTATGGGGATCACACAGATTAAGGAGTGTTACAACCAGTTTAAAGACGGCGCACAATGGCGGAGGGCGCGCCGTGCTCCGAGCGGTGATCGACAGGCTGAAACGACCAGATCATTTACAAAGTGAAGGCTGTGTTGATCCGACACAGACGTCATCTGACTACCAGAGAAATGGCAGAAGATGTAGACATAGCACTTTTTCGGCACATTCCACTGTTACAGGAGTTTTTTGTCATGAAAAGACGTGCAGAGGAATTTGTGTGTCGGGACGGAGCCACAGGGCGCACAACAAAAAGCAACGCCGTGATGAAGCCTCACAGGATATGTTGTGGCATGTCCAGCTCATCCACAATTTCTCGGATAGTCACATGACTGAAAAGCCACCGAAAGCCGTCTGAATCTTCCGAATGGTGCAAGAGCTGGGCATGTTACAACATGTCCTGTGAGAACAACACAGAGGTGCTTTTGTCCCGCGCCATGAGCGGCTCCGTGGCGAATTCCTCCGCTCCTCTTTCCATTACAAAAACTCCTGTAACAGTGGAATGTGCTGTAAATGATCTGGTCGTTTCAGCCTGTCGATCACCGCTTAGAGCGCGGCGCGCCCTCAGCCATTGTGCTCCGTCTTTAAACCGGTTGTAACACTCCTTAATCTGTGTGATCCCCATAAGATCTTCACCGAAAGCCATCTGAATTTTCCGAATGGTTTCCACCTGGGTGTCTCTCACAGTTTCTGAAAAAATTTTGATGCAGTAAAGCGGCAGTCGATCAGCCAATTTCCTGACAATGAAAATCCGCCGAGGAGGCTGGACCACTCCTCCCACAAGGCGTGCTCACAGGCGAATGATGCAACCGACAGGCGTGAAAAAACTTACGCATGCGCACGAAGGTTTAAGCTTGGCTGATGCAAGCGCACATGATTCAAATCCATATAGTTTTTGCAAAAAAATAAAAAGGTCGGATAGTTTTCTAACAGACCTCGTATTTATGATTTTGTAAAGTGATTCCAGCAAATTTAAATTGGAAACCACAATTTCCCATTAGACCAATGTAAATAAGTACTTTGAATGAAGTGCACCGTGTTTCACTTTTTTCAGTGTATTTACTTAATCCCTCACTGTTGTACATGAGGATGAAAAAAGTCTTTGCTTGTTTACGGTATGAAACTAAATATGGTCGAAACTTTAGTAAGAAGTAATGGTTCATGTTACAGATGATGCACTGTTGGAAGTTACTGAGGGCAAGTTTAGATTAGTCTTTTCCACTTAAAAAAAAATTAAAGTGTATATTCAGTACTGAAATAAAATACAGTCATAAATATAGTGCTGAACAATTTACATTCTTGATAACATTTTATTTTGCTTGAAAAGTTATAAATCATTCACTCACTCACTGCTTTTTTCCTTGCATGTTTAACCATCTGCCTGAATTCTCTCTCTCTCTCTCTCTCTCTCTCTCTCTCTCTCTCTCTCTCTCTCTCTCTCTCTCCTGTCTTTTTTTCCATCTCCTCTGCAAGTTTTTCACAGAAAAGTGAAGGATGAAAACCTGTGTATATTAGAAAGATGTGCTTTCCCTCAGGAGCTGTGGAAAAAAGGCAGAAAGTTGGCAAAGGATGAATGAGAGAGCTTGAATTTATCATTGTTATTATGAGAAGGCCATCAGAGGCCTCCCTTGCTTCTGTCCCTTATTCCCTGTTCACTTAGGAGTTTATTTACTTATGCAGAGGCTGTTGCACTTGCTTGTACAGGCAGGACAGCGAATGCAAAAGTGTATCAATACCTTTGGATCTGCTAACTCCCAAAGCGCCTCCCGAGCAGGTGGCCGGTGTATTTATTTTTGAGCTTTATGTATTCAGAGTGACTCTCCCCACCGGTCGCAGGCACCACATGTCCCTTCCTGAGGCGTCTGTGTTCTGCTGCAACGAACAAATGCCATACGCCCTAATTCTAGTGTCGCTACTCAATCCTTTGTGCCGCCTAATTCAGAGAAGTGTGACAGATGTGATTGTTTGCACAGGCTGTATATACGCTGGATGGACCCCCCGTGATGTCACCCGTGCCTCCTCCAAAGAGTCACTTTGGGAGTCGGCTTCAGATGGCCGTGCAAGTTACTGCAAGTTTTGTCATTTCAGCACTGGTTTCGTTTTCCAGGACTGGAGGTTATTGCTTCGGTCTGTAGCAACAATGGCACAGGCAGCGGTTGTTGTGAGGGTGCACAGCGATAAAGCCAAGACATGCATCACTGCCATGGCTGGTTCCTAAATTTGCAATCAGCCGAACTTGGGTTTTATCATTTTGTTAATCCTCCCCAGTTCTTACTGTAATACTGTCCCTCACAAAGTACAAAATCAAACTATTTCGCGCTTTTAAATTTATTCAAAGTCACAGTGGAAAAACAGGCCTGTATTCTGAAGAACTTCTCTCTCACAGGAGATCATCTGTTCAGAATCCATTCAGGTGTTCCACCTGCTGTATGTGCCTGATGTTTGGGAAAACGAGCGAGATGAGAGTTGCGTGGAGCCACACATGTGGCTCTCTCTGTCTCCTCCTCCTTTCTGCTCTACTCCATGGGACAGAGCTCAATCAAGCATGCAATCACAAAGTTCTTCGGCTGTTGATTTTGAGGAGCAAACTGGAGCTATCTCAATTGTTCAGCAGCTGATGGATGAATATGGGTGTGTGTGTGTGTGGAGACAATTCGCCTCATTCACAACGTGGCAGAACTTAATGATGCGCTGTTACGTGTGATAGTGCGCAACAACGCTGAACATTATTCTTGACGGTGCATAATGGTTCCTGATAATTCTCCAGCAACATGTGCCATTAATCGTAACATGTGGTAACAGGTTGCAGCAGTTCCTGAGGACACCTGACGCCTGTGCACCAAATCATCACATTCGTGATCAGCGGCCAAGAATGTATACTTCGTGGCATTTGTGACTTGCCGTCGTTATGTGTAAACGCACAATAAGTAAAATAATTACTTAATCCCAAAACAAATAGCAAAGAAAACAAAATAACAAAACAATACATAAACACATAAATATATCTAATGACTTCTTTCACCATGTGGCTGTTAGATGACAACAACCTACTGATTCGCAGCATGCTACTCAAGCCCTCCCCTCCTTTTCCTGTAATTACTGTCCTCCATAAGTCAGGTTTAAGTACAGCCACTCTAAATCAGTGCAGAATCGCCACATGTTACAGCGCTCATTGTTCTTTCGTCTGAGCTCTGCCAGAGCTGATGCCGAAAAGGGCACAGCTGTCCTGGCACTTCTTATAATGGACTTTATATTTAAAAGACAGCGAAATAATAAGCAGGTCTACAAGTAAGAAAAGAGCTCTTTGTGTTTGGTGGGACGTTGAGTCCGGAGGGCAGCCGGGGGTTAGGGTTGACAGACAGCACTGCTGCTCTTTTCACACTCTTTGACACATAATGGGAGCAATTTTTCTCTCCACATCTCTCCCGTGTGGCCCTGATTTGCTCACTGATGAAGGCTGAGAAGGGAGTGAATGTGCGGAGACAAATGATCTGAAATTCATTGCCAAGAATTCAATAGTCTTTTGTTTGAGAAATGTATAGGTTTATCATGTTTATTAAGGTGTTTGAATTCTTAAAACCAAAGCAGCGTGGCCCAATGCCCTAGAAGTAGTATTCATAACATTTTCTAATAATTTTTTCTTTACAAAATGGTAACATATAATTGTGGAAAGTGTACCTTCTCAGGAACAAAATGAACACTATTCCAGCAATTTATGATGATACAATCCCAGAATACATCCCGCGAAAGCACAGAAAGGCCGTGGACTAAAGCTTGGCTTCTGCGTTTACCCATGGCATCACTTCTGGGTCAGCTTAAAATATTTTGAGGTATTTCTGAAATGAGGCAAAGTGAGGATTTGATTGATGAGTTCGTGTGGCCTAAGATTTTGTTTAGCCATGGCAACAGGCATAGATTTCTGTGCACAATACATACGCTAAATAAGAAATGCTACAGAAGGACAAATAGCGTCTTCTTCTTCTTTTTTTTTTGCAGTGTGTACAAATAGTGTGAATGTGCACTTGTTTTGATTTTTTTTGGGGGGTGGGAGAAAGAAAGTTGTTGCAAAAATCAGTTCTGAGGCAAAATGGACATGATTTTACACCAACTCAGGGGCCGAAATATAAAAGGTCAGTTCTGGGAGCATGCACTAGTCCTACATGGTGCAACATGTACCAGACCACAGAACTGCTTTGGGTCCTGGATGGCAACCACCCAGGCAGCCATCCAGTCCGTCCCCACCTATCAAAAGTAACCATCTCTCTGCTGAAGCCAGGTGAACCATAAGCATCTCCTTGGTCTTGTCCAACTGCTGGCGTCCTTTGTGTTGCGGATCCCACTACTTGCTGGCTCATGTCCAGAGAAACAAGGAACATGATTAAAATGCTGTAGTTGACGATCCCTCACAATGCAAGTGATGCTTTTCATCTGAGTCTCCATAAGTAATCGTATGTTTGAAACAAAGTCATTTCAACGGTACCCAGCAATCATCTAAACAGACCAAATACCAAAGACATACAGTCATTGCCTTAGCTCACTGGTTCATGTCCAAGTGTCACTGGCATACAGTAAGACACAAAGTATCAAGACGAGGAAGACTTGGACTTTCATTCTCCCACAAAGATTTCGACATCTCTCGATCTCAAAGGCCGAGGAACCAGAGTCACGAATTTCACTGTCGAGATAACTGAATATGTCTAAGTTCAACACTTACTGCATACAGATACACTTCTGATGGCTGAGTGCAGGAAGGCATTGAAAGCCTGCATCGTGGTTTTGATCCAGGGCAATTACAAACACAGACACTTTGATTCCGCTGTCAGCTACAGTCAGGGTATCCGTTGATTCCACAAGAATACCAAAGACCCAAACTTTTTTCAGTTTGTTCAATAATTCCAAATCTTTATGGAGTTAGATTTTAATATATTTACCCACTTCACAAACTCTAACCTAAGCAGGTTGGCGTTGGAGTCCATAAATAGCTATTTTGGAAAATGTATAACTTGAAATAAAAAACTGTGTTTGCCTAAATATTTTAATGATTTGAATCATGAATTTGCCTAAACCTGATGGTAACTCATTTCCCTGAAACTTCACAAGGTTTTTCAAATGGTGCACTGTAAACAATTCCTTTATCAAATGCTAATATACAAATAATAATGAGTTCAATGGTATGAATATTTTATGAGGTATGAATATTTCATGGATTTGCCTCATTGAATGGCACATTCCAGCTTTCACTAAATTATATATTTGTTGTATTGAAAGAATGTACAGACATTCATTATTCATTTTATATAACGGCTAAAATATATCCTTGTCATTTGATATTTTATTAGTTTATAAACAACAGAAAGGGACTTACATTTTGGTGTGTGTCACTGGTGCTTTCACATCAATAGTTCAACACAAACTTTAAATAGGAGTCCAAAATAGTTCCCATTCAAATTGGAAAAAAAACAGTTAGATAGTTCAAAAATAATTCTGCTGATGTAGTCTGTGATGCCGTGCACTGACTTTGTATTTTCAAAAAAAAAAAAAAAAGACTTCAGTCCAGCAAAAAAATCATGTCAGAAATTTTTCCAGCTCTTCATCCTAACTTCATCATCTTCATCTTAACAGCTCTTCATTCCTCCAGACGGCTTACAGCATTGTGGATTTGTTTGTATTTATTTTGTGTTAGAAGAATTAGCACCATCAAATAGCTCCTTCAATTTGTCATCCGTCAGCAAAACAAACTCTGTCATGTTTATCTAAACGCCGCCCCCACTAATGTGTGTGTGTGTGTGTGTGTGTGTGGGTGTGTGTGTGTGTGTGTGGGCGGGGTTCGCAGCGTGCAATGGCACATAATGTATGGAACCAAATTTGCACGCTAAATGGAACCAAATTACACGGTAAATGCAACGCAACACAAATGGAATGAATAATCCATGTCACATGACATACACTGAAAAAATTTGGAGTGATATTTACTTGAAATTGGCAAAGCTTCTGGGGAAAACCTGGTCTTGTTAGGAGAGACGGCATCCATCCCACTTTGGATGGAGCAGCTCTCATTTTTAGAAATCTGGCCAATTTTCTTAAATCCTCCAAACCGTGACTATCCAGGGTTGGGACCAGGAAGCAGAGTTGTAGTCTTACACACCTCTCTGCAGCTTCTCTCCCCCTGCCATCCCCTCATTACCCCATCCCCGTAGAGACGGTGCCTGCTCCCAGACCACCAATAACCAGCAAAAATCTATTTAAGCATAAAAATTCAAAAAGAAAAAATAATATAGCACCTTCAACTGCACCACAGACTAAAACAATTAAATGTGGTCTATTAAACATTAGGTCTCTCTCTTCTAAGTCCCTGTTAGTAAATGATATAATAATTGATATTGATAATTGTTAATATAATAATTGATAATTGATAACATATTGATTTATTCTGCCTTACAGAAACCTGGTTACAGCAGGATGAATATGTTAGTTTAAATGAGTCAACACCCCCGAGTCACACTAACTGCCAGAACGCTCATAGCACGGGCCGAGGCGGAGGATTAGCAGCAATCTTCCACTCCAGCTTATTAATTAATCAAAAACCCAGACAGAGCTTTAATTCATTTGAAAGCTTGACTCTTAGTCTTGTCCATCCAAATTGGAAGTCCCAAAAACCAGTTTTATTTGTTATTATCTATCGTCCACCTGGTCGTTACTGTGAGTTTCTCTGTGAATTTTCAGACCTTTTGTCTGACTTAGTGCTTAGCTCAGATAAGATAATTATAGTGGGCGATTTTAACATCCACACAGATGCTGAGAATGACAGCCTCAACACTGCATTTAATCTATTATTAGACTCAATTGGCTTTGCTCAAAAAGTAAATGAGTCCACCCACCACTTTAATCATATCTTAGAGCTTGTTCTGACTTATGGTATGGAAATTGAAGACTTAACAGTATTCCCTGAAAACTCCCTTCTGTCTGATCATTTCTTAATAACATTTACATTTACTCTGATGGACTACCCAGCAATGGGGAGTAAGTTTTATTACACTAGAAGTCTTTCAGAAAGCGCTGTAACTAGGTTTAAGGATATGATTCCTTCTTTATGGTCTCTAATGCCATATACCAACACAGTGCAGAGTAGCTACCTAAACTCAGTAAGTGAAATAGAGTATCTCGTCAATAGTTTTACATCCTCATTGAAGAACTTTGGATGCTGTAGCTCCTCTGAAAAAGAGAGCTTTAAATCAGAAGTGCCTGACTCCGTGGTATAACTCACAAACTCGCAGCTTAAAGCAGATAACCTGTAAGTTGGAGAGGAAATGGCGTCTCACTAATTTAGAAGATCTTCACTTAGCCTGGAAAAAGAGTCTGTTGCTCTATAAAAAAGCCCTCCGTAAAGCTAGGACATCTTACTACTCATCACTAATTGAAGAAAATAAGAACAACCCCAGGTTTCTTTTCAGCACTGTAGCCAGGCTGACAAAGAGTCAGAGCTCTATTGAGCCGAGTATTCCTTTAACTTTAACTAGTAATGACTTCATGACTTTCTTTGCTAATAAAATTTCTCTTTCTCTCCAATTGTTCTGTCTGAGTTATTTTCATTAGTTACTTCATCCAAACCATCAACATGTCTATTAGACCCCATTCCTACCAGGCTGCTCAAGGAAGCCCTACCATTAATTAATGCTTCGATCTTAAATATGATCAATCTATCTTTATTAGTTGGCTATGTACCACAGGCTTTTAAGGTGGCAGTAATTAAACCATTACTTAAAAAGCCATCACTTGACCCAGCTATCTTAGCTAATTATAGGCCAATCTCCAACCTTCCTTTTCTGTCAAAAATTCTTGAAAGGGTAGTTGTAAAACAGCTAACTGATCATCTGCAGAGGAATGGTCTATTTGAAGAGTTTCAGTCAGGTTTTAGAATTCATCATAGTACAGAAACAGCATTAGTGAAGGTTACAAATGATCTTCTTATGGCCTCAGACAGTGGACTCATCTCTGTGCTTGTTCTGTTAGACCTCAGTGCTACTTTTGATACTGTTGACCATAAAATTTTATTACAGAGATTAGAGCATGCCATAGGTATTAAAGGCACTGCGCTGCGGTGGTTTGAATCATATTTATCTAATAGATTACAATTTGTTCATGTAAATGGGGAATCTTCTTCACAGACTAAGGTTAATTATGGAGTTCCACAAGGTTCTGTGCTAGGACCAATTTTATTCACTTTATACATGTTTCCCTTAGGCAGTATTATTAGACGGCATTGCTTAAATTTTCATTGTTACGCAGATGATACCCAGCTTTATCTATCCATGAAGCCAGAGGACACACACCAATTAGCTAAACTGCAGGATTGTCTTACAGACATAAAGACATGGATGACCTCTAATTTCCTGCTTTTAAACTCAGATAAAACTGAAGTTATTGTACTTGGCCCCACAAATCTTAGAAACATGGTGTCTAACCAGATCCTTACTCTGGATGGCATTACCCTGACCTCTAGTAATACTGTGAGAAATCTTGGAGTCATTTTTGATCAGGATATGTCATTCAATGCGCATATTAAACAAATATGTAGGACTGCTTTTTTGCATTTGCGCAATATCTCTAAAATTAGAAAGGTTGGGTTCCTGTTAATTCTAGAATAGAATTTAAAATTCTTCTTCTTACTTATAAGGTTTTGAATAATCAGGTCCCATCTTATCTTAGGGACCTCATAGTACCGTATCACCTCAATAGAGCGCTTCGCTCTCAGACTGCAGGCTTACTTGTAGTTCCTAGGGTTTGTAAGAGTAGAATGGGAGGCAGAGCCTTCAGCTTTCAGGCTCCTCTCCTGTGGAACCAGCTCCCAATTCAGATCAGGGAGACAGACACCCTCTCTACTTTTAAGATTAGGCTTAAAACTTTCCTTTTTGCTAAAGCTTATAGTTAGGGCTGGATCAGATGACCCTGAACCATCCCTTAGTTATGCTGCTATAGACTTAGACTGCGGGGGGGTTCCCATGATGCACTGAGTGTTTCTTTCTCTTTTTGCTCTGTATGCACCACTCTGCATTTAATCATTAGTGATTGATCTCTGCTCCCCTCCACAGCATGTCTTTTTCCTGGTTCTCTCCCTCAGCCCCAACCAGTCCCAGCAGAAGACTGCCCCTCCCTGAGCCTGGTTCTGCTGGAGGTTTCTTCCTGTTAAAAGGGAGTTTTTCCTTCCCACTGTCACCAAGTGCTTGCTCACAGGGGGTCGTTTTGAGCCAAAGGGACTTAAAACTCAGTGCAGGGGTGGTGGACAAGCGGTTAGTGCACATGGTTTCAGTGCAGATGGTTCCCGGTTCAAACCCCACCCCCTACCACATTTCTCCATGTAATGTGGAGGTGCATCAGGAAAATGCATCCGGTGTAGAATTTGTGCCAAATCAACATGAAGATCCAAATTGGATCTGCTGTGGCAAACCTTATGTAAAAACAAGGGGAACAGCTGAAACGTTTTACTTTTCCTGAATAAAACAGAGTAAAATTCAATGAAAATATTCAGTTGATAATTGCTAGTAAATGTTACTTGAGTTATTCTTTTAGAAAAACTATGTGCAAGTAAAATTTACTTAAGAATTCTCCTTGTAAAATTTCCTTCCTTTTTTCAAGTAATTATTAATATTTTTCAGTGTACAAGGCACCAATAAAATGACAAAGATCCACTCAGCTGTTATATAATGAGTAATAAGGCTTCACTTTGGGTGTATGTTTTATGCGGAAAGGGTTCATAACGGGTTAACAGCTTGCAAAGAAAGCCTCCCTGTAGGGATGCAGAGCATCCAGCATCTTGAGTTATTTTCAAGCCACCATCCCTCAGCTGATGCACCGTCTGTGCAAACCAGCATCACAAAGTTTGTTGAAAAAAGAGAACTAACACACAGTTAAACACCCAACAAATCCAGTGAATTGATGTTTATGTGACTGCAGGTCCCACGGCAACAAAGAGGTGCTCCTCAATCAGGAGAATCTACATTTAATTAACACAGAATTAAAGAGCATTGTTATTTTGATTAAAGACACAGGTCTTGATTTTCCACTCTGCTCTGTAGTGCTCCAGAGTCCGACTTGGTGTTTAATTTCATTTGGTTTTGCTGCAAGCGGATCAACATCCATCTGGATTGTTGGCTCTCACTGTATGTTGTAACACAGTCACACAATGTTTTCTCTGCATTCCTGCCATGTTGTTGACCTCCACGGGGCCTCACTTGTGATGGTAATAGGATCCTTTTTTTTTTTTTTTTTTGAAGGACTTCTTAAATTGGACAGTTGCAAATTCTGTAGCTGAACTTGATCTCCATATTGTCTTGTTTGCCACAGATGAGATGAATGGAACCGGACCAAAGAGAAAACAGCTCAGCAGAGCCTCAGGCAAAGTTATAATTCTAGGGTGGAATGCATGAATGTGGTCCCAAGACTGAAATTAATATTTCGATAGCTGGATGTGAAGGATTTCATAGTGTCAGGCTGACAGCAGCTTGTTGAGGATGTTATTTGTGGAATCTTTATACATTAGCTCCATTAGTCCACAGCTCCATTAGTCAGGATGAGCACACAACAAATCTGATCGGGTCACAGGGTCAAGCAAGGTCTTAAAATGGCATCCTGTCCATTTGTAGTTTGAGTGTTTTTTTTTTTTTTGTGCCTTTGGCTCGGTGCACCACTGCAGCACAGTAAAAATAAACAAATAAATAAATATTTTCTTGTAGTATAGACTTTTACCTTTAATTCAAGGTGTTTAAGAAAATACCACAGTAACCATTTAGGAATTTTGACCTAGTGCCTCCATTTTCAGAGAACATAAGTAATTGGACAAACTATAAATTTGAGAATTACATTTAATAGAAATCATCACTTTTGCAGCCAATTTTCTTTAAACAAGTCAGAATATGTTTACATGAACATTTTCAAGCCAGTTAATATGCTTTGGAATTCATTGATGTCAATCATGAAGAATTACAGACAGTATGGTAATGTGTGATAAATCTGCTTGAAGAAGCTCTCAAAAACTGAATGTCCAGACAAGAAGCAGACACGTGAGGGAAGCCACCAAGACACTCATGGCATCTCTTAAAGAGTTGTCAGCTTTTCTGGCTATGATTTTTGTCTGCTGCATCACCGGTTATAGAGCTTCATGGTGGATCAAAAGAAAACAAGCACAGTGAAGCAAAACAAAAACATCACTTCTAAACTTTTTTGTGTCTTCTGGCAAAATTTAGCTGAATTTTCACGCTTTCTCTTTTAAACAACAACAACAAAACAACAACAACAAAACAACAACAACAAAAACAAAAAAATAAAACAAAACAACTCTTGCACACTGCTTCACTTGCAACACAACACAAGGGTGAATTTAATCACGCAAACAAGCAAGCAACGTATCAGCCAAAGGCCATCATCAGGCAAACTGTTTTCTGTTCCAATCCACCAGGTGATGAAACAGACAAAAGTGTCAGGTTTGGATTTTATGAATTGTGTTTGTAGTTTTTGTTATCTAGTGTGGACTGTTTTTCTATGTGGTGATTTTTCTTGCTTGTCTTTTTTCCTGCTTGTGGTTCTCTGTCTCTATTTCTCTTGTCTGTCTCTTGGTGTTTGGTGGTGGGCGTTTCACTCTGTCTGGCCACACCTTCTTTCTGGTTCTTTCTCACACACCTGTTTCTCATCTGTAGCTCATCACCTGGGTGTATTTAAGCCTCACCTGGTTCACCTTTTCCCTGCCAGATCGATGCACCTTGTGCCTTCACTTCCAGTCATGTTTCTAGTGTGTTCTCGTCCTGCTTGTCTCGTGTTTTTTTGACCATCTGCCCGTTTATTTGACCACGCCTCATTAACTTGGTGTTGTCGCTTATTTTGAACTGCTTTTTTGTGTACCGGACCCATCTTACGACCACAGTAAACTATTTTAACCCTAAGAGCTTTTTGTCTATGTTCTGCAATTGTGTCCTGCCATTTCTTACTGCAAGACCTGATACTATGGAGAGTTTTTGTTGTGTTATCATTTACAGGATGAACCTAAAAATGCAGGCAGTAACCACACAGGATATAAGGGGAAAACAAAGGTGATTTATTTACCAGAGTACTGAAGTTCAGTCCAACAAACAGAGAGAGTCCAATATGTAGTATAACAGGAGTTAGTGTAGCAACCAAAAATGCAGGCAGTGGAAGGCAGCAAACAACCAGGAATAGATCAAAGATAATCAGTGCAATGATGTCAGAAATCGCAAAACAACCAGGAGGTGTGAAAGAATAATCTTACAAACTCAAAGGAGAACAGTACTAAATAATGACACAAATAAACAGACGAGCGACAGGTGGTGTGATTGGAAATGTGCAGCAGCTATGGGGGAGACCGGGTGACAAAGACACGCTTGCAAACGCACACAGAAACTGACAAACACAAAGCATCACAAACCTGAAGGAACTCTGGGGTGAACAGAAAAGGGGAACCACAAAGTAAAAAAAATCCACAAACCAAAGAACAAAAGACTAACAGAGGGTCACCACTTTGCGTCTGATCTGCTTGAGGTTTCTTCCACAGAGGGAGTTTTTCCTTACCACTGTCACCTGTGTGCTTGCTCTAAGGTCAGACCTTACTTGTGTTTAGCACCTTGAGGCAACTTTGTTGTGATGTGGTGCTATATAAATGAAAATAAATTGAAATTGAAATTAACAATTAAGGTGGTACTCAAAAAAGGCCAAAGTGTGCAAACACAGAAAAATAACATGACTAACAGATAAATCATAGACAGGGGACAGACCACAAAGGCAACTAACAAGGACAAAAAACACAGACAGGGGACAGATCACAACAGCTTTTCCCAATCACACCCAGCTAAGCCTATAATTCTTTCAAAGCTGTCACGGGTGGACTTGTTGGCTTTCCTCACACATCTCATTCTTGCACTGCCATTCAGTTTTCGAGCACTAGGTGCTCCTGTCAGATTTAGCATACGGCACCATACTGCTTATACTTGATGCTGGCTCCAAAACAGAGCACTTTCCTATACGGCTTCGTGTTAAAATGTCCAACTTGAAAGCAGAAATAAACAAGTTTACAGCTTGGTACAAAAAAACAGTTTTGGTCTTCATAGATAGTTTCCGCCTCCTTGGGTGAATTCTTTTCTAACTTCTTATCTTAAGATGTTTTAAGCAATAAAGTTCTATATAATTATGAGTGTGGTTGCTCTGGGTGACAGCTGTTCAGCAGCTCCTTTCCCTCTTGTAGCCGCGACCGTAACTCAGTCCACTGGCAGTGGTCATTTGCTGCTGTATTATTGCTGTGTTTGTTTTTTGTGAGTATTTTATTACAAACACCTGGAACAATATGGCCTGTTGTGCGATGAAACTTCCTAACATATGTCTTCTAAGTTGTCTCTGTATTCATGCTGAGTGAAACTCTGGTCTTACTTAATATTCTATGCTAACAGTGTTAGCACTTTTAGCAGCTGTTGGTAGGTCCACTTAATGCACGATTACTGAGGAAATAAGTGGCTCATAACTTTTAATGTCCACACCAAAGAAAACCATTTGGAGAACCGGTGCTCAGTGCTCAAAAATATGATTTAATAAACACCTGACCCGAGGTTTCATCGCACAGGGAGCCGCCCACACTCCACCCCTTTATGCATTAATGTGTTCACCGTGAATCAGTGTGGGAGGGCTCTCAACATGGCGACGCCCAGATAAGAGGGTCATTTTGGCTGTTCCAGGTCTCTATAAAAAAACAGTGGGTGATGCCACACAGGGTTTGACCAGTATACGAGTCTATATATATATATACACTCTATGGTCCAAGAATACAGAGAGACAGCATGTCTACATGCCACCTCTTTATCCACTGAGTGATCTGCTGTGCAACTTTTGTTACACCCCTTGAATTAACAGTCTACACTACAAAGCACATCTTGGTTATTTCATTTCAACTCTGTTGTGGTCATATGCAAAGACAAATTACCCCCCCAAAATATGTTAATGTCCAAGTACTTATGGACCTGACTCTATAATCACCTGACAGTGTGGCACAGATGGAGAATTAACCATCTTGTTGCAGTATTCACAAAAATGATCGTTAACTAAAGCCAGTGTGAGAATGACAGAAGAAGGAGATGGATGAGGGAGTTATGAATCGTGGGGTAGCAGTTTTGTTCTGGTTGCTATGACGAATAGCTCTGCATATGCATCGAGCTCTTTTGAGTATTAATCGACCAATTCTAGCGATGAGGGACGGAGAAGGTGGACAGCAGGAACCGTGTGCTGCCATCACACCGGATAAAACTAATGTTGTAGTTAATTAAAAATGTGGCATCCACGATTGTCAAAAGATCGAACTGAACCCCAAATGAAAAATGAGCATGATATTACCTTCTTTAGCCTGAATACAATCATGAAGATGCATACATTTTCAGTGACATTTCAAAATATCACGCTGCAATTTTGGCTGCTCTATTCAAATGTAGACGACGCTGACATTTCATTTCTCCTTATTGATCAAGATACAGACACGCCTTGGAGAATTTGCTCAGTGTTCACCTCTGTAGTTTTCCTTAAGCTGCTCTATGTGACTGGAGCTGTCAGACGTTCTTTTTTCTTTTTTTTTGGACCTTTGGCTTACGTAGTTCTGCCTGCAAGGCTTGATCTCTTCTCCCCTTTCCTTGTCACAGCAACAATCAGCCTTGTTCTTCACTGCGAGCTAAGCCTGTTATCCTGTGCAACTACCTTCCTCAAGATTGTAACTATAACCCCGTCTCTTTCTTGCACCTCCAACACCTTCTGTTGCTCTCCCTCCATTCTCTCTGTCTTGCACAAGAGCACAGGAACACAAGTAATGATTTTGAAGCTTTTTTAAAGGATTTGTAGGACTTCTTTTCTGTTAAGCCGGCCATGCGGCACATGATGATATGATATGATAGTGTGTCTCAGTGTAATGGAGAAGCGTATTGCAGAATAAGGGAAGGAGTAGAGCTGCACAGGTTTTTTTCCTTCTGTGGCTGATACACAACTTGAGCGACAGACAAATAAATATGTAGAAGGCCACATTTTATTCAGCACTCTAAATGCTATTGTGTATGCAAAAGACATTCATTTCCTATCTTTGATTAGTTTGCTCACACAATAAGCATCCGTGCTCTGCTAAATTGTCATGCACACACAGAGAAGAACTGACACCCTGAATGACAGACATTATTGTTGGGTGATAATGTGGATAATAACAAACATGAGAAAGGGAAAAGTTCTTGTGAGCCAGCACCTTATTATTATTTTTTTTTTCCATTGGCCACATGCACTGCCAACATTTTGTAAGTATTTAGTTAATGTGCACAAATGAATCGAATGGTGGGAATGAATTATATGTCACACTCTAATTCTTTAAAGATGCACAAGTTCTTTTTAGGTGACTGTTATCCCAGCAGTCAGTGGCAGAGTGGCGTGGTACACACCATACAGGCCACCAGTCCTTTTTCACCAATTCATCATACGGTGTATACGGAAAGTATTCACAGCACTTCACGTTTTCCACATTGTGTTGTTACAGTCTCATTCCAAAATGAAGTAAATTAATTTTTTACCCTCAAAATTCTACTCACAACACCCCATAATGACGACATTAAAAATGTTTTTTTAATTTTTGCAAATGTATTAAAAATAAAAAACGTACATAAATATTCACACCCTTTGCTCAATACTTTGTTGATGTACCTTTGACAGCAATTACAGCCTCAAGTCTTCTTGAATATGATGCCACAAACTTCGTGCACCAATCTTTGGGTAGTTTTGTCCATTCCTCTTTGCAGCACCTCTCAAATTCTCTCAGGTTGGATGGGGAATGTCGGTGCACAGCCATTTTCAGATCTCTCAATCAGATTCAGTTCTGGGCTCTGGCTGGGTCACTCAAGGACAATCACAGAGTTGTCCTGAAGCTAGTCCTGTGATACCTTGGCTGTGTGCTTAGGGTCATTGTCCTGCTGAAAGATGAACCGTTGCCCCAGTCTGAGATCAAGAGCGCTCTGGAGCAGGTTTTCATCCAGGATGTCTCTCTACATTGCTGCAGTCATCTTTCCCTGTAGGGATGGTGCCTGATTTCCTCCAAACATGACACCTGGCATTCACAAAAAGAGTTCAATCTTTGTCTCATCAGACCGGAGAACTTTGTTTCTCATGGTCTGATGAAACTCCAGGTGGGCTGCCATGTGTCTTTTACTAAGGAGTGGCTTCTGTCTGGCCACTCTACCATACAGGCCTGATTGGTGGATTGCTGCAGAGATGGTTGTCCTTCTAGAAGGTTCTCCTCTCTCCACAGAGGAATGCTTGAGCTCTGACAGAGTGACCATCAGGTTCTTGGTCACCTCTCTGACTAAGGCCCTTCTCCCCGATTGCTTAGTTGAGATGGGCGGCCAGCTCTAGGAAGAGTCCTGGTGGATCCGAACTTCTTCCATTAAGGGATGATGGGGGCCACTGTGCTCATTGGAACCTTCAAAGCAGCAGAAATGTTTGTGTACCCTTCCCCAGATTTGTGCCCGGAGAAAAATCCTATCTCGGAGGTTTACAGACAATTCCTTTGACTTCATGCTTGGTTTGTGCTCTGACATGCACTGTCAACTGTTGGACCTTATATGGAGACAGGTGTGTGTCTTTCCAAATCATATCTAATCAACTGAATTTACCCCAGGTGGACTCCAATTAAGTTTTAGAAACATCTCAATGTTGATCAGCGGAAACAGGATGGATCTGAGCTCAGTTTTGAGCTTTATGGCAAAGGCTGATGAAATTTCTTATTTTCAATAAATTTGCAAAAATCTCAAAACTTTTTTCATATTGTCATTATGGGGTATTGTGTGTCAAAGTATGAGGGAAAAAAATGAATTTCATTCAATTTGAAATAAGGCTGTAACATAAAAATGTGGAATACGTGAAGAACTGTGAATACTTCTCGGATGCACTGTAACAACAAGAGAATATTTAATTACAGTGAATTAAATATCATCATATCATATAATCCATTAAAGGGTGGATAACAATATGTCTGTATTTTGTCAGTAAAGCGGGCACATACGTGTCCGTAGGATGGGTTTTTGCTCGTATATATCATGCAGCACAATACATGTTCTGATCTGATATGGTGAATGCAGCGCTGATCGTGTCGTGTAAATTTTTGAACATGCTCGCACTGGTGCATTGTGGTCTCATCTCTCAAAGACACATGTTCTTAAAGAGGTTGCTCTGCACGCATTGCAGTATGGTTTGTATGATCCCGTTGTAACCGGCAGACCCATCACATCATCTACCTCCTTGCTGGTTTTCTCCTCCCCCAAGCAGCGTGCCGTATTCCCGTTCATCGTCCCACTGCTCTGCAGCTGCTGCACACAGAAACACACACACACACATGTTGTTGTTTGGATGAAGCCTAAATAAAAAAAAAAACACTCTCTCCTAGTGCAAGGTGTCAGCTCAGTGGTGCATTGCAAACTCCAGTATGTCCTCCTAAAGTGCAGCCTGTTGTCCCCCAGGGTGTGCTCCTCACATTCATAACACTCAGCCCTGTGCCAGGTGGCTGTCTCCAGTGGTCCTTTCGCTCATAAATCAGACTGTCTGTAAGTTGATCAATAACAAGTCAATTAGCAGGCACGGAGAGATGAGGGTCTCGTGGGGTCACCGCTTGTTTGTCGAGCAGACATCTGCAGTTCCGTCCTCGCCTGACCCAGAGGTTGGTGTGGCGTTTACCTTTGAAACATGTGGCTGTGTGTCTGTCATAAATCTAAATATCAACTATAAATAGGCTCTGAACACCTTACTGCAATCCATCATTTGCTGTTTTTTTCTTTCTTTTCTTGGATAAGTAATATATTAAGTATTGTGCGCTTCAGATGTCCCAGCTGTGTCTGATTAATGTGAGCGAGCGCAGAAATGATACGTTTCACCATCAGCTTTTCTCCGTGGCATTTCTTTAAAGAAGCATCTTACAAACACAGAAATCCCAGTCAAAGGTCACGCATGACCATATTCAGTGGATATAAGCTGCAGAGCGTGCCAGTATCCATCCTGCTCCCCTGTTAAGCTGACAAGAGGGGAAGAAACCCAACTGTTGTTTGCTGCCCACTGACTGTGTATCTAATGACTTGGCTGGTAAATCCAACGCAACAGCAACTGTCCCCCGTGGCGAATACAACAGATTAATCCCCCGGATAATTACAAACAAGAATGATCTTGGGCAAATATTCCCCATACCTACTACAATTTTACATCAAATGATGCTGTCTAATTAAAACTCAGGCTTAATGGAGACAGAGAGAGACAGATTTTTTTAAATAGATGAATGAGTTTTGTCTATTACATGCTTGGAGAGGCGGGGGTGGGGGGTGGAGCAGGTGATGGACAAACCAAACAGTTTTAAACATTGCTAGGAAATAAAATACAGTTTGGCTTAGCTCATTAATAAAAAAATATGTTCTTTCAGCTTCTCTATTTTTTTTAATTTTTATTTTGCCTTGGGTTGCCATAGCAAAGCTGATATTATTATTATTATTATTAGTTGCTTGACTTATACAATAATATTTCAGTATTTCCAACCTCTAGTTTTTTGACTGTACTTTTAAAAGAAATGTAAAAAATGGTGATTCTAAAACGCACAATACAATATGTTAGTTAAAAACCCTTATATAATTTGCACCGGAGTATATGTCACACCTTTTTTCTCTATTATCAACTCTTTAATTTGTGATTTTTGTGCATTGTCGCAGTGTACTTTCTTGTATTGTCATTTATGTAATTTATTATTTTCTTGTGTTTATAGTCATTCTCATGATTATTAATATCAAATCAAATCAATTTTATTTATATAGCGCCAAATCACAACAAACAGTTGCCCCAAGGCGCTTTATATTGTAAGGCAAAGCCATACAATAATTACGGAAAAACCCCAACAGTCAAAACGACCCCCTGTGAGCAAGCACTTGGCAACAGTGGGAAGGAAAAACTCCCTTTTAACAGGAAGAAACCTCCAGCAGAACCAGGCTCAGGGATGAGCAGTCTTCTGCTGGGACTGGTTGGGGCTGAGGGAGAGAACCAGGAAAAAGACATGCTGTGGAGGGGAGCAGAGATCAATCACTAATGATTAAATGCAGAGTGGTGCATACAGAGCAAAAAGAGAAAGAAACACTCAGTGCATCATAGGAACCCCCCAGCAGTCTAAGTCTATAGCAGCATAACTAAGGGATGGTTCAGGGTCACCTGATCCAGCCCTAACTATAAGCTTTAGCAAAAAGGAAAGTTTTAAGCCTAATCTTAAAAGTAGAGAGGGTGTCTGTCTCCCTGATCTGAATTGGGAGCTGGTTCCACAGGAGAGGAGCCTGAAAGCTGAAGGCTCTGCCTCCCATTCTACTCTTACAAACCCTAGGAACTACAAGTAAGCCTGCAGTCTGAGAGCGAAGCACTCTATTGGGGTGATATGGTACTATGAGGTCCCTAAGATAAGATGGGACCTGATTATTCAAAACCTTATAAGTAAGAAGAAGAATTTTAAATTCTATTAATAATATTAATAATAACAAATGTGTGTGTATGTTTTTTTTTGATATATAGGTCACACCAGAGTATAAGTCACAGGGCCTCCCAAACTAGCAAAAAAAAAAAAAAAAAAAAAAAAAAAAAAAAGGCAAAATATACTCTGGAAAATATGGTCATAAACAACAGTGCCAGACAACAATAGGAACCAAACCTCAGCATGGTCGACTTTCACATCAAGACCTAATTAACTTAAATAAATATTCTTACAATTCTGTCTCTTGCCGTATATATCCTAGAGGGTTGTCACCCATGTCTTTGTGGTTTCCTTCGCTAATCGCTAGTCAGATTTACCATAAAGCACCGTGGTGTTTGTATTTCTTAATGATTGATGTAAATGACAGATTCAGTGACTTGAAAATGTTTATGCATCCATATACTTATGGGCTTTGAAAATGGTGAGATTAGGTATAAAAGTGATTGTAATTCTTTCTTGGTTAATAAGAGACTTGTTAAATTTTGAATTAAAGCTGAAAGTCTATAATATTCAGTTTTCTCAATGTGTTCTTAATACATAGCTTTTCATATGTACTTTATATATGTACACTCACTCACCTTCAGCTTTTTACTCCAATTAAGGTTCATGTGGGGGGCTGGAGCCTATCCCAGCAGTCATAGAGCGTGAGGCGGGGTACAACCTGGACACGACATCAGTCTGTGGCAGGACCACATAAAGACAAACAAACAACTTCACATCCCCACGCATACCTACAATTAAACAATTTAAAGTTTCCAATCAACTTAACCTGCATGTCTTTGGATGCGGGAGGAAGCTGGAGCACCCGGAGAGAACCCACGCAAACAGGTGGGAATCAAACCCATGACCTTCTTGGATAGCTATATATTAAAATTCAAGTGGCCTCTGTTTACATGTATGCATGAGTGTGTATGGCTACGATCACGGACAAACTGGGGAGAGCTGACATTTGCCATTTGGTATGCTTGTATTTTGGGTCAAGGATAAACACTGTGAAAATGAAAAATTGATAGGACGAAAGCCCTGGTCCCCCCGAATATTTGAACAGTGAATAATGAGACACGTAGCATTTTTTTTTTTTTTTGTACGAGTGTTTTGGAGAAACTATCTATATTACGTAATAACAGTGAACAATGGACATTGATAATTACATTTATGAAATCATTATTGAAACTTTGCACAATTTATTACCACCCTTGAAAAATCTCAGCTACCTATTTTGTAAACACTGCCCAATCTAGAACCCGTGGATCCCCACGGGCAATGTGCTCGTACATACATATATATACACACATACTTAAAAGCAAAACTATCTATTAAGAATACACAGAAAATTAAGAATTTTCAGTAGTCAGAAATGTTATACAAACCTGTTTCAGACAGCATCTAATGATAAAATTATAAAAGCGGTTTTCAACCTAACATGATTCAGTGTTGTTGCTGCTTTTCCCATTATCATTAATAACAGCTGAGGTTTGAATGAGTGCCGTAGAAGCCATTAATTATAGCAAGTCATGTAATTTAGTCATCTTATGTTAGCGTGTGCTATTGTCCTTAAATCTAATTTCTAATTTTGATATATCACATCAACGGGAAATAATAATAAAAAAAAGACTTAATGGGATAAAGCACACAATGCGTGACTCAACTGTCACTGATGGGGCAGGAACAACTTCCAACACTCTCATTTCCTCCGGAACTGTGAATAATGTTTCGATTTGTCTGCTTCTCCTGTATTTCACTATAAAAGTAATGACAAATGGTTTGTTTCCTGTGCAAGTTTAAATGAGCACTTTAGTGTAAGTGAGGGGTTTTTATGATTTCATATCAAACAGGTTCCGAATGCGATATGCTGGACTGGCTGATTAAACAACAGTGAGAATGCAACTGAACACAGCAGCCAGACTCCTTACATTTTCTAAACCCGCTCATTCCAAATAACGGTCACATGGAGATCAGTGGGCAAATAGCGGGGTGCAACCTGGACAACCCAGACGTCTATTGTATTACAGGGCTGACACACACATGCACACGCACAACCACACAGACAGACAGACAAACTTATTCACACACCTACAGTCAATTTAAAGTTTCCAAATCATCTAACCTGCATGTCATTGGGAGGAAGCACGGAGAGAACCCATGCAAACACGGGGAGAACATGCGCACAGAAAGGATCAGGTCCGGGGACCTTCTCACTGTGAGGTAACAGTGCTAACCACTAAACCACTGTGCTGCTCGAGTCCTTATACATATATATACATCCTTATACATCTTTATACATCCTTATACATATCCTCTACTCTATTCTACTTTCTTTTTTTTAGATATTTAGATATACCTTAGTACACACTTGTAGAGTTCTACCTTAGAATTGGAATGTATTATAGAAGACATACCTTACTGAATTTTCATGTACAATGAAGAACAAAACCCATACAACACCAAGTGCAATTAAAAACACTGATTGTTCTTTAAAACTAGAATATGTGGGATTTAGAGGTGTTTATTGATAGAAATGGAATATAGCATTCATAACTAACTGTTCATTCCTATATAATTATAAAGCTTTGATGAGCTTTTCATATTTACATGGGAGTGGACCACCTCAAGGAGGCCGCCATTTTGCACCGCCATGTTGATTCAGTAGCCCAAGAGGGACATTGTCAGGGCTCGTGATGGACTGATGCAGGAAACAGATGGAGACCAATGCAGACTCTCAGACATGGCTGGTTGTGATGAATTAAAGGCTTTATCTGGTAACCAGGCAGTAGAGTCGGTACACGGGTAATCAGATAATGAGGCAGAGGTATCAGACAGGGTACAGGCTGGGACATGGTCATAAATACGAGCTGAGAGCATACCAACGGCGTTGAGGAGTATCAAAGGCAAAAACAGAGCCTGAGTCAAAATACAAGCTGGGTTCAAGATTAAGGCAAGGTGGAGGTCAGAGCAAAAAACAAGATGAAAACACTAAGAAGCAAACAGGACATGAACTAAAGATGAGAGAGTGAACAAAGTCAACAATCGGGCAGTGAGCTGTGGAACTGTGAGGGTTTTAAAGAGGAGCAAACTAATCAGGTTGATGTGAAGCAGGTGTGTGGAAAGTTCTGGAAAGAGGTGTGGTGAAGTGAACAAAGAGGAGAGAAGAAAGGCAAGAGTGTGTGAGAGGGCAAAACAAAGCGGTGCATAACAAGAGAAGTGAGTGACAGAAAACTGAGAAACATGACGTGTTCAAAAATGAATGTGAACAAAAACAAAAGGGGCAAACTTAAGAACTACCGTAACAAATCAAAAATGGGAAAACCAGAAAACTAATGATTAAAACTAAAATGGAACTGTAACTGAACGCCACAGAAAAGTGAATACAATAAAATGGCAAAACAAACTATCGGTTAAGCCGCAAATTAAAAAAAACCCAGTGAACACAGAATAATACAATGAATAAAACAAGATAACTGATAAACAGAAAATGCAATGAATAACAAATGGAACATAATCTGATGAGCAACACCAAAGATAAATAATAACAAAAACCTGTGAATAAACATTATACAACAAATGTGATAAACAGAACTAAATCAAATCAAATCAAATCAATTTTATTTATATAGCGCCAAATCACAACAAAGAGTTGCCCCAAGGTACTTTATATTGCAAGGCAAAAGCCATACAATAATTACAGAAAAACCCCAAAGGTCAAAACGACCCCCTATGAGCAAGCACTTGGCGACAGTGGGAAGGAAAAACTCCCTTTTAACAGGAAGAAACCTCCAGCAGAACCAGGCTCAGGGAGGGGCAGTCTTCTGCTAGGACTGGTTGGGGCTGAGGGGAGAGAATCAGGAAAAAGACATGCTGTGGAAGAGAGCATAGATCAATCACTAATGATTAAATGCAGAGTGGTGCATACAGAGCAAAAAGAGAAAGAAACACTCAGTGCATCATGGGAACCCCCCCAGCAGTCTAAGTCTGTAGCAGCATAACTAAGGGATGGTTCAGGGTCACCTGATCCAGCCCTAACTATAAGCTTTAGCAAAAAGGAAAGTTTTAAGCCTAATCTTAAAAGTAGAGAGGGTGTCCGTCTCCCTGATCTGAATTGGGAGCTGGTTCCACAGGAGAGGAGCCTGAAAGCTGAAGGCTCTGCCTCCCATTCTGCTCTTAAAAACCCTAGGAACTACAAGTAAGCCTGCAGTCTGAGAGCGAAGCACTCTATTGGGGTGATATGGTACTAAGAGGTCCCTAAGATAAGATGGGACCTGATTATTCAAAACCTTATAAGTAAGAAGAAGAATTTTAAATTCTATTCTAGAATTAACAGGAAGCCAATGAAGAGAGGCCAATATGGGTGAAATATGCTCTTTCCTTCTAGTCCCCGTCAGTACTCTAGCTGCAGCATTTTGAATTAACTGAAGGCTTTTCAGGGAATGTTTAGGACAACCTGATAATAATGAATTACAATAGTCCAGCCTAGAGGAAATAAATGCATGAATTAGTTTTTCAGCATCACTCTGAGACAAGACTTTTCTAATTTTAGAGATATTGCGCAAATGTAAAAAAGCAGTCCTACATATTTGCTTAATATGCGCATTGAAGGACATATCCTGATCAAAAATGACTCCAAGATTTCTCGCAGTATTACTAGAGGTCAGGGTAATGCCATCCAGAGTAAGGATCTGGTTAGACACCATGTTTCTAAGATTTGTGGGGCCAAGTACAATAACTTCAGTTTTATCTGAATTTAAAAGCAGGAAATTAGAGGTCATCCATGTCTTTATGTCTGTAAGACATTCCTGCAGTTTAAGTAATTGGTGTGTGTCCTCTGGCTTCATGGATAGATAAAGCTGGGTATCATCTGCGTAACAATGAAAATTTAAGCAATGCTTTCTAATAATACTGCCTAAGGGAAGCATGTATAAAGTGAATAAAATTGGTCCTAGCACAGAACCTTGTGGAACTCCATAATTAACCTTAGTCTGTGAAGAAGACTCCCCATTTACATTAACAAATTGTAATCTATTAGATAAATATGATTCAAACCACCGCAGTGCAGTGCCTTTAATACCTATGGCATGCTCTAATCTCTGTAATAAAATTTTATGGTCAACAGTATCAAAAGCAGCACTGAGGTCTAACAGGACAAGCACAGAGATGAGTCCACTGTCTGAGGCCATAAGAAGATCATTTGTAACCTTCACTAATGCTGTTTCTGTACTATGATGAATTCTGAAACCTGACTGAAACTCTTCAAATAGACCATTCCTCTGCAGATGATCAGTTAGCTGTTTTACAACTACCCTTTCAAGAATTTTTGAGAGAAAAGGAAGGTTGGAGATTGGCCTATAATTAGCTAAGATAGCTGGGTCAAGTGATGGCTTTTTAAGTAATGGTTTAATTACTGCCACCTTAAAAGCCTGTGGTACATAGCCAACTAATAAAGATAGATTGATCATATTTAAGATCGAAGCATTAATTAATGGTAGGGCTTCCTTGAGCAGCCTGGTAGGAATGGGGTCTAATAGACATGTTGATGGTTTGGAGGAAGTGACTAATGAAAATAACTCAGACAGAACAATCGGAGAGAAAGAGTCTAACCAAATACCAGCATTACTGAAAGCAGCCAAAGATAATGATATGTCTTTGGGATGGTTATGAGTAATTTTTTCTCTAATAGTTAAAATGTTATTAGCAAAGAAAGTCATGAAGTCATTACTAGTTAAAGTTAAAGGAATACTCGGCTCAATAGAGCTCTGACTCTTTGTCAGCCTGGCTACAGTGCTGAAAAGAAACCTGGGGTTGTTCTTATTTTCTTCAGTTAGTGATGAGTAGTAAGATGTCCTAGCTTTACGGAGGGCTTTTTTATAGAGCAACAGACTCTTTTTCCAGGCTAAGTGAAGATCTTCTAAATTAGTGAGACGCCATTTCCTCTCCAACTTACGGGTTATCTGCTTTAAGCTGCGAGTTTGTGAGTTATACCACGGAGTCAGGCACTTCTGATTTAAAGCTCTCTTTTTCAGAGGAGCTACAGCATCCAAAGTTGTCTTCAATGAGGATGTAAAACTATTGACGAGATACTCTATTTCACTTACAGAGTTTAGGTAGCTACTCTGCACTGTGTTGGTATATGGCATTAGAGACCATAAAGAAGGAATCATATGCTTAAACCTAGTTACAGCGCTTTCCGAAAGACTTCTACTGTAATGAAACTTATTCCCCACTGCTGTGTAGTCCATCAGAGTAAATGTAAATGTTATTAAGAAATGATCAGACAGAAGGGGGTTTTCAGGGAATACTGTTAAGTCTTCAATTTCCATACCATAAGTCAAAACAAGATCTAAAGTATGATTAAAGTGGTGGGTGGACTCATTTACATTTTGAGCAAAGCCAATTGAGTCTAATAATAGATTAAATGCAGTGTTGAGGCTGTCATTCTCAGCATCTATGTGGATGTTAAAATCGCCCACTATAATTATCTTATCTGAGCTAAGCACTAAGTCAGACAAAAGGTCTGAAAATTCACAGAGAAACTCACAGTAACGACCAGGTGGGCGATAGATACCTACAAATAAAACTGGTTTTTGGGACTTCTAGTTTGGATGGACAAGACTAAGAGTCAAGCTTTCAAATGGATTAAAGCTCTGTCTGGGTTTTTGATTAATTAATAAGCTGGAGTGGAAGATTGCTGCTAATCCTCCTCCTCGGCCCGTGCTACGAGCATTCTGACAGTTAGTGTGACTCGGGGGTGTTGACTCATTTAAACTAACATATTCATCCTGCTGTAACCAGGTTTCTGTAAGGCAGAATAAATCAATATGTTGATCAATTATTATGTCATTTACTAACAGGGACTTAGAAGAGAGAGACCTAATGTTTAATAGACCACATTTAACTGTTTTAGTCTGTGGTGCAGTTGAAGGTGCTATATTATTTTTTCTTTTTGAATTTTTATGCTTAAATAGATTTTTGCTGGTTGTTGGTGGTCTGGGAGCAGGCACCGTCTCTACGGGGATGGGGTATTGGGGGGATGGCAGGGGGAGAGAAGCTGCAGAGAGGTGTGTAAGACTACAACTCTGCTTCCTGGTCCCAACCCTGGATAGTCACGGTTTGGAGGATTTAAGAAAATTGGCCAGATTTCTAGAAATGGAGCAGCTCTCATTTCTAGAAATCTGGCCAATTTGATCTAAACTAAGACTAAAGTAACGTAAAAGACCCAGAGTGAGCAAATACAAACTACACATTAAATGATAAACAAAGAATGAACCAGTGACGAAAGTGTAACACAAGAAAAAGCAACGAATAACTGAATGACTGCAAACTAAATGATGAGGTGCTGAATGAAAACAGTGACTAAATAATAAACAAAGCAAAACAATAAACAGAACCAAACTGAGACTAACATGATAAAGTATGAACTAGTGAAAAGTAAAACCAGAAAATCACAAAAGAAATACGCCAAGGGCTAAGACCTAAAACCTGAGCCGGGGCCGAGCATGACAGACACACTGTGACTGCTGCATTTTGCAGCAAGGCTGGAAGACTGATGAAAAAATTACAGCAATCACTCATTATGTCCCTTTACACTGTCTGCTGGTTGCTATTGCAGGCTAACAAGTTTGAGAAGCCTAATTTTTGTGAAATGAAGTTTCATTCATATCGCTTATTGCAATAGCTTATTGCTGAATCCCCACCATAAAATAAGCAAAAACAAGACGGAAAGCAATATCGTGACCGGCAACGGCACGAAACAATCTGAAACTTCTCCAACAGGTGACACTAAATCCTACACAATGTAACTTTAAAGTGAGTCCTCTGGGTTTTACCAATTTGTTCACCTGTTTACTGCCATAATCACACCTTTCAGGTCACTCAGCATTGTTTTTCATGACACGCAGACTGACATCTCTCATGTTCTCTCAAGGCTGTGGTTACCTTAAAATAAAATATTTGATGAAGGTGTTTCCACGAGATGACGGGTGAAAAAAAAAAAACAGATACTCTGCAGAGCTTCCAAAAGAGTTGTCATTAAAGCTTAGTCAGCCAAACTCATCAGCTGGGGGGGACGCAACAACAACAACAACAATAATAAAAATCCTTTTATTTGTCTCCTTAGCCAGTCAGTGTATATCTGTTCTCTGCCTGGAAGTGCAGCTTGCACATATTAAATGTAGACTGGGTCATGACACCAGTTAACTTCTTTCTGGACAACGGTGAGATGCCTCTGCATAAAAATTGTGACATATCAATAGAATCCAGTTCTTCCTGCACTGGAAACATACATTTACATACGGCTCGAACAGCAAACATGTATATGAGTGGGTGAGTGAGTGAGTGAGTGAGTCCAACCAAGCTAGTTTGTGTAGTGAATAATAAAAAAAAAACAATAATTGCTATCATGTTGTATCTCATGAAATTAGAAGAACGTATAATGAGGATGAACCCTATTGTATCTGGTGAACTTTGATGCACTACTTTGATCAGAAGAGCAACTTTGTTTTATCTGTGTAATCTCCCATAGATATGTCTGCCACCTGCTGGAGGGTTCGTGGAAGAATGATCAAAAATTATGAACAGCTGCGGTTCATTCACAAGAAAATTATTCGGCGACTGAACACTGGACACGTTATGTGTATGGGCAAATATACAACAGAGTACGAAAATAAAACCAGACTTAAAGAATGGATGGCTTCAAACGTTTTCACTTGAGCCACAAATTAGTGATGGGAAACGCGAAGCACTGCTCCAGAACACTCTGAAACCTTTGAATCGCCAGTGTTTCAAACATTGTTCTGGAGTATATGTCAAAAGGACAGCATTATGAGTTGTGCTAAATGAGGCCTCAACACATCACCAATTTGTTTGAAAGAAATGTTTCTCAAAGTTCCACTCGATTTGCTCCATCACATTGACATATTGAGGCAGGGTGAATAACTCGGATCACAGTGCCTTTGAATGCAACAAAACATTTTTACGTTATCATACAAAAAGTTAAACGGGATATTTCTATGAATTTCTGTGTGCATGTGCAAGATGAATTTTGCACATGCACACACACATTTTTGTGCATTTGTTTTGTATGTGCATTACTTTTTTCATGAGGATATGTCAATTTCATATTTAAAGACTACAGTCAGTGCTGATCTGTGCCTTTATGTGAAATAAAAGTCTCTTTAATAGAGTATGGCCGAGTGGAAGCTGTGTGAAGATGCAGATGGAGTGTAAGAAAGGAGATAAAGTGACTTTGTATCCAGCTGAGATCAGCATGCTGTGGTAAAAGGTTTGTTTGTTTGAGGTATGCCTTTGGATTGCCTGTACGTTTGTGAGCATGCACATGGCTGTATGTGTGCTGCTGTGGTTTGGATTTGACCCTGTTTCCACCCCCCCCTCTGAAAATCAGCTGCCTGCATCAGGTGGCTGGGGTTGACTGTTGGGATGCCACCAAGAGTATAAATACAGAGGGACAGAAACAATCCCACTGCCAGAACTCCAAGTAACGGCAGCTCCAAGCTGATCTCCCCTTGCATATACACAGTGTGTGTGTGTAACAGGCAGGGCCTGGCTTCAGGGCTTCCCCTGTGCACCCATGCAGAAAAGACCCCCTGGGGATCTGACACCAGCTGAGACTGAAAAACAAGGTAAGAGTCCAGCTGACACCAGTGCACACGGGCTCAGCTGTTTGTCTCCAAAGAGGGTTCAGTGTGTGAGATGCACAGACCATCAGGAAACAATGAAGACTGTCAGATTCCAGCTTCCCAGGGAGAAACCTTAGCGAGAAACCTGAAAGATGGATGGAGCGGAGGCGCTACAGTGTACGCACTGTAGGTGTGCAGCGGTAATCTTCACGCTTTCTCAGACTGTTTGATTTCTTTATTGTCTGTCCGATTAATGGAAGGCAGACAGCTGGAGATGAGATGAAATAAGGTCTGTCAAACTGTGGTTCACTGCGGCTTTATCATTTATCTTACCTGTGCTGTGAGTCATAACACCACCTGCTCTTCACCACGTAAGCCTTAATCCCATATATGTTTGTGCTGAAATCATTCTTTTTGTTCGTTATTCAGTTTGACGTTTTCTTGTTTTCTCTTGTGTTTGGTCAAGATCTGTGTAATATCAGTGGTGGGCACAGTTTGCCTAAAGGTCAGCTCCAATAACTGGTAACCCAGCAACCAAAAAGTTAACTGTGATAATGTTAAACTGTGATAAACCACTAAAACATTTAGCTGAAGCTCCTGATAATAACTGATAACTTTTATTATATGAATTTAGCTTTGGTTTGGTAACTTTTTATACCTATATGGCAGCACGGTGCCTCACAGCAAGAAGCTTATGGGTTTGATTCCCACCTGTGGCCTTTCTGTGTGGGATTTGCATGTTCTCCCTGTGTTTGCATGGGCTTCCTCTCACATTTAAAGACATGCAGGTTAGGTGAATTGGAAACTTTATAATTGTACAGGTCTCCCTTGCAAAAGAGGTCTCAATCTCAATGGGACTAACCTGGTTAAATAAAGGTAAAATTAATATATGACTCTGAAAAACAGCCCTCAAGAGCTAAAAATGATATATATTGCTATGTAATCATGGAAGTTACCAAAAAGGATTAGCATGCCAAGATCAGATGATGATCACTGTGTACGTAAATAATTACATTTTAAATGAAAATAAAAAGTAGTTTTTTATTTGCTAGTTTATTCATAGTACAGACAGTATTGAAAAACAACAACAAAAAAAATATTAAAAAATAAAAATACACATTTTAAATAATTTTAATAATGTAACTAGAAGCACTCAGAGAGTGCAAACCTCCGCCAAGGCCATGGAGTCACTGACGCCATAACATCTACACGCCGTGGAAACATTGAACCTAAAAAAGTCTAATAATGATGTAGTAAAAAAAGTTTCATCTGCTGTGACTGGATAGCATGTATCCTTAACGCTTGGCATCACAGTTTATTGCAACTTGCACCTTTCCCAGAAGCTACTGTCATCTGAGCACTGATATTGATTTTGCATGTTCTTATAGACAAAAACAAATAAGAGACAAAATTCAATTTATTATTCAACTAAACTGCAAATATATGAATTTTTTTTTAACATTTATGAAACACTTCTCTAAACAAGGCCATAGGGTCACTGACCCTAAAGAGATTCCCTCCTTGGCACAGTGATCTATTCAACAATTCAGTGTTACAACCAAAACTATGATACATACACTTTTCTTTCCTTTATATTTGACATCCTTGACCATGAAAACATACCACTAGAACTTGGAATCACTTTTATGTCTTTATTAGTTCAAAAGTTATTGTATAAAAACGATTTTTCGGTAATGGCGGTTTTCTTCTGGATCTAGCTCCATAACATTTGAAGCTACAATCTGATGACACCTTACTGAATCAGTACAGATTCAGCTACAATTTGGTGTTAGTTGTGCATCTCTAGCTTCATTTGTCACCTCACACTGACACATTTTGTATTTTACCTATATTTTTGCATATTCTGGATCACCAGATCTGGAATCCGGATCCGATCATCACCAAACTTTGTTGTTTGATAGAACATTTGACTATGTTACACCCTAATTTTTTCAAGCCTTTCTGCCTTGTTTTTGTGGAGTTAGAAACTAGAATGTCAAAATTCCCCCTATCCCGCAATGCTGAAGAATCCTTTAAAAAATTCCTGGATCCGGATCGTGATCCGGATCCCCACTAAACTTTAATCACTTGTTCCTCTTGTCATTTCCAACCACTCCACAAAATTTCATCAAAATCCGTTGAAAACTTTATGAGTTATCTTTTTGTCATAAAGTTAACTTTATGACAAACAAACAAACTCGACCGAAAACATAACCTCCTTGGCGGAGGTAATTAATGCATTGACTTCCTGCTTGTTGAGGTGTTGCTCGCTGCCTGCATATAATGTACTGTTTTTGCTTATTGGATTAGCGTACAAGGTCCAATAGCAACACACGTATGATTTTAGGATTTCAAGCATTTTTGACTGTTGAACGTTAATCAGAAAAATGTTAGCTCACTTGAATTCAGTTTGGCCTGTTAGTTGTTTTCAAAGTTAGCTGAAAAGGTAAATCGGTAAGAAAAAAGTTAGCTTTGCTAATTATTTGTTAGCTGATTAGCGGAACTGTGCCTACTGCTGTGTATTATCAAATAAATGTTGCAAATCTCAATGTTTTCCTTCATATTAAATGCCAGTCTAACGCTCTTGTGGCTCCAATTCCCTCTCTAGAGCCAAGAACATGTCTAATAGAAATGATTGACAGCTAAGCAGGGATAAGGTTGCCTGTTTAGCAAACTGTCTGTGTCAAGGGGGGAAAAAAGTGACAATGGCTTAAAGAGTGATGGGAATGGAGATGAGAGAAATGAAGATTTCTTGCGCTGCATCGATTCCCACAGTGCTCGTCTCATGCATTTTACACAAGATCTAAATGCCTCATATGGTATAATACAGCACTCTAGGTCATGGGCTCACTACTCGCTGTTCAGTGGGATTTCATCGGACCTGATACATAAATTAAACAGGAATTAAGTACGGCTGTTAGATTGTGTCACGAGTTTGAGAATGAAATCCACCGGGGATATCATGGGATCTAAACTCTTAAATCTTTCCTCTGTGTCCATTAACTGACTGCTCATGGACGTGTGAAATTACAGTGCAGATGAAAACTTTTCACAGTGCTTCACTTTTTCCACATTTTGTTGTTACAGCCTTATTCCAAAATGGAGTAAGTTCATTTTTTCCCATCAAAATCCCACTCATAACACCCCATAATGACACAAAAGTTTTTTTGTAATATTTGCGTAATTATTAAAAATAAAAAAATAAGAAATCACATATACATAAGTATTACTCAATACTTTGTTGATGCACCTTTGGCAGTAATACAGCCTCCAGTCTTCTTGAATGTGATGCCACAAGCTTGGTGCACTTATCTTTGGACAGTTTTGCGCATTCCTCTTTGCAGCTTCTCTCAAGTTCCATCAGGTTGGATGGGGAGCGTTGGTGCACAGACATTTTCAGATCTCTCCAGAGATGTTCAATAGGATTCAGGTCTGGGCTCTGGCTGGGCCACTCAAGGACATTCACAGAGTTGTCCTGAAGCCACTCCTTTGATATCTTGGCTGTGTGCTTAGGGTCATTGTCCTGCTGAAAGATGAACCGTTGCCCCAGTCTGAGGTCGAGAGCGCTCTGGAGCAGGTTTTCATCTAGGATGTCTCTGTACATTGCTGCATTCATCTTTCCCTCAATCCTGACGAGTCTCCCAGTTCCTTCCACTGAACATCCCCACACCATGATGCTGCCACCACCATGCTTCACTGTAGGAATGGTGCCTGGATTCCTCCAAACATGACATCTGGCATTCACGCCAAAGAGTTCAGTCTTTGTCTCATCAGACCAGAAAATTTTTGTTTCTCATGGTCTGAGACTCCAGGCAGGCTGTCATGTGTGTTTTACTAAGGAGTGGCTTCTTTCTGGCCACTCTACCATATAGGCCTGATTGGCAGATTGCTGTAGAGATGGTTGTCCTTCTGGAAGGTTCGCCTTTCTCCGCAGAGGAATGCTGGAGCTCTGACAGTGTGACCATTGGGTTCTTGTCACCTACCTGGCTAAGGCCCTTCTACCTGGATGCATTGACTCCCTGCTTGTTGAGGTGTTGCTCGCTGCTTGCATATAATGTGTTGTTTTTGCTTATGTGCTACCTTATATGTAGACAGGTGTGTGCCTTTACAAATCATGTCCAACCAACTAAATTTACCCCAGGTGGACTCCAATTAAGTTGTAGAAAGATCTCAAGGATGATCAGTGGAAACAGGATGCACCTGAGCTCAATTTTGAGGTTCATGGCAAAGGCTGTGAATACTTACGTACATGTGATTTGTTAGGTTTTTTATTTTTAATAAATTTGCAAAAAATCTCAAAAACTCTTTTTTCACATTGTCATTATGGGGTATTGTGTGTAGAATTTTGAGGAAAAAAATAATTTCATCCATTTTGGAATAAAGGCTGCAACATAACAAAGTGAAGTGTTGTGAATACTTTCCAGATGCAATGTATTTTCCCATGCCTGCATCAAACTCAGCTTAGCCTGTCTTCTGTCCTTTTCTCTTCTCCCCAGGGCTTGAGGTCTAAGCCACATCATGGCAGAGATGACCCTGGAGACAGATAGCCCCAGATCTTCCATGCCAGATGAACTCCAACATCCCCACTCTAAGTACTCTCAGTGGAAGTTTAAATTGTTTAGAGTAAGGTCCATGGAGAAAGCACCTCTTCCCAGTGAAACACAAAGTGAGAACGGAACTTTGTCAGAGATCTCATCTCCTGTACCTCCTAATTTAGAGTTAGATAATGGCGTGAGGCCTGGGAGTGTTATGAAAATGTGCCTCGGAGGGAAAAGCAAAGAAAATGTGGAGGGTCCAGGCCGGAGAGTAGATATGAAACTTCAGGAGATGGAAACCCACATGAACCACCTCAGGTAAGCGAGCATATTGGGATTGTAAGACTTATGACTAATGAATTTGAAAGTGCACTTGTTTGATTATTTGGTTTTCTTTGTGAAGGTCCTTGTGCCGAATCTGTGGAACAGCCGTCAGGAAAGTTAAAGGTCCTGTGCATGAAGTTCATGGAGATCTAGATGAGTCAACTAAAGGCATACTGCGTCGAATGGGCTGCAAGTTCACCAGTTGGCCAGAGGTCATTCTTAAGGTCTTCAAAGTAGATGTGACAGATGACACAGAATCTATCCACCCTCTTTATTTCTGCCATTGCTGCTGGAAGGTGGCAATAAGAGGAGGAGGTTTTTGTAGCTTCTCCAGGATGAGGGTTGCTGAGTGGAAGCCTCACTCTTCTCTTTGCACCTTTTGCTCCCCAAAGAAATCCTTCTTTGAGAGGAGTATGAGGAAAAGACGGAGGAATCCCAGAGCCCCCAAACTGGCAAAGCGGCCCAGATGGGACCACAACAATACAGCCACTTTTGAGAAGAGAGGTTTGAGAACTGGAGGTTGTCGTTGTGGTCTTGCACGGAAGATGTCAAGAATCCACAAAGAACAATGGGTGCGGACCATCACCCAATGCCAGAAAGAACACTTCAGCACCAAGCTCATCTCGGAGAAGCTTCCCGTGGATTTCCTTCGTTCTTTCACCTGTCTTATCTGTGACCACCTGCTTAGTGACCCCGTTCAGTCCCCCTGTGGGCACCTGTTTTGCCGCAGCTGTATTTTAAAGTATAACTGCACTCTGGGTCCTCACTGCCCAGCTTGCAACTTGCCGTGTGCGAATAATGACCTCAGCCCTCCAGCCAAAGCCTTCTTAGCAGCCCTTCATTCACTGCCTCTGCTCTGCACCAGAAACGGCTGCGACGCACAGGTCAGGCTCGATTCTTTCAAAACTCACTGTCTGAGCCACGAGCTGCAACAGCAGGACGCAAACCCCACATTGGCGGAGAAAGACTTCGACAACTACCTCCTGGTCAATAAAGGAGGACGACCCCGTCAGCACTTGCTGTCACTGACTCGCCGTGCACAGAAGCACCGGCTGAGGGATCTGAAGAATCAGGTGAAGGTGTTTGCAGACAAAGAGGAAGGTGGCGACATCAAATCGGTTTGCCTGACACTCTTTCTTCTAGCGTTGAGATCTGGCAATGAACACAAGCAGGCGAATGAGCTGGAGGCTATGATGCAAGGTGAGAGGCTATTATAGGCCTTTTGTTTGAGTTCAGACAGCCTGACAAAATGAAAGTGATTATAGTGTTTGCTCATTAATATTTCTGCCTAACCTCAGATGAATTCACGTGCCTCATGAATAACAATGAGCTGAAAACTTTTGGGAATGTATTTTTTTTTTTGAGATTTTGTTTGAAAAACATTTTGTCATTATCTCTATTGAGGCACTGGCACACTCACTCACTCACTCACTCACTCACTCACTCACTCACTCACTCACTCACTCACTCACTCACTCACTCACTCACTCACTCACTCACTCCCTCTCTGCTTGTCTGTCAGTCTTTCATTGTGACGCACCCTTTAACGCACAATAACTGTAAGAATCAAAACAACATCAGCAGCTCTTGTATCTGCAAATTACACAGCCAGCACCATCCTCCTCTCGGGGGAATTGAAGCCAGCTGGTGTCTGTTTTCATCTGCAGCCAATATTTCACTCTTACGAGCTTCACTGATTCACCCTCTGTCATCTTATAACTTTAGAAAAATTATAAATGATTAGATGTGAAATCATCATACATTCATATTTTCCAGTTAAATTTCCAGTTCTCTCTGTCTGATGTGTAAATGCAAGAGTCTAATTCTACTGTAACAGAATTACACTGACAGCAAAACCGCAACACATTGGTGTTTACCACTAAAATTTGCCCTAATTTTAATTCCATTACCATAGAACTACCCAAGATATCAAATGTGTTAATGTAAGATTTTAATGTTGAGTAACTATCTTTTTTTGTTTTTTCCTGTACAGGCCGAGGCTATGGACTGCAGCCTGCTGTGTGTCTCGCCATCCGTATCAACACTTTCCTGAGCTGCAGCCAGTACCACAAGATGTACCGTACTGTCAAAGCAACTAGTGGCCGCCAGATTTTTCAGCCCCTGCACACCCTCCGAGCCACAGAGAAGGAGCTTCTCCCGGGATTTCACCAATTTGAATGGCAGCCAGCTCTCAAGAATGTCTCTCCTTCGTACAATGTAGGCATTATTAACGGGCTTTCTGGACGGGCGTCCTCCGTAGACGACATCCCAGTCGACACCATCACTCGCCGTTTTCGATATGACGTGGCGCTGGTATCGGCATTAAAAGACCTGGAGGAGGACATCATGGAGGGGCTGACAGAGTGTGGAATGGAAGACAGTGCTTGCACCTCAGGCTTCAGTGTTATGATCAAAGAATCTTGTGACGGCATGGGCGACGTCAGCGAGAAACACGGCGGGGGACCTGCGGTTCCTGAGAAGGCGGTGCGCTTCTCATTCACTATTATGTCTATCTCCATCCTGGCAGACGGCGAGGAAAAGTCAGTTACCATCTATACTGAGCCGAAGCCAAACTCCGAACTGTCCTGTAAGCCCCTTTGCCTGATGTTTGTTGACGAGTCAGACCATGAAACCCTCACAGCTGTCCTGGGGCCAATTGTTGCCGAGCGTGAAGCGATGAAAGACAGCAGACTCATTCTGTCAATGGGTGGTTTGCCTCGCTCCTTCCGCTTCCACTTCAGAGGCACGGGATACGATGAGAAGATGGTTCGTGAACTGGAGGGCCTGGAGGCCTCAGGTTCCAGCTACATCTGCACGCTGTGTGACTCCAGTCGGGCAGAGGCCTCTCACAATATGGTGCTGCATGCCATTACCCGCAGCCATGAAGAGAACCTGGAGCGTTACGAAATATGGAGAACTAATCCCTTTTCAGAGTCTGTCAATGAGCTGCGGGACCGTGTTAAAGGGGTCTCTGCCAAACCCTTTATGGAGACCCATGCAACGCTGGATGCATTACACTGTGACATTGGCAATGCCACTGAGTTCTACAAAATCTTCCAAGATGAGATTGGGGAAGTGTACAAAAAAGTCAACCCCACCCGTGAGGAACGGCGTAGCTGGAGAGCAGCCCTAGATAAACAGCTGAGGAAGAAAATCAAGCTAAAACCAGTAATGAGGATGAATGGGAACTATGCCCGGAAGCTAATGACCATGGAGGCGATGGAGGCGGTGTGTGAGCTGGTACCCACAGAGGAGAGGAGGGAAGGCCTGAGGGAGCTCATGAGTCTCTACATCCAGATGAAGCCTGTCTGGCGTGCCTCCTGTCCAGCCAAAGAATGCCCTGACCAGCTGTGCCGCTACAGCTTTAACTCCCAGCACTTTGCTGACCTCCTGGCCTCCACATTCAAATATCGGTACAATGGAAAGATCACCAACTACCTCCACAAGACGCTGGCCCATGTCCCTGAAATCATTGAACGAGATGGGTCTATTGGAGCCTGGGCTAGTGAGGGGAATGAGTCTGCAAACAAACTGTTCAGGCGGTTCCGTAAGATGAACGCACGCCAATCAAAGACCTTTGAGTTAGAAGACATATTGAAACACCACTGGCTCTACACCTCCAAGTTCTTGCAGAAATTTATGGAGGCACACAAAGACAGCGCCAAAGCTCTCCAGGCTACCTTCGATCCCTTGGAGATCCAGGATGATAGCATGTCCTTAGATGTTACTAGTATTTGATAAAAGTACTTTATCTCTGAACATTTGATTACTCAGGATTTCTGTATAGCATTTAAAACATTGCTCCTAAGAACAAGGCACAACTGTAAGTTGATTGTTGGCCAAAAGTTAACTTCTCAAATGAATAAACTTGCCACACATTTGAGCAGCTTTTGTTGGCAGGTGATGTGACTACTTCAGGATGTCTGTAACATTCCCTACTTGAAACCCAAAAATTCAGTAAAAAAAGAAAAAGAAAAAAAAGAAGGCATTTATAAATGTCGGAAATGATTGATGTTTTGGCAGGCAGAGCTTTGACTTCCCAGTATTAGTCTATATAAATTTTCCTTTTGAGAGTTTTACAGTTCTTGAGTTTTAGGATGCGGAAGGTTTTGCCGTATGGATGGATGAAAGGGCAGACAGAAGGACAGCAAGACTCTACAGTCAGGTCCATAAGTATTTGAATAGCAACCCAGTTTTTCTAATTTTGCTTTTGTACGCCACAACAGTGGAACTGAAATTAAACAATCATGATATCTTTATAGTGTCAACTTGGAGCTTTTAATTAAAGGTTTATCAAAAAATATCACATTTGGGAATTACAACAGTTTTTATATTCAGCCCTTCCATTTTCAAAGGCCATAAGTAATTGGACAAATGAAATATAAGCGTTATTGTTTCCGGTTGGTTTTCTTTAGACTAGTTGGAGGTCAGATATATGAACATTTTCAAGTCACTGAATATGTCTATGACTTCATTTATATCACCCATGTAGTACTCTATGGCTCTATGGTAAAGCTGTCTGGAGTAGGCAATTCTCAAAAACTGAATGACAGTTAAAATGAGACAAGTGAGGGAAGCCATCAAGAAACTCAAACAACTCTGAAGGAGCTTTTGAGAGCTATCTTGTCCTGACGTATTTATCATACTGCTTGCATTTCTTAATGACTGATGTAAATGGAGTCCAAGACATGTTCATGTAGGACGCAGCCTCTGTAAAAGTGATGTTTTGTCCAGTTTCTTATAGGCCCTGAAAATGGCTGTAATTCCTAAATTATTAATGTGATATTTTTATTAAATGCCTTAAATTAAAGCTCAGTCTACACTATTTTAAAAATCTATCTTAAATTTTTCATTTCAACTCCATTGTGGTGTTGATCAGAGCTGAAATCACCAACATTGTGTCACAGTTCAAATATTTATGAAACTGAAGTTTGATTGATTTACAGGAGAACTAACAATTCTTTCATGTTTTATTCATTATGATTGTGTGCCGTTAGTTTGTAAGTTTAAATAAAGCAAATGTTTTGCAAAGGTTTACAAAAAAAATTGAATTTGGAAAAAGGAGAGAAGAATTTAAAAGTGACTTACTTGCTACAGAGAAAAATAAAAGTTATGCTCAAATTTCTTTTCCTTTGCTCATAACAGGACAGTTTTTTTTACTTCACTCTGTGAAATATGGCACAGTTTATTGTATTGCAAGAATATGACACATTTATGAATTTATAGCGAGAGGATATTTATGGAAACAGATGAAAGCACAGTAAGTCATGGAAGGAAATTGTGTTAAAAAGACCACATTTGTGGCCACCGTATTAATATATCATTTGAGTTGGAGCAAAATGCAGTCACAGAGACCTAAATGTTCTTTGTTTCATGAGTGCCTGCTGAAAAAGATTACTTTAGTGCTTTATCACGGGATCCCTGAGGGGCAAAATTGATACAGGGTCACTTTGAAACAATTTTTATCTCATAGTTGTTGCACAGCTTAGGATAGATGATACTTATTAGAATTTTTCACATAAAAGAAAACATATACTGACCTTTATGTTGATATAATAAAAATATAGTTTGGTCCATTACAGAGCCTAATACCCTGCAGACCCTCTGGCAGGCAGAGGTTTCTATTCTGTGTATAAGTCCCCTGTTTTCCTTTGTTGATTTTTCTTTATTGCCATTCCAGACAGAGAAGGGCGAGTGAGGGCGAGAGAAGACTCCATGTAAACTCATCTGTTGGCAACTTTATTTGTGTGATTGATTGATTATATTGTCTTTCCTGCCGTGACCATTTTGACTCGTGACAGGCAATTTTCTTTCTGTATTTGATGGAATACTTGATTTTATTTTGCTGTCCCAAGTTTAACCACATGGCAGCTGAGAAATCTTTATTTTTCATTTGATGCTTGCCACAATGTTACAATAACATCATGTCATACAGCAGATTCCATTTCAACATGTCTCATATTTGGCTCTGCCCTAATGAATTGCATATCTAAAGTAATGGATGATGGATGATTCCTGCAATTCCACTTGTTCACAATTCACCATGTGCTTTTCTCAGTTTTATTTTTTTGAATATAGTACACTAAGCATCAGGTAAACTGTTTACTGGCATTGCAGACTTTCATTTGATTTATTGTGCATACTAGTACAGTCTTACACTGATGTTCCACTACTTTTTTACATTTTATTTGTGTTTAAATGCTGTTTGCAAATCCTGCTTATTGTATTTTCAATGAAAAGACTATTAATTGGATTGAAAACCAAAATTAATTCAATGTTTTGTTCTTGAATGAGTAAATAAACTAAAAATGCAAAATCTGACTTGATTTTGTGCCTGTTTTTACTTCATACAGAAAACTGTAGTAGTAGTAGTAGTAGCAGTAGTAGGACTAAAATCCTCTGCCAAGAAGGTATTGTTTCCAACCCAATTTGTTGGTTTATTTTTTCTGTCAGCAGCATATTTTGAAATGACATAAATTAATTTTAATGATATTTGATGGAAAAGTAGGCCTTTGGTTATAGAATAGTTAATTAGATTTAAAGGCAGATGTAAACCCAGGATTATTTTTAAACCAGTATTTTAAAAATGTCTCCCATTCATTATGATGCAATTTCTGCTTTTTTGAAACAGTACCTCCAATATCACTTCAGCACAGTTACAGGGAGAGAAACAGCAGACTCAATGTCCTTGGTAGAGGGTATTACTTCATTAACTTATGATACATACAGTATATTTGCAAGTTATTATATTATGTATAAATTAACCTAGTTAACATGAATACAATTAACATATGTGATTAAGGACTCTTAATTGACTGTTAATTACTGTTTATTACTGCATTAACTAATGTGAATTAATGTACCTTTATTTTGGTAACTTATGTTGATAGTATCTTCATAAACTATTAAATACTGTATAAAATAATAACTTAATTAACATGAATGCATTAATAAATTATTTAACTCTTAATTAACTGCTAATGTTTTATCACTGCATTAACAAATGTTAATTAAGAGTTAAATAGGTTCATAATAGTTTATAAATATACTATCAATATAAGTTACCAACATAAGGGTACAGTTACTAACATTAGTTAATGCTAGTCCTTAGTCACCATTTATTAATGGTGTTCATGTTAGCTAGGTTAATTTATATACTATATAACAAAAAATGTTAATTAATGTACCTTTTTCAGCATAATAATTCCTAAATTTAAAACAAAAAATACAAAACACATGCTTAAATATTTTCAGTGTCATGTAAAGGTTTTTGAAGCTGTTTGTAAAGATTTTTTTTTTTTTAAATCTTGGCTGTAAGGCCAGAAGGTTTTATAGAACTGCACACGGTCTGTGAATGTGTCAGTCACTTTCTTGCAGTTGTGAAATCAATCTGAATTTCACTGAATTTGAACTTGATGTCCAAAATTAGTGTAACATGGAAGAGTTTGAATTTCAGAATGATCATATTTCAACAAAACCCTCTATGAACCACCACCTCAATCAGTGCTGAAAAATGAAGCAGTTCCTTGAGGCTGGCTCCAAAAGCGAATCAATCCCCATAGATCCCCATGTTAAAATCCCCAACTTTACAGTTTGGTACAAAAAGCAGTTTCCAATCAGTCAATCAATCAATCAATTTTATTTATATAACGCCAAATCACAACAAACAGTTGCCCCAAGGCGCTTTATATTGTAAGGCAAGGCCATACAATAATTACGTAAAAACCCCAACGGCCAAAACGACCCCCTGTGGAAAGTTTTAAGCCTAATCTTAGCTAAGCTATAATTAGCTAAGATAGCTGGGTCAAGTGATGGCTTTTTAAGTAATGGTTTAATTACTGCCACCTTAAAAGCCTGTGGTACATAGCCAACTAATAAAGATAGATTGATCATATTTAAGATCGAAGCATTAAATAATGGTAGGGCTTCCTTGAGCAGCCTGGTAGGAATGGGGTCTAATAGACATGTTGATGGTTTGGAGGAAGTAACTAATGAAAATAACTCAGACAGAACGGAGAGAAAGAGTCTAACCAAATACCGGCATCACTGAATGCAGCCAAAGATAACGATACGTCTTTGGGATGGTTATGAGTAATTTTTTCTCTAATAGTTAAAATTTTATTAGCAAAGAAAGTCATGAAGTCATTACTAGTTAAAGTTAAAGGAATACTCGGCTCAATAGAGCTCTGACTCTTTGTCAGCCTGGCTACAGTGCTGAAAAGAAACCTGGGGTTGTTCTTATTTTCTTCAATTAGTGATGAGTAGTAAGATGTCCTAGCTTTACGGAGGGCTTTTTTTATAGAGCAACAGACTCTTTTTCCAGGCTAAGTGAAGATCTTCTAAATTAGTGAGACGCCATTTCCTCTCCAACTTACGGGTTATCTACTTTAAGCTGCGAGTTTGTGAGTTATACCACGGAGTCAGGCACTTCTGATTTAAAGCTCTCTTTTTCAGAGGAGCTACAGCATCCAAAGTTGTCTTCAATGAGGATGTAAAACTATTGACGAGATACTCTATCTCACTTACAGAGTTTAGGTAGCTACTCTGCACTGTGTTGGTATACGGCATTAGAGAACATAAAGAAGGAATCATATCCTTAAACCTAGTTACAGCGCTTTCTGAAAGACTTCTAGTGTAATGAAACTTATTCCCCACTGCTGTGTAGTCCATCAGAGTAAATGTAAATGTTATTAAGAAATGATCAGACAGAAGGGAGTTTTCAGGGAATACTGTTGAGTCTTCAATTTCCATACCATAAGTCAGAACAAGATCTAAGATATGATTAAAGTAGTGGGTGGACTCATTTACATTTTGAGCAAAGCCAATTGAGTCTAATAATAGATTAAATGCAGTGTTGTCAGCATCTGTGTGGATGTTAAAATCGCCCACTATAATTATCTTATCTGAGCTAAGCACTAAGTCAGACAAAAGGTCTGAAAATTCACAGAGAAACTCACAGTAACGACCAGGAGGACGATAGATAACAACAAATAAAACTGGTTTTTGGGACTTCCAATTTGGATGGACAAGACTAAGAGTCAAGCTTTCAAATGAATTAAAGCTCTGTCTGGGTTTTTGATTAATTAATAAGCTGGAATGGAAGATTGCTGCTAATCCTTCGCCTCGGCCCGTGCTACGAGCATTCTGGCAGTTAGTGTGACTCGGGGGTGTTGACTCATTTAAACTAACATATTCATCCTGCTGTAACCAGGTTTTGTAAGGCAGAATAAATCAATATGTTGATCAATTATTATATCATTTACTAACAGGGACTTAGAAGAGAGAGACCTAATGTTTAATAGACCACATTTAACTGTTTTAGTCTGTGGTGCAGTTGAAGGTGCTATATTATTTTTTCTTTTTGAATTTTTATGCTTAAATAGATTTTTGCTGGTTATTGGTGGTCTGGGAGCAGGCACCGTCTCTACGAGGATGGGGTAATGAGGGGATGGCAGGGGGAGAGAAGCTGCAGAGAATTGTGTAACACTACAACTCTGCTTCCTGGTCCCAACCCTGGATAGTCACGGTTTGGAGGATTTAAGAAAATTGGCCAGATTTCTAGAAATGAGAGCTGCTCCATCCAAAGTGGGATGGATGCTGTCTCTCCTAACAAGACCAGGATTTCCCCAGAAGCTTTGCCAATTATCTATGAAGCCCACCTCATTTTTTGGACACAACTCAGACAGCCAGCAATTCAAGGAGAACATGCGGCTAAACATGTCACTCCCGGTCCGATTGGGGAGGGGCCCAGAGAAAACTACAGAGTCCGACATTGTTTTTGCAAAGTTACACACCGATTCAATGTTAATTTTAGTGACCTCCGATTGGCGTAACCGGGTGTCATTACTGCCGACGTGAATTACAATCTTACCAAATTTACGCTTAGCCTTAGCCAGCAGTTTCAAATTTCCTTCAATGTCGCCTGCTCTGGCCCCCGGAAGACAATTGACTATGGTTGCTGGTGTCGCTAACTTCACATTTCTCAAAACAGAGTCGCCAATAACCAGAGTTTGATCCTCGGTGGGTGTGTCGTCGAGTGGGGAAAAACGGTTAGAAATGTGAACGGGTTGGCGGTGTACACGGGGCTTCTGTTTAGGGCTACGCTTCCTCCTCACAGTCACCCAGTCGGCCTGCTTTCCCGGCTGCTCGGGATCTGCCAGAGGGAAACTAACGGTGGCTAAGCTACCTTGGTCCGCACCGACTACAGGGGCCTGGCTAGCTGTAGAATTTTCCACGGTGCGGAGCCGAGTCTCCAATTTGCCCAGCCTGGCCTCCAAAGCTACGAATAAGCTACACTTATTACAAGTACCATTACTGCTAAAGGAGGCCGAGGAATAACTAAACATTTCACACCCAGAACAGAAAAGTGCGGGAGAGACAGGAGAAGCCGCATGCTAAACCGGCTAAGAGCTAGTAGCTGTGCTAAGCTAGTGGATTCCTAAAAACACACAAAGTGAATAATGTGTAAATAATTTAGAGGTGATTCAGCAGAGGGAGTGCTTTAGTTAAGGCACGTGAAGATTACACTGTGAAACAAATCGTTATCTAGGTAACTAGATCAATCTAACTGCGCAGATTAAACAGCTAACAGATACAGCAAAACACCACTGTGCTCCGGAACAGGAAGTGATACAATACCGCAGTGAGAGCCAACCATCAGTAGAGAGTAGAGTTTTCACCTCTATAGCTAGTTTCCCCTTCATGACAATTTATGGTAGGTGATTTTTTTAATAACTCATCAGTTTAAGATATTTTAAGTCATAAAGTCATGAGTAATTTGGGGTATGGTTGTTGTTTCAGGGAATACTGTTGAGTCTTCAATTTCCATATGGTTTAGTTAGCTGTGTGCTGGAGTCAGCACCTCGCTAGCAGTGACTACTAGCTACTGTGGCCTCGACCTGTATCAAGTCAATCAATCAATCAATCAATCAATCAATCAATTTTATTTATATAGCGCCAAATCACAACAAACAGTTGCCCCAAGGCACTTTATATTGTAAGGCAAGGCCATACAATAATTACGTAAAAACCCCAACGGTCAAAACGACCCCCTGTGAGCAAGCACTTGGTGACAGTGGGAAGGAAAAACTCCCTTTTAACAGGAAGAAACCTCCAGCAGAACCAGGCTCAGGGAGGGGCAGTCTTCTGCTGGGACTGGTTGGGGCTGAGGGAGAGAACCAGGAAAAAGACATGCTGTGGAGGGGAGCAGAGATCAATCACTAATGATTAATTGCAGAGTGGTGCATACAGAGCAAAAAGAGAAAGAAACACTCAGTGCATCATGGGAACCCCCCAGCAGTCTACGTCTATAGCAGCATAACTAAGGGATGGTTCAGGGTCACCTGATCCAGCCCTAACTATAAGCTTTAGCAAAAAGGAAAGTTTTAAGCCTAATTTTAAAAGTAGAGAGGGTGTCTGTCTCCCTGATCTGAATTGGGAGCTGGTTCCACAGGAGAGGAGCCTGAAAGCTGAAGGCTCTGCCTCCCATTCTACTCTTACAAACCCTAGGAACTACAAGTAAGCCTGCAGTCTGAGAGCGAAGTGCTCTATTGGGGTGATATGGTACTATGAGGTCCCTAAGATAAGATGGGACCTGATTATTCAAAACCTTATAAGTAAGAAGAAGAATTTAAAATTCTATTCTAGAATTAACAGGAAGCCAATGAAGAGAGGCCAATATGGGTGAGATATGCTCTCTCCTTCTAGTCCCCGTCAGTACTCTAGCTGCAGCATTTTGAATTAACTGAAGGCTTTTCAGGGAACTTTTAGGACAACCTGATAATAATGAATTACAGTAGTCCAGCCTAGAGGAAATAAATGCATGAATTAGTTTTTCAGCATCACTCTGAGACAAGACCTTTCTAATTTTAGAGATATTGCGTAAATGCAAAAAAGCAGTCCTACATATTTGTTTAATATGCGCTTTGAATGACATATCCTGATCAAAAATGACTCCAAGATTTCTCACAGTATTACTAGAGGTCAGGGTAATGCCATCCAGAGTAAGGATCTGGTTAGACACCATGTTTCTAAGATTTGTGGGGCCAAGTACAATAACTTCAGTTTTATCTGAGTTTAAAAGCAGGAAATTAGAGGTCATCCATGTCTTTATGTCTGTAAGACAGAGTCAAGTCAATCTGAAAGTGTTTGTCCTTTCTGACCATTTTATTACAGACGTTTCTTAGATAATATGGCTGTTTGATGAACATTTTCCTCTACTTGCACCCATCTTGTGTGTTTTTTTTTTAAGAGCTGACGTAACGTGAATTTCTCCTCTGTGAGATCAATAAAGTTTATCTTTCTGTGCAGTTAATTGCACATTTCTAGCATTTCTTTTGAGTGAAATTTTAGTATTAGTTTATTGATACTTTAGCAGATTAGCACAAAATAGCAGGTAGCTTGTTGACATTAGGCCCACTGATTGTGCAGGTCATATGTTTTAATTCCTGTACTTAAGCCACCCATTATGAAAACCACCGCTCAGTCCGCAAAATGATGCATTAATCAAACACCAAAAGCTAAGTTAGCCCATTAGCCTTAGCTTGTCTTCCTTGTTGGCCTTGTTCGGCTTTGTTCGTTTGGTCCAGGTTATGCCGATCTTTCCCATCCTGTACCTTTACCTATTGTGAGTTAGGTGGAGTCAAGAACCTCCAAGATGGGGCATTTGGACAAGCCCCATTGAAGTTTCAAAGTCATTCTTCAGAAAACTGATGGATGATGTCACGGACGGTTTGTTCAGTGTATACACAGTCTATGGTGTTGATTATTGTCTTTTATATAATGCCTAAATACATCCTTGTTATTTGATTGGTGGTTTGTTTGTCACATGATATGCATCATTCATACCATTTGCCAATGTATTCCATTTACAGTATAATTTTGGGTCGATTTAGTGTGCACTTTTGGTTCTATACATTTTGGGCTATTGCACACCACAACCACCACGTGCTCACATAATTGCCGATGGCGTTCATCCTTGTAATAAAAAAAAAAAAACCCCATCCAGTAAATCGTAAGCTGTCTGGAGGCATTTGGCGTATTCGCTGGGACGTCTCTACCTGAAGTACAATCGCTGTCGGTTTAAGAGCTTGGCAAATTTCTGTTGCGATGTTTCTCTGGACTGAGGAAAGCAAACTGCAAAATTTACACAAAAAAGTCAATGCACAGCATAAGGGCGTTATATAAAACAAATAATGAATGTTGTTTCATTTGTGCAATGGAAAGAATATTTCATTTGGTGAAAGATGAAATTTTCCATTTTTCACCTCATGGCATATACTTACCTATGGATAATTTGTACACATGTTTTCCTTTAATTGAGCCCACAAATTAATAAAACCTGCTCTCAAATCAATAAAACGTGCACACGTTTTCCTGGCCGTGATAATTCGTGCACACGTTTTCCTTTAATTGAGCCCTTGAATTAATAAAACCTGCTCTCAAATCAATAAAACGTGCACACGTTTTCCTGGCCGTGATAATTCGTGCACACGTTTTCCTTTAATTGAGCCCTTGAATTAATAAAACATGTGCACGTTTTCCTTTGAGCTCTCAAATTAATGAAACGAGTGTATGTTTTCCTTTAATTGAGCCCTCGAATTAATAAAACATGCACACATTTTCCTTTTTTTCAAAATGAACTCCATAATATGACCTAAATCGTCATCCTGACGACGGGGAGATGCTTCACCCTCAGCATCCTTTTTAATGTGTTTAAACTCCAGATGATGTCATGCTGGGCAGCTGGAGTTTTCTGTATGTCCTTGTGCGCCCAAACCATGATGATATACCTTGACCAGATCCATTTCTAATGGGGAAATGTATCAGACTGTCTCCTGGTTTGTTGACTAATAGCCAACATTTATGTGTCAAGACTGAGTAACTGAATGAACGTTTTACAAATTGTGACCATGTTTAAGTAGATCATGCCCTTGTTTTACTCAAACGATGCTTAAAACGTGCGCACAATATAATAAAACGTGCGTACAATGTAATAAAATGTGTGCACAATATTATAAAATGTGTGCACAATATAATAAAACATGCACACAATATAATAAAATGAGTGCACCATATAATAAAACATGTGAACAATATAAAAACATGCGCACATTCTCTCCCCATGCAAAACATTTTGTGATGACACTTCCAGGGCTACATAGATTATAATATACAAGTAACGAATGTTTTTTTTCATTCGTGCAATGGTAAGTACTTACCATTGCACGAATGAAAAAAAACATTCGTGGTAAGTACTTACCATTGCACCATTGCACATGCAAAACATCGCAAAATGTTTTGCACGTAGAGAGAATGTGTGCACGTTTTATTATATTGTGCGCTCATTTTATTGTGCGCATGTTTTATTATATTGTGCGCTTGTTTTATGATATTGTGCACATGTTTTATTATATTGTGTGCTTGTTTTATGATATTGTGCGCATGTTTTATTATATTGTGCGCTTGTTTTATGATATTGTGTGCATGTTTTATTATATTGTGCGCTTGTTTTATGATATTGTGCACATGTTTTATCATATTGTGCGCATGTTTTATTATATTGTGCGCTTGTTTTATGATATTGTGCGCATGCTTTAAGCATTGTTTGAGTAAAACAAGGGCACGATCTACTTAAATGTGGCCACAACTTGTAAAATGTGCACTCAATTATTCAATATTGTCTTGACACATAAATGCTGGCTATTAGCCAACAAACCAGGAGACAGTGTAATACATTTCCCCATTAGAAATGGATCTGGTCAGGGTATGTCATCATGGTTTGGGCGCACAAGGACATACAGAGAACTCCAGCTGCCCAACATGGCATCATCTGGAGTTTAAACACATTAAAAGGATGCTGAGGGTGAAGTGTCTCCCCGTCGTCAGGATGACAATTTAGGTCATATTATGGAGTTCATTTTGAACGAAAGGAAAATGTGTGCACGTTTTATTAATTCGAGGGCTCAATTAAAGGAAATCGTGTGCACGTTTTATTAATTTGAGGGCTCAATTAAAGGAAAACGTGCGCACGAATTATCCAGCCCAGGTTTTTTTTTCGTGCTCCCGGCACGAAATGAGTCAAATTTTCGTGATGGGACTTTTTTTTAACTCAATATTCCTAACCCTACTCCAACCCCGCTTCACTTTTAATTTCATGCAGCCATCACGGAATGAATGAGAATGAATTCGTGCTGCCGTAACGAACATGAGGCACTTTTCGTCACAATATCACGAACCAATAGATTAATATATAATTCGTGCTGCCGAATCACGACTTGCCGTGAGACAGGGTTAAATTATCATGGCCAGAAAAAAGGGCGCACATTTTATTAATTCGAGAGCAGGTTTTATTAATTCGTGGGCTCAATTAAAAGAAAACGTGCGCACAAATTATCAAGTCCAGAAAATAAAATATCACTTTAAGTGACCTCTCCCGGGTTCCGTAATAATCCCTGGGCGGCAGTAGGTTTTTCTTTTTTAAAATCAGTATCAGTGGCTCTTGTTCATATCTCTGATTTAACTGATCAGCTGAACAAACAAACAAAAATATTTCTGCAACTGGTCTATGTAAATTATAAATCTGTCAGCTTTAAATTTTGCAATCACAACTGCCAGTGTTGTATTGACTCCCAATGCCAATGTGATGGTGTGGTTAGATCAACACAGCTGTCTGTTTTTATTTCCAAATGCATGATAAGAACACTTGATTCTGTGGATGTTTCGTCATTTATCTGCCAAAGTGATCAAGTGAACACTAAGCTAATTGAATGCCACTGTACAAGTTACCCGCGGGCACGGTTTCATTTCATATTCCATTTTTATTGTTTAATCTTAAAAAGAATAGGTCTTATTCAGTAGGTGGTACAGCAGGCTGTCCATCATTCGAAGCGGTAATGGCTCAATTCTGAACTAATTCTGCATGTCAAAGTGTCCTGGAGCAAGACAATCAACCTCAAATTGCTGAAGGATAATCGGAAAGGATTATCACCAGGAAAGGCGTCCATGTGTAAAAACCTTAGCCAGCACAAAAAAAAGCACCTCAGCCCACACTGAAGGAAGAAAATATGAATACCAACACCAACTTATGAGATCAAAATTTTATTTGAAGAATAAACGCAAATGTTGTTCAAAACACTTTTTTTTGGCTGTGGTTCTTGACAGAACACAATAAACTCATTCATCACTCAGAAACACCGACTTCAATAAAAGATGGTGATATTGCTTTGAAGACAGGAAACCTCCATTTCAGTTTGTATTTTTCCATTTTAATCCCATGACAAATTTAATTTAGTACAAATCTTTATTTCAGACATTTTATTATGTCACTCATTTGCCAAATACAAACATGAGTACAGCATCCAATAATGCTCTGAAGATGAAACAAGAGTCAGTCAAAAAGCCTCCTGAAAAAGCTTTTTTTTGCAGGTGACATCTTGAGTGTAGGGGGCGTTTTCCTGAGCTTCACTTTCATCGGAGTGCGTTTCAGTGGAGTGATCTCTCGAGTTGTGGTCATCTCCTGGTATGGCAGCCCGCCATGGTCCTGGCAAAAGTACTTTTTGGTGCCCTGAGAGAGCCGGAGTAGCAGGGTCTCAGATAGCTCCATGCACTGAGCATGGACCCAATGACCTCCCTCCCCCCTGGAGCAGAAGATCATGGCTGGTCGGTACAGCTCAGTGGAGTAGTAAGGTTCCCATGTGTTGGGGTCCACCTGACACCCCAGGCAGCATTTGATCCAGTAGCCTGTTTGTGATTCATCTTCCTCATCCTCTTCATTGTAAGCATCTTCTTCATCACTGCTGTCCTCCAGCTCATGGGGCTCGCGACCAAAGTACAACTCCTCTGAGTCTTCTAGAGGAGTAGAGTTCTCAAAATCTGTTGACTCTTGGCTGCAGCTCTGGAGTCCTTCCTCTGGTGTGTTTTCATCCTTGGTCTGGAAGCTCACCTGGTAGAAGTAATACATATCTGTCTGGGATAGCTGTCCCTCAGTCGGGACAGCTATTAGGACACTTCCCTCTCCGACAGTGCCACCAAACCAAGTGCGGCTATGGCTGACATCTGGGGGCCACTGTGGCGGGTCTAAGGGCTCGATGTGGATCCCTTTCTCATCCAGAATGACAGTGCTACACTCCATTCTCTTTTGAGAATCAGCCTTATAGCCTCCTAAGACGATGTATCTGTGAGACGGTCCTGTACGGGTGATGAGGGCGCTGGAGATGGACATACCGGAGTCTAAGGCCTCACATGAAAGCACAGGACTGCCCTGAAGGAGCTCCACATGCAAGCGAAAGAGTCGAGGAGGTCGAGCATCAGAACTGAGTGAGTGACCACCTAGAAAGTAGACACAGTCTTCCCTAGCAATAGCCAGATGGAAAGACTGTCCATCACTGAGCTCGGGTAAAGTGTGAGCGGACGAAACGCCGAACTCCAGGTCAAATAAGAATACCTGTGGAGGACAATCTACCACGCTGTTCCAGCTCTCAGTGGTCCGCTCACCTGCGGGCATATAAGACCGCCCTCCAAACAGTAGACATGCCGTCTTCCCATGACTCCGGACCATGGTGCACGTGTGGCCGTATCGGGCCCCAGGCAGTTCTCCAACTAGTTCTTTCTCTTTGCAGCGCAAGGTCAGTTTCCGATTGCAGCCCCGGCTATCCATGGTCAGCAGGTACAGGCTGGATGAAATCTCGTTGTTGGGTGTGCGGCCTCCGTGGATGATGTAACTCTCCGGATAGCCATCATAAGGGTCAAGGCGGCTAACAGCAGGGCAGCGTAAAGGAGGAAGGTAGCAGGAGTCATTAGAGAAGGAGATGGGTTTCAGCTTAAGCTCATCACGTTGTAGCCGTACCCCAAATATTCCTGTTGGGCAGGAGCGCTTAGGCCAGCCTTTTTGGCCAAATAACAAGACTTCACCATCCATCTGCAGCAGGGAGCATCCAGGCTGTAGAAGCCCTGCACAGTTGACTGGAGTTAACGCTTGTAGGCTCATTTTCCAGATGGTGCCTGTGTCAAAAACAGCACACAAACACAACACCAGTCAGCTGTTGGTGGTTTGGGTACAGAGCTTTTAAACTTTTACTTCCTTTTTAACACATGGAAGACTTTGATCATCAATGCACGTCATGTCATTCAGTTTAGAATAAATAATACATCATTTATCCATGATTCAACAAATGACTTCTTTTAATCCTTTAATGCTCAGCTCAACGGTTAAGTAGAGAATATTGATATTTACTACATTCTATGAAAAATGTGAGGACATTAAAGGGTTAAAATTTCAAACTTGTAAAACTGCATATGCAACTGACACTCTGTTGAAAAATACCATATCTGTACTTTGAGAAAGGTGCCTGAAAGTTTTAAATTTGATATGTTACCACAGGTTAGCCGATTAGCATGAGTACATTGATGACTTTAAGACCATAATCTGCGAATCCTGAATAAATGAGAGGGTCATACTTTTTTTAAGCAAACCATTATGAAAACCACTACTCAGTCCCCCAAAATAAAACATTTAATAAAACACCTGAATCAACAGGTTAGCTTGGTAGCTGTAAGTTTGGTATACGGGTACGGGCTTTGTTTGCCCACCACAGATCATGTAAAGAAATGCCAATTCTCCACCTCTTTATTTATGGGGTAGCCGGTACGTGATGCGGCGTCAATATTACATCAAATATGATATTGACCGTGTACTCACGAGGGTGACTCCATAGAAGTGCTAACTTTCTAAATAATAGATATCATATTAGCATTCATATTTGACAACTTTGCTACATTATCAGTTTTCTTTTAAAAGTCTGCCTTACTGTCATATAAATTATTCGACAAACAGATCAGTATTATTTCTCAGTCATATGTAAGACAGTCCAGTACAACTAAATACACTCCCATCTGATGAATTTTCATTCATTATTGGCTAATGGCTATAATGTGCACATAACTAGCTAAGTACTATGGACGCATCATTCAATGCTCTCTATGTAATTAATTGAAGTTAAAAAAAATCTGCCCTTCTAAAATATAAACCCTTCTACGTAGATTAATGTCATTCAGAGTAAGCTGTAAGAAAGCACTGTTTAATATAACTACAGTCTAACTGTTGTAATGAATCTCACTGGATACATAGGTAACAATCTTAGCATATGGCTGCTTAGCATGTAGCTGGCTCACAAAGCTTGTCAAGCTTGTTTTCAATCAAATATATTGCATTCTGGTAATATACGTTCAATGGTAAAGCTGGCTGGTAACCACTAAGTTACTTTATCAACCACTTTAACCTAACAGGTGTAATTTACATATTTACGTAGCATTAGCTCCATATTGAAAATACGAGGTCTATTAGACAATAAACCGACCCTTTTATTATTTTTTAACTATATGGATTTGAATGACGTGTGATTCCACCAATCATGCTTGAACCCTCGTGCGCATGCGTGAGTTTTTTCACGCGTGTCGGTGACGTCATTTCCCTGTGGGCAGGCCTTGAGTGAGATGTGGTCCCACCCTCTCGGCTGAATTCCTTTGTTTCACACGCTGCTCGAGACGGCGCGCGTTGCTTTATCAAAATTTTTTCTGGACCTGTGAGGAATATCCGAGTGGACACTATTCGAGAAATTAAGCTGGTTTTCGGTGAAAAGTTTAACGGCTGATGAGAGATTATGGGGTGTTTCTGTCGCTGTAAGGACTTCCCACGGAGTGGGACGTCACGCAGCGCTTCCAGGCGCCGTCGTCGGCCTGTTTCGACCTGAAAACATCCTAATTTAAGGCTTAATTCACCCAGGACGTCGTGATAGAACATAGAAGATTCAGAAGAGGCCGGCATGAGGACTTTATGCGGACATTCCACTGTTTAAGGACATTTTTTAATGAAAGACGTGCGCGCAAATTCGCCGAGTCGTTTCCGTGACGACTCGACAAATCTGTGTGCGCCGCGACAGGAAAAACACCTCCGTGTTGAAAACCATTTGTAAAATTCAGGCGGCTTTTGATGGCTTTCAACAAGTGAGTAACTGAGAAATTGTTTAACAGCTTGGGCATGTTCCAACTTGCCCGTTAAGGTTTCCAACGGAGGTGTTTTTCCTGTCGCAACCCCCCGTGGTTGGGTCCGGCCCGACATGCGACTCTGCCCGTACGTTCTTTCATTACAAAATGTCCGTTAACAATGGAATGTCCGAATAAACCGACAGGCGTGAAAAAACTCTCGCATGCCCACGAGGGTTCAAGCATGTCTGATGTAATCACACGTGATTCAAATCCATATGGTTTTTGAAAAAAATAATAAGGTCGGATACTTTTCTAATAGACCTCATACAATGTAGCTCCATCATTGAGCTTCTGTTGTATCTGAGACCAATAAAAACCATATTGTCACTACTTAATGTGATCACAATATCAATATCAACCAGCTACTGAAATAACTGAAGGAAATATTGTTGAAAATGTGGAATCAATAGTTTCATGTTTGTGTCATTCCTTGCAAATGCTAGTTCTCTCATCATTCAATGATAATGCCATATTTTTTTTTTACGCAGAATGATAATCATAAACACCTTGATAATTTTAACTAATCAAATGGAAAGAGTGTTAATAGCTCTTAGGGGGTCATTGCACAATTATTTGGAGGGTGAAAACCACAGGTATGATTTTATGCCTTGTATTGGTAACAGCGTAGGACTTGTTGAGCAAAAATGTTCCATGAGCAGGTTGAGTGGATGAATTAGTTCTGCACAGCCAACCTTTGCTGACAATCAATCAAAAATCAATAAATGCTATTATCTTGTACATCTCCAACTAAAATGGGCATATAATAATGACAAACGGGCTGAAATTTAGTGAACTTTGATGCACCAAATCAGATGAAAAGCAACTCTGCAACCACCTGTAAACATGCTTGTTTCTTTTGTAAGGTTGGACATTTTAACATGGGTGTCTATGGAGATTAATGAATTGTGCTGATGCAGCAAGTAGAGCGTAAGACCACAATTACATGAGTACACCTTAAGGCAACAGCAAGGTGGAAACAAAACTTATCCAGGATCTTTCTGAGAATATTTAAACACCTTATCTTTCTTGGAATATGGCTTAAATTTTCTAAATCACCGAAAACAATTTTTTCCTCTGGAGTTTATATTTGAGAAGACATGAAACGGAAGAATACTCAATGTATGTTCCAAGATCACCAATATTTCAGAACTACATGATAATTTGTTCATGGCATGTCGCACAACTGACCTATTAATTGGTATTTTATTAGCTTTTATTGCTTTCATCAGAGCAAGACAAATGGGTTTTTGAAAGTATTTAACAGCCAGCCAGTTGGAGCTTTATATAGATTTTTAGAAGAGAGCTTAGAGCAGTAGTAATGCAATGTTGATTTAAAATGCAAAGGAAGTGTTTATGCTTCAATTAAAATTTGAATCATCAAAATTTTACTTTGCTTACCTTGCAGTGCCTCGTAGCAATCATAAAATGAGACAGACTAATCTAAAGACAAAAAAACAAAACCTTCTTTATGTAGCCTCAGTGACAAAGGCAGACAGCGACAGGGTTTGTGAAACTTCGTTGACTCATAAACACTTCCAGATCTTGAGGTTAACTGTCCGTGACTGCCGCTCGCTGGCAGGTGTGCTGCCTGTGGAACATTTATATCACCAGAAATATAACACATTACTGAGAGAGCTGAATAAACATAGTATAGGCTACTGTCCAACCTGCCAAGACAGGTTTTTTTTCTTCCAAGATCTGTGAAGAATAACAGGTCAGACCTATTAAAAACATAAGGTTTTTTTTTTCTTTTGCATTTAACAAGCATAGTCATTTGCAACTTTGAAGAAGAGACATCTGAGAGCATGAATTAGCAGGAGGTGGTAATGGTAGAAAATATATATATTTTTTCAAATATGCTTACATCCACTTCAGAGATTGTGCATTATGTAATTTGGGAGATATTTCATATAGGAAGTGGGTGTCTACCATGACAACCCCCCCCCACCCCCCACACCCAATGCAAAAAAGAAAACTGCAATGTACGAGGTCTATTAGATAATAAACCGACCCTTTTATTTTTTTTTAAACTATATGGATTTGAATGACGTGCGATTCCACCAATCATGCTTGAACCCTCGTGGGCATGCAAGAGTTTTTTCACGCGTGTCGGTGACGTCATTTCCCTGTGGGCAGGCCTTGAGTGAGATGTGGTCCCACCCTCTCGGCTGAATTCCTTTGTTTCACACGCTGCTCCAGACGGCGCGCGTTGCTTTATCAAAATTTTTTCTGGACCTGTGAGGAATATCCGAGTGGACACTATTCGAGAAATTAAGCTGGTTTTCGGTGAAAAGTTTAACGGCTGATGAGAGATTATGGGGTGTTTCTGTCGCTGTAAGGACTTCCCACGGAGCGGGACGTCACGCAGCGCTTCCAGGCGCCGTCGTCGGCCTGTTTCGACCTGAAAACATCCTAATTTAAGGCTTAATTCACCCAGGACGTCGTGAGAGAACAGAGAAGATTCAGAAGAGGCCGGCATGAGGACTTTATGCGGACATTCCACTGTTTAAGGACATTTTTTTAATGAAAGACATGCGCGCAAATTCGCCGAGTCGTTTCCGTGACGACTCGGCAAATCTGTGTGCGCCGCGACAGGAAAAACACCTCCGTCTTGTAAACCATTTGTAAAATTCAGGTGGCTTTTGATGGCTTTCAACAAGTGAGTAACTGAGAAATTGTTTAACAGCTGGGCATGTTCCAACTTGCCCATTAAGGTTTCCAACGGAGGTGTTTTTCCTGTCGCGACCCCCCGTGGTCGGGTCCGGCCCGACATGCGACTCTGCCTGCACGTTCTTTCATTACAAAATGTCCGTTAACAATGGAATATCCGAATAAACTCCTCATGCCGACTTCTTCTGAAAGTTCTCTGTTCTCTGACGACTTCCTGGGTCAACAGAGCCTGAATGTGGAAGTTTTCAACTTGAAACGGCGAGACGCTGCTGCCTCGAAGCGCAGATCGCCGTCAGGCGCTGTGGGCCGTCCTTACGGCGACACTACCAGACCAAAATCTCTCATCAGCCGGTAAAATTTTTTACCGAAAACCAGCTGAATTTATCGAATGGTGTCCACTCAGTTGTGCCTTACAGTTTTGAAAAAATTTTGATCAAACAAAGCAGCAGTCTGAGCCATTCCTAAACAATGAAAAAACGACGAGAGGGTGGGCGACTCCTCACTCAAAGACTGCCCACAGGCGAATGACGTAACCGACAGGCGTGAAAAAACTCTTGCATGCCCACGAGGGTTCAAGCATGTCTGATGTAATCACACGTGATTCAAATCCATATGGTTTTTGAAAAAAATAATAAGGTCGGATACTTTTCTAATAGACCTCGTATACTGTAATTTTAACATCTTTCAAAATATTAGAATGTAATTGTTTTGACTTCATGATTAGTTTTGATGAAACCCTGCATTGAACACAGCATTCAAGTTTATGATATATAATGCTCCTGACTTGGTAGTACTTGTTTTAGAGAAGTCACAAAAGCTACATAAGTACTGATATTATTACAGTGATCATGCAATTACACATGTAATTTCAAGTCACAGCATGGCAAGTTGTAGTAAATCAAGTGTCATGGCCAAGCCAAAAACAAGATCTCAGGCTAAAGAATTTGATGCTGATAAGGATTTTCCTCCCTCCAGATATTTCCAGCCACCCACCAAACTGGAATTCTCCTTCCCTTTTTGGCCATATCTTTTTCTGCCTTCACTAAATTGTTTGTGAAGTCTTTCAACCTGCCTCTGGATAGTGCTCAGAGATACACAGTACACGGTGTCATGGTAGTACTTAGCATAGATCTGCTTTGCTACCTCACACACTGCCATGTCAGTAGTTACCGTACCAGTACCACCCTCCAAGTGGAATCTAATCATACCTATCACACTCTGCAAACAATGGTTTATGTTTTTAAAGTTTTTGAAGAGCATGGCCTCCTCCTAAGTTCTGTTATTCACACAGTGTGACTGAAATAAAACCTTTGTGAAAGAATTGTGTTTATAAAGTTTTTGAAGAGCATGGACAAACTTTACACATAGCGGAATAGCCAGATAACTGAAAATAGACCATACTTTGTTACATTCAAGGGGTGGGGGGTTATTTTCAAGATATAGGATTAATTTTGATGACAAAATGCTGGTATTAATATTGTGAATCATTTCCCAAGTGGATATATTGAAATTCTGACTTGTGATTTTGCCACCTCCTGCTACATGAATGAACGAGTGCATGAAAAAGTCAAATAACAACAGCAGACATGTTCTACAATATGGAGGCAATGCGTGATAACAGCTGTTGACTCACAATCAGTCAAAGCACAAGACACAAATACTGCATAGGGGAGACAGGGTGTAGTTGTCACAAAAGTTGAATGTCACACTGCTTGTTCTGTTGCGTTTTCAAGACTGGGATTGAAGAAAATGTGCACAGTGCAACTTGTAACTGTTTCATTACCAGTTATACAGCTCCACAGAGGATTTACTCAAAACAAGAATTGAATTCCCAGCTAGTTTGCCCCAAGGCACTCGGGAGATGCAAGCCTAGATTTGATCTGTTTTGTTGAAGGAAAATCCTTCTGTGCTCCACCCCACTATGAAACTGTGAGTAGTAATGCAACAGACACAAGTTGCACTCTGCACAATTTCACCAATCACAGCCACAGAAGCCTATAATTTTTAAAGGGTTGTAATGATTGTCTTGGGGGCTTCCCTCATGTGTCTCCATCTCACACGGTCACCCAGTTTTTGAGAACTGTCTTCTTCAGGTAGATTTACCATTCTGTTTGTATTTCTTAAAGATTGATTTAAATGAAGTGCAAGACCTATTCAGTGACTTGGAAATGGTCATCTGTCTGTCTGTCTGTCTGTCTGTCTGTCTGTCTGTCTATCTATCTATCTATCTATCTATCTATCTATCTATCTATCTATCTATCTATCTATCTATCTATCTATCTATCTATCTATCTATCTATCTATCTATCTATCTATCTATCTATCTATCTATCTATCTATCTATCTATCTATCTATCTATCTATCTATCTATCTATCTATCTATCTATCTATCTATCTATCTATCTATCTATCTATCTATCTATCTATCTATCTATCTATCTATCTATCTATCTATCTATCTATCTATCTATCCACATTGGCAGTGTCTTTTCATTAAAGTAACATTAATGAAATACATGTTTATCTTCTACTACTGTCATGGTTTTCAACATGTGCCAAGAACATTATTTTGCAAGATTAAAATGTTCAAATGAATGGAAAAATGTGAAATTACAACTTTTTTTCTGTACCATCTGGCAAAATAACACTCTTGATGTAATTCTTTCAGGCAGGATAATGGAATTAGAGATACAGATGTCACAAGCAGTGTGTGTATGTGTGTGTTACTTTGTCAAGATCAATCAATCAATCAATCAATCAATTTTTTTATATAGCGCCAAATCACAACAAACAGTTGCCCCAAGGCGCTTTATATTGTAAGGCAAGGCCATACAATAATTATGTAAAACCCCAATGGTCAAAACGACCCCCTGTGAGCAAGCACTTGGCTACAGTGGGAAGGAAAAACTCCCTTTTAACAGGAAGAAACCTCCAGCAGAACCAGGCTCAGGGAGGGGCAGTCTTCTGCTGGGACTGGTTGGGGCTGAGGGAGAGAACCAGGAAAAAGACATGCTGTGGAGGGGAGCAGAGATCGATCACTAATGATTAAATGCAGAGTGGTGCATACAGAGCAAAAAGAGAAAGAAACAGTGCATCATGGGAACCCCCCAGCAGTCTACGTCTATAGCAGCATACCTAAGGGATGGTTCAGGGTCACCTGATCCAGCCCTAACTATAAGCTTTAGCAAAAAGGAAAGTTTTAAGCCTAATCTTAAAAGTAGAGAGGGTGTCTGTCTCCCTGATCTGAATTGGGAGCTGGTTCCACAGGAGAGGAGCCTGAAAGCTGAAGGCTCTGCCTCCCATTCTACTCTTACAAACCCTAGGAACTACAAGTAAGCCTGCAGTCTGAGAGCGAAGCGCTCTATTGGGGTGATATGGTACTACGAGGTCCCTAAGATAAGATGGGACCTGATTATTCAAAACCTTATAAGTAAGAAGAAGAATTTTAAATTCTATTCTAGAATTAACAGGAAGCCAATGAAGAGAGGCCAATATGGGTGAGATATGCTCTTTCCTTCTAGTCCCCGTCAGTACTCTAGCTGCAGCATTTTGAATTAACTGAAGGCTTTTTAGGGAACTTTTAGGACAACCTGATAATAATGAATTACAATAGTCCAGCCTAGAGGAAATAAATGCATGAATTAGTTTTTCAGCATCACTCTGAGACAAGACCTTTCTGATTTTAGAGATATTGCGTAAATGCAAAAAAGCAGTCCTACATATTTGTTTAATATGCGCATTGAATGACATATCCTGATCAAAAATGACTCCAAGATTTCTCACAGTATTACTAGAGGTCAGGGTAATGCCATCCAGAGTAAGGATCTGGTTAGACACCATGTTTCTAAGATTTGTGGGGCCAAGTACAATAACTTCAGTTTTATCTGAGTTTAAAAGCAGGAAATTAGAGGTCATCCATGTCTTTATGTCTGTAAGACAATCCTGCAGTTTAGCTAATTGGTGTGTGTCCTCTGGCTTCATGGATAGATAAAGCTGGGTATCATCTGCGTAACAATGAAAATTTAAGCAATACCGTCTAATAATACTGCCTAAGGGAAGCATGTATAAAGTGAATAAAATTGGTCCTAGCACAGAACCTTGTGGAACTCCATAATTAACTTTAGTCTGTGAAGAAGATTCCCCATTTACATGAACAAATTGTAATCTATTAGACAAATATGATTCAAACCACCGCAGCGCAGTGCCTTTAAAGCTATGGCATGCTCTAATCTCTGTAATAAAATTTTATGGTCAACAGTATCAAAAGCAGCACTGAGGTCTAACAGAACAAGCACAGAGATGAGTCCACTGTCCGAGGCCATAAGAAGATCATTTGTAACCTTCACTAACCAAAATAACCAAATACCGGCATCACTGAAAGCAGCCAAAGATAACGATACGTCTTTGGGATGGTTATGAGTAATTTTTTCTCTAATAGTTAAAATTTTGTTAGCAAAGAAAGTCATGAAGTCATTACTAGTTAAAGTTAATGGAATACTCAGCTCAATAGAGCTCTGACTCTTTGTCAGCCTGGCTACAGTGCTGAAAAGAAACCTGGGGTTGTTCTTATTTTCTTCAATTAGTGATGAGTAGAAAGATGTCCTAGGTTTACGGAGGGCTTTTTTATAGAGCAACAGACTCTTTTTCCAGGCTAAGTGAAGATCTTCTAAATTAGTGAGACGCCATTTCCTCTCCAAATTACGGGTTATCTGCTTTAAGCTACGAGTTTGTGAGTTATACCACGGAGTCAGACACTTCTGATTTAAAGCTCTCTTTTTCAGAGGAGCTACAGCATCCAAAGTTGTCTTCAATGAGGATGTAAAACTATTGACGAGATACTCTATCTCAGTTACAGAGTTTAGGTAGCTACTCTGCACTGTGTTGGTATATGGCATTAGAGAACATAAAGAAGGAATCATATCCTTAAACCTAGTTACAGCGCTTTCTGAAAGACTTCTAGTGTAATGAAACTTATTCCCCACTTCTGGGTAGTCCATCAGAGTAAATGTAAATGTTATTAAGAAATGATCAGACAGAAGGGAGTTTTCAGGGAATACTGTTAAGTCTTCAATTTCCATACCATAAGTCAGAACAAGATCTAAGATATGGTTAAAGTGGTGGGTGGACTCATTTACTTTTTGAGCAAAGCCAATAGAGTCTAATAATAGATTAAATGCAGTGTTGAGGCTGTCATTCTCAGCATCTGTGTGGATGTTAAAATCGCCCACTATAATTATCTTATCTGAGCTAAGCACTAAGTCAGACAAAAGGTCTGAAAATTCACAGAGAAACTCACAGTAACGACCAGGTGGACGATAGATAATAACAAATAAAACTGGTTTTTGGGACTTCCAATTTGGATGGACAAGACTAAGAGACAAGCTTTCAAATGAATTAAAGCTCTGTCTGGGTTTTTGATTAATTAATAAGCTGGAATGGAAGATTGCTGCTAATCCTCCGCCCCGGCCCGTGCTACGAGCATTCTGACAGTTAGTGTGACTCGGGGGTGTGGACTCATTTAAACTAACATATTCATCCTGCTGTAACCAGGTTTCTGTAAGGCAGAATAATATATCATTTACCAACAGGGACTTAGAAGAGAGAGACCTAATGTTTAATAGACCACATTTAACTGTTTTAGTCTGTGGTGCAGTTGAAGGTGCTATATTATTTTTTCTTTTTGAATTTTTATGCTTAAATAGATTTTTGCTGGTTATTGGTAGTCTGGGAGCAGGCACCGTCTCTACGGGGATGGGGTAATGAGGGGATGGCAGGGGGAGAGAAGCTGCAGAGAGGTGTGTAAGACTACAACTCTGCTTCCTGGTCCCAACCCTGGATAGTCACGGTTTGGAGGATTTAAGAAAATTGGCCAGATTTCTAGAAATGAGAACTGCTCCATCCAAAGTGGGATGGATGCCGTCTCTCCTAACAAGACCAGGTTTTCCCCAGAAGCTTTGCCAATTATCTATGAAGCCCACCTCATTTTTGGACACCACTCAGACAGCCAGCAATTCAAGGAGAACATGCGGCTAAACATGTCACTCCCGGTCTGATTGGGGAGGGGCCCAGAGAAAACTACAGAGTCCGACATTGTTTTTGCAAAGTTACACACCGATTTAATGTTAATTTTAGTGACCTCCGATTGGCGTAACCGGGTGTCATTACTGCCGACGTGAATTACAATCTTACCAAATTTACGCTTAGCCTTAGCCAGCAGTTTCAAATTTCCTTCAATGTCACCTGCTCTGGCCCCCGGAAGACAATTGACTATGGTTGCTGGTGTCCCTAACTTCACATTTCTCAAAACAGAGTCGCCAATAACCAGAGTTTGATCCTCGGCGGGTGTGTCGTCGAGTGGGGAAAAACGGTTAGAAATGTGAACGGGTTGGCGGTGTACACGGGGCTTCTGTTTAGGGCTACGCTTCCTCCTCACAGTCACCCAGTCAGCCTGCTTTCCCGGCTGCTCGGGATCTGCCAGGGGGGAACTAACGGCGGCTAAGCTACCTTGGTCCGCACCGACTACAGGGGCCTGGCTAGCTGTAGAATTTTCCACGGTGCGGAGCCGAGTCTCCAATTCGCCCAGCCTGGCCTCCAAAGCTACGAATAAGTTACACTTATTACAAGTACCGTTACTGCTAAAGGAGGCCGAGGAATAACTAAACATTTCACACCCAGAGCAGAAAACTGCGGGAGAGACAGGAGAAGCCGCCATGCTAAATCGGCTAAGAGCTAGTAGCTACGCTAAGCTAGCAGATTCCTAAAAACACGCAAAGTGAATAATGTGTAAATAATTTAGAGGCGATTCAGCAGAAGGAGTGCTTTAGTTAAGGCACGTAAAGATTACACTGGGAAACAAATCGTAATCTAGATAACTAGATCAATCTAACTGCGCAGATTAAACAGCTAACAGATACAGAAAAACACCGCTGTGCTCCGGAACAGGAAGTGATACAATACCGCAGTGAGAGCCAACCACCAGTAGAGGCAATAATTGTCAAAACACTTTTTTTAACTTCTTAAAAATGGAAATTGAAAAATGATAATTCCTAATTTATACCACTCTAAAACACAAAATGAAATGGATCATCGTGTAATTATCTTGTTATTACATTGTTAATACATTTAAATGCTAAGGTTTAGCTAGCTCTGGCAAATAACATATTTTACTTTTATTTAGTGATTCAAATTATTATTATTTTATTTATTTATTTATTTTTACAAATTCTGCAATCTCTGCACAGCAGCTTTAAAAATGACATAATAACCCTAACCCATGGGCAGGAAGACAGACATTTCACACAGGTGACCTTGACTTTGACACAAATAACTGACCTTTGGGTGACCTTGTCAGTGCAGTTCTGGAACTCACCAAACTATGGACCATATCTGGTTCAAATTAGGACAAAGTCAAATTCCTTGATTTTGGCCTTTGCCAAAATGAAGTCATAAAGGTTCATTTCGGGGTCATGTTGTCATTATGGGGTGTTGTGAGTAGAATTTTGAGGGGAAAAAAATGAATTTACTCCATTTTGGAATAAGGCTGTAACATAATAAAATGTGGACAAAGTGAAGCGCTATGAGTACTTCCTGGATACCCTGTAAATTCATACAAATGATAAACTTAAAAAAGATTAGATAAGAACACACACGTTATTGTAACACAATTGCTTCACCGCTTTTACAACCAGCTAGCATTTGACTACGCAAAAAATAGATACTACAAAAATTATGATTCTTGAATGTGAATATAATAAGTCAGGAAATTGAATATCAATTTATATTGATGTGAGGTCATAAAAAATAAACATTAACAAATGTTAAAGCAGACAGAATAGCCATGCTTCAGACCCGACAGAGAACCACTGAGCTGGAAGCAGATGTTTGCTCGCTCATTATCATAACATTTTCTGTACTAAACAGCTGAGAGTAAACTTGAGCGTGCAAAACAAAGGCAGAAACCACAAGCGCCTCGAAGACCGTTGCATCTTGAAAACACAAAACAGCAGAACACCTGTGCGTCTAAACTGATTCTAACAGGGCTGAGAGAAAGAGAATATGCACAACTATTCCATTTGGGTGAATTCATCTAAGGAAAAATAAACCTCTCTTGTCACTTCCAGGCATCCGCGTGGCACGCTGCTGGAAAGTACTGCGTGCAATGGGCTATAAGCAGCCGGCACAGAGCGGGGTGTGATTGGAGGTGCAGCAGGGTGCGATGGCACGTGCAGCAGAGTGTGGCAGACCCCAGGCCATGCAAGGATTTGTACATAATTGATAGAACAAAGTAATTAAAATCCACGCTAGCACCTGTTTCGGTCCCTTGTAATGCATCATTTCCTGACTGCTGCTACCCCGAAGTGCGGTTTTGATGGATAACGTGGTGACAGCTCTGATGTTCTGAATATCAGCATGCATCGGTGTTTATCACCGTTTAATACTACGTTGATTGCTCCCCTTGTGATGATCGGAGCTGATTGCCGGCAGCGCGCTGCCACCTACACCTTAAAACTGCTGCAGTTCTGTGCTTTTCATCTATGACCTGTAATACTGCAATCATGGGTACCACACTCCAGCTGCCTCTTCCATGCTCATTGCTCCAAATCCCTCTTCTTCTTTCATCCGGTTCCCAGTGTTCTTTTGCAGCATTTCCTGCTTTTCTAAATGCGTTGTCCCGTCTTTGTATCTGTGAGCAGAGCGAAAGCTTTGTTGCTTTGCTACATGGCAGGATGCCAGAGTTTCAGCCTGCCTCAGATACTCTGAAATGAGACCATATGCTGGTGGAAAGCTTGCAGATGCTCTGACGGCTTCCAGGTCGACTTCATTTAGCCATGTCACAATTCCTGGGTTGTGACTTTGACACGGTGAACAGGCCGCTTAAAGCCATATTTGAAGCTGATGAGCTGAGACCTGTCCTTTCTCCCATGAGCGGACACTACAGCTGTGGCCCTGGAACTTGCCTCGTTCCTGATTCCTCATTCCACCTTCACAGAGTACATTACACTCTTAGTTTTTAGGAAAAATCATCACATTGACCTTTTTTAGAGGGTGCAAAATTATGGGAGAATTCTCAGAAAAAGCACAGCAGGTAGCTCAATGATATGAGTTGGACAAGACATTTCATCTTCTTCATCCCAGTCCATAAAACTGTAAATGGATATGGTCTTGGCTGGTGAAGTAATTTGTGTGGGACTGGTGTCCCATCTAGGGGACATTGTAGACTCTCATCTGCTTCATGCTATGAGAATCTAAGGATTAGAATTGGCACCAATGAGCACTGAGGCCTGTATTGGACTCATGTCTTCTTCTTTGTTGGGAAAGTGTAGTGACATGGACCCACAACAGGGGGCGCAAATGAACGGTCAATAGATGAGCCAAAAAGTAACAATTTAATGTTGTGAATGTGCACAACGAACATACAGACAATCACAGAATATCATAACAGTCAATACACAGAGGTGACGTGTGGGCAGGCTCGAGGATAGAAGACGTCTGTCCTGAGAAGAGCCGGAACCACATGATTTCCGCCGCCCCAGAACCTGGTGAATACTGGAGCCGCCATGTCCCGGATTCCCAGGTGATCACCGTCCCCGACTGTCGGATCTGGTACTGCTGGCGAAGAACAAAGACAGTCAAGTGTGGGTGTGTGTACACCCAGTAACAACAACGGTGGGAATGCCACCTCCACCTCTCATTCAATATGTTGCAGCGGTCTCAGCTGAAAAGGAGCGCCGTCTTGCACAGCCTCCTCACAAACGACCGGTTCTCCTGCAAATTCTCACAATAACAGTTACAAATCTCACAAAAAGGCTGAGAGTATTACCTCCTATGAAGTATGATATCTCGGCAACGAGGTGGAGATGACGTCTGGTCTTTATGGAGTGAGATGATGTTGAGTAGATGGGTGACAGCTGTCAAGAGGTAATGAGCGACAGCTGTCACCCCCGGCTGTGTCCATGGCGGCAGCGCCCTCTTGTGCCTGAAGCCCGCACGTCAGGCAGGGCGCCCTCTGGTGGTGGGCCAGCAGTACTTCCTCTTCTGGCGGCCCACACAACATTCTTGTTCTTCTAAGATCAGACTTGTTAACACCCTTTCTCCCAGGGCCTGGTTTCATAAAGCAGTCTAGTCTTGTTTAGTCGAATAAACTCACTCAGTTTACTTTTTTTTAAACGGTCGGCTTAAGTTTCACGTTTCTCGACTAAACTTTTTAGCCTGGTACAGAGGAGGCTAAGCTTATTTTAGTTGATAAAACTTCAATGTCTTATCGCAAAAAAATGGCGGCTATGTACCACCACTTGATGGAACACTCAAAAGCACCCCTACATCACTTGTGTTCTTCAAAGCCAGAACTTCCTCTGCTTTTGGCCACGGTTGCAGCAGACGACTCTAAGGTGTGTTTGTGACGGTTCTCACACGAGCCATCGGGTGTCGCTGTTACGCTGAGCAGCATTGTGTGCACATAAAGGTTTGACGAAGGTGTTGAAGAAACTGAAGAGTGAAACTGGTAGGCTAAGTGCTAAGCACGTCCTTGTGCAGTTCATATGGGTCTGTAAATGTTAATAAAGCCAGTTGGATAGTTCATAACAACAACCAACCTGAAAGTAAACAAAGCTGTTGAGCATCAATCAATCAATCAATCAATTTTTTTTATATAGCGCCAAATCACAACAAACAGTTGCCCCAAGGCGCTTTATATTGTAAGGCAAGGCCATACAATAATTATGTAAAACCCCAACGGTCAAAACGACCCCCTGTGAGCAAGCACTTGGCTACAGTGGGAAGGAAAAACTCCCTTTTAACAGGAAGAAACCTCCAGCAGAACCAGGCTCAGGGAGGGGCAGTCTTCTGCTGGGACTGGTTGGGGCTGAGGGAGAGAACCAGGAAAAAGACATGCTGTGGAGGGGAGCAGAGATCGATCACTAATGATTAAATGCAGAGTGGTGCATACAGAGCAAAAAGAGAAAGAAACAGTGCATCATGGGAACCCCCCAGCAGTCTACGTCTATAGCAGCATAACTAAGGGATGGTTCAGGGTCACCTGATCCAGCCCTAACTATAAGCTTTAGCAAAAAGGAAAGTTTTAAGCCTAATCTTAAAAGTAGAGAGGGTGTCTGTCTCCCTGATCTGAATTGGGAGCTGGTTCCACAGGAGAGGAGCCTGAAAGCTGAAGGCTCTGCCTCCCATTCTACTCTTACAAACCCTAGGAACTACAAGTAAGCCTGCAGTCTGAGAGCGAAGCGCTCTATTGGGGTGATATGGTACTACGAGGTCCCTAAGATAAGATGGGACCTGATTATTCAAAACCTTATAAGTAAGAAGAAGAATTTTAAATTCTATTCTAGAATTAACAGGAAGCCAATGAAGAGAGGCCAATATGGGTGAGATATGCTCTCTCCTTCTAGTCCCCGTCAGTACTCTAGCTGCAGCATTTTGAATTAACTGAAGGCTTTTCAGGGAACTTTTAGGACAACCTGATAATAATGAATTACAATAGTCCAGCCTAGAGGAAATAAATGCATGAATTAGTTTTTCAGCATCACTCTGAGACAAGACCTTTCTGATTTTAGAGATATTGCGTAAATGCAAAAAAGCAGTCCTACATATTTGTTTAATATGCGCTTTGAATGACATATCCTGATCAAAAATGACTCCAAGATTTCTCACAGTATTACTAGAGGTCAGGGTAATGCCATCCAGAGTAAGGATCTGGTTAGACACCATGTTTCTAAGATTTGTGGGGCCAAGTACAATAACTTCAGTTTTATCTGAGTTTAAAAGCAGGAAATTAGAGGTCATCCATGTCTTTATGTCTGTAAGACAATCCTGCAGTTTAGCTAATTGGTGTGTGTCCTCTGGCTTCATGGATAGATAAAGCTGGGTATCATCTGCGTAACAATGAAAATTTAAGCAATACCGTCTAATAATACTGCCTAAGGGAAGCATGTATAAAGTGAATAAAATTGGTCCTAGCACAGAACCTTGTGGAACTCCATAATTAACTTTAGTCTGTGAAGAAGATTCCCCATTTACATGAACAAATTGTAATCTATTAGACAAATATGATTCAAACCACCGCAGCGCAGTGCCTTTAATACCTATGGCATGCTCTAATCTCTGTAATAAAATTTTATGGTCAACAGTATCAAAAGCAGCACTGAGGTCTAACAGAACAAGCACAGAGATGAGTCCACTGTCCGAGGCCATAAGAAGATCATTTGTAACCTTCACTAATGCTGTTTCTGTACTATGATGAATTCTAAAACCTGACTGAAACTCTTCAAATAGACCATTCCTCTGCAGATGATCAGTTAGCTGTTTTACAACTACCCTTTCAAGAATTTTTGAGAGAAAAGGAAGGTTGGAGATTGGCCTATAATTAGCTAAGATAGCTGGGTCAAGTGATGGCTTTTTAAGTAATGGTTTAATTACTGCCACCTTAAAAGCCTGTGGTACATAGCCAACTAACAAAGATAGATTGATCATATTTAAGATCGAAGCATTAAATAATGGTAGGGCTTCCTTGAGCAGCCTGGTAGGAATGGGGTCTAATAAACATGTTGATGGTTTGGATGAAGTAACTAATGAAAATAACTCAGACAGAACAATCGGAGAGAAAGAGTCTAACCAAATACCGGCATCACTGAAAGCAGCCAAAGATAACGATACGTCTTTGGGGTGGTTATGAGTAATTTTTTCTCTAATAGTTAAAATTTTGTTAGCAAAGAAAGTCATGAAGTCATTACTAGTTAAAGTTAATGGAATACTCAGCTCAATAGAGCTCTGACTCTTTGTCAGCCTGGCTACAGCGCTGAAAAGAAACCTGGGGTGAGCATGGAGCCGTCTCTTGGCAACGGCATGCGTGAGGCTGTTATTCCTGTGAAAACAGTTGACTAAGGTAAGACAGCTAATTTACAAGTTTAGCCATCGATGTGAAAAGGTGATTAGCCGAATAATGTTGGGTGATTAACTGTAGTCCTCTAAGAAAGTTTAGTAGATTGAAAGATAAGGTTGCTTTATGAAACTGGGCCCAGGAGTGAATGCTATGACTGTGAGCAGGTTGGAGATGGGCCACCAATATGTAGACCTGGGCTTGTTTGCTTGTCATGCTAAACCTGCACTGCACTCCATCTGACACTTCATATACATTGTCCAAGTCCCCCAACCTGTCAATCGGTACCAGCCTTGGTTGGATCTGTAAACTGCATTGGATTGGTGTCCCATCCAGGGGGAGTCGTAGAATTGCATCCACTCCATGCTATAAGATCTGGGGGAAAAGCACTGGCACCAATGGGCCTCAAGGCCTACATAGGAATAATGTTTTTCTTAGACCTGTTCTGTCTCTTTCTCCCAGGAGAAAATGCGACCATGATGAGAAGATAGCTTAGTTAGATAGCTGTCAGGTTTCCAATATGTAGAACTAGGTTCAGCAGTTCCTGATCAGACCACCTGTCTGTGTCCTTGGACAAGACACTTTATCTACCAATGTGCCTTAGGGCCAATCTAAGATTTACTTCTTCTTCTCAGCCTAAACCTGTCCTCACACTTTCTCCTAGAAGGGAACACTCCCACTATGGCCCTGGAATGTCAGTTTTGCTGATTGAGATGTAAACAGAATGTACTCAGAGGAGAACAAAGCAAACCTGATATGAAAATACTGTAGCTCAGCCGCCGCATTTTATTTTACAGGTGCTTCAAGATGAGGCCCCCTAGTTACAGTGCTTGCAAAGTTGATGGAGTGAAGCTTTGAGTTAGAAAATGTGCATTCCAGATTTAATCCTGCTGAAGCTCCTTGTTTAATAGCCTATCTTCCTCTGCACCTGTCTCAGTGCCTCCTTTCTCACTGGTTTTTCTCTGACATCCTCTTTATTGCAGCAACTCTTAATTTTCTTTAAGCAAATGCCTGCACTGTTTCATAGGGGACTTTACTCCAGATGTGTACACTGAAGCATGAACAGGACCTCAGGCGATGCCAGCTATCGATTTTACCATGATTCTGATTAGAAGGCTCCCCGTCGCAATCAATAGCAGTGAACTACACAGCGAAACTGATGGTCTCCGATAGGATCCCATATTTGGACTCTAATTAATCATACGGTTGATTATTTTTTGAGATTAAAAGGCAGTTGAGTGAGCAGAAGATCCTTTAGCATAAAAAAAACAGTTCAGCATGAGAAGTTCCAAACACACTGGACACTCAATATAACAACTAGTCAATAACACCACTTGATCATTATGATGAAATTTTATTAGCTCTTTAGCGATGTACAAGCTAATCCTTTCATATGTTTTGCTGCCTCATAATATCTCTTTGCAACGCTGCTGGACTGTTTTCATTACTGGCCCTGTAGTCGTTATTATACTATAATCTGAGAAATGTTTGTTGGTCTGTTTGTTCTTCAACATCTTCTAGGTCCTTGGGCTTATTTCCAACATAATTGATATCTGGATGAAAATTGAGCCCAGAATCGCCCTTAAAGGGCTTATTTTAGAAAAGGTCAAGGTAATTGTGTCAAACAGTCAATTTTTTAAATATTTTTTCCATTCCGATGTCTGTAACACATGGCGCACATATGGAGCATTCTGGAATTTACCCAGATGAAGACAGCTTTGTTAAAGGTAAATAACTTGGGTGAAGGTAATTGAGTTTATGGCCAAAACTCAAGTTTTCACTCCAATTTGTACCAAACTTGGCAAGTGGGTTATGAAGCTGTCCAGGTGAGATCAAAATGGCCAACGTTCAATCAGTTGGATCAAAGGACAAACTTTTGCACAAATTTGGCACGCATAGGTAGGTGGGTTAGGAAAAATGTCCAGATGAGCTCAACTTTGTCAAAAATTCTATCATTGGCACTGAAGTCATGTCTACCTCTCTGTTTGTTGGTCTACAACTCCCAGGTCCTTTGGCTGATTTCTACCAAACTTGGTATGTCAATGATTTTGACTGCAAAATTGCCCTAAAGGAATTTCTTTCGGCAAAGACCAAGGCCAAGGAATTCTATTTTCAACCTAGTTTGGGCCAAATATGACACACAGGTGGATTCCAGAAGTGGCCTGGCAAAGTCAGCCAGAAACATGAAAAACTCTGCCAAGTTTTTTTTTGCTCAATTTTCTGTAAGCTTTATAGTACCTTTGTTATTAACTTGTTATAGTCTGTTTTTGATTCAGTTGGCCTTTTAGTTTGGTTTATATTCAGTTAAATTCTGATTCAGCTAGTTCTTCTGTTGGTGTTATAGTTATGTTACTTTATATGTAAGGATTAAACCACGAGAAGCCGTGCATTATACGGTTTGAATGCACGACGCGGAGTCTGAAACATCACGACGCGAAGCGGAGTGTGGTGTTGTGTTACTCCGCGAAGTGCATTCAAACCATATAATGCACAGCTTCGAGTTATTTAATCCGCTTATACCACGGTCCCACACAGTGAGCTAACACACAAATATTTATTTAAGTTAACAGAACTTGATAAAAATGTGCGAGTATTTGGGACTATTTTATGTTTTGTCTCTGAGCACTTACTAAGCCTGTGGGCTCGCGCCGCAGCGGGCCGCTCGCACCGCCCCCCCCCCCCCCTCTCTCTGCTGTGTCGCGCTGTGACAAACTGTAAAACAGGTCCAGAAACTACGCTCGCTGTTTTGATGCTGAGCGCTCGGCCACCCGCAAGGATAGAACCGTTCTCTCCTTCTTTCCCATCTTCAATCTTGTCCAGTTCGTCCGATGTTAAATCTTTACGCCGTTGCTTTTGCTGTTCTTCTCATCTGCTCTCCTCCTCTTTCCATTCCTCAAACGTTTTATTTTGGCCAACAATATTAAAATTCACTTGGAAATCCATGTTTTATCACGTTTCTGTCATTCACTTGTCAAAACACAGCTGATCTGCGCCAACTGATTTGTGCGTTGCTATGGTGACGAGCAGAGCGGAGTGATTATAACAGTGACTTAACTCGCCGAACTACGTGTGCGTCTACACGAAAATAATGCACACCAGTTAGACATGGAATTCTCACTGACCATGGTATAATCAGTTTTAGATTCTGTTAGCTTTTTATATATAATATATATACTACCTTTATTGGCAGTTTTTAATTTTGTTGGCTAAGTAATATTTATAGCCCGTGTTTGATTAATTTAGCTTTTCAGTTAACTTCATTTTTAGTTACTTTATGCTTTATTTAGTATTTTGCATTGTGTTAGGCAACTTGATATTCACACTCTAAAAAGGAACTGCTGTTTCAATGACAAAAAATATGTAACAATTTGCATGTTTTTCTTTACAAGTTATTTCAATTTAGTTATTTCAATATTCAACCAGTTAATGCCACACGACTTCTCTAGTTAAGTTGAAATAACTTTAAAAAAATCTATGCAAATTGTTACATCACTTTTTTCTCATTGAGACAGCAGTTTATTTTTTGAGTGCAGTTAGTTTTAGATTCAGTTAGATTTATAGTCAGTGTTTAATTCAGTTAACTTTCAGTTAGCTTAATTTTCATTCAACTTTATATTGTTTTTCAGTTTGCATTCCATTCACCTTCACCTTCAGTCAGGTTTAGATTTGCTAACTTTAGATTTTATATTATATTTTACTTTATATTTAAGTACCCTTTCAGTTGGCTTCACGTTTACCAAACTTTATATTTATTTAGTTTTAGATTTATTTAGATTTCAGTTAGCTCTAGAGTTGCTAATAAGGTATTATCAGCCTCAGTCTAATGTGAATAGACAATATTAACTGTGTAGAGAAACTCATGCACTCACAGAAATATTTGCCCTAACTTTTAAGATTTATGTAATTTTATTGCATGACTGATTCCCATTTACTTTTTTTTAGATAATTTTAATGCAAACCTACCGAATAAACCTTACATGATGCATATTCATTAATCCTATTTATTTGAAATGCATAATCCTCAGCTTTATGTATTTAGTATTAATAAAATATAATTACTCTAAATCAATAATAATGACAGTATTTATTTAAAATACATAAAGTATATTGTTTGAATTGCATAATAATTATGTTACCTATGTATAGGTAGGATAGGATTAATGAATATACATCATGTAAGGTTTATTTGGTAGGTTTGTATTAAAATTATCTAAAAAAAAAGTAAATGGGAATCAGTGATGTAATACAATTACATAAATCTTAAAAGTTAGGGCAAATATTTCTGAGTGTGGAATGGAGTCTGGCCAATATTACAACTGCAATTAAAACGTTGAAGCATGTTTAGATATTGACATCCAGTCATTAAATATATATTATTTTAAATGTTCATTATTTTGTGAATTGAATGGATTGACTTTAGGCAACAATAGCAGTAAGAGTAAAAGACTTTTTTTCTTTTTTCTTTTTTGGTCTGCTGAGGAATATCAAGCTGCGCGAGGAATCGGGACATTAAGGAAAGGAATGCTTTGTCAAGCTCAGTAATGACGCTCTTGTTATTTGAAATAAGGTGTTAATTGCACGTATGGATCTTCATTAATGCCAATTTATTCTCATTTTTTGTGATTACACCAGAATTAGAGAGGCAGAATACTGCAATGCTGTATTGATATTAGGCATTGAGATGGCCACAATGCTATTTCACGGAGGATGGTTCGTTTAATGGAGGCTCTGAAAGTAAATTACATTCAGAGTTTTCACAATGTGTACAGAAGAATAGAAAACTCAAAAGTCAAAGACTTCGTAACTATGAACGAGATGCATCAGTCCCTCAGCAAGCCTCTGAAATGCTTTTCTGCATCCCCCTTTAATTTATCAGAATAGAAGTAATATTAGATACACATTAAGGAAGTTATTTCTTTTTATTAGCCTGTATTATAGTGTTTATTATAATCAACATGCAGATTGCATTACTGTCCCATTGCTGATGCTGATTGTTGTTCTTCATGCTATAAGCGCTCAATAAACCTTCTTTAACCTTGACTGCACACAAATAATGTCTACACATTATTGGTGTATGCATGCGCTGCATCAACAGCACGCGTGTGATGCGATGTTGGTTATTAGACATTATGCCATGGTCGGAACGATTGTGCAGTGGTGGTGGAGGGGGGTTATCTTTGTAATTTCTGCCAAACAGCAGAAAAAAAAGTGATTTGGCTGTTGACTCTAAGATGCTGATATAATAAAATGCCTGAGTTAGAACTCTCACCTTGATTAGCGTGTGTAATTATGAATATGCTGCTCTCAGCATAAGATCAGAGAAAAAAACAGACATTTGTGGAAAGTGACTCGACACTGAGCAGCAAGTAATTGCCTCTTCCAAGCGATCATTGACTGCTCAGCATTTGGCATCTGGATGAATCACACCTGTCTGGATTATCAGGGGAGATTTGAACCAACTCTTTACAGCTTTTGCATTTTACAGCAAACAATTCTGAAAGCACAGTATACAAACTATAGTGCAACAGTATTTTGAGGTATATAGAGTGTGTGTATGTATGTGTGTCTATCTATCTATCTATATACATATATATATATAATCCAAATAATGGATGGTAAGGCGTCCAACATAGAGATATTGGATGAAGAAATGTTATGTTGGACGAGGCGTAGCCAAGTCCAATATAATTTCTCTGAATCCAATATTTCTCTATGTTGGACAACTTGCCATCCATCAATTGTTATGTTCTCCACCCCCCTCCCAAATTAAGCAAACAACAAAGAGTCAAGTAAATTAGATCAATTTATTTTGTTGTGAACAGCATATGATTGATTCTGATGTGATGAATGCTTCTAAATGTCAGTAGCGTGCTTGTCTACCTTCTTAGTGTGTTTGACATCCTTGGAGTTCAATATTTCCACCAGTTCCTCCTCTGTGAACTCAGCAAACCTCACTGGCAGACGATTTTCTGCTGTTGTTGACATGTTTGTTGCCATTTTTTCAACCAGCGTCTGTCAGCTAGTTCCTGACCTTCGTATGCCACGCTCTGATTGGCTAGCTGTTGGCAGTAAGCTCTAACGCTATTGGTCAGTGGGAACCGATCCAATATAACTTTTGGTCCTAGCCTTTTTTGATCCTTTTGGATCCAACATAACTTTCTGGCGCCAAGCATGCCAAAATACAGGTACATGATGGACAGAAAGGCTGATCTGTGATTGGCTATTGCAATCTGAGTGGAGAATATATATATATATATATATATATATATATATATATATATATATATATATATATATATATATATATATATATATATATATATATATATATAGGTACACACACACAGAGTCATAGTGCATGACTTCTTATGTAAATGTTGCAGTTCTTCAGTGAACCCTTCAGTCAGCAACAAGGGAAGATACCGTGTAAAGAGGCTTATGGTTGTGTGGCACATCGAACAGTTTATGTGGCTGATAGAAAAACTTGATTCCGGGGTTCACTCTTGTAGCACCAACATGCTTGAAAATCCTGCGGTGAGGCTGCTAATTATTTTTTTATTTTCAGGGAATCCTTGATTTTTTTTCTTGTGTCTCCAAAGACAGAGCAGGTGCAGTGTCTGTCTCATGTGAGTGTCTGTCTCTGTGCATCTGTGTGTCTGTGTCATCGAAGTGCATCTTGTATGTAACATAGTACATAAAACCACCTCACCTCACTAAGCCCTTAGACAAGTTTGTCCGTGGGCTTATTTCTCTTCTCATTGTGGCCACCAGGAGGTTGAATCTCAGGAAAATTGTGCACAAAGACTTTGTCAACATAATTTTAATTCTAATTTTGGGTTAGTCTGTGAAATGTTGTGTTAGTACAAGAACTCAACAGGGTTTTATTGATCAAACTTGGTCCAGCAGATTATACCTTGCTGAGACCTTCAAAATGTTTAAATCTGGACTGAAGCAGGTTAGGCTCAGCATTTCCCTTATTGTTTTGTCTGATTTAACGACTGGGACACATGGATGAGAGAGTAGAAATGACAGAGACTTTGTGCTCAGTAATCTTTTAATTTAATTTAATTTAATTTAATCAGCTTATAATGCGCCAAATCACAGCAAAAGCCGTCTCAAGGCACCAACATAAAATTGAATAAATAATTAAAAATGAATTAAAAAAAATTCAAATACATAAATAAAAACAGAAGCAAAAGAATAAAACAAATAAAAATAAAAACTATCCATAAGAAAGAGAATAAAAATAGGTTTTGAGTCTTGACTTAAAAATGTCCAGACTCATGTTCAGACTGCCTCACGGTCGCAGGAAGACTGTTCCACAGGCTGGGTGCACGATACGAAAAGGCTCTTTGACCTGCTGACTTCTTCTTCACCCTGGGAACACAGAGAAGTCCTGCATCTTGCGACCGCAAAGCCCGGGCCGGCACGTAGAGTTCCACCAGATCAGCCAAATAAGATGGCGCCAGTCCATGAACAACCTTATAAGTCAATAGCAAAACCTTAAAATCTGCTCTCACAGAGACAGGGAGCCAGTGCAAAGATGCCAAAATGGGTGTGATATGTTCAGACCTTCTGCTACGTGTCAGATGTCTGGCGGCAGCGTTCTGAACCAGCTGAAGACCCGTAATGCTGGACTGTGGTAACCCTGAAAATAGAACATTACAATAATCTAGTCTAGAAGAAACAAAAGCATGAATCAGGGTCTCAGCATCAGCCATGGACAGGTTGGGGCAGATGCTCGCTATATTTCTCAGATGGAAAAAAGCAGTCCTAGTAACATTTTATTTAATTAATATGAGGTACATAGTTTAGGGCAGGGGTGGGCGATGAGGGCTGAGACACTGTAGGTTTTCCTTGCAACCAATCACCTCAGCAGGTGGTTTTGCTGATGAACTTCTCCCCTGAATATAAACACCTGGGCCTGTTTTCATAAAACAGTCTAATCTTGTATAGTGGGCTAAACTCACTTAGCCAACTCATCTTTTGATGTTAGTCATTGCACAAAGCGCTTAATTTCGTGTTACCCGACTAAAGTTTTTAGCCTGGTACAGAGAAGGCTAATCTTATTTTGGTCTACAAAATTTCAGTGTCTGACCTCAATAAAGGCAGCTATCATGTACCATCACTTTATGGAGGAGGAAGGAAGGAGAGTCTTGTGGTGGGAGCAGGATTTCCTAGACCGGAATAATCCACTTGAGATGTTTATGGACGCCGAGGTCGGGAACGCTTCTACTCTGCTGCGGCGGACTCAGTCATGTTTGTAGCAGACAGACCAGCCCAGCAGTAAACAAAACTGTTCAGCATTGGAGGTGTTTCTTGGCAACGGGACTTACGAGGCCGCTATGACGGTGAAAATCGTTGACTAACGTAAGACGGCTAATCTACAAGTTTAGCCATCTATGTGAAACAGAGATTAGATGGATAATGTTGGGAGACTGACCTTAGTCAACTAAGTAAGCTTAGTAGACTAAAGGATTAGACGACTGCTTTATGAAACTGGGCCCTGATAAACAATGAAATCACCTGCTGAGACACCTGATCATTAATGAAATCACCTGCTGAGGTGAGTGGTAGCAAGGAAAACCTGAAGTATCTTGGACCTTCATGGCACATGATTGCCCACCCCTCGTAGGGCTTACAATGGATGTGCACTCATGAGCAGAAGGTTGTGGTAATTCACAATTAACCTGTATACCAACTGCTGTAAAAGATGAAAAAAAAAAAAAAAATCTGTATTCTCATCTTGCTTTAACATGACTTTGACACCAGACACCCTTCTGGATGTAACTTCAGTGAAAATGGACACAGGATGATTGGGTCTTCTGTCAGGCAAGCATGCTAACCACAGTGCTACCTTAGGCAATGCTAGTACGATGCAGTTTCATGGCAATTTGCTATGTCATCACGTAAAGTGACATAATGGATTAGATTGTGATACCCTCAAGAAATGTAGCAGATTTTCATGAGGGTATCATGATTTAATTTTGTGATGGTACCACAAGCTATTATGCTATGTTCACACCGGGCACGACGTGAGCGACAGCAGCGACAGGTTGTCATGTAATCCCTATGGAACGACGCGTTTTGGCGCCAAGTCACGCAGCACGACGCGATGTAGGCGAATGAAGCGACGCGAGTGAAGCAATTTTGAGCGATTGGTGCGTTTGTGGCGAGATATTGCTTCGCATCACGTCGTGTTCCCAAGTTGAAAAATCTGAACTTTTTCGTCTCGTCGCGCTGTGATGACCAATCAGGGACTGAATATGCACTGACGTGGAGATGTCTGGAGTTTGACTGAAGATGTGAACATGTCCTGTATCTGGTAGCAGCCTGTGAGCAGGACTTATGTCTCTTTTGTCATTTATTTCACAATTATGACAGAGTTTTTGGAGTGAGCAGCAGCCCCACAGCAGCAGGAGCGGAGTTTCTTTTTCTTTTAATTTTACGTGCGCGCGAGCGAATCATCCATGGAGATTATTTTACTTATTAACTACACAGATGTATAATAAAGCAAATGGTGACTGGTTTCTAAACACAATTATGACACAGTTTTTTGGGAAAGAGCGAGGAGCAGCCCCGCAGCAAGCACCAGAGTTTCTTTCTTCTTTTTACGTGTGCGCGCGAGCGAATCATCTGTGGAGAATATTTTATTAATTAACTACACAGATGTGTAGTTTCTTTCTCTTTTTTTTTATTGTTTACATGTGCGTGCGTGAACGGGACAGAAGGTCCTCAAACTGGGTCTTGCAGAGGCGGAAGGACCGCTGAAAGCGGCTGTCATCCAGAGCAAATAATGATACTCCCTGAATTGGGAACGTCTCATGACGTTTTTCAGCTTTTCACAACAACTCGCTCCGTGTGTTCAAGGTCCGTCATGTTAACTTGACTGACAACTGGAGCCAGCGAGCGGAATGGAAGCTCCTCCTATTTGATGACGCACCGGGGTGAATTTTCGCAGCAAAAGCAGAGCGACACACCGGGCGAAGGAGGCACGTCCGTCGCCACGCGATCCCGCGAATTTGTAGCATCTGATCACGCCCGGTGTGAACACGGCATTAGATCACGAACTGCGATGAGACTGGGCTGTGGGACCTTTGGGTTAGGGTTACGGTTAGTGTTAGCTGCCCCGTCACGAAAATCTACTACATTTCATGATGGTATCACGATCTAGTACCATGAGATTGGGCTGTGCTAATAGCTGTGCAGACATATCAAAATGTGCTGCAGTGTTGCCCTCTGTAGGCTGACACCTAAAAACATGTGCCTGCTGATCCTCACATCAACACTGATGTTTCTCATTTACAATCAAAGTTATAGGCTCTGCTGTGTGCTGTGTTTTCTTCAGTTAATGTGTTAATTAACTAATCTAATGACTCCATTAGCATAACTGCTGATGTTTAATATGACACGCTAATTATGCTCCACTTACAAAACAGGAGCCACGCACCTCTTAACTACCATAACAACACTCAGGGCTTGACTTTTTTCTTTTTTAAAACTGGTCATGCTAACAAGACATTAGCAGTTTAAGCTTCGGAATCGACAGTTTTAACCGGCAAATATTAGAGATGTGCTACATATTGTTGTGCTAGCTTGTAAGCTAGCAACACTGTCTTTCATCAACAACAGCACGGTGCTTTTAGCAATCTAATTACGTCCATGTCAGTCAAAAATGAAAGAGGCGGCGGCGGTGGTGGTTTAATTACGGCCAACATCATGTCTGTGACAGCCAAACCAGGCAGGAGGAAGGCAAGGAGGAGGAGGAGGAGGACATCAATATTTAATAGTGTTGGCGCCTTCAAATTGATTGAGATTCCTGTTTCATGAACATAGGGAGTACATAATTGTGTATCCTATCCTGTCTTTGTCGGTTTCCCTCTGGATACTCTTCAGCTAGCTCTGTTTGAGATTTGGCAGTTACTGCAATGTTTTTGTCTGCCTGCTTTTCGGTGCTGTCTTTGACCTTTTTTTTGTTTTTGTGGGTCTGTTTTCTCCTTTTGGATTCTATTTGTGCAGTGAGAAGGCAGGTCTCTTAATACATATTAGTCATCGGTGGTGTTGTTCATGCGCCTACCATTGCACCGCCCCTCCAGTTATTGTTTTTTGGGGGGGTGGTGAGGAGGCTTTTTCTTTGAGCGGTTGATACAGCGGGATATGTATTCGGTACACTTTGTCGTGGTTCACATCAGGGTTTGACGCGGCTAATAAGGCCTGTTGTTTTAATGGAACCTTCTTTCTACACAGCCATATTGACTAAAGCGAAGCCTGTGATTTCGTTGAGGAGAGCTGTTTGCCTAGTCTGTAGGCGGAGCTGAGCGACAGGCCACATCAAACAAAAGCAGGCCTCTGCCACCTTCTTCCATTCCTAAAGGTTGAAATATTTGCTGCTTTCAACAGTCGTTGACAGAGAATTTCAGAAGGCAACATAATTACTTTACAAAATTATCATTTCCGTGCATGATTTCCTGGTGATGCAATTCAATTAGAGTGATGAGCGACCCTTTCAGAACAACTGGAGCCTGACTTTAATTGAATAGCGAGTCAGTTCTCATTTTCACTAATTTGACTGTCACACTCACGAATTGCGTTTGATGATCGTGCAAAACAAAGCCAATGAGATAATCATTTGCGGTGTAATGCTGTTATTGTTTTAACCTTAAAGAATACAGGGAGATCTAAGAGAAGCTGTCATTCCAAATCAGACAGAACCACTGGAGCGTCCCGGGAGAAGATGGGACTGGCTTGACCTAATGGTTTTCTTTCCACATCACACCATCTGCCTGACTGAATGCAATTAGGCGTCCTCCGTTGGTGCGATTCCTTACTATGACAATGCACCTAAAGTGACTGGAGGCAGTGGCGTTCAGATTTGTGTGCACCTCGGGTATCCATATTGCTTTTATGTGTGCTCTCAACTTGAATAGAAATGACTGTCAGTCTTTCATGTTCTAAGTCGAGGGTGTCCTGCCAGGAAGGTGACGCACAACACACCAGCTCACCTGCTTCAATCATCTGAGCCGGCTGTCACTGACCCTCACCACCGCGCACCTGAGGATGCACAGCACACATAATCAACACGTACCCTTTGTTTAGTTTGACTTCCTGATATATGCTTTTTTTCTTTCCCCTGCAATTAGCAGGGCAAGTCTAGGATAAATGAGCTTACACAGTGTGAGTGGGTCTGCAAAACCCCTTCCAAGTAACTTCAGAAAAACGACTGCATATTCACCTCTGAAATTTTGGCTTTTGATAGATAGAGCGGACAACTGCAGAACCTCCTATTTTACGCTATTTTGGCATCTTTTAACATGCACAGTGACCATAACATCAAAATATTTAGACGGGTTTAATTTGTTCAAGATAATGTGGACATTTTACAGCCATTCATTTATTTTCTATACCTGCTCATTCCAGTTAAGGATCGTGGAGGGAGGGGGGCTGGAGTTTATCCCAGCAGCCATTGGGCGATTGGCAGGGTACACCCTAAACAGGTCACTAGTCCATTTACTCAATTTTTTTAACTGTTTTTTAACAACGTAATTCAAAGAAAAAACAAGTTGTTAACTCCAACTCATATTCCAACTCCCATGACCTATTCAGATTCACACAAACTACACGTTTACAGTCATTAAAATCCTAGATCGATGTTTTAAACATTTAAGTCCATGCATTATTTCATGAAAAATGGAAACATTTTGGAATGATGTACGTCAGATGATGGTAAAAAAAATAAAAATAAAATAAAAACCCAGGATCCAAACCAAAATTTCAAGATTTCTTTGTTGGTTGTTGCTCCCACTACTCAACCAGGTTTGACGACCATAACTGTGTGAGTAATTCTGGTGACCACCCAACTAAGCAATCAACAGAAATGGGTGAAAATATAACCTCCTTGATGGAAGTAGAAATCCTCATCTGTGTCCAGATCTTCAGTAAAACGTATTTGATTGTTGCTATTGATAAGTTTGACCGTTCCATCAAGTGTGAGGGACATCAGTAGATCGCAACCAAAACCAACAAAGTGGTGTTAAAATAACTGTGCATTTCACCATGGTATAAGTCTCATCGGATGATGTCACAGAAGGCATTTTGGTATTGTCGTGGCACACAGATACAAAAGTACTGGATTTTGAGCATATTGGTGTGATTACAGTTCATAGTGTGGTTTTAATATATTTCAAGTTCACAATAAGATTCAGTTTCTCAAACACAAAAACTGTTTGAGAAACTGAAGTTTCAATCCACATTTTGTCAACCACCTGGAAAAAACCTTGTCAGCCATGGATGGAAAAAATAGTTTGACTTTTTGAGGCCAAACTCTGAAAATATTTATTTTGAAAAGGAGTTGACAACAGCAACAAAAATCCCCTATAACCTCTTAGAAGAAGTCTTGACATCAGTCCTCAAATGTGGTAACTCAGATTTCAGTAAATGATATGGTAAAAAAGCCAGCTCAGGTTCATTTTACTGCTTTATGTCACTATATATTACAGAACTATTTTAGTATCCAACTGCAGTATCATTGTTACCGGGTTATCTGGTTTTGACATGTGTATGCCCGATGCCCTTCCTGACTCAGTTCCAATCCTACATAGAGAAACCTGTTCACTGCACTGCTTTGGGGGAAGTGATGGTCTGGTGGTTGAGGTTCCTTGGTTCAAATCGCACCTTGACTGGAAAATTACTAAGGGCCCTTGGGCAAGGTCCTTAGTCCCCTAGTTGCTCCCGGTGTGTAGCGAGCGCCTTGTATGCCAGCACCCTGATGGGTGAATGTGAGGCATTATTGTAAAGCACTTTGACATGAGATGATCATTTATTGTCATTATACTTAGAAGTGCAACAAAATTATCTTCACACCCAATTACCTCAGACAAAATAATAACGATTAATCCACAATTACTACTAGTTGAACGTAATAATGGCACACATCAGAACATCAGAATTAAAACAACCACACACATACATTTGGTATGGTTTATGTGCGCTAAACTTTGGAGCAGTCCATCATCCGAACTGAGGATGATGGAAAGAAGTGAGTGTAGGCCGCAGCAGAGTCCAGTGCAGCTGGGCTTTTTTTTTTGGGGGGGGGGGGGGGGGCATGTGTCTTGTGTGCAAATCAAATCAAATCAATTTTATTTATATAGCGCCAAATCACAACAAACAGTTGCCCCAAGGTGCTTTATATTGTAAGGCAAAGCCATACAATAATGAGCTTGTGTCAGTCCCGGTCTGTGTGTGCATAGAGTCTGTAGGGGAGGGCAAAATAAAAAGGGAGCCAAATGCTTCACCGAAGCCGTTGAAATCCTTCTGGAGGAAAACAGCAGGCATTTTGTCCTTCGATAGCTGATGAGGCTGCAATGTTTGGGTTAGGCAGAGAGACACAGAATTCAAATACGGCCTCTGTTTAACCATCCAGATCCAATTGTGAATATTTGAGCGTCTGATGCAGATGGAAAGTGCTATATAAATCCAGTCCATTTACCATTTACTGCTCCTGTTGTTTCCAAGTAGTCTCCCACCCGAGCATGAATCAGGACCTAGTCCGCTTCACTTTTGAGATCTGATGGAATCAGGTGTGTTTAGACTGATGCAGTGGCAGCACTGAGAAGAACTCCTTTAATGAGTTTTATTCAGATCTTTTGAGACATAAATACTAATGGAGTACAGATGCAAGAAAAAAAAACCAATCAATTTGACATGACTTCCTTTCCTCAAAGACAGCAGTGCACATGGACACATAAGGTGTTGAGCTGCACATTGGTGGTAAGCTGGGGGTCAGTGCCTTGCTAAAGAACGCAGTGCCACACAGATAAAGTACAAGGGTTGAACCTCCATCCCTGTAAACGCTGGACATCGTGCACCACACACTATCACTGCAAATTCAGCCAAGTCTTCAAGTTAATTCCAAACTAGGAAAATACTGCAGGAGAGACAAGAATTTAATGCATTTGACATTTAGAATAACAGTTTAATTAGAAAGAAAGTGGATGTGTGTGCGGTTATGTGTGTTTGCTAAGGGATAAAGTATTAACAAAGTAGAAGTGTGACTCTGCTGTGTGCATATTAAACACGGCAGTTAATTTTATGTCAGTGCATACTCTGTGCTTTCTGTGTCTGCAAAGTCCAGAAACCTGGACACTAAAGAAAAGGACAAAGTCAAAGTGGACTGAATGAAGACCAGATTATTGTGGATAATGCACAATTATGATTTAAATTTCTTTAGAATAACGTGGATGTCTCTGTCATGTGCTGCATTATGACAGTGTTGGGCTGCACACGATTTTCTCATGTCAAGGTGCAAATAAAGAGAGAGAGAGAGAAAAAAGGAAATGTGTGTGATAGATTTTGGCAACAGTGCTAACTGCAACACATCAGAAGACATTTTCCAGCATGCGGGCTGGTTTACTGCAAAACATTAAGAAGAATGTGTTCACATTTTGCCTACTTACTCTGAAGTAATACACATTACTGCTGTCTCACATTTAATTAGGAAATGGAACAGTGGAGCAAAACCAAAAAAAGGACAAAATGTTTTCAGGATTATCAATCAACATTTATCAATCAACATTTATTTATAAAGCGCTTTACAGCACCGACTGGTGTCCAAAGTGCTTAACATTAAAACACAAATTTACAAAAATAAAACACATATAAAATAAAATTTTAAAACAACACATAAAAAAAGAACATAAAAATAACAGAACATGTCACCTCCCCACTAAGTGTTAAAAGCCAGTTTAAGTCTTTAACTTAGATTTAAAAAGTGCTAGGTCAGGAATAGTACGTAACTCAAGAGGTAACTCATTCCACAGTCTCGGGCCAGCTACCGCGAAAGCATGATCACCCCAGCATTTATATCTTGACCTTGGAACATCTAAGTAAAGCTGGCCAGACGCCCTTAATGTCCTACTGTAGGTGCGCAAAGTTAAAATTTCAGACAAGTAGGGAGGTGCAAGGCCATAAATAGCTTTAAAAACAAACATTAAAATTTTAAAATCAATTCTAAAACGAACTGGAAGCCAGTGGAGTGAGTACAGGACGGGCGTAATATGCTCACGTCTAAAAGTGTTTGTCAAAAGACGAGCAGCAGCATTCTGCACCAACTGGAGACATGCAAGAGACGACTGATTAATGCCCGAATAAAGTGCATTACAATAATCAAGTCTGGAGCTGATGAAAGCATGAATGGCCGTCTCAAGATCACGTCTACTGAGAAAGTGCTTTATTTTAGCCAAAAGGCGAAGTTGGAAAAAACTAGCTTTGACAACAGAATTTATCTGTTGATCGAACCTCACACAGTTGTCAAATATCACTCCCAAATTCTTGACAGCTGGTTTTACATAGTTAGCCAAAGCACCAAAATTTGGTGTTACCACATTTGGTATGCCAGAGCGCTCAAACACCATGATCTCAGTTTTACCATCATTCAGGTAAAGGAAGTTTTGGGACAGCCACTGCTTTACATCACGAATACAATTAAATAATGATGACAAAGCATCACTCCCATTAGTCCTCACAGGCAGATAGATTTGCAGACCATCTGCATAACAATGAAAGGACAGGTTGTGCTGGGTTATAATTGACCCCAATGGCAGAATGTACAAAGAAAATAGAATTGGCCCAAGGACAGATCCCTGCGGCACTCCACAGCACAGAGGAGCAGTTGATGAGGAAAGGTCCCCAATCATGACAGAAAAGCTCCTTTCAGCCAAATATGATCTAAACCACTTAAGTGCAGTACCATGAATGCCAATAAAATGTTCCAACCGGGAAACAAGTACTGTCTGATCCACAGTATCAAAGGCTGCTGTGAGGTCCAACAGAACCAGCACAGCAGGATTCCCTGCATCCACCGACAGAGTAATATCATTATGAACTTTTAAAAGTGCTGACTCAGTGCTGTGTCGCGATCTAAACCCAGATTGGAATTTTTCAAGGATGAGATTGTCTTCTAAAAATGATTGTAACTGTAAAAAGACAACCCTTTCTAAAACCTTAGATAGAAATGGCAGATGAGACACAGGTCTAAAATAGGATAAAACTGATGAGTCCAGGTGAGGTTTTTTAAGAAGAGGTCGAACCACAGCATGTTTAAAAGCAGCTGGAACAGACCCTGATCTAAGACAAGCATTGATAAAAGTTAGGAGACCCGCCCCAACAGTATTAAAAACCTCCTTCAGCACCTTAGCTGGAACAACATCAAAAGGACAACTTGTAGATTTGATGTGTTTTACAACATCAGCGAGGGATGCAAAAGAAATGGACTCAAACTGTTCGAGCACAGCAGAATGTGCACGAGGAGCAGACAACTCAACATTACAGTTCTGATCAGCGTTCTGTCTGACTGATGAAACCTTATTAATAAAAAAACTGAAGAAACTCCTCACAGGTTGTGGTTGTAGCGTCCATCAAAACAGAGGTGTATGGATTTACAACTGAGTTTACAGTCTGAAATAACACACTGGGACGATGACAACTGCTCGAAATAATATGAGACAGATATTGTGCTTCCTTCACAGCCTTCTGATAGTCAGTTAGACTGTCCCTCAGAAAACCCAGAGACACCTGTAGTTTGTCCTTTTTCCATTTTCTCTCCGCCTGTCTGCAGCGTTGCCTGAGGATTATGTTAAACCTTAAGAGGAGATACAGTCAGAGTAGATTTAAACGACATTTTTTTCACAGAAACTATCATGATTCAGATTAATCTCTGAATGCTGTACAACCCCTGGCAAAAATTATGGAATCACCGGCCTCGGAGGATGTTCATTCAGTTGTTTAATTTTATAGAAAAAAAAGCAGATCACAGACATGACACAAAACTAAAGTCATTTCAAATGGCAACTTTCTGGCTTTAAGAAACACTATAAGAAATCAAGAAAAATAATTGTGGCAGTCAGTAACAGTTACTTTTTTAGACCAAGCAGAGGGAAAAAATATGGAATTGCTCAATTCTGAGGAAAAAATTATGGAATCATGAAAAACAACGCTCCAACACATCACTAGTATTTTGTTGCACAACCTCTGGCTTTTATAACAGCTTGTCTCTGAGGCATGGACTTAATGAGTGACAAACAGTACTCTTCATCAATCTGGCTCCAACTTTCTCTGATTGCTGTTGCCAGATCAGCTTTGCAGGTTGGAGCCTTGTCATGGACCATTTTCTTCAACTTCCACCAAAGATTTTCAATTGGATTAAGATCCGGACTATTTGCAGGCCATGACATTGACCCTATGTGTCTTTTTGCATGGAATGTTTTCACAGTTTTTGCTCTACGGCAAGATGCATTATCATCTTGAAAAATGATTTCATCATCCCCAAACATCCTTTCAATTGATGGGATAAGAAAAGTGTCCAAAATATCAACGTAAACTTGTGCATTTATTGATGATGTAATGACAGCGTTCTCACCAGTGCCTTTACCTGACATGCAGCCCCATATCATCAATGACTGTGGAAATTTACATGTTCTCTTCAGGCAGTCATGTTTATAAATCTCACTGGAACGGCACCAAACAAAAGTTCCAGCATCATCACCTTGCCCAATGCGGATTTGAGATTCATCACTGAATATGACTTTCATCCAGTCATCCACAGTCCACGATTGCTTTTCCTTAGCCCATTGTAACCTTGTTTTTTTCTGTTTAGGTGTTAATGATGGCTTTCGTTTAGCTTTTCTGTATGTAAATCCCATTTCCTTTAGGCAGTTTTTTACAGTTCGGTCACAGACGTTGACTCCAGTTTCCTCCCATTCGTTCCTCATTTTGTTTTGTTGTGCATTTTCGATTTTTGAGATATATTGCTTTAAGTTTTCTGTCTTGACGCTTTGATGTCTTCCTTGGTCTACCAGTATGTTTGCCTTTAACAACCTTCCCATGTTGTTAGTATTTGGTCCAGAGTTTAGACACAGCTGACTGTGAACAACCAACATCTTGTGCAACATTGCGTGATGATTTACCCTCTTTTAAGAGTTTGATAATCCTCTCCTTTGTTTCAATTGACATCTCTCGTGTTGGAGCCATGATTCATGTCAGTCCACTTGGTGCAACAGCTCTCCAAGGTGTGATCACTCCTTTTTAGATGCACACTAACGAGCAGATCTGATTTGATGCAGGTGTTAGTTTTGGGGATGAAAATTTACAGGGTGATTACATAATTTATTCCTCAGAATTGAGTGAGTCCATATTTTTTTTCCCTCTGCTTGGTCTAAAAAAGTAACTGTTACTTACTGCCACAATTATTTTCCCTGATTTCTTATAGTGTTTCTTAAAGCCAGAAAGTTGCCATTTGAAATGACTTTAGTTTTGTATCATGTCTGTGATCTGCTTTTTTTCTACAAAATTAAACAACTGAATGAACATCCTCCGAGGCCGGTGATTCCATAATTATTGCCAGGGGTTGTACACAGCATGACAAATACTGTTTATGTTGTTTGATATTCAGTTCAATCCAAATCACAACATTGCTGCCTCAAGGCGCTTCACACAAGTAAGTCTAACCTTATCAACCCAGGAGGGACTCAGAGTACAGATGCTGCTTCTGCGCATTAAAAGGAGCCAGTTGAGGTTGTTCAGGCATCTGGTGAGGATGCCCCTGGTCAACCCAGCGGAGACCCAGGACACGGTGGAAGGATTATATTTGCCAGGTGGCTTGGGAACGCCCCGGGATCCTCAGGAAGAGTTAGAGAGGACTTTGCTGAGGGTAGGGAAATGTGGGGTGAGCTGCTTGGTCCAGTGCTACCACAACACAGACCTGGATAAGCAGCAGAAAACCAAAGAATGAATGAATAAATGAATACATTAATTCATTTATGCCTTTTTAAGCACTTTTCTGTATTTGCTTCTCACATGCCTGGAAGCTCCTCACCATCTAACCATGTCATTTAGGTCCTTCAGACTTTTTTTGGTTTCAGTAAAATGGTTCTTGGGGGCATGAGCATGACTAAAACCTTTCAGCTTCTGGGGGAATGGGGAGCTCCACCCCACAACCCCCCAGTTTTATTGCCAGTTTTCTTTAGACAAGTCAGGGGATGAAAACATGAACATTTCCAAGTCACTGAATATGTCTTGGGACTATATTTACATCAAGAAATATAAAAGTTTCTTTCACCAAAACATCAAATCTACACAGTAAACTCACGGTCCCACTCTGACCAGAGTAGGACTGTATGTACACTGGCAGTGTTAATTTAACACTGTCAGTGTTAGTTTTACACTGGTGATTTTACTGTGTAGGCTTGCATCTCAGATGTACTTTATTTATTTGCATTTGAAATGGCATAAACAAATTAAATGTGTGAAATACCAAGTATTCCAATACTTTTGAGTACAGTTGAGAAAAACTCTGTGGCATGTGTATTTTTAAGTGAAATGCATCATCCTGGTGTCACTTACAGAGAAAAATTAAGAGCTTGTCTAATCCTTCAGCACGTAAAATTAAGAGGTTATTTAATCAACAGCTGCCTGCTCGTTTAAAAATCACTGGAGACACACGCATATATAAGACAACCTGAATTAAAGGAGAAATTCCACTTTTAACAACCTGAACCTCATTTCTGGCATAAAATACAGTCATTTACTCACCACTGTATCTTTGGTGTCATTATTAGTCCATGGTTCAAAGGACTTGTTCAGTTCAAACCTGAGGCAAACATTTTTCTTCTTCTACTAAGGTGGATTAGAACTTTTTGTGGTACACAGCACCAACTACTGGGCAGGAGGAACCTAGCAGTCAAAATGACTGATTTCAAAATGCAGCTGTTTTCAACCAGATGTGCAGTGCCGTGGCATGTCAATCATCTGTGTCCAATCAGATTTCAGGGGACTCCAGTACAACCCTGGCCTCTGCTGTAGCTCCACCCATGCCAGGAAATGTTCAACATCTGACATTTTCTGTTTCACTGTGGACTCAAAATTTGACACTTCCTGTTTCAGTGTGACTTTGCCATTGAGTTCCTGCGAGATTCCAAGGGATCTCATCTGTCAATCCAGGAAGTGTCGATCCAGGAAGTGTTTGACATTTAACATTTCCTGTTTCACCATGGACTCAAAATTTGGCACTTCCTTTTGGGACTCCCTGTACCAATAGTGAGCTTCACGCTGCTGTGCGGCGCTTTACTCGTACAAAGTAACACAGTTGAATACCGTCCCTGCAACACTTCAAAATATTATGATATATTGCTGAAAGGGAAATGGTTTTAAATTTTTTGAATGATGGGACCCCAAAGTCAAAACTACGGTTGGCTATCGAGAACCGGTTCTTTTCGGGTATTGTTAAGAAATGATTCGATCCATCGACATCAATAGCCTTTTTGCTTAATGATTTCCTTATGGGTCCTCCAGAGTGGCTGTTGTTTTTGGGGGAGTTTGTCAGGAAATTGATCATGTCTCTACATTGATTACAGAACCCCTGCAGGGTCTGTAATCAACCGTTTCTGCAGCGCGGCTGTTCTTTGAAGCTTGAAGCAATGAAGCATTGATCCGACCCGCTGCTTGGTTGGTTCTTTGTTTTATTTTGCTTTATCTTAATTTTTCCCCGCTAAAACCCCAAAGAGTTATTTTTGTGAGCAATATTTACCTTTTTTATTTTAAACTGACCTGTTATGGTCTTCTGAAACAGTTGATAGATGTATTTTATAATTTAAAAATGGGACAGATGCTAACGCGTTAGCATGTCTGTGGCATTTTCAGTGTTAGTTCAGTGTTCAGTGTGTTGTCGTAAAAGAGTCAAATGTATTACAAATTGTAATTTTTTAAAATTGATTTTTGTTTCTATATTAATAATAATAACAACAATAATAATAATAATAATAATAGCAACAACAACAATAATAGTAATAATAATAACTAATAATGCTACAATACAATTTTAGAGAAAAAGACAAAAAGAACCTGATTAAAACACAACAAAAAATATAAAACCAAATAACAATGAACATAAATAAATAAATACATATAGAAATAAATAAGTGTTTCCTGTGAACACCTAGTGACTCTTACACCTCCACTTCATCCCTGATTTGTTTAAGTTTAATAATTTGTTTCGGTCAAACCATATTTTCAATGTGTTAATTTCTTCAGTGATTTCCTCCAGAACTATCTGCCAAGCTAGAAAACTGTTGCATCCTAGTAAGAGCAGAATACTACTGGAATGAATCTGAATAAGGAAAAATGGATGCTGCACTCACTGTTGTGTGGGCCGCTGAAGAGGAGGTACTGCTGGCCCACCACCACCAGAGGGCGCCCTGTCTGGAGTGCGGGCTCCAGGCACCAGAGGGCGCTGCCGCCTCACAGGAGCAGCCGGGGTGACAGCTGTCACTTATCGCCTACGACAGCTGTCACCAATCATCTGATCAGCAGTGGTATATCAGCAAGACGACATCTCCACCTCTTTGCCGAGATATCGCTCTACCTAGGAGGTACAGTAACGATCTCAGCTGACTGTGTTACTAACAGGAATATCTATTGCTTGTGTGTGTTGGACAACAGATATTCTGTTTCTTTTTCGACGAGAGGTGGAGGTGGTTTTCCCGCCATACGGGTTGCTGGGTGCAAACGCACCCACATTTAACTGTTTTTGTTCCTCGCCAGCAGTACCAGATCCGACACGCGGAGGCAGTGGCCACCTGGGAGTTCGGGACTTGGCGGCTCCAGTATTCCCGGGGTTCGGTGGCGGAGGAAATCGTGTGGTTCCGGTTCTGCTTTGGACAGACGTCTCTTATCTTCGAGCCTGCCCACATGACACATTTTGTGAATTGACTTCTTTGTCTATTGTTGTAATCTGTTGTGTTTGTTGTGCTTATTCACAACAGTAAAGTGTTGTTATTTGACTTCTTCCATTGTCCGTTCATTTGCGCCCCCTGTTGTGGGTCCGTGTTCCTACACTTTCCCAACAGGATATCTCGGCCAGCGTCATGGACTCCGAGGGGCGTCACCCGGCTGTTGAACGACCAATGGGAGAGCAGGGAGCGCAGGCGTCTGCAGGAGACGTGATTGGTGAGCTGCAGCACATTCTCACCGCCTTTACGGCTCGGTTGGATCAAATGACTGAGCAAAACATCCTCCTGAACTGCAGGGTGGAGGCTCTCTCCGCACAGATGGCGGCGAGCGCTCAGGGCGCTGCTGCAGCTCGTCCTCCTGCTGACCCTGTGCAGGATATAAACGTTCCAGTGGTGGTTCAACAGCCCCTCCCACCATCCCCTGAAGCATACATAAGCCCTCCTGAGCCGTACGGAGGTTGTGTGGAGATGTGCGCGGATTTTCTTATGCAGTGTTCGCTCATCTTCGCACAACGTCCCGTCATGTACGCGTCAGATGCTAGTAAAATAGCTTATGTGATTGCTCTGCTTCGGGGTAAAGCACGCGCCTGGGCTACGGCGCTCTGGGAACAGAACTCACGGTTGTTATCAGCATACACTGGGTTTGTGGGGGAGTTCAGAACAGTGTTTGATCACCCTAACAGAGGAGAGACCGCTTCAACCGTGCTGCTGTCAATGAGACAGGGACGCGAGAGCGCAGCCGCTTATGCAGTCAACTTCCGCATCGCGGCTGCGATGTCCGGCTGGAATAACGTTGCGCTCCGCGCCGCCTTCATAAACGGACTGTCGTTGGTTCTGAAGGAGCAGCTGGTAGCTAAGGAGGAACCGCGGGATTTAGATGGGCTTATCGATCTCGTTATACGGTTAGACAATCGGTTGGAGGAACGCCGTCGGGAGCGAGGCGAAGGACGTGACCAGATACGCGCCGCCCCTCTCCCTTCCGGGTTCGAAAAGGGGCCGCCCTCCCCACGCTCCACAGCCGCAGTGCTTTGTGGGGCAACAGCTCCCCCTGCTGATGTTGTTAGGGAAACGCACAGGGCCAAAATGGGGAGGCTGATCCGTGGAGAGTGTTTTCTCTGCAGCTCAACTGAGCACACACAGAGAAACTGCCCCAAACGGCCAAAACAACAACACTCGCCCTTAGAGACTGGGCTAAGGGGGGGTCAAAACATTCAAGTGAGACACACACAAATTGCCACACGACTCCCAGTCACAATCCTGAGCGGGGATTTAACCCTTCAAGCCCGAGCACTGGTGGACACGGGGTCAGAAGGGAATCTGCTAGACAGCAGATGGGCAAGGGAGGTAGGGCTCCCTCTGGTGGCGCTTCCGTCGCCGTTGCAGGTGCGGGCACTAGATGGCACCCTCCTCCCTTTACTCACACACAAGACACAACCAGTAACTCTGGTGGTGTCTGGAAACCACCGGGAGGAGATTGAGTTTTTTGTAACTCCTTCTACCTCCCGCATGATTTTGGGCATCCCATGGATGTTGAAGCACAATCCCCGGATTGATTGGCCGTCTGGGGTGGTGGTTCAGTGGAGCGAAACCTGCCATCGGGGGTGTTTAGGATCCTCGGTTCCTCCCGGTTCACAGGCTAAGGAGGAGGTCAAAGTCCCTCCCAATCTGACGGCAGTGCCGGTTGAGTACCACGATCTTGCTGACGTCTTCAGTAAGGATCTGGCACTCACCCTTCCCCCGCACCGTCCGTACGATTGTGCCATTGATTTGGTTCCAGGCGCTGAGTTCCCGTCCAGCAGGCTGTACAACCTCTCACGACCTGAGCGCGAATCAATGGAGACCTACATCCGGGACTCATTAGCTGCCGGGCTGATCCGGAACTCCACCTCCCCGATGGGGGCAGGTTTCTTTTTTGTGGGCAAGAAAGATGGCGGACTTCGTCCATGTATTGATTACAGGGGGCTGAATGAGATTACGGTTCGCAACCGATACCCGTTGCCATTGTTAGATTCCGTGTTCACCCCCCTGCATGGAGCCAAAATCTTTACTAAGCTGGATCTTAGAAATGCGTATCACCTGGTTCGGATCCGGAAGGGAGACGAATGGAAGACGGCATTTAACACCCCATTAGGTCACTTTGAGTACCTGGTCATGCCGTTCGGCCTCACCAACGCCCCCGCGACGTTCCAAGCCTTGGTTAACGACGTCTTGCGGGACTTCCTGCACCAATTCGTCTTCGTATATCTGGACGATATTCTCATCTTTTCTCCGGATCCTGAGACCCATGTCCAGCATGTACGTCAGGTCCTGCAGTGGTTGTTAGAGAACCGACTGTTTGTGAAGGGCGAGAAGTGCGAGTTTCACCGCACGTCTTTGTCCTTCCTGGGGTTTATCATCTCCTCTAACTCCGTCGCCCCTGATCTGGCCAAGGTTGCGGCGGTGAGAGATTGGCCCCAACCAACAAGCCGTAGGAAGCTGCAACAGTTCCTCGGCTTCGCTAATTTCTATAGGAGGTTCATTAAGGGCTACAGTCAGGTAGTTAGCCCCCTGACAGCCCTGACCTCTCCAAAAGTCCCCTTCACCTGGTCGGATCGGTGCGAAGCCGCGTTCAAGGAGTTGAAACGACGGTTCTCTACTGCGCCAGTTTTGGTGCAGCCCGACCCTAGCCGCCAGTTCATGGTTGAAGTGGACGCCTCTGACTCAGGGATAGGAGCCGTGCTGTCCCAGAGCGGAGAGACCGATAAGGTACTTCACCCGTGTGCCTACTTTTCACGCAGGTTGACCCCGGCTGAACGGAACTATGACGTCGGCAATCGAGAACTCCTTGCGGTGAAAGAGGCTCTTGAAGAGTGGAGACATCTGTTGGAGGGAACGTCCGTGCCATTCACGGTTTTCACTGACCACCGGAACCTGGAGTATATCAGGACCGCCAAGTGGCTGAACCCCAGGCAAGCCCGCTGGTCACTGTTCTTCGGCCGTTTTGACTTCCGGATCACCTACCGCCCCGGGACCAAAAACCAGAGATCGGATGCCTTGTCCCGGGTGCATGAAGACGAAGTCAAAACGGAGTTGTCGGATCCACCGGAACCTATCATCCCGGAGTCCGCTATCGTGGCCACCCTCACCTGGGATGTAGAGAAAACCGTCCGGGAGGCCCAGGCACGGAGCCCGGATCCCGGAACTGGGCTGAAGAACAAACTTTACGTCCCACCAGAGGCCAGGGCTGCAGTCCTGGACTTCTGTCACGGCTCCAAGTTCTCCTGTCATCCAGGGGTGCGTAGGACCGTGGCAGTTGTCCGGCAGCGCTTCTGGTGGGTGTCCCTGGAGGCCGATGTCCGGGATTATATCCAGGCCTGCACCACCTGCGCCAGGGGCAAGGCTGACCACCGCAGGGCATCGGGACTGCTCCAGCCGCTGCCTGTACCTCATCGCCCCTGGTCCCACATCGGCCTGGATTTTGTCACGGGCCTCCCGCCGTCCCAGAGCAACACCACCATCCTCACGATAGTGGACTGATTCTCCAAGGCGGCCCACTTCGTGGCCCTCCCGAAGCTCCCGACTGCCCAGGAGACAGCGGACCTCCTGGTCCACCACGTCGTCCGGCTGCATGGGATTCCAACAGACATCGTCTCCGATCGCGGTCCCCAGTTCTCCTCGCAAGTCTGGAGGAGCTTCTGCCGGGAACTGGGGGCCACGGTGAGTCGTCCGGGTATCATCCTCAGACCAACGGGCAAGCAGAACGGGTCAATCAGGAGGTGGAACAGGCCCTGCGCTGCATGACGGCCGCGCACCCGACGGCCTGGAGTACCCATTTGGCCTGGATCGAGTATGCCCATAACAGCCAGGTGTCTTCAGCCACCGGCCTCTCCCCTTTTGAGGTGCGTCTGGGGTATCAGCCCCCGTTGTTTCCGGTGGTTGAGGGAGAGGTCGGTGTGCCCTCGGTCCAGGCCCACCTGCGGAAGTGCCGTCGGGTGTGGCGCGCCGCCCGTTCTGCTTTGCTAAAGGCACGGACGAGGGCAAAAGCCCATGCAGACCGTCGGCGGACCCCGGGCCCTGCGTATCAGCCAGGGCAGGAGGTGTGGTTGTCCACAAAGGACATTCCCCTGAAAGTGGACTCCCCCAAACTACAGGACCGTTACATCGGTCCCTTCAAAATCCTTAAGGTCATCAGTCCAGCCGCAGTGAGGCTTCAGCTTCCGGCCTCACTGCGGATCCATCCTGTTTTCCATGTGTCCCGGATAAAGCCGCATCACACCTCACCTCTCTGTGCTCCGGGTCCGGCGCCGCCTCCTGCCCGGATCATCGATGGCGAGCCGGCTTGGACTGTGCGCCGGCTCTTGGATGTCCGTAGGATGGGCCGGGGCTTCCAGTATTTGGTGGACTGGGAGGGGTACGGACCCAAAGAACGCTCCTGGGTGAAGAGGAGCTTCATCCTGGACCCGGCCCTCCTGGCCGATTTCTACCGCCGCCACCCGGACAAGCCTGGTCGGGTGCCAGGAGGCGCCCGTTGAGGGGGGGGTCCTGTTGTGTGGGCCACTGAAGAGGAGGTACTGCTGGCCCACCACCACCAGAGGGCGCCCTGTCTGGAGTGCGGGCTCCAGGCACCAGAGGGCGCTGCCGCCTCACAGGAGCAGCCGGGGTGACAGCTGTCACTTATCGCCTACGACAGCTGTCACCAATCATCTGATCAGCAGTGGTATATCAGCAAGACGACATCTCCACCTCTTTGCCGAGATATCGCTCTACCTAGGAGGTTACAGTAACGATCTCAGCTGACTGTGTTACTAACAGGAATATCTATTGCTTGTGTGTGTTGGACAACAGATATTCTGTTTCTTTTTCGACGAGAGGTGGAGGTGGTTTTCCCGCCATACGGGTTGCTGGGTGCTAACGCACCCACATTTAACTGTTTTTGTTCCTCGCCAGCAGTACCAGATCCGACACGCGGAGGCAGTGGCCACCTGGGAGTTCGGGACTTGGCGGCTCCAGTATTCCCGGGGTTCGGTGGCGGAGGAATTCGTGTGGTTCCGGTTCTGCTTTGGACAGACGTCTCTTATCTTCGAGCCTGCCCACGTGACACATTTTGTGAATTGACTTCTTTGTCTATTGTTGTAATCTGTTGTGTTTGTTGTGCTTATTCACAACAGTAAAGTGTTGTTATTTGACTTCTTCCATTGTCCGTTCATTTGCGCCCCCTGTTGTGGGTCCGTGTTCCTACACTTTCCCAACACTCACTGCAGTTTATTGTCTGGAATAGTCGCAGATTGCATTTCAGAGCTTCTAGAATTCAAACATTTTCATGCAGGTGGTGTTGAGGGTAATTTTGCGTTTCACCTTTTTTTTTGTTATTCACCACTTTCATCCCTGAATATGTCAATCATGAGTCACTTTTGTGTGGATTAAAGTCACTAAATGGGACTCCTGTCTTGTTGCGAGAAAGAAACGAGAATTGTTCTCTGTTCTGTTGCTCCAAACGCTGCGCGGCTCTCTGCTGAGTCAAGTTAGAATGATAGAGTCCAGTCGGAATTAATAACTTCAAAGTGAAACGCCGTTTAAATCAATTGACACCTCTTTCCAAATGTTGTAATACAAACAAACTGCAATTGATCAAAATGTTTTTTTCTCCCAAAATGAGACGTCCTGCGCTGACGTGCAGCAGCTGGCTGAGCTCAGCTCAGAGGTAAGGAGAGACGTTCATGCCAAAATATCTGAAAGGAAATGCTTTTAACAAAAACTACAGATTTTGTTTATTTTTATTTATGTCCAGAGATCAAGGATCCAGTGACCAATTTCATATTTATTTACTTTAAGACTCAATAAAATGTTGTTGACATAGAAAACCTGTAAAGCCCACTTTTAGTACCCAGAAAATTCACAAGAGGTATCGATAAGGGAATCGATAAGGAATCAGATTGATAAGCAGAATTGATAATGCCATTGATATCGATAAAATCTTATCAATACCCATCCCTAGTCAAAACTATACATGCTGTGAATTAAAAGAGCCTGTTTCTTATTTTAAATATTGCAATTATTGCATCTTATTTAGCAAAGGTCTTTGATTTGATTCCAGACCAGCTTTACTGTGCTTTTTTCTTTTTGGTATATATATATGTGAAAAAGTGTTTTCACGGCGGCCTCTCAGTATTAACGCTCAGGCTCCTTCTCCCTCCAGGTGGTTCTGCCACCTGTGGTGACAGAAGTAAGGGTCGTGACCACAGGCTTTCAGTTGGTGCTCCCCAAACAGGAGAGATGCGGATTGAGATAAAAAGGGCATCCTAGCGAAAGCCTGGCCCCACTGCTGTTTGCAGGTGCACCGTTAGTGGGGCACCAACAGTAATATGCAGGTGATGAAACTGAAAGAGCAAATCACGTGGAAGAGACACAGAGCCTCCATCAGGCTGCGTTTTCGACTCACATTTGCTCCATAAGCCAACAGCGCATATTTGCCCATTGTGTTTCAGCTCTCTATCATCATTTTATTGTTTGCTTTAAACAACAAAACACAACAAACATCATTAAATGCGCTTGGAATAGTGATGCAGTAGTAAACAAAGCCAAAGCTTAATTTAATTTTTTTAGCTGGATTTACAGACTGACAGCAGGATGCGACTTTGGTCACAAACGGCACAGTTTGGAATATTCTTTGCAAAAAAGATTAAGTCTGGCCCCTGGCCTGTCACAACAGTTATTATATTTGCCGCCCTGATTCAACATCTGGCTGATTCATTGTCCTTTTGCTGTCATGTACCCAAACTGATCCATGTGACACAATAATACAACTCAGTAATTAGTAATGTACACGGTTATAATGTCAAGAAAAGATCAATGAATAGGAAAACTAGAGGAGTACTCAGAGAGCTTGTTCTTCTCTCAAGGTACAACATTCCTGTTTATGTTGCTGACATTTTGCTTTATCTCTTTCTTTCTGGCTGATCTTTGATCCAGATCACCATGCTTTGATTCTCAGTGCTGACCTTTGATCCTTGTCACAAACCATTGCAGCCTGATCACATGGCAAAAATGTGATGACTTTATGAGAAGAGATTTAATGTAATAGTTTGTGATACTGTTGAGAAATGTGTTTCGATGGTATCACAAAATCCAGGATAACACTTGGGGAGGGGGGAGGGGTTATGGTTAGGGTTAAAAATAGCAACGTGTCACAAAAACGTCAAGATCTTGTGACGGTATCACAGAAGAACAAAACATGAGACTGGGCTGAACTTTGACCCTGATCTTTTGTCTTGAGTTTTTACCACGGATGCTAATGTGTGATCCTATTCACATTTCTTTGATGTTGATCTTTGAGCCTGAACACTCATCTTTGATTTGGACTTTAAATGCAATTGGTGAACTTTGAGCCTATTCACACATCTTTGATGCATGTCTTAGTTCCTGAGCTTGATCCTTATTCCTGACCTTTGATCCATATCACTTACCTTTGATTTAGACCTTAAATCCAATGGCTGAACTTTGATACTGATCTTTGACCTTGATCACTTATCTTCAGTCCTGATTGCTGAGCTCTAATCTGTAAACCATCCAGAGGGAGTTATGCTTCAATTGCCATTTGACTTTGATCCTGCAATTCAAATCAGGATCAGGGACAAGTCCTGACCTTTGATCCAAATAGCCAAATTAATTAACACTTAATGATGTCAGATTGAAAGGAATAAGGATCAAAGATTAAAAATAAAAACTAGGACAAGGATAGGAGGAAATCAAAATTTAAGGATTAAAGGCTACACCCAAAACCTTGATCCAGATCAGCGCCAATATTTATTTAGCTTTCTTATGGAGTCATGACGTTGATGGACAGAGATGTCTGGCAATGATGATATCATTGTAGGGAGGCTAAGATGAAGGGTAATTCCAAGAGGAAGTGAGGGAGCATCAACTACATCATTTTGGCCATGTGACGCGTTTCTCTGTGCAGGCGCCTGAGTGTTGAGGACCCCAGCAGTTCGAAAAAGCAAATGGGACGCCCACATTTCACCTGTGTGTGGCAACTTACTTTCTGTCTTTACTTTTGAGAGGTGAGAATGGACCAGATGTCTGCTTGGGTGGTTGCCATCCAGAATCCAAGATGGTTCTGTGGTGTGGTGGATGCAGCAACCAAAGCATTAGGATCAAAGGCAGACCTTTGATCTAGATTCTTTTGATCCTATAACCAGAATGTCCTATTAATTCAGAGATTAAAATCAAATATCAAAACCAGGATCAGGATCAAAATGCAACATCCAATCCTCCATCCTGATCAACACCAAATTTTATTCAGCTTTCCCTGAAGGTCTACTTCTTCACTAAAATTCATGGAAATCTATTCATGCATTTTTGAGGTATCCTGCTGACAATCAAACTAAAAGACAAACAGCAAAGAAAACACAACCTCCTCTGCAGAGGTAATAACATCAGTAGCATTTTGTTTCAAAAACAAAGCAGGAAAATCCTGTAAGCCATATGTGTTCAATGACAGATGAGAGTCTCACCTGTTATGCAAGAGCTATAAAAACAAAACAATCAAATAAATCATTTCCACCGAGTTGAATACTCACATCACACAGCAAGCATCCGCATTCTTAACAGTTTTTCCCCCCTTCGGTCCAATAAAAGCGCCTCCTTCCTGCCAGGATCTGGCTTACCATGTTTACACCCTTGAGCTCTATAGCTTACTTTAGCAAATGCACTTCTCATATCCTGTGGTCCCACATGTTTCCCCTGAGCCAAAATATTTAAGAGCAGGTGTATGTCTTTAATAATTCCCCAGATAATATGTCAAATGGAAAATGATGACACAGATCGCAAAATGATCCTCTGGGAAGTTCCTCCTGAAGACGTACGCCAGATGAAAGAGGAAACTCGTGCAGAGATAAACTACTGCATGAAAAAACCAGTACTGTGCAGCCACTGGTCGAAACAAATCGGACTATTTGTAATGCTCTTGCAGAAAAAAGTTTTCTCCTGGCCTATTTAAGAAGTGAAAAAAAAAAAAAAAATCAGCACTATTAATATTTTACAATTTTGCCCCTTGCTCAATCTGTCTCCATGAACTACTTGCACCCTGGGTATAATCAGTGAAGGTGGTGGAGATTTGTTTCCCTCTGGCACAAACGCTTGTATGTTTTTCCTCCTGTGGGTGTCACTGTTACTACGTCTGCAGCACTGAGCCTCATCCAGTTGTACTGCTACTCTAATGAATTATGGTGGTGGTTGCACACAGACCAGCAAATGCCTGCACCAGTCACCCCGCACCGCGTGCTCACATCTGTACGAGTGGTGGGGACATGCATGCATATGTTCACACATTCCCTGCAGTGAGAGCAGCATGCATTTAGGTGCAATTTGAGCTTTGCAATCATGTGTTCTAAAGCGGCTGCAAATAGCATGCAGATTTTATAGTTTTGAGCATAGAATGTAATCTTGGCTGTGATTTATATTGTCTCTTATTTTGTACATGAACAAAGAACGCTTGCATAATCAGATCTATTTCCTTCAAAGCATTCATATAGATCTGCAGCAGAGGCTCAGGCAGTTGTGATTCACGTTTGAATGGCATGATGTGTTAATTAAAACATGACATTAAGGGCAGCGTGTGATTGCACAAAGAGGGAGGATGCAGCAGTCGGGGGGGGTTGGGTTTTTAGTATGCAGCCTGTTATGCTGTAGAGCAATATTTTCAGGAGTTACTCCCCATCCCTCTGTGGCAGACAGTCACCTTGCCAATTCTCAGGATGGCACCACCTGTCAGGGCTCGCCTTGGGCCCCAGACACAGCCCCGTGTGGTCGAGACTGGATTTTGTGTCGGATCACTGGGATTTACAGGGACAAACAGTCTGTCACTGTATATTTCTATGTACGTGGCATAAAACTCAATTTGGTTTTGCTGTTCCTCAGCTGCACTGTTTCCTGCTCAGTGATGTCAGCGAATAGACAAGAACAAAAGGTGATAAAAACACAGATATACAGTATAGCAGAATTTTAACAGGTTTAATTTTTTTTTTACTATTTATTTTTTATCATTTTCATATTGCTTTGTGTTCCAACTGGTGATTTTGACAGTTTGCAGTTCAAAGCAAATTTAATACAATAATCATTTTGAGTTTGTCTGCAGTTCTTTTTAAAGCAGGAATATAAAGTGTGAAAAGCAAAAATAAAAAATGCTCTGTACACATCTATTAATGGTATCTGTATTTTTGTCTTGCCAACAGTTTTTCAAATGAACAACAGACAAGTAAAAGATTTTTTTTGTCAGATGTGCTTTATATTTTAATGCAGCATCTTACTGCTGGATTAAAAAAACAAAACAAAAAAACCCCGCTGATTATTGATGGAACACCTTTTTAAACTTATGCATTTGTCACTTTTTTCTTATATTTTCCACATTGTGTGTACGTGATTGTTCAGCATTTCCACAACAAAGATTCAGAGACAAGAAAAAGTTGAAGATTTTAATCTACGAGGTCTGTCCATAAAGTATAGGTCCTTTTTATTTTTTTCAAAAACTATATGGATTTCATTCATATGTTTTTACGTCAGACATGCTTGAATCCTCGTGCGCATGCGTGAGTTTTTCCACGCCTGTCGGTGACGTCATTCGCCTGTGAGCACTCCTTGTGGGAGGAGTCGTCCAACCCCTCGTCGGAATTCCTTTGTCTGAGAAGTTGCTGAGAGACTGGCGCTTTGTTTGATCAAACTTTTTTCTAAACCTGTGAGACACATCGAAGTGGACACGGTTCGAAAAATTAAGCTGGTTTTCGGTGAAAATTTTAACGGCTGATGAGAGATTTTGAGGTGATACTGTCGCTTTAAGGACTTCCCACGGTGCGAGACGTCATGCAGCTGTCCCAGGCACCGTCGTCAGCCTGTTTCAAGCTGAAAACCTCCACATTTCAGGCTCTATTGATCCAGGAGGTCGTGAGAGAACAGAGAAGTTTCAGAAGAAGTCGGTTTCAGCATTTTATCCGGATATTCCACTGTGAAAGGAGATTTTTTTAATGAAAGACGTGCGGGCGGATTGCAGCGTCAAAAACTATATGAGTATCCATATAGTTTGAATCATGTGTGCTTGCATCAGCCAAACTTGAACCTTCGTGCGCATGTGTGAGTTTTTTCACGCCTGTCGGTTGCGTCATTCGCCTGTGGGCAGGCTTTGAGTGAGCACTGGTCCAGCCCCCTCGTTGGCTTTTCATTGTCAGGGAAATGGCTGAGCGACTGCCGCTTTGCTCAATGAAATTTTTTTCAGAAACTGTGAGAGACAGCCAGGTGGAAACCATTCGGAAAATTCAGATGGCTTTCGGTGAAGATTCTATCGGCGTCACACAGATTAAGGAGGATTACAACCGGATTAAAGACGGCCCACAGCGGCGGAGGGCGCGCCACGCTTCGAGCGGCGATCGACAGGCTGAAACGACCAGATCATTTCCAAAGTGAACGCTGTGTTGATCCGGGACGTTGTGTGACTACCAGAGAAATTGCAGAAAATGTGGACATCAGCACTTTTGCGGCACATTCCACTGTTACAGGAGATTTTTGTAATGAAAGACATGCGGAGGAATTCGCGCGTCGGGATGGAGCCGCTCATGGCGCACAACAAAAACACCTCCGTGTTGGAAGTCTCACAGGACATGTTGTGACATGCCCAACTGTTACACAATTTCTCGGATACTCACTCGACTGAAAAGCCACCGAAAGCCGTCTGAATCTTCCAAATGGTTTCCAACACGGAGGTGTTTTTTGTTGTGCGCCATGAGCGGCTCCGTCCCGACGTGCGAATTCCTCCGCACGTCTTTCATTACAAAATCTCCTGTAACAGTGGAATGTGCCGTAAAAGTGCTGATGTCCACATTTTCTGCGATTTCTCTGGTAGACACATGACGTCCCGGATCAACACAGCCTTCACTTTGGAAATGATCTGGTCGTTTCAGCCTGTCGATGGCCGCTCGAAGCGCGGCGGTCCCTCCGCCGCTGTGGGCTGTCTTTAATCCAGTTGTAATCCTCCTTAATCTGTGTGACGCCGATAGAATCTTCACCGAAAGCCATCTAAATTTTCTGAATGGTTTCCACAGTTTCTGAAAAAACTTTCATGGAGCAAAGCGGCAGTCGCTCAGCCATTTCCCTGACAATGAAAATCCGACGAGGGGGCTGGACCAGTGCTCACTCAAAGCCTGCCCACAGGTAAATGACGCAACCGACAGGCGTGAAAAAACCCATGCATGCGCACGAAGGTTCAAGCTTGGCTGATGCAAGCGCACATGATTCAAATCCATATCGTTTTTGAAAAAAAAAAAATAAAAAGGTTGGAAACTTTTCTAACAGACCTCGTATGCTGACATCAGTGTGTGAGTATGTGTGTGAATGACTGAATGTGAGTCATCATTCATTGCTGTATCAGATGGATAAGTGCTATAGAAATGCAGACTATTTAGTTACATTTTCCTCATTGTTATCATCCCTGTTTTGTTCAGACACACTGCACGGCACAACAACAGAAAATGTATTTTGTACTCAGAGTTAATTTTTAACAAGGGAATAATAACTATTCATGAAACCTCACTCTCTTACAGACAGTATCAAAAATACAATCAAGTCTGCTTTATTTTCTCTACTTTAATTACATCTGGAATCATTGCAATCTCTATGAACTTGGTGAACCAGACTTCCAGATTTGGCCAATGCAACAGAGGACAGAAGGAAATTATGAAATGCACAGACCGTTGCATAATAGGCGCACCCAAGTCCGCCACAGCATGGTCCAATAGAGGATGTTTAAAAAAAGAGAGGCAATTTTGTGATTGGTTTATGGCGGGACTCTAACAGCTGAGTGATATGTATCACCAGAGGAACATTTTGTGCTTTGAAACCTCATCGCGACCGCAGCAGACGGGAAATGAGACATGGTTTTTCATTTCCCTGTTGCTATCTTCACTCACAAACTAAATAAAGAGCCCTTTGCCACATTGCCTCGATTACATCTACCTTCTCTAAAGGAAGACGGCAGTTCTGAAATCAGGAGTGTAATCTACATCATGAGTTTCATTTTCATGATAAATGCTGAAAAGCAACAAGGTCAAGACCTCAGAGGAATATAAAGGGAGATAATTGATTTTAGTTTCAGGACAGTCTTTGGGTTTTTGTGGGATGTGAGAAAGATGGAATGATTGACACATCTTTAAGCTGTGAAAATGCTACTGAGTGATGGATAGATGTCAATGCTAAAGTAACAAGCAAAGCTGTCTGATTTTATCACCTTATTATGTTGGCACAGCTGGCAGAAGGGCGAACTGCATAGCTCTCGCCTCAAGTCATTTACCATGTTCTTTACTCGCACATTCTATGTTTGCTTTTTGCTACCGATGCACACGTGTTCTGTTTCCTATGGGAAACTGTCCTTCATATGGGCCATATGCATTATACACCTCTTCAGCGAAGCTAATATAGGTCACCCGGTGTCTTAAAGACCAAAATTAAAGGTTGTACAAACAATACCCCTTAGCTGTTTAGATTGTGCAAAACACAATGTTCTATTTCTAAAAGTCAATGTAATAACTGAAGATTAGCAAAACTTAATGCTGAGAGTAAAATATCACAATGGACAACAAAATTGGGGGTTATGGGGTAGGGGAGGTGTTGAACTTGTCCCACTCTTTAAATGGGTGCAACAGGTCACAAAACTCATGGTTTGGATTAGGTCACATATTTACCACTGCCATTGAAATTTTTGCTCCTATTTGTTTGTGAACAGCCTGGAGCCCACAATTTTTCATATATCATTATGAAATTTTTACTGAAGATTCCTATCCTGATAGGCAAGACCTGATTCAATTTTCAAGGTCATAGATCAAAGGTCAAAGTCAGGAAAAATCTTGGAAACCTGGAAAAATCCCTATCTTTAATATTGAATGAATTTTCAAAAATTCATAGCTCTGGCAAAAAAGATCAAATCTCTTTCATACTTGAGAGCATTATATAGGATGGTATCCTTTATCGACTGATGCAGTTTGATTTGGATCTGATCCAGATTACACATTTTGTAGCCATTTTAATTTAACATTGAAAACCCCATTTAATATATATTTTACATTATGTCTTAATCAAACATGCCCCAATCACTCTCATATTCGAAAGTGAGGTGCAGACTGGCACTCTCTATCACTTGACAAAGTTTGATCCGGATCTGATCCGGATTGTGGATTTTGTGGATATTTGAATTTAATATTGAAAAGCCATTTGCTGTACATTTGCATTATTTCTCAATCAAAAGTGCCTCAAACACTTATTTTTTCCTGTTATGAATTTATGTACACCATCAAAATTTGATGGCGGTTCCAATTTTATGCCTGTTTGTTTATCTTCCAGTTATCAGTGCCAAAAAGCAATGACAAATTGCGCATAGCAAAGATAACCAATGTTCTGTGAAAATTATTTGAAAAAGAATTCAGAAACCGAAAAGGTTGAAAAAAGAAAATCCTGACAACACCACAAAAATCTTTGTTCCAAGTGCCTGAACTAAATACGTACTTCTGATATTTGGTTACATCTATTTAGCTTATGAAAAGACTAACAGGACTTTGACCTTGAAATTTTTTTCCAAGGTAAAAAATTGTGGAATTGGGAGCAAATGTTTGTGGAGGTTTGCGCTCTACGAACGTGGTACTCTATTTTATTTTGCTCATGAGTTGGATAATTTTTTGGATCAGAAAGGAAAAAGAAGACAAATATACCTTTGCTTTCTATTCTGGTTCATCAAACCTGCATGTCTTTGGAGGTGGAAGGAAACTGGAACACCCAGATGGAACCCACACAAACACAGAACATGCAAACTCCACACAGAAAGCAACAGGTCAGAAGTGAACCTGGGATCTTCTTGCTGTGAGGCAACAGTGCTAACCATGAAGTCACCGTACTGCCCTGAATGAAAACCATGTTTTAAAAGTCTTTTCGATTAAAATGGAACACCTTCTCCTTCATTACTGAAGCTCCAGCCTCAGCTTGCCACACTTCATCTGATTGCTGCAGCCTGGCCGATCCCAGTCCTCTCAAATATGCTTCTGGAGCTCAGTGGCGTTCCACCCACCACTGGCCCGACTGTTGCTCTGCTCAGGGTGGCCCAGAGATGGTTTCTGCTTTTGACACGCTCCTTTCACGCAAGTAGTGGATAAAGAACTGCAATGCCGATCTGTAGACCTGAATTCTGTCCTTGGACTAAACATTTAGGGTCTGATTTACCAAGATCTTGGATAACGAGTTCTAAATTGGAGGGCAATCCAAGTTTTTGCGCATTGGGGTGCAAGTGCCTCTTTATTCTGATCTAATATACACAGAAGACAACTCATGCTGTCTACGTATATTTACTATCATTATTTCTCCAATATTTGTTTATTTTTAAAACTGATTACACTTGCTGGTGTTTCTCATTGTAAATGAGAATTCCTTCAAATCCACATGTGATTTTCTTTCAAATCATTTCTTGCTGTGACCCCTTCTGTCGTTTTCTGGTAACGGGAGATCAGGAGTACATTAACTTCTTTCATTACACATGAATCCTTACTCATAAATGTGCTCACAAAATGGCAAAAAAAGGAAAAGAAAATCTATTTCAGACATTCAACTCCTGCTCCATCCATGTTGCTTCAGCACGATGCGCTCCGCCCGTGGAACACACAGTCCTCTGTACCTTCCACCCAAAACACAAAGGACAAAACGAGAACCAAATGTCTGAAAAAGGAGACCCCTTTTATATATTTATTTGTTTGTTGTCATAGCCATTGCATGAACATGTTCAAGTGCGTGTCCTTCATGCACAGCTGTGATGTCCCTCACAGACACACACAAACAGTATGTGTGTCTGTTTTTGGTCTACATGTTGACTCTCATCCGCTTACTTCAAGTTAGTGTTTAAAGGATGTGGCATGTTAATTAACGTCCCGGTTTGCAACACAACATCAAAGTATTCATGATTGTAAGTCTATCCAGGCACATGTGGTAATAATTAGTGGTCGCTGATGTATTTTATTGATGAAAATTAATGACAGAGAAACCGAAGCATTTTGAACCACTGAATCAATATGAAGCAATGGTTCAGTGTTTCAAAGCTTTTGATACAATTAGATATGGTGACATCTACTGGCTAACCTTTAACATAACATTTACATTGAACAATAAAGGGTAAGATGTCATGAAACAGTCAGGCTCTGTTATGTATGTTTAATAATAAAGGTTCTCTGTGCTTCTTGAAATTTTTGGCGATATTTTTGTTTTCAAAAACAATAATTGTATTGTGTCATATATGTAATAGAGATATAAATTGTGAAATTCTTCCCTCCTATTTTTGTTGCTTTATTTCTATGTGCTTTTCCTTCCAGTCTTTTTCTCAGTGCAGTATTTTTCTTCCAAGACTCCTCCCTCGTTCCCTCTTCTATTTGTCTCACTGATTAATATAAAACATGCTCCCATTTGGCCCGCTGTATCTCTAAATAAACAAAGCATATCAACACAATCGGTGTCTGTGTGATTGGCTGTGGCCTTCGTGTACGCTGGCTGGGAGCTAAAGACAAAAGGGAAAATTTTTTTTGATCTTTTCATCCGTCTGCGTGGAAATCACTGAGCGTTGTCTCTGAAACACACCCCTACTGACGTGCCACACATCACAGGATGGGTGCGCACCATCTGTGTCAGCTGCTTGAGTGCAAAGTGGATCCCGGCAGGATGGGGTGGAGGGGAGGGGAGGTGTTGGTGATGGTGGGGGGGGGGGGGGGGGTGTTGAATCCCATTGCTGCAATAAACACTGTCATCTGCATGAATCCCAATGATTTCATAAAGATTAAAGTCTCAGAAAATTCCCAGTCTCAGAAATGCTGCTGTGAAAGATTAGAGTAATTTGTAAGTGATGAGGAGGGAGGGAGGGAGAGATTGGCAGCTGGTATTAGCATATTATAAAACTTTTTTTTAAAACCTCCATCTCAGACAGCCTGCATGATTTTGTTCCTCTCAAGATGAGACGTGTGGTTTTGCCCTGGGCTTTACTGGCTGCTTGTTAACCTTTTAGGCTGCAATGAAAAGGTTACACTCCTCATTGTTTTCGCCATCTGATTTATAAGTTTATATGGCTGTATTTTTATATGTGCACGCAAGCGAAGCAGGTGCGCTCCCTAAACATGCAACCTGTTCCTGCGGTGCTATCAAACAGAGCTGATTGTTGTTTATCTCCCCTTACAGTGAAATACATTACTGCACAGCTGTGTTTTAGGTGCACATACTCAAAGATATGTTGTGCCGTAGGGAATGGTTGGGTTCTTTTTGCGCTTGATGATAGACATTTACATGTTGGTGTTTAAAAAGTAAATGAAGCAATAATGCATTTTTTATCTAAATAATCTCTATATGCTTTTTTTGCACAGTTACATGAAGAATTAGTGGGCTGCCGCTGTGCATTTTTACAGGTCAAAGGGAGACTACGTCGTTGCTCATGCTCAAAGCTCAGGCTCGCCATAATCCTAGATTTGAACTCATGCCGTTGCTTTGTTTTCAGACAGTAGAGTATTGGGTTCCATGTTCAAGATAACAATAATGCTTAAGTGTAGGACTTGTAGGCGTTGACCAATGATGGATTGACCTGTACACACCAACAAGGATGCTAAAAACAAAACTAAACAAAGTTTATGGAGGAGAAATGTTCACAGTAGGTACTTTCACACTGAATGTGATGTAGTTTTAGTATGTATTTATGAGACAAAGTAGTCAGGCCTTGCTCATCCCTGGATATCATAGTGTGAAGAGGATAAGAATCTATGACTCCCCCTGGATGGGACACCAGTGCATCTCAGCTTGCTTCCCCAATTCCATCTGTGTGGACTGGGACAGTTCAGATTAACTGTCTTATTTAAGAACTCAGACAGATATTGTGATCAGAACTCAAACCCATGTCAACATATTGATAGCCATCTCCTATATGTACCACTGAGCAACCCGCTCCACAATTTCTGAGGTTCTTCCAAAAATCTGCATACTCTGAAAAAATAAAAAGGTGCAAGTTATCTGACAAATTTCTTTAAAATCAAGAGTCTAAGGACTATGTGAAAGGAATGCAAACTTCATTGTTATGACATCATTACAGGCAAAGCTCAAGGAAGACATTACGCATATAATACTGTATATATAGATATATTATTGAGGATGGCTAATGGATTGCAAAAAAAAAAAAAAAAAAAAGCTTTTTACAGCTTTTCTTTTGACGTTTGGAAAAAAGTGACCAAATAACACTGATGATAAATGCAGGCTGAATGCTGAACTGAGAATTCTGAATTTCTATCAATACCAATGGAATGACATAATATTATGCCCCCTTCACATATAACACGAAGTTGTGTGAAAGAAGCAGAGAAAGGGGGCGAAAAAAAAAAAAAACACGAATTGGCGAACCACGAAAAATTCCAGCAGCTGTCGGGAGGGACGCACAGTCGGAGGGGTGCGAACAATCCCGTGGCGGTGGTTTTGTGCATGCTTGTGTGCACAAACACAGTACAAGCACGTGAGAGGTGTGACACCACATTTCGTTCGCACAGCAGGAGCAGCAATCACATGGACATATGTAAATAAATCAACGAAAATGTGTAAGGACAAAATAATGACAGCACAGAACATTATAAGAACAATGAATGTACAGTTTAAATGTAAGACAGTCATGCTACTGGTAGTGAGTCTGTTCTCCCTGTTAAACACGCACACACACACACACACACACACACACACACACACACACACACACACACACACACACACACACACACACACACACACACACACACACACACACACACACACACACACACACACACACACACACACACACACACACAAAGACAAGAAAAAAAGCAATGCTTAATATTTAATTCCTGTTATAAAGGGCAGACAATACAAGAATTAAACTCCTCCTGTTCCTTTATGTGCATGAAAACTAGAAACCGAATGATCCGCACAGCCACAGCGCTCTGATACAAAAAAACAAAACAAAACTGCTTTATTTAACAAAACGTAACGTTTCGGGCAAACTGCCCTTCGTGGCAGGGCAACGTGTCCGATGATTTCATGTAGCCCCTTGGCCACAGCATGTTGAACCTGTGTTCAACATACTATACAATATAGTAATAAAGTCACTAGTCAATATCAACGTGCCTTCATTGTTGAATACAGAACTTCATGGTTAGTGTGGCTGTCATCAGTCAGAGGGGAACGTAAACATAGACAACAAAATGCATTTGGGTCCAGATTTGACTCGCAAATCAATAAAACGTAGATTGAAATCAACTGAGGAATGTTTTTGAGGAATGTCACTGACAGAGTGATGGATAAATGATGTGGTTGCGTCGCACAATGGAAGAACATAATGTGCAGTGAGGTTCTGTTGCCACATGCATGATCTAAGTAATCATATCAGAATTATTTTCAGTCCTAATTTGTGCCACTGAAATACAGATGTTGAGGTGACCGCGTGGGTGAAGCATTAAAAAAAACCCAGAATGTCAGCATCAGGGTGCATTCTGTCAGAAGGCAGGGGCCCAAAGTGAAATGCTGATTGAAAAGAGGAGAGAATCAATCAAATGAGCCTGTTTGATTGACAGCTTGCCAAGGTGTTTTCTGTGGAAGTGTCAAGAACAGCACAATTGCTCTCCCTCATCCTTCCTCTCTCTTTCTGTTTCTCTCTCTCCGTCTCATCCATCACTCGTCTCTTCAATCAATCAATCAATCAATTTTTTTTTATATAGCGTCAAATCACAACAAACAGTTGCCCCAAGGCGCTTTATATTGTAAGGCAAGGCCATACAATAATTATGTAAAACCCCAACGGTCAAAACGACCCCCTGTGAGCAAGCACTTGGCTACAGTGGGAAGGAAAAACTCCCTTTTAACAGGAAGAAACCTCCAGCAGAACCAGGCTCAGGGAGGGGCAGTCTTCTGCTGGGACTAGTTGGGGTTGAGGGAGAGAACCAGGAAAAAGACATGCTGTGGAGGGGAGCAGAGATCGATCACTAATGATTAAATGCAGAGTGGTGCATACAGAGCAAAAAGAGAAAGAAACAGTGCATCATGGGAACCCCCCAGCAGTCTACGTCTATAGCAGCATAACTAAGGGATGGTTCAGGGTCACCCGATCCAGCCCTAACTATAAGCTTTAGCAAAAAGGAAAGTTTTAAGCCTAATCTTAAAAGTAGAGAGGGTGTCTGTCTCCCTGATCTGAATTGGGAGCTGGTTCCACAGGAGAGGAGCCTGAAAGCTGAAGGCTCTGCCTCCCATTCTACTCTTACAAACCCTAGGAACTACAAGTAAGCCTGCAGTCTGAGAGCGAAGCGCTCTATTGGGGTGATATGGTACTACGAGGTCCCTAAGATAAGATGGGACCTGATTATTCAAAACCTTATAAGTAAGAAGAAGAATTTTAAATTCTATTCTAGAATTAACAGGAAGCCAATGAAGAGAGGCCAATATGGGTGAGATATGCTCTCTCCTTCTAGTCCCCGTCAGTACTCTAGCTGCAGCATTTTGAATTAACTGAAGGCTTTTTAGGGAACTTTTAGGACAACCTGATAATAATGAATTACAATAGTCCAGCCTAGAGGAAATAAATGCATGAATTAGTTTTTCAGCATCACTCTGAGACAAGACCTTTCTGATTTTAGAGATATTGCGTAAATGCAAAAAAGCAGTCCTACATATTTGTTTAATATGCACTTTGAATGACATATCCTGATCAAAAATGACTCCAAGATTTCTCACAGTATTACTAGAGGCCAGGGTAATGCCATCCAGAGTAAGGATCTGGTTAGACACCATGTTTCTAAGATTTGTGGGGCCAAGTACAATAACTTCAGTTTTATCTGAGTTTAAAAGCAGGAAATTAGAGGTCATCCATGTCTTTATGTCTGTAAGACAATCCTGCAGTTTAGCTAATTGGTGTGTGTCCTCTGGCTTCATGGATAGATAAAGCTGGGTATCATCTGCGTAACAATGAAAATTTAAGCAATATCGTCTAATAATACTACCTAAGGGAAGCATGTATAAAGTGAATAAAATTGGTCCTAGCACAGAACCTTGTGGAACTCCATAATTAACCCTAGTCTGTGAAGAAGATTCCCCATGTACATGAACAAATTGTAATCTATTAGACAAATATCATTCAAACCACCGCAGCGCAGCGCCTTTAATAAATATGGCATGCTCTAATCTCTGTAATAAAATTTTATGGTCAACAGTATCAAAAGCAGCACTGAGGTCTAACAGAACAAGCACAGAGATGAGTCCACTGTCCGAGGCCATAAGATCATTTGTAACCTTCACTAATGCTGTTGGTTCACTAATCACTGAAAGCAGCCAAAGATAACGATACGTCTTTGGGATGGTTATGAGTAATTTTTTCTCTAATAGTTAAAATTTTGTTAGCAAAGAAAGTCATGAAGTCATTACTAGTTAAAGTTAATGGAATACTCAGCTCAATAGAGCTCTGACTCTTTGTCAGCCTGGCTACAGTGCTGAAAAGAAACCTGGGGTTGTTCTTATTTTCTTCAATTAGTGATGAGTAGAAAGATGTCCTAGCTTTACGGAGGGCTTTTTTATAGAGCAACAGACTCTTTTTCCAGGCTAAGTGAAGATCTTCTAAATTAGTGAGACGCCATTTCCTCTCCAACTTATGGGTTATCTGCTTTAAGCTACGAGTTTGTGAGTTATACCACGGAGTCAGGCACTTCTGATTTAAAGCTCTCTTTTTCAGAGGAGCTACAGCATCCAAAGTTGTCTTCAATGAGGATGTAAAACTATTGACGAGATACTCTATCTCACTTACAGAGTTTAGGTAGCTACTCTGCACTGTGTTGGTATATGGCATTAGAGAACATAAAGAAGGAATCATATCCTTAAACCTAGTTACAGCGCTTTCTGAAAGACTTCTAGTGTAATGAAACTTATTCCCCACTGCTGGGTAGTCCATCAGAGTAAATGTAAATGTTATTAAGAAATGATCAGACAGCAGGGAGTTTTCAGGGAATACTGTTAAGTCTTCTATTTCCATACCATAAGTCAGAACAAGATCTAAGATATGATTAAAGTGGTGGGTGGACTCATTTACTTTTTGAGTAAAGCCAATAGAGTCTAATAATAGATTAAATGCAGTGTTGAGGCTGTCATTCTCAGCATCTGTGTGGATGTTAAAATCGCCCACTATAATTATCTTATCTGAGCTAAGCACTAAGTCACACAAAAGGTCTGAAAATTCACAGAGAAACTCACAGTAACTACCAGGTGGACGATAGATAATAACAAATAAAACTGGTTTTTGGGACTTCCAATTTGGATGGACAAGACTAAGAGTCAAGCTTTCAAATGAATTAAAGCTCTGTCTGGGTTTTTGATTAATTAATAAGCTGGAATGGAAGATTGCTGCTAATCCTCCGCCCCGGCCCGTGCTACGAGCATTCTGACAGTTAGTGTGACTCGGGGGTGTTGACTCATTTAAACTAACATATTCATCCTGCTGTAACCAGGTTTCTGTAAGGCAGAATAAATCAATATGTTGATCAATTATTATATCATTTACCAACAGGGACTTAGAAGAGAGAGACCTAATGTTTAATAGACCACATAGATCTTCAGCCATCATCACACCGGCGTCTCCCCCTAAATGCCTCGCACCAAAACTCACCCCACATCTGTGTTGTTCCTCCTCTTCCACTGTCTCTCCCACACCCTACCATTTTCGCTCCGGGCCGCTCCCGACATTCCTGCGGAGAAAGCGGTGCCTTCATTGGGAGCCATTTAAGGCTGCAGAATGACACTCCTTTAATCTTGTTGTTCTGTAACATTCAAAGGAAAAGTTGTTTGCTGTCCTGGTGGTGCTGCCTTTATACGGCTAATCCGTACGCTCTGTCCACGTTTTCTCATTAGTCAACTCTGGTGAAGTGGCTTTTTTTTTTTGGTGTGTGAGATTTATTTTCATTATGCTCTCAGATACATTACAGTAGCATGAACAAATGCAAGTTAGGAGGAAAAAATAAAGGCGCAGATTCGCCATGTGGAGTCCCTGCATGGCAGAAAAAGGACACGCAGGATGGCAGAAAAAAATATACAGACGCCTTAATGCTGAATCCTGTGTTCTCGCAGATGATGTTGACCAATTTGTCTCCTAAAGATCAAGATGTTCAATTTCTTACATTTCACTTGTTTCAGAGTCATTATTTTTAAATGTCATTAGTTTGAAAAGACAGTTGAAGTCATTTTTATCCAGTCAGCCAAGGGAAGAGAAACTTAACCCTTTTTTTTTTGTTTTTAATGTGTTTAGTCCAAAGGACTAGCTTATCTTCTACTCAGTTATTTTCTAGTCCAAATCTGAGTGCTAAATTTGCTGTCGTCTGCACTTCTGTAGGGATACAGTTGCTGTTTATTTTATTTTATTAAGAGCTTATTGTTTTCTCTTCAATTTGTACTTATTTTATTGGTATCCATATATATATATATATATATATATATATATATATATATATATATATATATATATATATATATATATATATATATATATATATATATATACACACACACACACACACACACACACACACACACACACACACACACACACACACACATTTATTGCTACTTAGATTAATTGATGAGATTCTAGTGTCTTACATGCAATCTGTACATGTTCAATCAAGCTACTCAGTGTTGTCAACTGTTAGCCTCACAAGGGCCAAAATGGAAATAAGGGTTTATGCTTTATTATGTCATCCATGTATCATTGATATACCCACCAGAATTTATATGGATTTCCATTTGTTGTATGATGCTCACGTGAAACCACGCTGCATGTTGTAAGCTAACAACTGCAACACTATACACCATCTACACCTTTGAAAAGTCATTTTTCTGATGATTCTTCTGATGCAGATGGAAAAGAGCTATATAAATGCAGTCCATTTACCATTTGCACCACAGACCACAAAAAGCAGGTCTAAAGTCAAACTCTGTCTCCTCCTGGATAAATGGTGGCACCCAGCTCCCGAACTTGCACCAGTGTTTAAGTAGCACTATGTGGTCAGATACAGCCCAAAATGGATTTATGACCTCAGCACAACTCATTTTTGCATCTGGGCTAAATTAACACATTGGTTGACAGTCTTCTAAGATGTGGTGATGGAAGCACTCTTACAAGTAGACAGTATCACAATTCTGTTTGAGGCATACCACTCCTTCATCAGTCCCTTGATCGTGATCCCGAGGTTCTGTTGCATCTTGGAACAAAAGTTTGCTGATTCTTGGTTGTTAATTTGGTTCTCCTTACTCAGTGATGTAAAATCTGTATGGTCCCAAGGTTCTTAGATTTCTGTATAATGGGTTCAACAATTGCTTATGGCACCATGAATCTTTTAGCTCCTATGGAGACACCAGATTTGTGGAGATCCAAAATTGTGCTCCAGGCACCTTTGCTTAATCCAATCCAATCCAGTTTATTTATATAGCACATTTAACAACAAAGACATTTCCAAAGTGCTGCACATAGAATCAATATAGATAAGACCCCAATAGTCATGAAATAAATTAAAAATTTGTAAAATAACAATAAAAAAATAAAACATGCAAAGATAAAAAACTAATAAAATCAACATAAATAAATAAATACAGTATACAAAACATAAAACCAATAAAATCAACCTGGATAAAAAAACAGTAAAAACTAAACAATAAAAGAGAGGACAACACAACTCACGCGGTGTTAAAAAACAGAGAAAAGTGGGTCTTCAACTTAAGCTTAACTCTCCTTCTCTTAAATGTGAGTAGGCACCAGTTCAACATAGAGCACTTTAAATACTACCAAAGGTTCTCCACTTCACCCTAAATTATGATAGCTAGCCATTTAGAGGCTTTTAAAATCGACTCCAACAGTTTTTGGAATCTTCCATGCTTTGTGCAAACAGCTGAACCACTGAAAATCAGATATAGAGAATAAAAACTAAAATAAACCTATGCTGAGACGATAATAAAGTAGACATTATGGAGTGGACATTATGGACTCAACATATTTGATACATGCTTGCATTTGAGGAAAACTGAGCTTTTAGTCAAAGTGTTTGCAAATTTGTGTTCATAACAATAATTATAAGACGGTCCAATGATCAATCAAGAAAATCCAAATAAAATGCTGTACTTTGATTGGTTGTGGTTTCGCTTCTTTATCAAATTATAAATTGCTCTTGTTTTTCTTCTCTTTTTTGCTGGGGGGGTTAAACTGTTGAACAGACCAAACTCATTTGAATTGCTTGATTGAAATTTAACAAATTTTATAGTATTATTGTTAGCCAGCAGTTAACTGATTAATCTGAAAAATCAACAACAATCAGTGTAATAAGAAGTTAATTTTTGGTTGGAGCCTCAGCATGCTGCTGTTTTACGGTAACACAGCCAGAGTGAACAAAACAACGGGCACAAACACTTTCCCTCCTGCTGCACTGTTTTCCTTCTCAGACTTCCCCTTGGCTTTTCTTCTCTGTCATTGTCTGGCTAATTACCTTCTAAGAGCTGGAACATATTTTTCTGTCTTTCTTGTGTTTCTGAGATGAATTTTGGAAAGGTGGCAAGCTGTGGATCACCTCAAGTAACTCCACATAAAGTGGGCCAGTTGCATTGCAAAACCCCATATATAGTAGGGGTGTAAGGACGCACTAGCTCCACTGCATATCATAATACATAATTACATCACTGTTCACACTAGTTATGCAGAAAGTATCTGTGGTGAATGTTTTAACTTAAAAAAACAATTGTGATCCTTGACATTGTCTGCTTCCTATTTGTATATTTTATAAGTAATTTATGATTCTTTCACAAGAGGCCATTATTTCTTCCATGCTGTTCCGTGCAACTTTGTGATTCAATTATCACAATTCATGATGCACTGTTACACCCACTAAAATATATCCAATATACATGTGCCATGTTCAAGCCTGCTTCTAACTATAAACACACCTATTATGTAGTACACTCAAAAAAAAAGGGCTCTTTGGATGAACTCAATTCAATTATGAGCAGGATGAGCACCATCTATTAAATATATGTAGCCCCAACTCAAAAAAGCACATCCATGCAAGATAATGTAATTTAATTTTGTTGGGCTACATATATTTATTAGGTGGAATCCAATCCAGTGAGTCAGTTTAAATGACTCATTGGATAAACTCAATTCAATTATGAGCGGGATTTCCATCTAATAAATATGTGTAGCTCCAACTCAAAAAAGCACATACATGCAAGATAATGTAATTTAATTTAGTTGGGCTACATATATTTATTAGGTGGAATCCAGTCCAATGTGTTATGTGTCGACGCGGGTTGAGGAGCGGACCTGCGTCAGACAGGACCCAGCGCTAAAAATAACCAGAAAGCGGTTCCAAACAGAAACTATTTATTATTCACCTGTGCTTAAAAGTGTAAAAACATAAAAAGAATGTCCCTCTGGTGGAGTGATTTGTGGCTCGCTCTCCAGCGCCCGCAAGGATTAAAGCCGGCGCTCCTGGACTTCCTACCACCGCCAAACACCCCCCAGGTGGACACGACAAACTGATTCTCTGTGAAGCAAAGAGAAGGTGAGGTAAGTCAACAGATACAACTTTATCTTCCAATAAACACACGCTATCAGCAACACACTCAGGTCAGTGTCCTTTTTTACTTTATGCAAATGAGCAGCTTCTCACAACAAGTGGAGGATCACTTATCCTTCACGCCACAGCAGTGAGAAGCAAACTGCACAATTCTCTTCACAATTCCAGTATACTGTGTAACAAAACACCAAGTTACTATCAACAATTACTTAAACACTTAATTACCTTTCGTGTGTGCTGACAGCATGTGTCCTCACCCCTCCCTGCTTCACGGGCTCGATGTGTCAAAACCCAGGTGCGGTCCTCAGCGTCTCACAAACGAACGTCACAAGGTCGAGTTCCCGGCAGTTCTGCTTGAATCACACATGACTTAAATGCAGAACGCCATCCAATTATCTGCTTCAGCTGCAAGTCGTCCAGGTTGCACGTGAGCACCAATCACAGGTGCTTTCCATGATGTTGATGAGGGTGAAGACTCTTCAGCCAGCACCTTCTTCACAGACAAATCAGCCCTCATGCCACCTGGAGAGCAAAGAAAAGAAAAGAACACCAAAACATCCAGCCACGCCCCCCCCAACACACAACACAATGAGTCAGTTTAAATGACTCATTGGATAAACTCAATTCAATTATGAGCAGGATTTCCATCTAATAAATATATGTAACCCCAACTAAAAAAAAGCACATCCATGCAAGATAATGTAATTTAAATTAGTTGGGACTATATTACGTGGAATCCAATTGAATGAGTCAGTTTAAATGACTCATTGGATAAACTTAATTCAATTATGAGCAGGATTTCCATCTAATAAATATGTGTACCCCCAACTAAAAAAAAGCACATCCATGCAAGATAATGTAATTTAAATTAGTTGGGACTACATATTTATTAGGTGGAATCCAGTCCAATGAGTCAGTTTAAATGACTCATTGGATGAACTCACTTCAATTTTGAGTAGGATTTCCATCTAATAAATATGTGTAGCCCCAACTAAAAAAAGCACACACATGCAAGATAATGTAATTTAAATTAGTTGGGACTACATATTTATTAGGTGGACTCCAATCCAATGAGTCAGTTTAAATGACTCATTGGATTAACTCAATTCAATTATGAGCCGGATTCCCATCTAATACATTTATGTAGTCCCAATTAAATTAAATTAAATTTGTTTGAGTTGGGGCTACATGTATTTATTAGATGGAAATCCTGCTCATAACTGAATTAAGTTCATTCAATGCATCAGTTTTTTGAGTGTATGTGCATACAGCATACAGGCTACATGGGCAACCAATCAGAACTATATCTGTCCTTCTCAGATGTTTAGTATAGGAATGTGCTTCGGTTTTATATTTTTGAATTGGCTGAAGACTAGGATGATGTACATTGATTGGCTCGGGAGCAGGTGATGATGTGATCGGGTGGGGGGGCAGAGTGTTATGTACGGTACCTCCCAGGGTCCTTTTGCCCAGGGCTCTCCAGAGTCCTCAAAAGAAGGTATTCTCTACCTTCTTTGGATCCACAAAGATAATTTTTATGACTTATTTGTGACCATTCTGTTTCTGGAAGTCTTCCAACAATTTGGTCACGCACACCGCCGCGCTCGCTTTATGGGTAATGCAAAGCAAACTGAACTGAGTGAAGTACTTTTAAAAGAATCTTTCTTTGTCAAAATCCAACATTCATTTTAAACTCGAGCATAAAAAATGCACATTACTGTGTGTGTAAGAGGAGGCGCTGCATTTCCTCCCGCAGTCGTGCTAAGTTTTGCGAGTCCTTGAAAGTGCACTGAAGGTAAGTCGAAGCGCCCGCTTCATGTGTCAGTCAGTACCGTAAGACACTGCACTGTGAGAACAGATGGGAAAGTGGAAATCAAACTCTGTTGAAATGACTTGTCAGTCAGCATGCACTTCTGTATTAAAAGTGCACTGAACACTATTGACTCAACCATCCCTGAGCGCCCTTGCTGGCTGGCTGCTAGACAGAAAGAGCCTTGATGCTAATTATAATGGGAAGACAAAGTCCTCCCAGTGGGCAAGTCAAGAGAAATACAGTAGGATCACCAAAATGATGAATCATGTCTTTGGTTTGTGGCGCTATGAGCAGTTCATTATTTTATCACTCACTGCTCTCAGCATGCAGTCATTTGGTGCTGAAATGATGAATCGTGTTTGCTCAACAATACCAGCATGAAAAAAGGTTTCTTTAGGACAGAGGACAAAGTATTGCGTTTGATGATGACACTGGAACAGACAACATCTGAAGAATTCTGTGAATAAGATTTTTTGTTTTACTTGTCATCCTGAAAAACATGTTTTCCTCACGAAAGCTGAAATATTCAGAGGGAAAATGAGAAATCAGTAAAATGTGCTCCCATCAGGAATGCCGTTTCATTCATTAGTCCTTTATTTAAATGAGATGGCATTCAATTAAATGATAAAAGCGCCACACCGCTGTTGTGTTCAAGGTCCCACCAGATTTTATTTTTCTAATAACAGAACTTGGCATTTAACTTTATCGAAAACATGAAGTGTTTTCAATATCATGAGGGATCTCTTATTCCACTGCAGTTTCTTTTGATAAATATTCTTCTAAACTGTGGTGAGAGAAACAAATGACAGCAACAGAGCTAACTGTAAAGGAATGCATTGATAAATCACAAGTAACAGCAGATTTTACCACTTCCTCTTAATGAAAACTTGTGATCATTTCATACGAGGTCTATTAGAAAAGAAAACGACAGTTTTATTTTTAAAAAAACTATATGGATTTGAATCACGTGTGATTACATCAGCCATGCTTGAACCCTCGTGCGCATGTGTGAATTTTTTCACGCCTGTTGGTGACGTCATTCGCCTGTGGGCACGCCTTGTGGAAGGAGTGGTCCAGCCCCCTTGTCGGATTTTCATTGTCTGAGAAGTTGCTGAGAGACTGGCGCTGTGCTTGATCAAAATTTTTTCCAAAACTGTGAGGCACATCCGAGTGGACATCATTCAAGAAATTCAGCTGGTTTTCGGTGTAAATTTTAACGGCTGATGAGAGATTTTGGATTGTTTTTATCGCTGTAAGGACTTCCCACGGAGCGGGACATCGCGCAGCACTCCGAGGTGACGTCGTCATCCTGTTTCAAGCTGAAAACCTCCAAATTTAAGCCTCTGTTGACCCAGGACGTCGTGAGAGAACAGAAAACTTTCAGACGAGGTCGGAATCAGCAGTTTATCTGGACATTCCACTGTTAAAGGAGATTTTTTTTAATGAAAGACGTGTGGACGGATTGGTGCGTCGGCTCGCAGCCGGCGCGGCGCGCCTGCCACAGGAAAAACACCTCCGTGTTGATAACCATTTGTAAAATCCAGGCGGCTTTTGGTGGCTTTCAGTTGAGTGAGTGAGAAATTGTTGTCCTTAAATTGTTGTCCAACTTGTCCTTAAGGCTTCCAACGGAGGTGTTTTTCCTGTGGCGGGCGTGCCGCACCGGCTGCGAGCCGATGCGCCAATCCGTCCGCACGTCTTTCATTAAAAAAATCTCCTTTAACAGTGGAATGTCCGGATAAACTGCTGATTCCGACCGCTTCTGAAAGTTCTCTGTTCTCTCACGACGTCCTGGGTCAACAGAGGCTTAAATTTGAAGGTTTTCAGCTTGAAACAGGATGACGACGTCGCCTCGGAGTGCTGCGTGACGTCCCGCTCCGTGGGAATTCCTTACAGCGATAGAAACAATCCAAAATCTCTCATCAGCCATTAAAATTTTCACCGAAAACCATCTGAATTTCTCGAATGATGTCCACTCGGATGTGCCTCACAGTTTTTGAAAAAATTTTGATCAAGCACAGCGCCAGTCTCTCAGCAACTTCTCAGATAAAGGAATTCCGACGAGGGGGCTGGACCACTCCTCCCACAAGGCGTGCTCACAGGCGAATGACGTCACCGACAGGCGTGAAAAAACTCTTGCATGCCCACGAGGGTTCAAGCTTGGCTGATATAATCACACGTGATTCAAATCCATATGGTTTTTTAAAAAAATAATAAGGTCGGATACTTTTCTCACAGACCTCGTACAACATGGAAAATGTGAGTGTGATGAGCTCTAAATGCTGTGTAACCTCACCGTGAAGTCAGATAGAACGAGAGGGTGGAGTCCTCACATGACCATGTGCCACTGACCCCCAGGGGTCCATTTTTAAGTCTCTGGGATCCCTGAGAGTTGGGAGGAGGAAGAGGAACATTGGGGATCATGATGATAACATACGACTTGTAAAGCATGAATGTAAACATGGGAGCAGAGTACAAAGCTGCACAAATAATAAGTTTGCATTATTTTTAATCTTTAATACTTTTCAAGGATATGAAATGTATATCAATGACTTTATTCTTATTCATTATTAAGATGATGCAACACTGATGCAAAGATTTACAACATTTTGCATGCACATTTTTCAGCATTACATTGTAATTCACTGTATGTGTGTGTGTGTATTTTAAAATCATGCATTTGTAGTAAATATTATTCATTTATTGATGTTCAGGATTTTGCTAAGATAAATTTATGTACTGCTTCCTTGTTGAGTGACAGGTTTGCACTGTTTATACTGAGCAGGTCTCATCTCATTCAGTGATAGTGGAGAACTCCCTGTGGTAACACATTCGCAATCACACATGGCACAGGGAGTCAAAGCTCTAGTTGTTCTGTGGTGTGATGCCACTGCTGTAAAGAAGAGTCATTTCCATTTCACAGGACACAGCAGTTAACCCGTGAGGCCAAAATCGTCAAAAGGAAAGCAGGTTTGTCTTATGGTTTTGATTTATAAATTATAAATTAATCTGGATAGTTTAACTACTTTAATGTCAAGTCATTTGTACAAAGTGAAAATATAACACATTTTTTCATTTTAAAATAATGCACAAATTCTGAAGTTTTGAACATTAACACACACTGATGCCAAACTAAATTATGGGTAAAACTGAGCCTAAACTTCAATTCAGTTTATTCACTTTATATAGCGCCGAATCACAACAGAGTCGCCTCAAGGTGCTTTACACAAAACATTCAAAAACAAAATAAAATAAATTAAAAGATTAAAAAGCATAGTAAAAAAAATTAAAAAAAGCATAGTAACATAATATGCCAGTATGTAATACACCATCCAGTAGATGGGTCAAAATGCATAGAACACTGCCATCTACTTGATGGCAGTGTGAATGATGCCTGGTTATATCAGAAAGTTGTTGCTGTCTGGATGAATCATAACTTAACAAACAGAATTTTCAGTTTTGCAAATGCCTTTTGTAACAAATGAAAGTGCATTATTTTAAAATTAAAAGATATGTGTTATATTTTCACTTTGTACAAATGACAAAGTTGACATTAATGTAGTTAAACTAGCCGGATTAATTTGGTTTATAAATCAAAACCATAAATCAAATCTACTTTCCTTTTGAGGACTTTTGAGGACAAGAGTGCTGTATGCTGTAAGGGTAATGACTTTTTTTTGTAGCAGCCTGGTGGCCAGGCCCCTTCTGCTGGGGTAGAGTTGAGCTCAGCTCCTTCTAGCTGCCTCACCGCTGCAAAATACATAACAGACAGGAGCCAACAGGGTTTACAAATGTTTTTCACTGTTACTATGTAAAAAAGGTTAGCAGTCTAAAAGTTATCGGAACTAAATTTATCTGAAGCTAACTGGTTTGCTGATGGTTGTTGAAGTTAGCTGAAAAGCTAATCCGCTAACAAAAAAGTTAGCTTTGATAATTCGCGGTTAGCGGATTAGTGGAACTGTGCCCACCCCTGACTATAAATGAATTGATTTAAAAAGCTCTTTTGTCTCAATGAACCTAGGTGTACAACTAGTAATATACAAGAAAAGTCCATTTGAACACAAGTGAAGTGTGTCTTGAAATTCCACCATATGGCTGTAATGTAGAAGCTGATGCCTCCTAACAATGCAGGTGACACTCCTCAGCTGAGTATCCCTAACTGTTCATTGACAGAAAATCATTCCAGTGGCACCCAAGATCCTCCAAAAGGACATACCACAAATGATAGCTCGTCATCGCCTTAGGTCACTGGTTAGCATCCAAGCCTCACAATTGTACAGCAAGGCAGAAATCACCAGGACCTTTGTTCTTCTGCAGAGATATCAACATCACCAAACACCTCTGCCCAGTGACCCCATCACTCGATGAGCTCTTCCCAGGTGCCTCCCAATCTCGAAGGCAAAATACCAGGAGACATGGGTGCCACTGCAAAGATAAACGATGGGCTTTATAGGTTCAAAACTTTCACCGCACACAGATACAGTTCTGATGGCCGAGCCAAGGAAGTCAGTGAAAGCCTGGTTCTAAGTCTTGATGCAGGCTTTCAGTGAACTACTTGAAAAATACAGCAATCGGGGTATCCATTGATTCCCCAAAGACCACAGCATCATCCACAGCATTGTGTGTTTTATTACACCTTAATAGTGGGCTCCTATCAAAAATACATTTACCATTACGTTACCATGACAGCGTAAACAGTGCTTTGTAGAATCGACTCCTTTGAATAGTAACATTGATTTTTACATTAAGATAACTTTGGTATGTATATAAATCCAATGATGAAAGTCAATGAACCATAACACTTTTTATTTTAACATGCTCTATTGATAACCATGACACTTTTTATTTTAACATGCTCTATTGATAACCATAACACTTTTTATTTTAACATGCTCTACCAATAAATCCAATGATAAAGTATTAGATGACATAAAAAAGAGGACAGACAAATGCGGCATAGGAGGAGAAATAGCAGACTGACCTTGGGAAAACGTTTTTATTGTCAGATTTTCTAAGAAGTCAGTAGAATGAAAGAAGAAATTAATAATCAATGGAAAAAGTTAGGGATTAGAAGAGCAGAAGATTTGTGATGTGACTGTGGGGAGAATCAATAAAACTGTCTGGGTGACTGGAGACTCAGGTGTCTTAAATGTGAGAGTGTTCTCGTCAGGTGGAATTTGGCTCTTTAAGAGTAGAATCATGAGATCCTCTTCAGTATGATCATTTTTAGAAGTCTAGAATGTTAACACCTTTTTTTTCAAAAAGGTTCTTGGCAGAGCATAATTAATTTTAAAGACAAGTTCACTTTTTTAATAGTCATATATTCTAGCGCTGCCATCATGGGCAGGTCTCCATTGAAAATGAGAGTTTGAATCTCAGTGTTATTTTAAACCTGGTTAAATCAAGAAATCAAATATTAAAACATTATTAGCAGCAAAAACCAATTAATTTTGAACATGTAAAAAAATAAGCAAACAACCAACAACAATAAGAAAAACCTCTTTCAAATGACAACATAGCAAAAAAAGCAAAAAACAAACAAACAAACAAAAAACAAAAAAAACAAAAAAGCAAACATAAAAAAAGAAAAAAAATATTTACAGGCAATGAAAAGCATAAAGCAAAAGAAACTGCCACACCCTTACATATTCAAAAAGATGTGAAAACTACGGAATTTATTTCCACCTCTTATCCATAGGTCATTCATTAACGGTCATCCAGCCACATTATTAATATTATTATTATTTTTTTCCCTGCAAATCAGAAATAGAAATGAATTACTGATCTAATTATCCTAATCAAAAATATGAAATTACACAAAAATTTCACCGAGTGAAAATACTGGAGCACACACTTCTTACAGCAATGGCTCGTCCATAGGGATGATTGTGCAACACTCCATCAGAGAAGAAACAGGAAAAGAGATGAGTGAATGTTTTTGTCACATTCTCTGTCCCGCCTCTGAATCATCATTCAATCAATGCGAAGTTGTGCGTCATAAAATACCCACTCCTTTGGGACGACTTTAGCCATGAACAATCACACTGACCGCTTTCATAGACTTCATGTCAAACCAATGAAACGTTTTGTTTTCTGAAAGTGCCGACTCTCCAAGCAATCTCAACCATAGCTCCTAGTGTGTGCACTTAACATCCATACGTCATACATAACCCAAGGGAAGGAATTAGCGTGGCAGAGCGTGGCCAGTCACATCATTCAAAATCCACTTCCAACTCATGTAAGGCTTGTGTCGTCCGAACAAATACAGTTCACAATTTAGTCCTTGTAGAACCTTAGTTGTAGTTTTATTCAAGAAGACATTTACGATGAACTGGACATAGGTGTCCACTAGGGTTAAGGGAAATCTTTGTGTTGTGTTCCTATCTGGTAGGAATGGCACTGACAATGGCAGTGTAGTTAGCTAATAGATTTTCCCCACTCATATTCCCAGCTAAACAAGAAGTCCAGCTGCCTCGGCTAAACTTCAGGAAGCTTCCGATGTTCACCTGGATGACAGAACGTACAGAGTTCTTCCCCAGGTACTCATTTACAAACCTTTGCTGAAGGTTCAGTGTTATTCTATGTTGTTCTTTGCCCAATAAAGTAAACAAAAAAGATAAGAAGAAAAAAGCTCTGTGCTTAGAAAAGACTAAATAACTGTCATTTCTACCTAACACGAGGTGTTCGCAACATAATTTATGTTGTATCTGTATTATTTTTGTTTGCTGGACTGTATGTTCAATAATGTATTCATGAAGTTTAAAAAAGGATTAGAACCAAGATCCATGTGTGACATTAAAGAAACTGACTGGAACTATCTTCTAAGATTGTTGTTTCAATGATATAAAGCAGTAGGTGTGGAAAAATTCACCCAACTGGCCATATTTCTTAAGATATTGTTCTACTAGTAATATACTGAACATTACTAAGTTTTTTTAAAGAACTTGGTAAAAATCATTAAATACGATTGTTTTTTTTTTTTGGTAACGGTTCTATTCCCTCAAATTCCACCGCATCATCACTTTTTTCTTTGCATTTTCACTTTGTTGTGTAATTTGCGCAAAAACTCAGAGAAAGTGCCATGTTTCTGATGGGGACAGGTGAGGGCTGTCCCCAGATGTAGAACAACTGCATCAAATGCATCATATTTTACCCCTTTAGTGCCCGCCCCCAAACAGTAGAACAGAGTTATTCAGAATTATTCAGTTACTCAGAGTTATGTGCAATATTGTCGAACATCTTGTGCAAATGTCTAAAAAAATACATAATACATAACTGAACAGAGGTTTTCAGAATTATTCAGTTACTCAGAGTTATGTGCAATATTGTCGAACATCTTGTGCAAATGTCTAAAAAAATACATAATACATAACTGAACAGACTAATTCAGAGTTATTCAGTTACTCAGTTATGTGCAATATTGTCGAACATCTTGTGCAAATGTCTAAAAAAAATACATAATACATAACTGAACAGACTAATTCAGAGTTATTCAGTTACTCAGAGTTATGTGCAATATTGTCGAACATCTTGTGCAAATGTCTAAAAAAATACATAATACATAACTGAACAGACTAATTCAGAGTTATTCAGTTGCTCAGAGTTATGTGCAATATTGTCGAACATCTTGTGCAAATGTCTAAAAAATACATAATACATAACTGAACAGACTAATTCAGAGTTATCTATTTACTCAGAGTTATGTGCAATATTGCCGAACATCTTGTGCAAATGTCTAAAAAAATACATAATACATAACTGAACAGACTAATTCAGAGTTATTCAGTTACTCAGAGTTATGTGCAATATTGTCGAACATCTTGTGCAAATGTCTAAAAAGTTACATAATACATAACTGAAAGATGTTTTCAGAATTATTCAGTTACTCAGAGTTATGTGCAATATTGTCGAACATCTTGTGCAAATGTCTAAAAAAAAATACATAATACATAACTGAACAGACTAATTCAGATTTATTCAGTTACTCAGAGTTATGAGCAATATTGTTGAACATCTTGTGCAAATGTGAAAAAAAAAAAAAAAAAAATAGAACCAAACAGAGGTATTCAGAGTTATTCAGTTACTCAGAGTTATGTGCAATATTGTCGAACATCTTGTGCAAATGTCTAAAAAAAATACATAATACATAACTGAACAGACTAATTCAGAGTTATTCAGTTACTCAGAGTTATGTGCAATATTGTCGAACATCTTGTGCAAATGTCTAAAAAAATACATAATACATAACTGAACAGACTAATTCAGAGTTATCCAGTTACTCAGAGTTATGTGCAATATTGTCGAACATCTTGTGCAAATGTCTAAAAAAAAATACATAATACATAACTGAACAGACTAATTCAGATTTATTCAGTTACTCAGAGTTATGAGCAATATTGTTGAACATCTTGTGCAAATGTCTAAAAAATTACATAATACATAACTGAACAGAGGTTTTCAGAATTATTCAGTTACTCAGAGTTATGTGCAATATTGTCGAACATCTTGTGCAAATGTCTAAAAAAAATACATAATACATAACTGAACAGACTAATTCAGTGTTATTCAGTTACTCTGAGTTATGTGCAATATTGTCGAACATCTTGTGCAAATGTCTAAAAAAAATACATAATACATAACTGAACAGACTAATTCAGAGTTATTCAGTTACTCAGAGTTATGTGCAATATTGTCGAACATCTTGTGCAAATATCTAAAAAAATACATAATACATAACTGAACAGACTAATTCAGATTTATTCAGTTACTCAGAGTTATGAGCAATATTGTTGAACATCTTGTGCAAATGTAAAAAAAAAAAAAATAGAACCAAACAGAGGTATTCAGAGTTATTCAGTTACTCAGAGTTATGTGCAATATTGTTGAACATCTTGTTGTTGTGGCTGGCGTGCCTGGCTGGCTTTTGTTTGTCTTCTGTTTCTGTCTTTTGGTTTTCCTTCCAGGTGGTGCGCATTTGGGACTGAGTGGCTGTGTGGCTGAGTTATCAGGACCTCACCCTGATCACCTGCGGCTCGTCAGGACTCACAGCTGTGGTGCATCTACATGGATTGGAACATGGTGACATTTAAGTCTGGAGTACACAGTGTGTATTTGCCAGAGACTCGACCTTGTGACCAGACGGGTGAGATCGTCGTCTCGAGAGCCATCTCATCATCAGTGGAGGCAGAGAACGTCCAGGTTTGATGCATGGTCTGTGAAAGAGGAAAGGGTGAGGTCTCACGCTCGTCAGCACACTTCCTGAGGTACGTTAGGTTTTGTGACTAACATTTGTACAGTCAGTAAATGTGGTGTCCCTCACACCTTATTATATTGAGCTGTTATGTTAGTCGTTTTAATCAGCTTCCACTGCAGTGAGTTTGTGAACAGGGTGTTCCATGCCTGCAGGGTGGGAAGCTGATTAGTAATTAAGCCAGGAAGTGTTTGCTGTTTGTACACCTTTGAGCGGTCTCTCTGTGTGTGGAGTGTGGACTCACATGATGATTTCTTCATTCACAGACTCGGTTTGTCGTGGCCACCTGGGGGTGTCGGCGGGGTCCTTGGGTCCGAACTGGTTCTGGCTCCGGACCGTTAGCGCTGCTGGGAGCGCACCGCAATCCACCATGCCAGACCGCGCACTCTTAGATTTATCACATCACTGTTATGTTTATTAAACTCTGTTATCCTTTGTACCGTGCTCTGCTTATTTTATACTGGGTCCTTCAAACGCTGGTCGGTTCTCCGGGCTGCGTCCTACACATAACAGTAGTCTCTGGCCAAACATCACGGACCCAGCGGTAGCAGAGACGGTAACGCGCCGGGAAGGCGGCAGCAGACGTTCAGAAGTTATCCGGATCAGTTGCGGGTGCTCTCCGCCCGGATGGTGCATGTTTGAGAACCCATTACTGAATACTGATTTGAGCTCTCTTGCAGCTGTGTTCCTGTGTTGTGCCTTATCCGTGGGTCGTGGTGGAGTGTGACTGGTGACGGCTTCGCGTCACGCTCCGACCGGATAAGAGGTTTAAACGGGAGCTGCAAGAGTGTGTCTGTAATGGGTGAACGCGCACGGCGGAGCTCTGTGGCACGGGTCGCTGAGCTTCCTGTGTTACAGTTGTAGCCCCGTTTCCCGGGTGAAGATAACTACTGCGTCTGTTGTGTCAGCTCCGGCGTTATTTAGTTGAAGCACATTTTGGTTGTGTGTTACACAGAGCTGCTCACAGGAAAGGCAGCATGAGTTTGTTTTCTCTGTCACCAAAGGGGTTTTTATTTTCAGCACTTTGGCTCCCTCTGTTGGTGACTGAGTCACATTACCGTTAAGCTCTTAAGTTGGAACAGGTGTGTTCCATTTGTTTGAGCTTGACGGTATAAAACACTTATTAGTTTTGTGTTGGTTCATTTTTTGTGGGTGTTTTTTGAGTTGGTTTTTGTGTGGGATTTTGTTTACACTATTTAGTGTTCTGGGGTCGTGACCCTGCAGTCTGTTTGGAGCAAAAAAGGACCCAAGCCACTTTATGTTTGTCTGTTAGTCTTTCTTTTTATTTCTTTTAGTTTCACCTCCCCAGGGTTTGATAGGACGGTCCCCTGGGGGGTGATGGGGGGGTAATTGGGTTGTTTTTTCTTTTTACTTTTTTTTTTGTTTTTTGTTATGCCCTCTCTTCTCCTCTGACTCCAGCCGGGTGAGCCGTACGTGTCGGCGTTGCTGGAGTGGTGCAGTGTGGTTATGCTGGGCGTTTCCCAGGTGACCTCTGCACCCGGGAAGGGGGGGGGTTTGGGGTATTTTCTTTTTATTCCCTCTCTTCCCCTCTGGCTCCAGCCGTGTGAGCCGTAGGTTGTCGGCGTTGCTGGAGTGGTGCAGTTTGGTTATGCTGGGCGTTTCCCAGGTAGCCTCTGCACCCGGGAGGGGGGGGGGGGGTTGTGTTTTTTTTTTTTGATTCCCTGTTCCACCTCCGGCTTCAGCGTGCCTTTGAGCCGTCTGCCATCGGCGTGGCTGAGGTTTGGGGCAGTGGAATATACCCGCAGCTGGTGGCTGGTTTGGAAGTTGGAGGGGTGGTGCCGTTTTGTGCCGTCTGCCATAACCGCTGTTCCACTCCTCCCGGTTGACTTCTGGGGTATAGTCATGGTTGGTGACACTGGACGTGCTTCCAGTTTCCACTGCGCCGAGGGGGTGGGGTTGGGGTTGTTTTTTTTCTTTCCTTTTGTTTTTCCCCCCAGTTTCCGCCCTCAGGGTGTGACTGTGGTGTCCTCTGGGGGGGAAAGGGCTGTGGGTCCATCTAGCCATAGACGGCCGGGGCTGGGTCCGTTGGTCATGAGGGGAGGCGTCTCCTGGGGTTGATGGAATGGTCCTCTGGGAGGCGCTGGGAGTCCCCGTGGGTGACTTTGGATCCCAGAGGGACCTCGGCTGTGGTTATTACTCCTGGAGCTGGCGGGATGTCCTCTGGGGGGTGTTGGTCCCTACATGTTGTCGGGGGGGTGTTACCGTTTTTATTATATGCAAGCTTAAGTTTGGGATGTTTTTCTTTTCTCCTCTTCCCGGGGTTTGATGGGACGGTCCTCTGGGGAGGGGGGGGGGTGGTTTGGTTGTTTGTGTTTGTCTTTTTTGTTTTATGACTAATCAGACTGTAAACATGGTTGGACAAAGGCTGACCGCACAGGTTTAAGAACTCCTGGCCACACCTGTGCTAATTGACTGACAGAAACAAAGGCAAAGATGCAGCCAGAGGAGAAGACGTCAACCGTTCTGTTGGATGAAGATTCTGTTGGATGAAGATTCTGTTGGAAGATGAATGCAGATACGGTTTCCAGCCATGGTCCCTGGAGGGGGTGTTTCTCCTGGGCCAGGTTTGTGTGGTCGCCGGGAGGCTTCCCGTGAGGGTGGGGTGCTGTTGTGGCTGGCGTGCCTGGCTGGCTTTTGTTTGTCTTCTGTTTCTGTCTTTTGGTTTTCCTTCCAGGTGGTGTGCATTTGGGACTGAGTGGCTGTGTGGCTGAGTTATCAGAACCTCACCGTGATCACCTGCGGCTCGTCAGGACTCACAGCTGTGGTGCATCTACATGGATTGGAACATGGTGACATTTAAGTCTGGAGTACACAGTGTGTATTTGCCAGAGACTCGACCTTGTGACCAGACGGGTGAGATCGTTGTCTCGAGAGCCATCTCATCATCAGTGGATGCAGAGAACGTCCAGGTTTGATGCATGGTCTGTGAAAGAGGAGAGGGTGAGGTCTCACGCTCGTCAGCACACTTCCTGAGGTACGTTAGGTTTTGTGACTAACATTTGTACAGTCAGTAAATGTGGTGTCCCTCACACCTTATTATATTGAGCTGTTATGTTAGTCGTTTTAATCAGCTTCCACTGCAGTGAGTTTGTGAACAGGGTGTTCCATGCCTGCAGGGTGGGAAGCTGATTAGTAATTAAGCCAGGAAGTGTTTGCTGTTTGTACACCTTTGAGCGGTCTCTCTGTGTGTGGAGTGTGGACTCACATGATGATTTCTTCATTCACAGACTCGGTTTGTCGCGGCCACCTGGGGGGTGTCGGTGGGGTCCTTGGGTCCGAACTGGTTCTGGCTCCGGACTGTTAGCGCTGCTGGGAGCGCACCGCAATCCACCACGCCAGACCGCACACTCTTATATTTATCACATCACTGTTATGTTTATTAAACTCTGTTATCCTTTGTACCGTGCTCTGCTTATTTTATACTGGGTCCTTCAAACGCTGGTCGGTTCTCCGGGCTGCGTCCGACACATAACACTTGTGCAAATGTTAAAAAAAATATAACTGAACAGAGATATTCATATTCAGTTACTCAGTTAAATGTCTTAAAAACATTGTTCACTATTTACTGTTACTGTTTCGGTACTCTGGCAAAATAATTTCCTTTGGGATAAATTAATGTATGTTATTCTTATTCTTGGCAAATGAAAAACCTGGAAAAGCTCAATAAAGGATTTTTTTGTGCCAGCTAGATGCCGCATTTGTGCCAGACTCCAGAATGATCAGCACTTTGAGTATTTTAACAGGTTTAACAGCTGTCAGAAAAGACAGACATAGTATGTGGATTCCAGTCTGACCATGTTATTGGTCAGAGGCATTTTTAGCACCTGACTATGATTTCTGGATGTATTTTTGGAAATTAGATATTAGACATTTTATATGTTGAAAAAAAAAATTCAAGTCATGCGGTGAGTACTGATTACTGCTGCATGGTGTTAAATGGGAGAAGGACAACCATTTCACAGTGCATGACTCACACACGAAAATCTCATGCACTAAATGTGCATATGTGGCCAAACAGGAAATGCATAAACAGGGAGCAGAAAAGCTCAAGGCACAGGAGGGAGGGAGAAGGGAGTTGCTTTGAGCACAGAGGTAGTGTTGCACAACTCAATTGGTACAAAGTAGCTGTTTGTTATAATAGTGTTTAAAATACCTTTCACAGCACCTTTAAAGGTGAGTGAAGCATTCAGGAGCGGCTTGATTCATAACAGTGTTGTAATATGACTAACGTAGCTTCCATTCACTACAGAAGATTAAAAGAACTGTGTGGCGGGTTCCTTAGGTGAAGAATTCAGGGTCACGGATTGACAGCGTAGCCAAATACAAAGGAAGATACAGTGAGAAAAAAACGGGGGGGGGGGGCGCGATCATAATAGAAACAAAAGAGCAGTCCTGCTGTTGATAATTGGAGCAGTGATGTGCCAACACTCTCTAAGAGGTTTTCCACCTGAGGGCACTAAACTACAGGCGCCCAGACACTGAAACCAACATTACAGCCCTCCTGCATGCACTCCCGACTTTCTTCGTCTAGCTGAAAAGGAGGTGAGAGCACAACACAAACAAAAATGATACTTTCTGCTCTTTTCTGCCCATTTCTGCAAGATACAAAAACATTGGTACCAGTGTGGAACAGTGCTGAAAGGTTTATTCTGACAGCCCCAAAGCCTGTTGACTTTTAGATGACATGATTTTAATGTGCTGTGAAAAAACCTAAAAACACAAGCTCCTTTTTTCTTTTCTTTTCTTTTTTAAAATTCAAAGACATCAGCTTCTTTCAGTTTATTTACACGGATGTGTGTTTAAAAAAACCTTTTTGCAGAACATTTTTTTTTCAGTTTTGTCGGGCTTACCGAGATGGCGTGGCTGGACACAAATGCAGGATTCAGTGTTCATATTCGACTCTTTCATTGTCCGTTCATTTACGCCCCCTGGTGTGGGTCCGTGTCACTACACTTTCCCAACATGGCACCCAGGAGCGTTCCTCCGGATCGTACACCTCCCAGTCCACCAGGTACTGCACCCCCCGGCCACAGTGGCGAGACGAAAGACGACGACGAACAGAGAAGACAGGACCACCATCCATGAACCAGGCGGGCGGGGGGGGGGGGGGGCTTGGCCGGAGGACAAAGAGGACTGGACCTGGCTGGCTTGATACGACTGACATGGAAAGATGGATGTACACGAAGAGACCGAGGCAGCTGCAGACAAACTGCCACCAGATTGATGACCAGTGTTGCCACAGTTACTTTGAAAAAGTAATCCAATTACTGATTACTGATTACGCCTTGAAAAAGTAACTTAGTTACTTTACTGATTACTCAATATGAAAAGTAACTAAGTTAGATTACTAGTTACTTTTTTAGTTACTTTCCCCAGCTGCCGACAACAACCCTCTACCACCTCAACATGACAATGATACTTATTTTGCCAAAACTCGCTTTATAGTCACCCTTTCTTGGCTTCAATGAAAATAAATACTTGTTTTATAAAAAGTAAAATAAAGACCTCTTTCTTGACCTCATATTTAACTGTTGACAGCACTGTAACAGTAAAACTTGCAATTTCTAACCTATATTGTTTATAAATGTAACTATTAAATTCATTCTAACATTTAAATTCTCTCTAAACATTTTACTTGTCGAAATTATTATTATTATAAGTATTATTAGTAGTTGTAGTAAAAAACGACTTCAAAACTGGACCTTTAATCTAGGGGTGTTGTGGGGGGCACATCCCTGCCCCACGCCCCCATTCCATCTGGATTCGCCCCTGCTTTGGTGTTTGAGCACAAAGAATGGATAACATTTATTTATGCAGAAAACATGACCAGATTTACAGGTAAGAAAGTTTTATTGCTTTTATTCCTCAGAAAGAGAGTTTAGGTGCATTTGAGTGGAAAATAGTGCTAGTTGTTGACGCGTCGCGGAGGATCAGCTGTTTTTAATAAGCAGATATGGAGCGGCTCATCTCAGAAAAAAAGCATAAAAATGTCTTTGTAAAGCTCAGTGCAGGTGTGCTGTTGTCACTGTGCTTTAAGAGGTGAGGACGAGTCGTAGCTGCTGCAGAAAACCACGGATGAAAAGCTCACAGCTCGCTGAAAGTGGGCAGTTCAGTCAAACCCCAACCTCCTGCCCACGGACCAAGTTTAATGCTGCTGTTGACCCACAATGTAAAAATAATAGTAACACACAGTGACTTGGAGAAGTAACTTTAATCTGATTACTGATTTGGAAAGATTAACGCGTTAGATTACTCGGTACTAAAAAAAGTGGTTAGATTAGAGTAACACGTTACTAAGTAATGCGTTACCGGCATCACTGTTGATGACCCTGGAGACAGGAAATGGACCGACAAACTTGGGATCCAGCTTGCGAACGGTCCCGTGGAGAGGGAGGTCCCATGTTGAAAGCCACACTCTCTGAGCAGGTGTATACGGTGGGGCCGGGGTATGGGCACGGTCGGCCGCAGTCTTATAAGCAGACGTCTTAAGCAGAGTCTGCCACACCTGCTCCCAGGTCCTCCGGCAATGCATGATTTGCGCCAAGGCAGATGGAACAGGTGAGTTCAAGTCTGTGGAGGAGTAAAGAGAGGTGTGATAGCCATGGACAACTTGAAACGGAGAATACCCTGTGGAGGATGAAGGCAAGGAATTGTGTGCGAACTCCACCCAATGCAGTTGTGTGGCCCAAGAAGTCGGGTTGCTCGAGGCCAGGATCCATAACCCCTTTTCCAACTCCTGGTTCATCCGTTCAGCCTGATCATTGGCTTGTGGGTGGAAACCAGATGTGAGACTCGCCATTGCCCCCACCAACCTACAAAACTCAGTCCAAAAGTGAGAAACAAATTGTGGACCCCGATCGGAGACAATGTCCATGGGGAATCCGTGCAGCTTAAACACATTCTTAAGGAGAACTTCTGCTGTCTCCTTGGCTGAGGTCAACTTGGGCAGGGGAACAAAATGACACATATTAGAGAACCTGTCAACAACTGTTAGGATGACTGTGAACCCCTGAGAAACAGGCAGCCCGGAGACAACGTCCACTGCAATATGAGACCACGGACGCTTTGGGATGGACAACGGAAGCAGTTCACCAGAGGGTTTCTGCGTGGAAGCCTTGTGGGCGGCGCATACCGGGCAAGCCAAAATATATTCCTTAATGTCCTGTGACATCTTGGGCCACCAGAACCGCTGAATAATTAATCAAGTAGTTTTTCTAATGCCGGGATGGTTGGCAAAGGGGCTGTCATGTGCCCATTGAATAATTTCCTCCTTCAGAGTGCCAGGGACTAAGAGCCTGTTTGCAGGACAATCCTGAGGTCTAGGATTCCCCCTAGATGCCGCTCTCAGCTTATCCTCAATGCCTCAGGTAAGAGCTGAAACAAAACAGGTGGAAAGCAGAATGGGTTGGGGCATTGGATGGTAACTGTCAGGTTCGAATGTACATGATAAGGAGTCTGGCTTCCCGTTCTTATTCCCTGGGTGGTAGGATAGGGTGAAATTAAATCTACTGAAGAAAATGGACCACCGGGCCTGTCAGGCATTAAGCCTTTTGGCGGCGCGTAGGTACTCTAGATTTTTATGATCGGTCAAGACGGGAAAAGGTACTTGTGCCCCCTCCAACCAGTGCCGCCACTCCTCCAAGGCCACCTTAACTGCCAAGAGTTCGCGGTCACCTATGCAGTAATTGCGTTCGGTTGATGATAACTTTTTTGAGAGAAACGCACATGGATGCAGTTTATTGTCTGTGACACCTACTTGAGACAGGACGGCTCCTAAATCCGAGGCGTCCACCTCCACCACGAACTGCCGGATAGGGTCTGGAAGGAGCAGCACAGGGGCAGACGTCAATCGCTTCTTTAGCTCCTGAAAAGCCTCTTCACACTCATGGGACCAGACGAACGACTGGTGGGTGGAGGTAAGGCTGTTCAAAGGAGCAGCTATGGTACTAAAATTTCTGATAAATTTCCTATAGAAATTGGCAAAACCAAGAAAGCATTGCAATTCCTTACGACAATGAGGCGTGGCCCATTCGGATACAGCGGCTACCTTTGACGGATCCATACGTATCCGTATGGATACGTATGGATCCTCAGCCAACACAAACCCCAGAAAGGACACTGAGGGCCTGTGAAACTCACATTTTTCTGCCTTGACAAACAGCTGGTTTTCAAGTAACCTGCGTAATACAGTACGGACATGCAGTTTGTGAGATTCCTCATCGGGAGAGAAAATCAAGATGTTGTCTAGGTATACGAACAAATTTATTCAAGTACTCTCTTAACACATCATTCACAAAACCCTGGAATACGGCTGGCGTGTTAGTGAGCCCAAATGGCATCACCAAGTACTCATAATGGCCTGTGGGAGTATTAAAGGCAGTTTTCCATTCGTCGCTGTCCCTAATCCGGACCAGATGGTATGCATTGCAAAGATCTAGTTTAGTGAAAATTTTAGCCCCCTCCAGGAGCTCGAACGCTGAGGAAAGTAGTGGTAAGGGGTACCGGTTTTTTACTGTGACCTCGTTAAGCCCCCAGTAATCAATACATGGCCGCAAAAACTTATCTTTCTTTTCCACAAAAAAGAAACTGGCACCTGCCGGGGAAGATGATGGCCGAATAAGCCCTGTGGCTAGGGAGTCATTGATATATTCCTCCATTGCTTGGCGTTCTGGAGCGGAGAGCGAGAATAATTTCCCCCTACGGGGACAAGACCCAGGAACGAGGTCAATAGCACAGTCATAGCTATGATGGGGTGGCAAGGACTTTGCCCTGGCTTTGCTAAAGACTAGTGCCAGATCATGATAACAGGAAGGTACCCCTGGAAGATCTGGGTTAAGTTCTACAGCTGGCTCCCCCTTTCTGACTAAACAAGTGTGGGCACAGCTGGGCCCCCATGAAATAATCTGGCTGTTGGCCCAGTCAAAGTTAGGACAATGTTGTTTTATCCAGGGGTGCCCCAAGATGGCGAGGTGAGTCATATTATCAAAGACATGGAAACTAATTTTCTCAGAATGCTCCTCAGAAAAAGTTAACTGGACTGACTGGGTGTGATGAATAATTCTCCCCAACAGACTGCCATCCACAGCTTTAACCTCCAGGGGGTGTGGGAGCTGATGTAATTTAAGATTCAGCCTCCTGACAAGAGCGGTATGAATTAAATTGGCATCAGATCCTGAGTCAATAAATACTGAGATTTGGACAGATGTTTCATCAGACTTAATTTGAGCTTGAATAGAATTGTGAGATGAAGAAATTTTGCCGGATAGTTTGCTTGTTTGGGGGTGGGGCACCCCTGACCTGGCAACTTGCGATCAGATGGCCGAGCTGACCGCAGTAAAAACAACGCCCCTCCCGCTGGTGACGCTGATGCTCCTCTGCTGAGCGCTGTGTCCTCCCAAGCTGCATGGGTTCCTCTTCATCCGGTCAGGGAACGGAGGCTGCTTGGTAGGAGGAGTCGGTTCTACTGCTGGAATTCTGGGAGCGCTGTTCACGACGAGACCGGTCCTGGCGCCGGTCCGATAGCCATCTGTTGATCTTGATGGCGAGGGCGATCAAAGCATCCAAATCATCCGGGAGCTCGATGGCGATTAGTTGATCTTTCACTTCCTCGGAGAGTCCCTGGATGAAAGTGTCAGTTAACGCTGCCGTGTTCCACTCGCTCTTGGCTGCAAGAATGCGGAAGTCGATGGCGTAGTCTGCTACCCGCTGTCTGCCTTGCCGAAGCTTCATGAGAGACCTCGCCGCCTCACGACCGGGATAGGTCTGTTGGAATATTTGTTGGAGAGCGGCGGGAGAGAGACTGGCACATCTCAGAACGACGGCTCCACTCGGCGGCAGCCCAGACCGCCGCCCACCCCGTCAGGTGAGATATCATGAAAACTATTTTTGTCCGGTCAGATGGAAACGTTGCTGACATCAGTTCAAAATGTAGTTCACACTGTGTGGTGAATGGCTTAACATCACCTGATTCGCCTGAAAAGCGTTCCGGTCGGTTTAGCTGATTACACATGACTGTGGTTGGAGCGGGTGGGCGTGTCTCTGCTGACAGGCCCGGCTGTGGGTGTCCGGGAGCTTCGGTTCGAGGTGCTTGAGGAAGCTGGGTGTCAAAGCGTTTCAGCAGCTGGTCCACCTGTGAGCTTAGAGCAGACATTAGCTGGTCCTAACGTTGTGACAATGCATTCAAACCGGAGCAGAGAGCTTCTAGCTTGTCCTCATGCTGAGCTAATTGCTGTGCCTGAGCACGTAGCGTCAGCTGGGCTGGATCTGAACCCGCTGTGTCCATAGCTGGCAAGATTGTTCTGTGAGGCTTACCGAGATGGCGTGGCTGGACACAAATGCAGGATTCAGATGTCAGTAAAACAGAGTTTAATGAAAATACAGTCCGGGTTCGGTACACAGGTAGGCAGACCAAGATAAGCAGCAGGATCCGAAGCATAAGGCAGAGACAGCGTCAAAAACAGGCAGGCAGGTCAAAAACACGGGTAGACAAAAACAGGACAGAAATGCTCAGAAGAATAAGTGCTCAAAAGTGGCTCAAGGCTCAACAATCTCGCAACCAGACAGGGTGACTGGGTGTGACTGAAATAGAGGGAGTGATTAGCAGGAAATGTAAAACAGGTGTGTGTGGAGAGATCTGGAAGGGGTGTGGCAAGCTGGAGAGAGGATCACAGGGAAACACCCACCACCAAGCAGAGGACAGAGCAGAAAGATCCCACCACCAAACATGACAGTGACAAAGAATGGTAGCTACAAAATAAAGAAACAAAAAGACACAACATACAAGCCCCAATCATGACAAGTTTGAGCAAATGTAAATAAATCCAGTTGGATTCCCGGATGGACAGAGGAATGGATGCACGTGCAACAGTGGCAGGAGCAAAACATGACCATGTGTAATAACATGGATGCACCGATACAATAATATGTTTCATACATTAAGAGAGTCCTTTGTTTACCTGAACCCTATAATCATTTTTTCTTTCTTTGATGCTGATTGCTAACCTTTAAGCCTAATTACTGACCTTTGATTCTGATTAAGGCGCACTGTTTATCCTGCTCTGTGATCCAGACCCAGATCTTTGATCCTAGTCCACATCTTTGATCCTAAAGCCCCCATCACACATAGCAAGAATGTGGAGGGAACAGTCCCGAAACTGCAAATATTACCATAATCCAATGAAGTCAGGAGGAAAAGAGGCGTGGTCAGCTGTGTTCCGAATGCGTCCGGACTGCCTCATGCACCTGCAGGATGCAGCCCAAACATATTTCAGACAACAGTCACATGACACAGACTGCTGTCAGACGGCACCAATGCTGGAGCTGTCACTCACCCACTCACTCACCCACGCAATCAAATCTTTGCTCATCCTCACATTCCCAGCGCTAAACTGACCTCTCATCAGTGTGTATCTCACATAATGGAGTGCACGCGTGTACATGCATAGAACAGGCAATCTGAGTGATGAGTGTGTGTCCACTCAGCTGTGTGCGTGTGGACAGTGGCTGAAGGAACCGCGTGTGTCTGCGTGTGTAGAACAGGTGATCAAAGCAGTGTGTGAGTGTGTGGCCGAAATGTTCACTAAACTGCATGTATATGTGTTCATAAATGCTGTACCAGCCACTCCACGTGTGCACGCAAGCACAGGAGCTGTCCATCCAGAGAGTGCACTATGAGGCTGACAGTTGTCAGTGATCGCCTGCTGTTGTACAGTCCGGTGAAAAATCCCTTTAAGTGTTTGATCAGTATATACTTGCATTGCTAGATTTTATTTGTCCGGCTGGACTCCTAATTGCTGTTGAACTGTGCTGGCAGTGCGCCAACTTCCCACGTGTGCAACTTTCAGATGCAGCCAGTGGACTTTCTCTTTTCTCTTTTTTAAACTTTTTTTTGTTGTCATTTTACTTGATACGCATCTTAACACAACTGCAGCTGGATTATTGTTGTGGGATGGCGCTTCACATTGGATTTATTTATACCAGAGGTGGAGTATGCTTTTGTCATCTGATCGACGTTGCCAGCAGACAGCGCAGCTGGGTGAAAGGGACTTGACCAGCTGTCTGCACTGTGGAGCACGAGGTACCGAAGGTGAGTTACATATTTATTTATGTCGTCATGTGCTGGGCAAACATTACATGCATTACAGCTGTGATATCTCCATTCAGCTGCGTTGCAGTGCTGCACTGAGCCTCTGACATATGCCACATACATGTTATTACATGACCAAGATTTCCTTCGCCCTCCCTGGCCAGGGTCCAGTGGAGGTGGACAAACGTGGCACAACATGTCTGCAGGCTTTGCTGTGACTGATCGACCTCAGAGCTCAATCAACTGCGATCAATTTGTTTCAAATGCTGTTATGATGCCGTCAGAATATGTAAATTGAGGTCAGATGGTCATCAGATTGCACATGGACCGCCGTTGGATAGGTGTCCCATCTCGACAGTGCCTGGAGAGTTTTGAACATGTGCATCACACTCGGGGCCGCCAAATGATTTTGACCAACTGTTGTTCCGCAGATGGCTGTCACAATGTTTTGGAACTAAAATCTGACACTTTTCGGGTGTGCACAATTCATAATTCTGATGCTATTCTGCGTGATTCTGGCTATATGTGACAAGGGTATAATGACTAACCCCTCAGTCTGATCACCTTTGAACCTAATTACTGAGCTTTGGTCTTGATTGATGATCTGATCTTGATCCTGATTGCTTAACTTCGATCTAGGTTTTTGATCCTGATCACACATCTTTGATCCTGATTACTAACCTCTGAGTCTGATCAACTCTTACCCTGATTACTGAGCTTTGGTCTTTATTGCTGACCTGATACATGATCCCAATTTCTTACCTTTGATCTTGATCACTGTGCAAGATAACTCACAAGATTTTTTTTATTAAATTGCAGAATGAGTCAAAGAAATGCCCAATATTGCATGTCATTCATGTCCATAATAAGTGTATTTAAATGGCTGAACAAAACCATGAGGCGTAGTGAACTGCAGGAGATCCCATCTTATCATTTTAATATAGAAATTAAAAACAATTTTAAATTTAATGTCCACATGGAGGCGGTTTTTGCTCTTTTTAGAGGTACTAATACTTGAATCCCTGCCTGATCCAGAAGGTAAAGAAGAAAAATATGATTTGTTGCCACTTTAATGATTATTGTTTTGTGGGTGAATATCATGTGTTGTTTGAATGCATGTGAGTTGAAATTAATGCAAGTTAGGGAGAAGCATTTAGTGAAGTATTTTGCTAATTGATCCCTGATGTTTCATTTCGTTATGAGAGTGACAGAAGCTGAAAGGTAAATCAAAAATGCTGAAATGATTTATAGTGATGCTTCTGCTACATGCTACACAATGCAAATTTGTTTAGTTTCTGCTCCAAATCATTTTCAAGTGGTTGTGAATCAAATAAACACAAAGGGAATGAAGAAAAACAGAAAGAAGCATGCACAAAACGTTTTTTGTTTGTTTTTAAAAGAAACTTCTATTCAGATAAACTGCTCTCCATCTGTGAACAGATGAAAGGACAGATTGTATATGAGACAATCTGCAAGTTCTTGTTTTACAAAGTATTTCCTATGACAGTGGAAATATTGTGCAATCATTTGTTTTTCCCCACCGTAAAGGTTTGTGTATGTTTTCTTGTGGCTGTGAGGAAATTCAGTAAAAGTGAGAAAAACTGGTCTCCTGTTGCCCATTTCTGACATCTCATTGTGTACTTTTTTAGTGCAACAAGCAATCAGACACTCAACTGGGGCGTGAAAATGTGTGTAATCAAAGGTAATAGCAGCATATGTAAAATGTTATGACAACCTGGGAAAGTTTTGAACGTGTACAAAAACATTTATGACATCTGGATGAATTGTGATCCACAAAACATGATTCTAATCCAATTACATTTGTTCTGCAAATCTGACTGGTTAATCATATGAGATTTCAGACCATAAACTATAGCATTGGCAGTGGCAAAATATTTGACCATTTCACATTTGATGTATTACTTTGCGCCCTGACCGCGTTGCTATGCAGGTGTCAATAATGGCACAGTCAGTTGAGAGCGAGAGGAACTGGCGGAGCGACAATGATGCCGAAATAAGTGGATGGAAAAATCTGTGGCTCTGCTCACAGAATTTCCAATTTGGCATGAAGACGCTGTTGTTACGGTAAGCTTTGATGAGCTGGCCACACCCTTTCACAACGACTTACCAGCCGAATTACTTTGTTAGAAAAAAAAAAACAAAAAACGTGCAAACGATGTAATTGAATTAGAATGAGAATAACCCACTTGTGTCTGATGATTTGCGGACGTTAATGCTGGTTGCCGGTAAAACTCAATTTGCGAATGTAAAATCCCGCATTAATGTCCGCAAATCATCAGACACAACAGGGTTATTCCCTAAATAATCAGATGTAATTTGTGCAGATGGAGGTAATATATATATAGTTTTACTGTAATTTTACAGATGGATTTGGTTTTTATTTCATTAGTGCATGTTGAAATAAATCATTGCTGCTTGAAAGTATATTTAACTGCTCAGTTATTTTGATGCGAGACTACAATTAAAAGCCATAATTACAATGTAATGAAGATTGCAGCAAGAGGCAAGTGATTGTATTGATCAGAGTGGGCAGTGATACTGCACAGCAGTGTGCACAGAGGAGTTGGGAGTTGGGGGGGGGGGGGGTAGAATAGCACAGGCACATAACATCTCTCTATGAGGCACACACCTTCGCATATTGCTCTGACATGACGGTGGTAGAACATGCAGTGAAGGGACCTACCATTCTTCTCTGCAATATAAATCCCATGAAATCCATGTTGTGCTCTTCAGCAGAAGAGAGTTTTGAGATGTTAACATTTTAGCCTTATGTAATAGTATATAATAACCACCAGGTTAGCGTGTAGGATGTGTGGAGTATTTTTGTGCATTTGGCTCCATCTTGCATGCACAAGCTTTTGTGTCATGGGCCGCATCCAAATTTGGGTGTAGTCTACACTAATCGGCTGTCATCGGTATACAATAAAATGGTTCATGAATTTGGACTGCTATTTGCAATAAATGGGGAGACACAATACTAATTTTGTGTCAATACTTTAATAATAATAATAATAATAATAATAATAATAATTAGATTTATATAGCATTTTCTCAAAATTCTGAACACAAATAACACCACTAATAATCATAAAATAATTAAAACAAATTATTTAAAAATAAATACAAATTAAAAACTGATAAAACCCCCAAATTGAAACATTTTTGAAGCTATACACCCTCACTGATTATAAACAGGAGAAAATAAGTGTGTTTTGAATCTGGTCTCGCAGAACATGAATGCCTGATTTCAGCTGGTAAACTGTTCCACATGCATGTTAACAATCTACCTCCTTGACCTTAAGAACACACAGGCACACGTAGCTGCACCAGATCAGCCAGATAAGATGGTACTCAACCATTCAGATTTTTAGGTTAGGCTTATGCACTACTGAAAGGATACACTGAAAGTTTACAAAGTGTAGAATTTAAAAACAATAAATAAACATAATAGACAAAATAAAATAGACATAATAAACTAAAAAACCCTGGTGTGGGTTAGGGTGGGGTGCTCGAGGACCACATCTGACCATTGCCTTTATATGAACGACATTGTTTCACAGGAAATCTCATGTTTAATCTAAAAAGTACAACCTATTAATCATATTTATGTTGTGGCTCATGTCCCTGCTGTCTGTTCCCGGTGTTTTTTGATATCTAGTGCTGCATTCTCACTGTTGTATTCACCCAACTTCCTGTTTTATTTTGACACTGTATTCTCTGTTCTTATTTGGTTTGCTTTCTTCCTGTTTATGATCACACATTAACTCATTTAACCATTAATGCACCTGTAGTCAATTGCAGTTACCTCCCAGTCTATTTAAACTCTGTATTTCAAATGCCTAGTTGCTGGTTCATTAGTTGTTTTTGCCCAAGTGTCTTCTGTGTGTTTATGACTTGCGGGTCAGCTGTCCTGCTGTAGACCTGTATTTTGTGACCTTTGACCCTGAAGTTTGATTTTTAGAATTTGTACTTTTAATGGTGACCACCTGTGTATGACCTTGAACTAAAGCATACTTTGATTAAAGAACACTGTTTGAACATGTCCTGCTGGTTTTCTGCATTTGTGGTCACATCAGAACCTAACCACAACATTTTCAGTTACATCTACGTTATAATAGCCAAGTGGCATCTGTGTGTATGGCTTTGATTACGCAAAAACAGGAGAGCTGACATTTGCCGTTTGGTATGTTTATGTATTTTGGGTCAAGGATGAACACTGCAAAAACGGAAAGTTGATAAGCCAAACATTTTTGGAGAAATGAGCAATTTTAGCTAACTAGTAAACAATGGACACTGTGCTGCAATACCACATGGGAGTTTGGGGTTCTAAATGTTGTTATTGTGGTTCATGTTAGTTTAACAGCATTGTTACAGTATTGAATTGATTTGTTGTGTTTTGTAGCTGAATTTATTGAGTCAGCTTAGATAAGTTTCATGTTGCCGTTAGCATGGGTAAAAACTGTAGTGTGTTTTATGTCTTCCACCACCGTCTCTATTTGTTCTTGTCTAAAATTAGAAGCACCTGCTTCTGGCAGAATGCTGGAAAGACAAAATGCTGTGTGTGTGTGTGAAACTTAGTTCACAGAGGAACTGAGTTTTTGGGCAAATTACATGCAAACAAAGTGAAAATGCAAAGAAAAAGTAACAATGTGGTGGGAAGTGGATGTGTATTGCGGTTTGTTTATGACCCAGAGCTCAAATGTATAGAGGCTGTTGTACAGGCAAGAGAACACAGGTACTCTGGTTAGCTGTGTAGGCTAACTCTTACTGACACGACCTCACCCATTTGCCTCATCTTCCCTTCTCCACTGGGAATCGAAAAAAAAACAGGACTTCTCTCGACAGCTTTGGTGATTTCAGCCGAAAACAAACTACAGTGGTCTCTCGCTATAACGTGGTTCACCTTTCACGGCCTCGCAGTTTCGTGGATTTTTTTAGCCCAATGTTACATGCTTTTTTTTTTTTTTACAGCGCATTGTGTTCTGCGTCCTCATCAAGCAGGCCGGTGGCGGCACCGTTCTGCGTGTCTGTTTATAAGAATCTTCTTGCCCAGAAGAAAAAAGAGCGCCAACAACTACCCATAAATGTGTTCTTCACTCAGAAAAAGACACCTGCACCGAGGTGTCACTCAGTGGAAAAAGACGCGACAGTGGAGCGGCGCAAGGACGAAGAGGCGCGATCAGAGGAACTGTGAAATACTGGTCAGTCACTATTAATAATTTCTTGTGTCCAACCTCGTAGGTTGATCGTTAAAATTAAATTTGTTAGTTCTAAAAGCCATCATAATTATTTATAGGAAAACGTTCTATTTTTATTTCTCAAACAAATGTTTGGGTCTGAAAACAGGTTGGTCTTATTTTTCTACTAAGGTTTGAACTTTGAGAGTGTTTACACAGAAAAGTGAGAAAATGTTAATGCCTGTTTGAGAAAAGTGTATACAGTGTGTAGTGAGGGGTTTTACAGCTTTAAAACATCTATAATAATTGTAAAAAATAATGCTGACTACTTGGCGGATTTCGCCTGTTGCGGGTTATTTTTTAGAATGTAGGACCACTGTACACCATTTTCCTGTGTGAAGTTCTGCTGTGTGTATATATTACGCAACAGGAGTGGTCAAATCCCGCGATGTCACGGAGGGTTCAAACGAGACTGCGCTGCCCTATTAGCTAACATCAATGGATGTTGCTAACTACATTCTGGACTTGCATGCCAATCCAGCAGGTGGTGGTAAATCATCTTATATTAAAAACGTGATTGCGGTGATTTTTATTTAGCAACTTCAATGTAAATATGTCTACGGTATGATAACAAGAACTTAAACAACTAGTAATACATTTTAAAAAATTATGTAATTAACAGGAAATAAAAGGGTTTAGTTCTTCCTCTAAAAACTGTTGAGGTCAAAGGTTCATTAAAACATTCTGGACTCACATGCCATTTCAACTCATACAGGCTTTGCTTAATTTATTACCACCCTTGAAAAATGTCAACTACTAATTTTATAAACACTACTCACAGGCAACACACTAGTTATTTTAATTACAGTAAATAAGCAGGAAGGAACTGACTGATCTGTGAAATTACATTGGTGTTATAGATCTGTAGTTAGGTATAATTTTTTGAGAGACAATGACGAGCATTCTATCACTATCACTTGTATGTACAGTTGTAGCTCAGTACAAAAGTTGTTAGTATTGAGGTATAGTGTGTTCACATTGACTTTCTTGTGCTCTGTTGTTTTGATAGTGTCTCAAGGCGGTAAAACTGGTGACATCTCAAATGGTATTTGCTCCTTAGAGTTGTTTACTACAGTCCTCAAGGAGAATTACAACAATTTCACTTTTCATCCAGTGCTAGACCCAAGGGCTATACGTCCCATTTTCTCTTAGAATTGGCTTTTCCCCCAAACACTTGTTTTCATTGGTTTGGCTCAGATGATACATTTTGTTCTGAGAGGCTACAGAAAAAATCATAAAACCATACCATTTTTATGTTTGGGTCCAATATATAGAATAAAGTAAGGTATATCATATATTATATTATATTCCAATTCTAAGGTGGAACTATGCTAGTATACTAAGATATATTTAAATATCTAAAAAGGAAGAGTAAAATAGAAGAGTACAAAAGGTGCCTTACTTAGGTGCCTGGTCTTGAGAACCAGGGATGGTAGGTTGAAAAGCTTTTTTATCCCATGGGAACTCTCCCTGCCCACCCAAGCAGCTCAAGAAAAAAGGTATATATAATAATAAATAATAATACATAAGAAAGATAAGACATCATATATATATATAACTTATATTTAAATATTAAGGGTAATAAACAACATATACAATAAATATGGTACTATATAATATACAGGAGTAGGTATTAAAATCTAAATATTAATACAGGAGAAGATTGTAGTATAGGAAATTTAGTATGTAGACTAGTAGTAAAATTAAATTATAGTTAGTAGGCTAGGAAATTTAGTATGTAGACTAGTAGTAAAATTAAATTATAGTTAGTAGGCTAAGCTATAAATCTGGTATTTTATTACAGAAACAGAAGCTATGATGTAATGTGTATTGGTATCTATCTAAAGTAACTTCCCCCCCTGGAGTAAACTGTTACACCTTGGAACCTAACCACTTGGAGACGTATAGTGTTTGGTTTTTCTCTCTAAATGCTGATTCACAATTTTTTTTTTTTTGGCATACTGTAGGTCTTGGTTTTAAACGGTGCTGGTTTTGACTTGGCACAGAGCCCATTTTGACACCACTCATCTTTCTTGGATGTTTTCTGAGTTGGCCCAAATACTGGTAGCCAGGTTTGTTTTTCCATTATTTTGGAGGGTGAGTCATTAGTGCAAGTTTGTCTTCAAAGTTATGAATCCTGAATTGGATTAACTGCACAGCATGTTTTCAGGGCAACACTGTACATCATCATGTGAGATGTGTGACACTTGGCAACATACACAGGTTTGGAGGCTTACTGCTGCCTCGCAAAGTATAAAACAAAATTTTTGAGTGCTTGGCATGACGTAATGCAGTAGCATTTTCAGTTTATATTTCACATTTTAGTAAAGGTGTCATATTGTGCACTTTCTAAAAAACAGTTTATAGTGCATCTTATTTCAACTCTGCCAGGATGAAAAATACAAGAGGTTAATACCAATAGGATAAATCAGATTTTATTTTCAGGGCAGCACAGCGCTTAGTGGTTAGCACTGTGACCTCACAGAAAGAAGGTCATGAGATCAATTCCCACGTGTGGCCTTTCAGTGTTTGCATGTTCTCCCCGTGTTTGTGTGGGTTCCCTTCGGGTGTTCCGGCTTCCTCCCACATCCACAGACATGTGGATTAGGTGGACTGGAAACTTGAAATTGTCCATAGGTGTGGGTGTGAATGTGTTTGTCTATATGTGGCCCTGTGACAATCTGGCGTCCTGTCCAGGGTGTACTCCACCTCACACCCTATGACTGCTGGAATAGGCTCCAGCCCCCTGTGACCCTTAATTGGAGTAAGCAGTTGAAAGTGAGTGAGATTCCATTTTCAGACTAACACCATGTGACAGAATGGTGGCACAAGCAGTTCATATTCTTGCTTTCTAAAAAGAATATCTGTGTTTCCTATCTTACTGTATCCATTTTTATTGTTGCAAATTATGCTATAAAATTTAGTTTTCTGTAAATGTATTAACATTTCTTACTGTATTTTTTTAAACAAAATTATTCTGGCAACTACTGTTGTTGTTTTTTAATCGTGTGGAGCATTGCCTTGAGAAACACTCCATTATTTGCACAGCTTTGCAGCAACATTATACCTTGTCTCTTGGCTGCTTCTCCTGCTGGCCTTGCAGTCTCAGTCCACTGATGCTCAACTGACAGCTTGAACACCACATCGTCCCCTCCTTGTTTCTCTGCAGCACATAATATTGTCATCCTCACTGCTTGTATTTGTCCTATTTGTGCCTTGCAGCATGGTGGAGCTGCAGCCCCGTAACAGCGACTCTACGCTGGCCTCCTGGTGGCCCCGCTCGCCTTCCTCTGCTCCCCTCATCTGCATGGTGCACCTCCACATGCAACCACAGTAATCAATAAATCACCATCACCCGCGTATATTCCATCAGTCTGAGCTAGTCCAGCTGTGTACAATAACCAAAATCACCACGTGTCACGGAACAAGCAGTGAGACAAAAAGTCACTGAAGGACTTTCCCCCCAGTGGTCATTCAAGGTAAGATTTGTAGCCAAGTGTGTCAGAGGAACAAGACAACTCCTAAAAATTCAGCGTACTTTTCAGGTCTAAATATGGCCGTGTACTAACTGTTGGTCTCACATAGTTTGAGGTGTGTTTTTACAAAATTTGCCTTAATGAGACTGTGGAGATTAGTGATTTCCACCACTGAAATTTGTTTCACCACTGAAGTTTTTCTTTACGGGTGCTGGTTAACATCTCTCTATTCCCTGATACTATCAGTTTAAATATTTAGGACATTTACATTTGAATTGCTTAATACTAAAAACATGGTGAATTTACCGTGATATTTTTTTCTTCACTGCAAACACGCCCGCTTTCCGTGCTCCGTTTTCGTGGTGTTGTCAGTCAAAATCATGGAGGACTTCACAGATCAACAAACGTTTTGGAAAAAATTGATATAAACTTTGTGTAACAACCATGTACATAATTTACAAGTTAAATTTTACTTTGTGACCATTATCAGTAAATGTTATGATTTCAGAGACTTCCTGGGTCTCTCCACAGTTTTTCCTCCCTCATCCACTAGACTGAGTCTGTTTTCACTGGATCAAGGAGTTGACCACCTTCAATGTGCCACAGTTTGCTTACTACTAAATTGAGTGGTGCTTGATCATTAAGCAAGGCTCCACCATTTCACTCAAAAAGGATTGTGCTTTGGCTGACAAGACAGATCCTCGGTCTCAAGCATGAGCAATCTGGTGTTCAAACCCCCACGTGGCCACAAAAGATATGCCAGTCGGTCACAATGTGCCAGGATGTGACAGGTGACCGGGTAGTTACAGGTGAATGCTTAAATGCATGTGTAACCTCAGAACCAGGGATGCAGCTGTTGATTATTTTATTAATCGAGTATTCTGTCAATTATTCTGGCAATTAATCTGATAAAAAGTACTTTTGCGTTTTTAAAAATCATTAGTCCAGAGCTCTCCCTACTAAGCAATGGCACAGTATCGCTGCGCCAAAGTGTTGACATTTTGCTGAAATGGTGATGGGATGTGGCTTTTTGTTTTGTCCAACTTGTAAAATTTAACAATTTTGAAAGTGTTTTTTTGTTTATAAAGGTTGGTGGACTGGGTCCCTGCGTGATTTTTTTTTTTATCCCTCTTTCTCTGCGATTCAGAAGATGGATTTCACCTGGAGGTTGAACATGCAACCCTCGCAGTCAGGTTTTTTTTTAATTATTTTATTTAAGTTACTGTGTTTGTGAAGTGTTGTATGTTGCCCAAAAAGCGAAAATTAAAAAGCGAAACACAGAAGAAATACTGGACTTCTACCATTTGTCAGTGTAGCCAGGGATGGAGTTGTGACTCGCACCGAGCAGAGAGAGACAGTAGCCAGCCGCCGGGTCAATAGTCACTCCCCACATCGAGCGGACCATGTCTTTTTTAAAAACAAACACACTGCTTCGCTTTAAATGGGCAGTAAGTCTATTTCAGATGATCAGCGCGGACCCTCCTTCTCATAAAAGGCTGTAGCTATCATTGCTAATTTGATTAGCTGTTATGCTCTGGTCTTTTGTTTTTGGCACATGTACTACAATGTTAAATGAAGCTTTGAAGCACAGAATTTGCCTCGACATTTTTTGTAATTGAATTATTCGAGTTACTCGACTAATTGTTTCAGTCCTACCGCTGGAGAAAGTAAGGGTGGGGGGAGACCAGGGTGTGAGGCTTAAGTGTTGTTCTTCTTCAGCAGGTTTTTATCACAGCGGCCTTGAAGTGCAGCTGTGTTTTGGGAAGCCGAATGAATATCCAGATTAGCAGATGCCTGAAAGATTCCACAGTCTGAAACAGAGTGGCTTTCAATACATCTGAATATAGGAGAAGAGATGTGGTCATTACTGACGATCAAAGCGGTTTTCCAGTGCAGCCATCCTCCCAGAGATGGTTTCCAACGTGCGGTTAACACCCGCCGACTGAGCTGACACTGCCCTTCCAATCAAATCAATCATGTGGGGCAGCCTGGACGGGCCAATTTTCCAGTAAACCAGCGCTATGCCCGCTCCACACAGCAGAAACCCGGTCACCACCGAGCCAAATATATACACATCTTCGACGTCCTCCACAGACAGCGTGTAAAGGCACATGACCTGCCATTTCCTCTAACTGTCCATCACGTAGCCCATCACATGCGTCCCAGCAGGACAGGCCGGGTCCTCCGCCCCCGAGTGTCTTGTAGAAAAAATAGAGTCAATTGCGTTCAGAGACCACTTTAACAGATCCATTTTTGCCGTTTTCCAGAAGAGCAAAGCTGGCAGCCTCACAGACAACATGCCACAGAAGCAGGAAAGATAGGGAGGGAGGGAGAGAGAAAAAAATGCGTCTGTCTCGGCCGACTGCAAGGAGACAAAAAAAAAAAAAAAAAAAAAAAAAAATATATATATATATATATATATATATATAAAAGGTTGGGTAGGATTACTTTGAAAGAATACATGTGGATTACATGTATGTATGTACATACATTTGGATTACTTGTAATCTAATTACTTTTGGATTACATTTCAAAGTAATCCTACCCAACCTTGTGTGTGTGTATATACGAGGTCTGTTAGAAAAGTATCCGAACTTATTATTTTTTTCAAAAACCATATGGATTTGAATCACGTGTGATTACATCAGACATGCTTGAACCCTCGTGGGCATGCGAGAGTTTTTTCACGCCTGTCGGTTACGTCATTCGCCTGTGGGCAGTCTTTGAGTGAGGAGTCACCCACCCTCTCGTCGATTTGTCATTGTTTAGGAATGGCTCGGAGACTGCTGCTTTGTTTGATCAAAATTTTTTCAAAAGCTGTAAGGCACAACTGAGTGGACACCATTCGATAAATTCAGCTGGTTTTTGGTAAAAATTTTAACAGCTGATGAGAGATTTTGGTCTGGTAGTGTCGCTTTAAGGACGGCCCACGGCGCCTGATGGCGATCTGCACTTCAAGACGGCAGCGTCTCGCCGTTTCAAGTTGAAAACTTTCACATTTCAGGCTCTGTTGACCCAGGAAGTCGTCAGAGAACAGAGAACTTTCAGAAGAAGTCGGCATGAGGAGTTTATTCGGACATTCCATTGTTAATGGACATTTTGTAATGAAAGAATGTGCGGGCAGAGTCGCATGTCGGGCCGGACCCGACCGCGGGGGGTCGCGACAGGAAAAACACCTCCGTTGGAAACCTTAACGGGCAAATTGGAACATGCCCAACTGTTAAACAATTTCTCAGTTACTCACTTGTTGAAAGCCATCAAAAGCCGCCTGAATTTTACAAATGGTTTTCAACACGGAGGTGTTTTTCCTGTTGCAGCACACACAGATTCGCCGAGTCATCACGGAAACGACTCAGCGAATTTGCGCGCACGTCCGCATAAAGTCCTCATGCCGGCCTCTTCTGAATCTTCTCTGTTCTCTCACGACGTCCTGGGTGAATTAAGCCTTAAATTAGGATGTTTTCAACTCGTAACAGGCCGACGACGGCGCCTGGAAGCGCTGCGCGATGTCCCACTCCGTGGGAAGTCCTTACACTGACAGAAACACGCCATAATCTCTCATCAGCCATTAAACTTTTCACCGAAAACCAGCTTAATTTCTCGAATAGTATCCACTCGGATATTCCTCACAGGTCCAGAAAACATTTTGATAAAGCAACGCGCGCCGTCTCAAGCAGCGTGTGAAACAAAGGAATTCAGCCGAGAGGGCGGGACCACATCTCACTCAAGGCCTGCCCACAGGGAAATGACGTCACCGACACGCGTGAAAAAACTCACGCAGGCGCACGAGGGTTCAAGCATGATTGGTGGAATCGCACGTCATTCAAATCCATATAGTTAAAAAAAAAATAAAAGTGTCCGTTTCTTATCTAATACACCTCGTATATATATATATATATACTCTTGAACAAACAGTGGAACAAACAGTGTTGTAAAGGACAATAAGCAGAGCGTTAAAGAGCAAACTTCACTTTCCCCCAGAATGACATGAACAAGAAGCGATCGCAGCTCATAGCACTTCCCATGGCAAACAACCTGAGCTTGTTTGTTTTACATAAAACAAACATAATAACTACGTTCAAAAACCCAGATAATATATTCACGAGCGTTTTAGGCACAATATACCAAGAGTTTTACCTGATGTTGATGCTGTTGTCCGTGTGCAGCGGTTAAATTGCAGCGTTAGCAGACCGTCTCACTGCATTTCTCAGTGTTGTTGACATCAAGCAGAGTGGCGAACTCTCTGAGATGTTACAAGATTTGAAACGTCAACAGGGTTAGAAATCGTGAGTTTGCGTCCTGAGGGGAGCGAGTAGGAGGAGTCAAAAACACAACACAATGTAGAGCAAGCCACTACACGTGCATACACACCATATATAAAACTACACACAAACCACAACAGACACACACACACACACACACACACACACACGCACACGCACACGCACACGCACACGCACACACACACACACACACACACACACACACACACACACACACACAAAACTTGAGGAATTTCATATAACCAAAAAAAAAGAAAAAATATTTTTATATTTTGTGCATGTGTCCTGCTATAGACATTATTTATGAGTGAAAGTGCTCAAATTTGAGGTCCATATTGTAACATGAGTTTTCTCTGTCAGACACACCCACCGGGATGGGCCTTTCTCTGGGCCACACCCACACACGTACGGGAAGAAAGGCAGAGATTGGAGTTGTAATGGAAGTGGAGATGTGCCATTTTGTTTTCAAACAAATCTACACATCCAAGACTATGGTCCTGTGTTTTGATTATTCTAACCACCAGAGCCTGGAAGATAAATGGAAATTCTTCTGATGGCCCACTAACGAAGCATTTATGAAAATGGCTCATATCTGAGAGGTAGATTGTTAGCTGCTTTGTTTCTATCTCAGCATGTTCACTGTGTACACCACCAAAAGCGGCCGGCTGTTATATTTCAAGTGGTGATTTGGAGACATCTTCCAGGCTTGGCAGCAAGACAAAAGTCTTGTTAGCTCAGCCAGACAAGACAGTCATTTGCTTGTTCTATAAATAATCACCTCTATAGATCAGCTTCCATAAACTCGGAATTTACATGAAACATAACTCGGACTTTGTGCTGATCACAGGTTAACCCACTGGTGAAGACTTGAGTGAGATTACCACAGCTATCCACTCGGATGGGAACTTGCCAAAACATTGTAGCTTTTAGGTTTTGTGCTAGTTTGTACTTGAGCTTTCAAGGTTGTGATGTCCCAGTGGTGCGCGGCTCAAAGCATCTGATCTGACTTCACTGTGCTTTCTCCCCTTTTAATCATCTTAGGCTCCACAGAATGTGATTCCATAAATGCGAATGGGTGGTGCCATATTTGTTTGAAGCCCTCAAAGGCTGGTTACTAAGAAATTAGATAATGTCAGAGCAGAATTGATGTAGGGCCTGATGCCCCGGATCCCAGTCTTGGATGTGAGAGGGGCATGACTAGGGATGGGTATTGATAAGATTTTATCAATCCGATTCCTTATCGATTCCCTTATCAATACCTTTTGTGAATTTTCTGTGTACTAAAAGTAGGGTTTACAGGTTTTCTATGTCAACAACATTTTATTGAGTCTTAAAGCTGGAAAAGACTGCTAAAAAGATAGCTAACTTTAGAAACCACTTAAGATTTAACCTGAGATGCAAACAAAACAATGTTATTCCCAAATGCATGAAGCAAAAGGCACTAGAAGCAGGTCACACAGCAGAAAAGATCCAGCACAGTTACCTCAGGAGGATTTTGGGTCTTAGAATTAGAAGGCTTCACTTTAAAATATTAGACCTCCAAAATAATCTTGATAGTCTGCACAAAATGTTAGAAACTTTAGTGGAGGAAGAGACCCATAATAAGATCACAAAGTTCATAGTTAAAATTCAAATGGCTGAGCATTTAAAAAGTAAGGAGCAGCAAATCAGGAAGTTTCACAACCTTTTATTGCAGAAAAGGCGTACTTTCAGTGGGAGTATTTTTAAAGATACACCCAGACAAATTAGTGACAACAGGGAAAATTTGGTAAAGAATCTCTCCAACAGGGTTCTTACACAGACAGAAAAGGATGTGCTCGCTAAGGGACTAAATTTCTCAGTGACCCCTAAACATATACAGACAGTAGATTACATCACTGCAGTAGAGTCAGCCATTAAACATAACAGTTTGACAGAGTCAGAAGGTGGGGACCTCCGACTAAGAGTCACAGCAGTGCTGAACAGTGCTAAGCCTCCTCCGTCCAACATCACAGGAGAAGAACAGAAAGCTTTGTCAGCACTGAAAAAGGACCAAAGCATCCTTATCCTGCTAGCGGATAAAGGCAGATGCACGGTGGTCCTGAACACATCGGACTACGAGGCCAAGATCAACAACTTGCTCAGTGACTCCAATACATACGAACGTCTGAAGAGAGACCCCACGAGCGGCTATAAGAAGAAAATCATTAGCTACCTCCAAAACCTGGAGAAAGAGGGACTCATCGACAGGCAGACATACTACAGACTGTACCCTGGGGACGCCACTCCGTGCATCTATGGACTGCCCAAAATCCACAAACAGGACATGCCACTCAGGCCTATTGTATGCAGCACAGATTCCATCATGTACAGTTTGGCCAAGTACCTCAAGTGGATTTTGGCTCCTCTAGTGGGTAACTCAGAACACCATGTGGAGAACACACAAGATTTTGTGAACAAGATCAAGGACCTGCAGCTGGAGGCAGATGAAACAATCGTGTCATTTGATGTGACTTCGTTGTTCACCTACATCCCCACCGCTGAGGCCGTCTCAGCTGTAAGGCAGAGACTGCTGGAGGATGTGTCTCTACTTGAAAGGACCAAACTCACACCAGACCACATCTGCCAACTCTTGGAGATCTGTCTTAACACCACGTATTTCCTGTTTAAGGGGAATTACTACAGGCAGATTCATGGTTGTGCGATGGGGTCTCCGGTATCCCCCATTGTGGCCAATCTGTACATGGAGCAAGTGGAGAAGACAGCCTTGACGTCTTTCACTGGCATCTCTCCCAGTCACTGGTTCAGATATGTTGATGACACATGGGTTAAAATCAAGCAACAGGAAGTTGAGGACTTTACAGAACACATCAACTCGGTGGATGCCAATATCAAGTTCACATGTGAGGATGCCAGAAACAACCATTTAGCCTTCTTGGACTGTGATGTTATGATTGGAGAGAACAGGTAGCTCCAGACAGGGGTTTACAGAAAACCAACTCACACTGATCAATATCTGCTCTTTGGCTCAAACCACCCCCTTGAACACAAGCTCGGGATGATCAGGACGCTTCAACACAGAGCCCTACAGGTGCCCACAACTGCAGAGGGAAGGGCTAAAGAACAACAACTTGTCCGGAAAGCCCTCACAGTATGTGGGTACCCACGATGGTCCCTGGACAAAGTGCAGAAGTCCCAGAGAACAAAGAGACAGATAGACAGGACATGGAGACAAGAAGAAGAGGAGTGTCTCTCCCTTATTTAGCAGGAGTAGGGGAAAAACTACAGAGGATATTGAGACAGCACAAAATCAAAGTTTACTTTAAACCGGTTAACACCTTGAGACAGAAATTAGTTCACCCTAAGGACAGGATCCCTAGTTACAAACAGAGCAATGTAGTGTAGTGTTCTATCAGATGTCAGGAAAACTGTAACGAACACTACATAGGTGAGACCAAGCAACCTTTACACAAAAGGCTATACCGGCACCGCAGAGAGGGCACCAGTGGACCTCAGTCTGCAGTTCATCGCCACCTTAAAGACACTAACCACACGTTTGAGGACAAGGGAGTTAAAATATTAGCAGAGAGTAGAAATGGTTTGAGAGAGGGGTCAAGGAGGCATTCTTTGTGAAACGTTTGAAACCCAGCCTTAACCGGGGAGGGGGTCTGAGACACGCTTTATCCCCTGTTTACAATGGGGTACTCCGGTCAAAGCAGTTTCAGTCTTTTGTTCATGGTAATGAGTCATTCACGTCATCAGCAGAGTCGTCAAGGGAGCCATCAGGAGAGGGACAGCTGCCCTGTCATTAGGATGCTAACTAGAGCACAATAGGTGCTAATTAGAGCGATTGTTTAGTCACTGGCCTACAGCAGTCTGCCTCTTGGTAGGAGGGGTCTGGTTAGGTTTAAAACTCCAGCTTTTGTGACTTCTTGATTATTCTTCTTTACAAGAGTCAAGACGGAAGTCAGACCACCAGAGAAAGAATTTTAGCTGAGGAAGCTTCTGCGATTTGAAGCGAAATGTCCTCACGTTAAGCAACCCAGTCCAGTTGAAGATTCAAGCTTCTCTACTATAGAATCTTAAAGTAAATAAATTGAAATTGGTCACTGGATCCTTAAACTCTGGACATAAATTAACTTTACATGGTGGATCCTTGATCTCTGGACATAAATAGAAATAAACAAAATCTGTAGTTTTTGTCAAAAGCATTTCCTTTCAGACATTACTGGCATGAATGTCTTTCCATAAGTCTGAGCTGAGCTCAGCTGGCTGTACTGCAAGAGCTCAGCTCAGCTGGTCATGCCTAGCAGCTGCAGCTGGTCATGCCTAGGGTTGGGTATTGAGAACCGGTTCTTTTCGGGAATCGTTAAGAAATGATTCGATCCACTGATATCAATACCCTTTTTGCTTCACGATTCCCTTATCAGTCCTTCAGAGCAGCAGTTTTTTTTGAGGATGTTTGTCCGGAAAATGATCATTCCTTTACATTGATTATAGACCCTGTAGTGGCTCTGTAATCAACAGTTTCTGCAGCACGACTCCACTTTGAAGCATGAACCAATGAAGCAATGCTTTAATCTGCTGGCTCGTTGGTTCTTTGATTCGCTGCTCTTCAGAAGCAGCAAGTCCGCTTCTTAACCCCTCTCAAAGCCATTAAAATATGTCAATCGTGAGTCACGTTTGTGTGGAATAAAGTCACTAACTGGGACAAGAAACGAGAATCATCCTCTGATCCGTTGGCACAGCTCCAAACGCTGCACAGCTCTCTGCCGAGACAGAGTTCAGTTTGAATTAATAACTTCAAAGTGAATTGCCGCTTTAAATAAAATGACCACCTGCAGCTGCTTTCATTTTAAAACAAAACACACAGAAAGGGGCTGTTTATTTTCGACTGGAAATGGGTTGGTGTCACTGTCTGTGGAGTGTTTATTACCACTTGTTGAAAATGTGTTGTGGGCTGGGGTGTTTGGCTGGCTTTGTTTTTGTTTTCTGTTTCTCCCTCCAGGTGGTATGCGTTCAGGACTGAGTGGCTGATGTGTGGCTGAGTTTGAGGACCTCACCCTGAACACCTGAGGCTTGTTATCACGTGCAGGTCATCAGGACTCACAGCTGTGGTGTATCTGTCTTGATCAGAGCTTGCTGCACTTAAACCTTGAATGCACAGTGTGTGATTGCCAGAGACTCGACCTTGTGAGCAGACGTGTGAGATCGACGTCAGGAGAACAATCTCACCATTACAGACGCAGAGACCGCTCCAGGTTTGACGCCACAGTCTGTGAAGGAGGATTGGGTGAGGTCTCACGCTCTGTAGCACACTTCCTGAGGTAATTTGGTTTTGGTGACTTTCATGAAGTAATCACAGTGGATTTGGTGTCCCTCACACCTTGTTATATTGAGCTGTTACGCTATGCTAATCGCCTAATCAGCTTCTGCTGCAGTGGAGATTTGAACTGAGTTGTTCCATGCCTGCAGGGTGAGAAGCTGAGTTATATTAAAGCCAGGAAGTGTTTGCTGATTGTGTGCACCTTTGAGCTGTGTCTCTCTGTGTGGAGAGTGTTGGACTCACCTCATGATTTCTTCCTTCGCAGACTCAGTTTGTCGCGGCTGCCTGGGGGGTGTCGGCGGGGTCCCTGGGTCCGAACTGCTGTGGCTCCGGACCGTTTGCGCTGCTGAGAGCGCGCCGTGTTTCCACCTCACCAGACCGCGGACTTTTTGGGTTGTTTATCACTCCACTCACTATTATGTTTACTAAATTCTGTTACCTTTTGAACCGTGCTCTGCTTATTTTATGCTGGGTCCTGTCAAACGCTGGGTCGGTGCTCCGACCGCGTCTGACACATAACAAAATGTGTGTAATACGACCCCTTTAAATCTTTAAACACATGGTGAGTGAGTTCATGTATTCATATGAGCTCAGTGCATGGTATGTACTGTGTAATATACTTGCACTGTGTGTGTTAATAGTCCAGTGTGGAGTCTTTCTGTGTTTGCAAACACAGATGTTGGGTTTAGGATTAACAAATTACCCCTTAATGCTCAGACTTGACAGATGGGGCATTAATCAGTGCTTTTAGAAATGTCAGGAGAAATATTACCCACCTTTAGCTGCTGTTAATCTAATCCTGAAAGTTGATACATTCCCCACTTGTTTCAAAGGGTTTCCTCTGGGACCTACTAATAGGTACAGCTGGGCTCATTTCACAGTTTGAACCTGTATAATCTAACAAACACAGCCAGAGAGCAGAGGCAGCGACATCGGCATGAAAGACTGAGGCTCAAACATTTGACTAGAACATGGATTGGGGCGGCGGGGGGCAACTTCACACAGGTCCAAGCATCAAATGGAGGCTTGTTTTTTTGGGGGGGAGTTGATGGCAAATGACCACGAAAGTCAGCAGTTGATCTAAATAGACTATCTAGGTAGTGCTACAAGGAAGATTTGTAAATAAAAAGTCAGCCATATTCTTAATCCAGGTTAGTGCACATTGCACAATATGGTCTGTGAGGGCTTTGGGGAGGTTAAGGTGTAGAGGTTAAACTGGTTGGGGAGGTGATGGCCCAGTGGTTAAGTGTTGAGCTTCAGACCAGAGGATCCTTGGTTCAAACCCCAGCCTGACTGGAAAATCACTAAGGGCCCTTGGGCAAGGTCCTTAATCCTCAAGTTGGTCCCGGTGTGTAGTGAGCGTCTTGCATGGCAGCACCCTGACATCGATGTGTGTGTGTGTGTGAATGTGAGGCAGAATTGTAAAGCACTTTGAGTGTCTGATGCAGATGGAAAAGCACTATATAAATGAAGTCCGTTTATTTGGCTTCAAACCACAGGATCCTTGTTCGATTCCCGGTGTGTGGTTGAGTGCCTTTCATGGCAGCACGCTGACATCGCTATCGGTGTGAATGGATGAATGTGACATATCATTATAAAGTGCTTTGAGTGTCTGCATTAGATGGAAAAATGTAATAGAAATGCAGTCCATATTTCTGTTAAAACGACACATCCTCATGAAGTGGTTCGTATGATACGCCACACAAAGTTAAGGAGCATATTTCTTGAAGAATCATATGAATGCAAAGTACACATTTCAAAGTTAGGTTTAGGGTTATAATAACCAAAAGAATAAAAAATAGAATGCAATGCTAAAATATCCTTGGTCATATGAGCATTGTGTTCTTTATAATTTGCATTTGTTTAATTAATTATTAAGATCCCATTGTCTTACGTACAATCTGTACATGATAAAATCATCATTTGTTCATGTTGTGCAAATCAAGGAATATTTGTAGATCACCTTGTGTGCCTTTGCAGTTATTAATGAGACAAATTTAACTCTATAGGAAGTTAGCTTTGAGTTAGGGAAAGGTAGCGTGCAGGCTAACGCCCACAAAATGCCTTGTAAACGACTCCAGAGGTGTTATCATGTTACAAAAACAGTGTTTTCAGTTTTAGAAGTGTTTATTTCTTGCTAGCTTTTACATAATATATGGAAAACATGACTCGGTCGCATATCCGGGAACTCTGCCTGTGAGGTGTTAGCAGTGTACTTAGCAATGCCGGCTGTTGTGTAAACAGTCCATAGTGGACAATGTATGTTGATGCGAGTTTTTTCATTTTCACCACTGTTTGTTTTTTTAATGCCTCAGCAATGCGAGACAGTGGGTTGTACCAACAAAGCAAGAAATAATATTAAAATCCGTCATGAAACACCAAGAGGATTATGTGTCACATGTGTTACTCTGGGGGAAATAATCAGCAGCTGGTACCTCCTGGAGCAGACCAGCAATTCACAATTCATACGCAACATAAATTATGAAAAATACAAAAATACCTGGTGTGCCTGTGAGGTAGGAATAAATATCACGATATTCATTGAACATCTGGCCATTGTGTGGGATCCTTTTTCCAACGTCCAGCTTCAAGTTGGTACGGACAGGATGCCAGTCCTGCTGGTGGTAATTTGGTTTTATATCACTCCCGGGCGATATTATCCAAACTCTCTGAATAGTTGAAGGCCACACTAAGGCCCTAACAACAGAAATATAATGAAATTTAAACAAATAATTATTTAAATCTGCAATTTAAGAGCAAATACCAGTACCACATACACAATGTATCCCTATGGTAAAACACGCAGACAGCCGCGGATTTTCACACAGGCGACGGACCCGACGCAGAAGTAAACTGGCAGTGACGTGTCCGTGACCAAATCAGTAAAAACACAAAAAACAAAGTGGTTTTGAAGAGACCAGTGATTGACGTCGCGGTGCAGCTTTAATCTGATTGGCTGTCACCCGCGTCACTCAAAAACAAAATGGATCAGATTGAAACAGAATGTGACTTTTTAACCTATTAAAATATATCAAGGTTAGTCATCTTTGAACTTGTCCAAGGTTTGTGTCCCAAGAATGTTCCCTGTGAATTTCAAGAGTCTGGCAGTAATAAGACTGGACTCATGCTGAGCACAGACAGACAGACGGACGAAAAGCCTTTGCAATACCCCATGGACATATTTGATGGCTTCGGGTAATAAAAGGATATCTTTTTTTGGTCATAAGATCTGCCATCTATTTTTTGTCCACATGATCACAGTTTACTAGCTGATAACTGAGTGGCTTGTAGTATGCGAATTATTGTCATAAACACTTTGCACAACCTCATGCTTTCAACAAGTCTCACAGCTGCTTTTCAAAAGTCACATGATCAAGATCTTACCAAAGCATTTCAATGTAATTTTTGCTTCAAATGATTCAAGTGATTCAGAATTTACACATTATTAAAAAAAAGAAAACACTGCTAAACTTAGAAAAAGAAGCATTTATTAAAGTAGTTTCGTATCCTTTATTGGCTTTGTCTGCTATTAGATTAATCAAGTTGAACCCACTAACTTACAGGTTTTGGTGGTTAATAGGTAGCCATTTATTATTATTATTATTATTATTATTATTATTATTGAAGTTATTCTAACGTCTTTATTTTACCTCCCTCTACTCAGAAATATCCACACAAATTACCTTAATTTTGAGTTGGGTTTTTTTTTTTGTTGTTTTAGTTTTTGGAACATATTTCACTTCAAATAAATTAGATGTTGCAATTCCACTTTTAAACCTTTTGTCAACCTAAAATCGTATTGTTTTTAAAACTGTAGACACATCAAAATAAAAATTTTGTATCCACATCTTGTACGTTATTTATTCATGCTTTAAAAAATCTCAAATTTAAGTTACACAAACAAACCACATGAAGCATTGTTTCAGAGTGTGCAAAAAACAGTCAGAAAGCAAGATTCTATGAAAGGACAGAGTCCAAACAATCTTAGTAAGCATTCAGCCCGGTACAAGGAGTCTTGTCTTATCAAGTTACGTTCACGCGATAGCTGTCTCAACATTCTCCCAAAGATAACACCAGAAAGTGTCGAGTTTATATGCTGGAGAGCTGATTGAGGGAGCTGCAGGCATGCCAGCTGAAATGGATGTGCATGATTGATCAATGGAATGACCTGTGTGTGTGTGTGTGTGTGTGTGTACAGGGAATATGAAGTTTTTTGTGGAACGTGGGGGAAAAAAAATATCAAATATAGGAGTAATACCACGGGAAAGGTAAAATAATCTGAAATGAAATTTGTTGCAATAAGAACTGAATTACTGTGATAAATGTGGAAAACTACATGAATCTGTTCTGACATGAGCATGACATGGATTAAGTACGTTACTTATTTAGATGGGGGGGGGGGGGAAGCAAAGTGTAGTGAAAAAACAAGTTCCCACCTCTCTCTCTATATATATATCCCTGTTTTGTGTATGTTATGTAGAATACCAAATTCTTTTAGGTATGCAGCATAACATAAAACAATGCAAACTGAGTAAACTTTAAACATTTTTTTTTTATTGTTGGTTGGGGGGAGAAGATCACTATTGTGCTTAGTATTCTCCATTTGGAGATAATCAATCACATACTGTAGTTCTGGAGAGGGAGAGGATTAATTGCACATGAACTGAGTATACACATCACAGGTGTTTGTTGTCGTCCGCAACAAAATTGGCCAAAAATGGCAAATGTCTCAGTATGAATTACGGATATATCAGTAATCTATAGCGAATATATGATGAACAATCATGGATGTATAACGCATGTTTTGAGAATACATTGCGCACATGTGGTGGCAACAGCGGTTGTATTGCGCATGCGCGGCATCTGCATTGCGGTCATAACAGAAGTGCACACGGGCCTTTCGGCAAAACCTTTTACACCAACACCACAGCCTCTGGAGCAATTGCTGGACTTGGACACATTGATTGGTATGTTGTTGGATGGCAGCAACTCTCACACTACGTCTTTGGGGATCCAAAGACGTAGTGTGGGGGATGCTAAATCTCGCCCCCACACTGTCACCTGTGGGGTCCCCCAGGGCTCCGTGCTCGGTCCCACCCTCTTCACCATTTACATGCTTCCCCTCGGGTGTGTCGTTGGCAGGCATGGAATCCACTTCCATTGCTATGCTGATGACACACAGCTTTACATCAAGATCACTCCCTCCGTTCCTTTCTCTGACACCATTTCCCGCCTCAACTCCTGCCTGGAGGAGATAGGGGCATGGATGAGACAGAACTTCCTGCAGCTGAATGGCTCAAAAACTGAAGCCATTCAAACCCGTACTCCTCACCAACTCCACTCCTCTCTCATTACTTCAAATTCTCTTTTTGGCCACAGCATTCCTCTCTCTCCCTCTGTTACCAATCTCGGGGTCAGGTTTGACCCCCAACTTTCTTTTGACAGTCATGTCAATAACATCTGCAAAACCTCCTTTTTCCACCTCCGTAATATTTCCAAACTCCGTTCTTCACTTTCCCTTTCGGCTGCGGAGAGGCTCGTCCATGCCTTTGTCTCCTCCAGGTTGGACTATTGTAATGCACTCCTCATCGGGATCCCTGGCAGGAGCATTCAAAAGCTCCAGTATGTCCAGAACAGCGCTGCCAGGGTCCTGATGAGGGTGTGGAAACACGAGCACATCACCCCCATCCTTCACACCCTCCACTGGCTTCCTATTCACTTCCGTATAGAGTGCAAGATCCTTCTGCACACCCACCACTGTCTCCATGGTGATGCCCCCACCTACCTCACTGACCTCCTCACTCCACATATTTCTGGCAGAACCCGGTCAGGCAAACAGCACCGTCTGCTCCCGCCCAGGACACGGCTCAAGACCATGGGGGACCGGGCCTTCGAGGCTGCTGCTCCCTGCCTGTGGAATGCCCTCCCAGACCACCTCAGGGCCCCACAGATGGTGGATGCTTTTAAGAAAGGTTTAAAAACCTTCCTTTTTAGAAAAGCTTACAGCTAGTTTTTAACTAATGTATGTATGATGTATTGTAATTTTATCCTATCTTATCTCTTTTATTGCTGTTTTATGTGCACTTTGAGATTTGCATTCAAATATAAAGTGCGGTACAAATAAAATTTATTATTATTATCCATAACTACATCTGTACGTCTCCACAGCTGGACTGGCAATGACTGGCAGGTATGTCGATTTCTGACACATTTGTATAGCATTTTGGGTTTACGTGACGTGTTTGTTATGCATTCGCAAATTGTCCGCAAATCAGATGCAAATCAGACGTCATACAAACGCTTTCGTGGTTACTCTGTATGCATTCGCTACAACTTATTTTAGTTTGTGATGTGGACATGATAGGCACACTATATATCCATTTTACACACTGTCCCAGTCCGCTGCCAAGCTGCAATACCCCGTCAGTTGCAGATATCTGCGGATAACGGCGGATATACAGCACATAGATTATGTATTGAGTGTGTATTGCGTATGTAAGGCGGCTGTCATCTGCAACCAAAATTTTATGCAGCTCAAAAATCCTGGCAACGGAAATAAGTGCCTCTGCAGATACTTGCAGACGTGTGCGGATGTCGGCCGACTCATACAAGCATGTTTCACATTGCGGATGTTTGGCGAATATGAACCAATTTTGTACACAATTCAAACGCAAATCTTCTTAACCGCCAGTGGGACCGGGCCCTAAGGAACAGCTTTAGTAATTCTTCCCAGTCAAATGTGTTATGTGTCGACGCGGGTTGAGGAGCGGACCTGCGTCAGACGGAACCCAGCGCTAAAAATAACCAGAAAGCGGTTCCAATAACAAAAACAATTTCTTTATTTCACCCGCTGGTGCATAATAAAGTGTAAAAACGAAAATAGCGTCCTTCTGGTGGAGTGAAGGCTGGCACGCTCTCCGGCGCCCAAAAGGATCGAAGCCCGGCGCTCCTGGACTCACCACTACCGCCAAACACCCCCCAGGTGGACACGACAAACCGACTCTCTGCGAAGGATAGAAGGGGTGAGGTAAGTCAGCAGTTACAACTAATATCCTTCAAAAGACACACACTATCAGCAACACATTCAGGTCTGTATTTTAAGCTTTATGCAAATGAGCAGCTTCTCACAACAGGTGGAGGATCACTTGTCCGCACGCCACAGCAGTAAGAAGCAAGCTGCACAATTCTCATCACAATTCAAATATACTGCGTAACAAAATACCAAGTTACTATCAACAATTAGTCAAATACTTAATCACCTCTGATGTGTGCTGACAGCATGTGTCCCTCACCCTTCCTCCTTCACGGGCTCGATGTGTCAAACCCAGGCGCGGTCCTCAGCGTCTCACAAACGAACATCACAAGGTCGAGTTCCCGGCAGTTCTGCTTGAATCACACATGACTTAAATGCAGAACGCCATCCAATTATCTGCTTCAGCTGAAAGTCTTTAAGGCTGCACATGAGCACCATTCACAGGTGCTGCACATGATGTTGATGAGGGTGAAGGACTCTTCAGCCAGCACCTTCTCCACAGACAAATCAGTTTTCATGCCACCTGGAGAGCAAAGAAAAGAAAAGAACACCAAAATGTCCAGCCACACCCCCCAACACACAACAGTATCCCCCCCTTTAACGGGAAGCCTCCCGGCGACCGAACAGACCAGGCCCGAGAACAGCACCTCCCTCCGGGGTCCTCGTCAGGAAGCAGACAGCACAACGCTCCTAAGGTCCACCACAGACAGCAGGACAGGGCACCGCAGCTGGAAGGCCGACTGGCATCAACAAAAGCCCCAAAACATTCCCCAGTACAATCCAACACACAGGAAAAAACACAAAACCCACCCAAAACCTCCCCAGGGGACCGTCCCATCCAACCCCGGGAAGAAAGCGGTTCCAATAACAAAAACAATTTCTTTATTTCACCCGCTGGTGCATAATAAAGTGTAAAAACGAAAATAGCGTCCTTCTGGTGGAGTGAAGGCTGGCACGCTCTCCAGCGCCCAAAAGGATCGAAGCCCGGCGCGTTTGGGTGTTTTACCCAAACGCAAAAACCCAACACAGCCCCACAAACACAATACAAACATAAATGCATAAAAGAAAAATAACAAACAACCCCCCCAGAACGACCTGCAGAGCCCAACCCCCCCCAGAAGGCCTTTACCGCCAGTTCCAGGAGGAACAGCCAGAACCAGAATCCCACAAAGGTCCCCAGGTGTACATGGAGCAAACGGCGCCCCCCAGAGGACCGTACCATCAACCCTGGAGGTGGAACCCAAAAGGAAACAAAACAAAATCAAAATCCAACCCCTGCAGGACTACCAAAAACAACCCCGGGGGTAAATAAAACAACCGTAAACCCTGTCACCTTCCCCGGCACCCCGAAAGACCCTAGGTCCCTCCCAGAGCCCCTCGGCGGCTCAATTTTGGCGAACGGCTCAAAACATTAAGCCGGGGAAGGGAACAGGAAAAACTAACCCAGCCCCAACCCCAAGGCGCAGCGGAAAACCGGAAATACGTCCGGTGCCCCAACACGACCATACCCCAGCCTCTCGGGAGGGGTGGAACTACCGAAATGGCGAACGGCAACAGATCGGCCCACCCCTCCGACTGAGGTATGTCCCCGCTGCACCACACCCCGGCAACACCAATGACGAACGGTACAAAGGCTCACCGAGGCTGGAGTGGAACCGGGCCCTAACCAAACCATGAAAAACGCCCCTAACACCCCCGCCCCTAGGTGCAGAGGTCTTCTGAGAATGCTCAGCGTGACCAACCTGCACCACCCCACAACCCACAAGACGAACGGTCTTGGGGCAAGTGAGGTTGGGGTTAGGGATGTAGGGAAATAAAAAACAACAAAATAAAACGACCCAAAAACCCAAACAGAAAATACCTAAAAACACATAAAAAATACCGATCAAGTGAGCCCAGACGGGCTTCTAACCGCCTAATGTTCACTCCACCAGACACGCCTCTGACTCCCCAAACAAAGCATAACCCCCATTCAAAGAAAACAAAACATCAACCCATACAAGTTCCCTTTTTTTTTTTTTTTTTTTTTTCTTTTTGTGTGTGTGTTATTTTGCCTGTCCCAGAACACCTGGAGATACGTCACCATTATTTTTCTTGACGCTGCATGGGCTCGTCAGCAAGAGGAGCCAGAGGTCCTGTCGGAGGAGCCTCAGTGGGGCGAAGAAGAGGCGGCCAAGATCTGTGTCGGGGAAAGCCCCGAGATGAAAAAACCCGCTCTGATGGCCGCCCTCTCTCGCGTCCACGCTCCTTCATCCGATCATCTAGACGAATCACCAACGATATTAGCTCATCTAAATCATTTGGCTCGTCACGGACTGCCAGCTTGTCTTTTAATGACTCATTTAACCCATCTACAAACACTCCTCGTAAAGCTGCGGCGTTCCAACCTGACTGAGCAGAAAAAGTCCGGAAGTCCACGGAATACTCCGCCGCACTCCGCCTCCCCTGCCTGAGATTCAGCAACCGTTGGGCAACGGTATTCGTTTTCACCGGAACTCCCGGGAGAAATCCTTAAAGGATCCTAACAATGGTGAGTTGTTACTTCACAACGCTGTGACCCAAGCTAAGGCGTCACCTCGGAGCAAATTTGTCACATATGAAACACGGCTCCCATCAGAAGAGAAGGAAGCCGGTCGCTGAGCAAAAACCAGAGAACATTGCATCAAAAACGAAGCACAGGCTTCGACGTCTCCCGCATAAGGCTCCGGATGACAAATAATCGGTTCGGACGCCGAATCTCTGGGTGACGGAGTTATCTGCACCGGTATCGATGGTGCCGCAGCTGGAGCAGCAGGAAGCGGAACAGCTTGCGCTGCAAGCTCCGTAACACGGGCGTCTGTTTGTTTAATTTGATTTGCGAGATGCTGTAATTGCTCCCATATTTTCTCCAAGTGTTCTTGAACTTTTTCGGCAAAAGGAACCGCCTCTGTCGCTGGGTCCATTATGGAATGGCCGGGAACTACTGTTATGTGTCGATGCGGGTTGAGGAGTGGACCTGCGTCAGACGGAACCCAGCGCTAAAAATAACCAGAAAGCGGTTCCAATAACAAAAACAATTTCTTTATTTCACCCGCTGGTGCATAATAAAGTGTAAAAACGAAAATAGCATCCTTCTGGTGGAGTGAAGGCTGGCACGCTCTCCAGTGCCCAAAAGGATCGAAGCCCAGCGCTCCTGGACTCACCACTACCGCCAAACACCCCCCAGGTGGACACGACAAACCGACTCTCTGCGAAGGATAGAAGGGGTGAGGTAAGTCAGCAGTTACAACTAATATCCTTCAAAAGACACACACTATCAGCAACACATTCAGGTCTGTATTTTAAGCTTTATGCAAATGAGCAGCTTCTCACAACAGGTGGAGGATCACTTGTCCGCACGCCACAGCAGTGAGAAGCAAGCTGCACAATTCTCATCACAATTCAAATATACTGCGTAACAAAATACCAAGTTACTATCAACAATTAGTCAAATACTTAATCACCTCTGATGTGTGTTGACAGCATGTGTCCCTCACCCTTCCTCCTTCACGGGCTCGATGTGTCAAACCCAGGCGCGGTCCTCAGCGTCTCACAAACGAACATCACAAGGTCGAGTTCCCGGCAGTTCTGCTTGAATCACACGTGACTTAAATGCAGAACGCCATCCAATTATCTGCTTCAGCTGAAAGTCTTTAAGGCTGCACGTGAGCACCATTCACAGGTGCTGCACATGATGTTGATGAGGGTGAAGGACTCTTCAGCCAGCACCTTCTCCACAGACAAATCAGTTTTCATGCCACCTGGAGAGCAAAGAAAAGAAAAGAACACCAAAATGTCCAGCCACACCCCCCAACACACAACACAAATGGATTTTAATTACTTTCTCCATAGTGCGCTAATGGATGAGAACATTTAGCAAACTTCACACTTTTTTGAAACAGTTCTATTTAACTGATGATTTTAAAAAAAGGATTTTTTTTAAACAGGGCTGACAGTAATATGTCCTTGGTTTCCCTAATCCAGACGCCCCCATTCATTAGTTCATTTTTAGGTTTTACATCGAAAATAAAATAAATAAATAAACAAACTTGTTTAGTCAGATTGTCTTTATTTTATGCTAAATTTTGTTTGTATAGCTGAAATTTTATGAGATATACAGAGAAATTAAAGACTTTTTCAATAAATTAAACTTAAGTTGTTTTCGTGGTCATCGTTACTTTTATAGACATCAGGAAGGCATTAAATAAGGAATTAGGAGTATTCATATAGGAAGGATTACATCCATCCATCCATCTTCTACCACTTAGTCCAATTAAGGGTCGCGGGGGGCTGGAGCCTATCCCAGCAGTCATAGAGCGCGAGACAGGGTACACCCAGGACAGGACGCTAGTCTGTTGCAGGGCCACAAATAGACAAACAAACACAGACACACCCACACACACACCTACGGACAATTTTAAAGATTCCAATTCACCTAACCCGCATGTCTTTGGATGTGGGAGAAAACCGGAGCACACGGAGGAAACCCACGCAAACACGGGGAGAACATGCAAACTCCACACAGAAAGGCCACGGGAATTGAACCAACAACCTTCTCGCTGTGAGGCAACAGTGCTAACCACTAAGCCACCGTGCTGCCCATATAGATATAGATTACATATAGCATGTAATCTATATGGAAACGTGACAAAGGCAAAACTAGATTTTGATACTGAACCATTCTATATCCTGGATGGTGTACTGCAAAGACACTTTTCTTCTTCATAATTGCACCCTTTGGTAAGTCAGAAAATGTTGGGTTGAGGGGCTTGGGTTCACCCTAGAACTGCATAACATTAACACCACCAAATTGAAACTTCCAGCACTGGCCAAGGACAACAGCCACCGCATTCCATGGAGACGGAATGTCAGAAAATAGGACACAGCCTACATACCAAGAAAACAAGTCATGGTGTTTAGTACCGACGGCTCTGTAGTAAACTACTGAGGACTCTGAATATGCTGGAGCTTATATCCTCCTCCTTATATCTCCTGTGGAACCAGCTCCCAATTCAGATCAGGGAGACAGACACCCTCTCTACTTTTAAGATTAGGCTTAAAACTTTCCTTTTTGCTAAAGCTTATAGTTATCCCTTAGTTATGCTGCTATAGACTTAGACTGCTGGGGGGTTCCCATGATGCACTGAATGTTTCTTTATCTTTTTGCTCTGTATGCACCACTCTGCATTTAATCATTAGTGATTGATCTCTGCTCCCCTCCACAGCATGTCTTTTTCCTGGTTCTCTCCCTCAGCCCCAACCAGTCCCAGCAGAAGACTGCCCCTCCCTGAGCCTGGTTCTGCTGGAGGTTTCTTCCTGTTAAAAGGGAGTTTTTCCGTCCCACTGTTGCCAAGTGCTTGCTCACAGGAGGTCGTTTTGACCGTTGGGGTTTTTCCGTAATTATTGTATGGCCTTGCCTTACAATATAAGGCGCCCTTGTTGTGATTTGGTGCTATATAAATAAAATTGATTTGATTTGATATAAGTTTTCAGAGTAAATTCAAAGTCAGAAAAGCACAGGCATGTGAGCTTGATATGGGATGCACAACATGTATAAAAAACCAAAAGAAATAACAATATCAAGGGTTGCCTTTTTACGTCCACTGTGGATCCATTCTTTAATATGGCCCAGAATCTTGGACACTAACTACAGCACAAGAAACAGTCCATTCAGTATTTTAATGTTTCCCATAATCCCCTTGGCGGCCCCCTGTGTTTCCCAGAATGCACCATGGCTCCAGCAGAGTTCCGGCGTCTCACAGCACATGTACAGTAAACAATGGCTAGTGAGGATGTGGATGGCATTGATCCAGCGAGTTCACGGGCAATTATGATGATGAAACCTTCTCCCAAGTTGAGAGGGTTATCTAGAGGAGGTGTAGCACCTGTGATGGACTTCTGCTGTGCACTGATGTTGTCTTGTTCTCCACACTTCATGAGGTTTATTTACATATTTGCCCTGAACTGGAACTCTGCTGAAACTGACTTCTTGCGTGAGACACGGACTGCGAAATTCACAACAGCGAAACAGTGAATGACAGATGAACTCAAGTGATAATCACATGAAAAATAAGGCATGTCCAAAGTAACAGAAAATTTGCAGTAAAGAAGGCTGCACATGAATCCATTGGACAATGAAGATCAGGTGTGCCCCAGTAAATTCATTCAGGAAGTTACTGCTAATACTAATAATATTATTAACTGTATTGATGAAGTGCTTTCATATGGATTACATTGGTTTTGTCCCCTGGTGGTTTAGCCCAATCACTGAACTGAACTACATTTGATCACAATTTAAAAATCTAAGACACCAGTGACAGACATATATAACGTCTCTCATCTTCAACCGCTTACTCCAATTAAGGGTCACGAGGGGGCTGGAGCCTATCCCAGCAGTCATAGGGCGTGAAGCAGTTTACACCCTGGACAGGACGCCAGTCTGTCACATGGCCACATATAAACAGACAAACACATTCACATTTGGCAAGCATACGTATGGACACTTTGAAGTTTCCAGTCCACCAAACCTGCATGTGTTTGGATGTGGGAGGAAGCCAGCGCACCCGGAGAGAACCCACACAAACACGGGGAGAACATGCAAAGTCCACACAGAAAGGCCCCAGGTGGGAAGCGATCCCATGACCTTCTTGATGTGGGACAGCAGTGTGAAGTGAGAACCACTAATCCACCGTGCTGCCCACATTTATAACATATCACAGAAAATTATACAAATATTGACTGGTAGTCATATTACCATGAGCAGTGAACATGTAACCATAGGACGCTCAAGCTATTTTTCTGTGTCCAAATACAGTAAAACAAGGGGGAAAAACCCTTTAGTCATGAGGACTTTTTAATGCTTTATTTTTTGGTTTATAAACTGTAATTGCCTTGTAAAACCTCAGACAGCTTAGGCTACCAGTGATCACACTGGGAGGGAAGAAAATCTGAAAAAACAACAACAAAAACTAACTAAAGATCTCGTCTCATTATGATGATATACGAGGTATCTTATAAAACTAACCGGCAGTTTTATTAAAAAAAAAAAAACTATATGGATTTGAATGACATGCGATTACACCAATCATGCTTGAACCCTCGTGCACATGCATGAGTTTTTTCATGCGTGTCGGTGACGTCATTTCCCTGTGGGCAGGCTTTGAGTGAGCACTGGTCCAGCCCTCTCGGATGAATTCCTTTGTTTGAGACGCTGCTCGAGATGGCGCGCGTTGCTTTATCAAACTTTTTTCCGGACCTGTGAGGGATATCCGAGTGGACACTATTTGAGAAATTCAGCTGGTTTTCGGTGAAAAGTTTAATGGCTAATGAGAGATTATGGGGTGTTTCTGTCGCTTTAAGGACTTCCCATGGAGCAGGACGTTGCGCAGCGCTCCCAGGCGACGTCGTCTGGTTGTTTCGAGCTAAAATCATCCTAATTTAAGGCTCTGTTGACCCAGGACGTCGTGAGAGAACAGAGAAGATTCAGAAGAGGCCGGCATGAGGAGTTTATGCGGACATTCCACTGTTAAAGGTCATTTTGTAATGAAAGAACGTGCGCGCAAATTCGCCGAGTCGTTTCCGTGACGATGCCGCAAATCTGTGTGCGCCGTGACAGGAAAAACACCTCCGTGTTGAAAACCATTTGTAAAATTCAGGCGGCTTTTGATGGCTTTCAACAAGTGAGTAACTGAGAAATTGTTTAACAGCTTGGGCATGTTCCAACTTGCCCGTTAAGTTTTCCAACGGAGGTGTTTTTCCTGTCGCGACCCCCCGCGGTCGGGTGCGGCCCGACATGCGACTCTGCCCGCACGTTCTTTCATTACAAAATGACCTTTAACAGTGGAATGTCCACATTAACTCCTCATGCCGACTTCTTCTGAAAGTTCTCTGTTCTCTGACGACTTACTGGGTGAACAGAGCCTGAAATGTGGAAATTTTCAACTTGAAACAGCGAGACGCTGCCGCCTCGAAGCGCAGATCGCCTTCAGGCGCCGTGAGCCGTCCTTAAAGCGACACTACCAGACCAAAATCTCTCATCAGCCCTTAAAATTTTCAACGAAAACCAGCTGAATTTATCGAATGGTGTCCACTCAGTTGTGCCTTACAGTTTTGAAAAAATTTTTATCAAACAAAGCAGCAGTCTCTGAGCCATTCCTAAACAATGAAAAAATCGATGAGAGGGTGGGCGACTCCTCACTCAAAGCCTGCCCACAGGCGAATGACGTAACCGACAGGCATGAAAAAACTCTTGCATGCCCACGAGGGTTCAAGCATGTCTGATGTAATCACACATGATTCAAATCCATATGGTTTTTGAAAAAAATAATAAGGTCGGATACCTTTCTAATAGACCTCGTATCAAATTTATTACTTTGCAGAAAGTAAAGAAAAAGCAACATTAGGCTGTTGCAAAAAAACCCCCCAAAAAACTGTTTATCCAACAGTCATAGGGCGAGCGGTAGGGTACACCCTGGACAGGCCACTAACCTATGGCAGGGCCACATATAGACAGCCTTCAGTTAATTCAAAATGCTGCAGCTAGAGTACTGACGGGGACTAGAAGGAGAGAGCATATCTCACCCATATTGGCCTCTCTTCATTGGCTTCCTGTTAATTCTAGAATAGAATTTAAAATTCTTCTTCTTACTTATAAGGTTTTGAATAATCAGGTCCCATCTTATCTTAGGGACCTCGTAGTACCATATCACCCCAATAGAGCGCTTCGCTCTCAGACTGCAGGCTTACTTGTAGTTCCTAGGGTTTGTAAGAGTAGAATGGGAGGCAGAGCCTTCAGCTTTCAGGCTCCTCTCCTGTGGAACCAGCTCACAGATCAGGGAGACAGACACCCTCTCTACTTTTAAGATTAGGCTTAAAACTTTCCTTTTTGCTAAAGCTTATAGTTAGGGCTGGATCAGGTGACCCTGAACCATCCCTTAGTTATGCTGCTATAGACGTAGACTGCTGGGGGGTTCCCATGATGCACTGTTTCTTTCTCTTTTTGCTCTGTATGCACCACTCTGCATTTAATCATTAGTGATCGATCTCTGCTCCCCTCCACAGCATGTCTTTTTCCTGGTTCTCTCCCTCAGCCCCAACCAGTCCCAGCAGAAGACTGCCCCTCCCTGAGCCTGGTTCTGCTGGAGGTTTCTTCCTGTTAAAAGGGAGTTTTTCCTTCCCACTGTAGCCAAGTGCTTGCTCACAGGGGGTCGTTTTGACCGTTGGGGTTTTACATCATTATTGTATGGCCTTGCCTTACAATATAAAGCGCCTTGGGGCAACTGTTTGTTGTGATTTGGAGCTATATATAAAAAAAAAAATTGATTGATTGATTGATTGATTGATTGATTCACACTTACACACACCTACAGTGCATCCAGAAAGTATTCTCAGCGCTTAACTTTTTCCACATTTTGTCATGTTACAGCCTTATTCCAAAATGGAATACGTGATTCAAATCCATATGGTTTTTGAAAAAAATAATAAGGTCGGATACTTTTCTAATAGACCTCGTATATGTATATATACAACCCCTGGCAAAAATTATGGAATCACCGGCCTCGGAGGATGTTCATTCAGTTGTTTAATTTTGTAGAAAAAAAGCAGATCACAGACATGACACAAAACTAAAGTAATTTCAAATGGCAACTCTCTGGCTTTAAGAAACACTATAAGAAATCAGGAAAAAAAATTGTGGCAGTCAGTAACAGTTACTTTTTTAGACCAAGCAGAGGGAAAAAAATATGGAATCATTCAATTCTGAGGAAAAAATTATGGAATCATGAAAAACAAAAGAACGCTCCAACACATCACTAGTATTTTGTTGCACCACCTCTGGCTTTTATAACAGCTTGCAGTCTCTGAGGCATGGACTTAATGAGTGACAAACAGTACTCTTCATCAATCTGGCTCCAACTTTCTCTGATTGCTGTTGCCAGATCAGCTTTGCAGGTTGAAGCCTTGTCATGGACCATTTTCTTCAACTTCCACCAAAGATTTTCAACTGGATTAAGATCCGGACTATTTGCAGGCCATGACATTGACCCTATGTATCTTTTTGCAAGGAATGTTTTCACAGTTTTTGCTCTATGGCAAGATGCATTATCATCTTGAAAAATGATTTCATCATCCCCAAACATCCTTTCAATTGATGGGATAAGAAAAGTGTCCAAAATATCAACGTAAACTTGTGCATTTATTGATGATGTAATGACAGCCATCTCCCCAGTGCCTTTACCTAACATGCAGCCTCATATCATCAATTACTGTGGAAATTTACATGTTCTCTTCAGGCAGTCATCTTTATAAATCTCATTGGAACGGCACCAAACAAAAGTTCCAGCATCATCACCTTGCCCAATGCAGATTTGAGATTCATCACTGAATATGACTTTCATCCAGTCATCCACAGTCCACGGTTGCTTTTCCTTAGCCCATTGTAACCTTGTTTTTTTCTGTTTAGGTGTTAATGATGGCTTTCGTTTAGCTTTTCTGTATGTAAATCCCATTTCCTTTAGGCGGTTTCTTACAGTTTGGTCACAGACGTTGACTCCAGTTTCCTCCCATTTGTTCCTCATTTGTTTTGTTGTGCATTTTCGATTTTTGAGACTTATTGCTTTAAGTTTTCTGTCTTGACGCTGTGATGTCTTCCTTGGTCTACCAGTATGTTTGCCTTTAACAACCTTCCCATGTTGTCTGTATTTGGTCCAGAGTTTAGACACAGCTGACTGTGAACAAACGATGATTTACCCTCTTTTAAGAGTTTGATAATCCTCTCCTTTGTTTCAATTGACCCCTCTCGTGTTGGTGTTGGGAGAGTGTCGTGACACGGACCCACAACAGGGGGCGTTAATGAACGGACAGTGGATAAGCCAAAAAGTAACAATTTAATGTTGTGAATCGCACAACGAAGTACAGACAATAACAATATTGTGGAATGTCAATTATACACAAGGTGACGTGTGGGCAGGCTCGAAGATAGAAGACGTCTGGCGAGAGAAGCTTCCACCGCCAACGGATCTGAAGAACACCGGAGCCGCCAAGCCCTGCGCCCCAGGTGGCCACTGTCTTCAGCAGTCAGACCCGGTACTGCTGGCAGAGAACAGAAACAGTATTGATGAGTGTGAGTTCGCACACTCAGTAATCCCACAGTCTGTGTTCCTTAAGGAGGGAGCACCTCCACCTCCAGTCACACACTCGTGCAGCTCCTGTTTAACCACTTAACTGGTTTGGGGTGTGAGGCGAAGCCGTCTCAGTCCACACCAAATGCCAATACTGCAGATAAGTACACACCACAGGAAAACAGCTGCAAAGAAGTTCAGATTATTACTTAATGTTGTAAGTCAGCAGAGAAATTCCCTGAATGGTAGCTGATTTCTCGGCGGGGAGGTGGAGTTGCAGTCCGGCCTTTATGGTGATGGTGTTGAGTAGTGGATGAGTGACAGCTAGTACGGATGATGAGTGACAGCTGTCACTCCCGGTCGCTCCGATGCCCTCTCGTGCTTGAAGCCTGCACTTCAAGCAGGGCGCCATCTTGTGGTGGTGGGCCAGCAGTACCTCCTCTTCAGCGGCCCACACAACAGTTGGAGCCATGATTCATGTCAGTCCACTTGGTGCAACAGCTCTCCAAGGTGTGATCACTCCTTTTTAGATGCAGACTAATGAGCAGATCTGATTTGATGCAGGTGTTAGTTTTGGGGATAAAAATTTACAGGGTGATTCCATAATTTATTCCTCAGAATTGAGTGATTTCATATTTTTTTCCTCTGCTTGGTCTAAAAAAGTAACCGTTACTGACTGCCACAATTTTTTTTCTTGATTTCTTATAGTGTTTCTTAAAGCCAGAAAGTTGCCATTTGAAATGACTTTAGTTTTGTGTCATGTCTGTGATCTGCTTTTTTTCTACAAAATTAAACAACTGAATGAACATCCTCCGAGGCCGGTGATTACATAATTATTGCCAGGGGTTGTATATATATATATATATATATATATATATATATATATATATGTACAGATGCGGGACCCGCAAAGAATCCAAGTCATGGCCACGGAGCCCTGCGGCTGCGGTTTCCGAGACCATGCAGCAGGTGCTGCGGATTTTTCTGCAAGAAGTCTATCGTTGTGGGCTGCTGAAGTGATCCGCATCAAAACAGCGAGCGTAGTCTCTGGACCTGTTGCCAGAGTTGGCCGCAGGTCGGCACAGTAGACAGGGGGGCGGTGTGAGTGGCCCGCTGCAGCGTGCATGCAAAATTGCACTAAAAAAATAAATAAAAAATAAAAATCCGTGAAACTGCGAGGCCGCGAAAGGTGAACCATGTTATAGTGAGTGACCACTGTATATATAAGTTGGATCCAATTTACAGCTTCAAGATCAAACTTTGATTTTCACCAGCAATCATACACACATTTAATCAGTTCCTTTCAACTATATTAGAAGAAGAAGTAGAATAGGACACCACATCCAGGATGACATGGAAGTGACCCTGACTTGACTAGCTGTCACACCAACAGTCCCCCCCACCCCCACCCCCCATATTAATGTCAAATATCAGTGATGATTAAACATTAAGTCATCTCACTGAGGATGGAAACTGTATTCGCCCTATTGACGTTTCAAATCCCGCAAAACCTCGGAGAGTATGCCTCACTGCAAGATCTCAGTAACATTGAGATCTCTACTGAGATGCTCTAATCGAACTGCACTTTAACCGCTGCACACGGACAACACCATTAACATCGCAACATAAAACTATTTTTATATTGTGCCTAAAACTCTCATGAATATATTCTCTGGGTTTATAGACGTTATTGCGTTTATGTAAACATGCGAGAATCACAGGCTGTCTCTCCGTTATTTTCAATGGGAGCTGCTGTGAGCTCCGCTCGCTTCCTGATCATGTTCTGGGGGAAAGTGAAGTTTGCTCTTTAACGTCTTGATTATTGTTCTTTACAACAGTTTGTCCTCGTTGTTCCAGACTAATATATATAATATGTGTTGTGAAAGTGTAGGTACACGGACCCACAACAGGGGGCGCAATGAACGGACAATAGAGAAAGGTGAATAACAAGTTTTACTGTTGTGAACAGGGCACAACCAATACAACAATTAATACTTTAGAGTTGTAAGTCGAAATCTGCTGGTGTTGTGTGGGCAGGCTCGAAGGTAGGAGACGTCCGTCCCAGTCGAACCGGAACCACCCAGATTTCCTCTGCCACCGAAAACCAGGAGTACTGGAACCGCCAAGTCCCGAATTCCCAGGTGGCCACTGCCTTCGCTCGTCGGATCCGGTACTGCTGGCGGGAAAGAGCACAAACACACAGGTATGGATGCGACAGCACCCAGTAGACGGAGAGGGGAGAAGCCGCCTCCACCTCTTGTAATAATGAAGCAGGAAGGTGAGTACTTATCCGAGCAAGGTGCTTTCTGTAATCAGCTGTCCTGAAATGGTTTAGCAAGGTTTATCAGAGTCCTCAATATATATACTAGCAAAGAAGGTTACCTTAATCTCAAGGCGATATCTCGGCACTGAGGTGGAGACGCTGTCCTGCTGATATACTCCGTCCTGAGTGCAGTCAGCTGTGTCTAGTAATGGGTGACAGCTGTCACCCTGACAGCCTTCGTCGGCGGCAGCGCCCTCTGGTGCCTGGAGCCCGCACTCCAGGCAGGGCGCCCTCTGGTGGTGGTGGGCCAGCAGTACCTCCTCTTCAGCGGCCCACACAACAATATGTCTGAAATTCGGTGTGCGTTGATTAAATTTCACGCAGATTAAACGTAGCAGACACGGATTATTTGTTATAATTGTTTTAGCAAGTTTTCAGGGTATCATGCATGTTGTCTCTTATTAACGTGATGAAAAGCATAAAAAAAATTACATTTTTGTAGTATAATATTCATTTACAATTGTCATCATGTGGATTCTCTATGTTGTTTGACTGCAGCGACTCTCTGGCACGCAAGAGATTATGGGGTACGTCAATAGAGGGAATGATGGGGGCCTGGGCTTCTCTGTCATCTTCCAAAGGTGGGGTGTGACAGAAAAAACTTTATGAATTCTTGCTGTATACTAACAGGTCTGAGGCTGTCTGAGGCAGATCCGTCCCAGAATTACTGCCATTAAGATCACTTTGGAAGGCATAATGTAATTTACCTGCCTCATCAGCTAATGCAGCACAAATCCATTTTCTCAAACAGAAAGGGCCACATACATTACCCTGATGGCCACACGGAGTCAAGTGGGAACAACTAATGAGACTAAATGTAATTACAGCCCTCCTGTTTGAAAACAAATAAACTCTCCTGCACTCCCAATTTGGGCCATGAACACTGGGACCTGAATAAACCTGGAGCGTGTCTCTGTTTTACTATCCCTCCCCAGTTCCTCATTCTCACTCACTGAAGGCTGTTGTACCATGTTCTCCTCATAAACACTCATAAACTGACTGAAAAGTGTTGATTGTTGATGGATGGATGTTACAGAAATGGGCTGCTCACATTGCTGTTTACGCAGAAGTAATCTGAACCCAAATAAGAGAAATGTTCTCAAACACCTTAAATCCTTGTCAGGCTGGTTTCCAGTGGTGGGCACAGTCCAGCTAATTAGCTAAAAGCTAATTTGCAAAGCTAACTTTTCTGTTAGCAGATTAGCTTTTTAGGTAACTTTGAAAACTGTTAGCAGATGAATTAGCTTCTGTTAAATTGGTGTCAGCTTTTTAAAATAAAGTTTAGCAGTCAAAACTTTGTAAATCCTAAAATCCCACACGTTCCTGTTGGAGCTTATCTAATTAGTGAAAATAACACATTGCGCAAAAGCAACAAACATCACCTTGAGCAGATGGAGGTCATGCCAGTGCATTAATTAGATTATTACAATTATTTTCCATGTTTTGTTGTTTTTAAAAAATATTTCTTATTTGTTTAATGCTTTCTGTGCTGTTAATAAACTGTATGTTGAATGCAAACTACAGCGTAATCTTATTTGTTTATTTAATTATTCAGGTACACCTTGACCATCATCTTATCTTAGCATGCTAAACCTTTTTGAAAACCTCATTTATGCTTCAACTTCTTAAAATTTCAGCTCGTTAAGTCTGTTTTTTCAGGGTTTTATGGTAAAAAAAACAAAGACAGAGAGTAGGACCCATAATGCAGAGAGCCAAACAAGGACGAGAAAATTAACAATTAATTTTTTGAACAACTGTAAAAGTTAAATGTACAAATGCAGGAAGGCAGACACTGAAGGAGGGAGACTCCGACTTGAAACAAAGGTGGATGAAGTAGTTCCCGAACCAGATGGCGAATGGCGCCGGAAGCAGGACCAGGCAGCCACAGTGGAGCTGACAGCAGACAGGAATGCTGAGGACACAAAGAGAACGGAGTTAAATTGGAACCAGAGCACAAGGACAGAAAAAATGTTCATGCAGCGATGAACTGAGGTCAGGTACCACGCAGGAAACGCTGAGTTTCTGGTGAGTGCGAAGAGGCAGGACCGGGATTTAAATACAGCAGGTGATGATTGTGGACAGATGTGCAGCATCTGCTCCGTGATGTGACGCCTGGAGGAACAGGAGCAGAGAGCAGAGCAGACCAAGATTTTATTTTATTTATTTTTTGGCATCCTACTATTTTATTAAGTAATTGAGATGCTGAGGTTTTTTTTAAATTTTATTTTTAATAGTTAAAGCTAAAAAAGTGAGCCAGAGCTAAAGTCATGTAATGAACATTATACAAATAATAAATGTTTATGAGTTCAATGGTACCAATATTTCATGAGGTGAAAGCTGGAGTGATCCATTCAATGACACCTGGTTGAATGGAACATTCCAGCTTTCAGCGAATTAAATATTCATTTCATTGAATGAATGTAAAAACATTCATTATTTGTTTTATATAACTGCTAAAATAGATCTTTGTCATTTGATATTTTATTAACAGAAAAGGGACTTACATTTTGGTGTGCATCATTGGTGCTTTGACATCAACAGTCCAACATGAACTTTAAATAGGAGTCCAAAATTGTTCTCAGCCAACTTGGAAAAACCATTAGATAGTTCAAAAATAATTCAGAGGATGTAGTCTGTGATACTTAAAAAAAACAAACAAACAAACAAAACTTTGTGTACTTTCTCAGTCCAGCGAAAAATTGTGTCAGAAATTTGCCCAGGTTTTCATCCTAACAGCTCTTCATGCCTGCAGACAGCTTGTGGTGTAGTGGATTTGGATTTTTTTGTGTGTTCGAAGAATTAGCACCATCAATTAGCTCGCTGAAATTGGCGCCCATCAGTACAACAAACTCTACCATGTTTAGCTAAACACTGCCCCCACTAGTGTGTGCGTCGGGGGGTTCACAACGTGCAATAGTACAAAATGTATGGAACCAAATTTGCACGGCAAATGGTACGAATAATCTATGTCACTTGACATAGAAAGCACCAATCAAATGACAAAGATCCACTCAGCCGTTATATAATAGCAGTTAATCTTAATGCATATCAGTAGTTTTAGCAGTTTATCCAACCTGGTCTCATGGCCTCACATTCAGTCAGGGTGCTGCCATACAAGGCGCCCACTACACACCGAGGGCAACTAGGGGATTAAAGGCCTTGCCCAAGGGCCCGTAGTGATTTTCCAGTCAGGCAGGGATTTGAACCCATGATCTTCTGGACTCAAGTACAACACCTTAACCACTAGACCATCACCTCCCCTGTCAAGTCGTGATTCAGCAGCACAAAATATACATTAATCTATTGGTTTGTGATATTGTGACGAAAAGTGCCTCATTTTCGTCACGGCAGCACAAATTCATTCTAATTCATTCCGTGATGGCTGCTTGAAATTAAAAGTGAAGCGGGGGGTCGGGGTGGTTATGGTTAGGGTGGGGGGAAGGAGTAAGATTAGGTTATGGTGAAGGTTAGGGTTGGGGGTAGGAGTTGGGTTAGGAATAGTGTGCTAAAAAAAAACCCAGTAATGAAAATTTGACTCATTTCGTGTCGGGAGCACGAAAAAAAAAAAACCAAAAACCATGAGACTGGGCTGGGTTTATCAGTTTAGTGTCACCACAGCTGACTTTTCATTTAGCAGATTAGCAGTTATTGAAGGTTAGCTGTTTCACTCAAAAACAACCAGCTTTCTGAAGTGTACTGAAAGGGACGGGGGGGCCCACACCTGTGTTGTCTCACCCTCCCTCGCTTGGCGTCCTTTTAAAACTCAGCTCATACAAGGTGACTTCCACACTTCTCTAAGCTTATAATGTGCCAAGGAGGTTGAAGGAGGAAAGTGAGAGATGACAACACTCCACTTTCACCCTCTCACTCTCTCTCTCATTATAGCTTGTAAACCTTCAGAGAGCAAACCTGTTGTCAGGTGAGCTGTTTCCAGCCGAGCTGTGCAATATGTGCAATAAAGAGACGCGCCCAATGGAGGGTCCGCGGTCTGAAGCCTGTCAGCAAGAAAGCAAAAAATAAATAAAGAAATAAATGCCAGATGGGACAACATGCAAAAGCTTCTCTCATTCTTCATACGTTTACCCTCCAGATTTTCTGTCTTTATTAGGATATTTACACCGTGCACTGACGAGAAGGTGGAGCTGGTGATAGTGTGGGGGTATGAATAATTAACATGAAATAAGTAATATAACAAAAACAGGCAAAGAATCTTATCTTTTCCAACAGCTGCATCGATATCCCGACACCCTCACACTGTTGCCTGGTAAACCCCCCCCACTCTGCCATCCGTGCCACTAAGCTGCTTACAAATATAAGTAATTAAAAACAGAGGGGAGAAGCAGAGAGAGTGGCATCTTTATCACTGAAGACACCGCTGCCGCAGGTGTCTTTGATGCCCAAAAAGCTGTTTTGATCTGACAGTGCAGACTACAGTCGGCTCGCCGTGCTCAGCCCCTCGCCTCTGCGTGTTCGCCTCCTCTCTCCTCCACCCTCACATGTTCAAGAGTTCATTACCCATTTGTTTTGCATTTTCATCTATTCCTACCAGACCTTTGAAATCTCGTCATCCCAGGCCTTTAAATTATTCAAGAGAACTTTCTCCTTCTTGTTCTGTGTCTTTTTTTTTTTTTTTTTTTAATTTAAGCACCCCTCTATTTCAGGGCACCATATGACTACAGATTTCACAGATCTACAGCAAAAACTTTATGCGAATGAATGCACTTGTTTTGCTTATATTAAATATAAGAATAATAATAAAGTTGAGATTTTGATGTAGGAAATTGCTGCCGCAGCTGCTGCTGCATCCACAGGCTATTTCATTGTGTATTTCTTTTCAAAATAATATCTTCCTTCCTTTTATAACTTCACAAAAAGGCAAGACTAAAGTTGTTTATTTATGGACCTGGGGTATGTCCACATCACATGCACTTGATCCCCCTAAAAACTCTTAAAAAAATATATCAGTTCACTTTATTTATACACAACTAACCTGGAAGCCCCATGAGTAAGGTCTATGGTAGACTTGAATAATAATATTCAGTTTGCTCTTCTATGGCTCGAAAGACAAAAATAAGACTTTCACTTAAACTTCATTTTAGCTTCTATTAGATCTGTTTTGAAACTTAAAAGAAGGCTTAATTTGATAGATTTTATTTCTGTTCTCGAGACAAATCAACGATAGGAGAAATAAGCCATCGCCTCATTTTGGAGTCACACAGCTCCATAGTTGATAAGGAGAAAAAAATGAAACTTTCTTTAATGTTGCAACATAGGCTTTAATTTTTTCTCATTTTTTTTGTTGCCATGGGATGACTGGCGTCCTGTCCAGGGTGTACCCTGCCTCACACCCTATGACTGCTGGGATAGGCTCCAGCCCCTCGTAACCCTTAATTGGAATAACGGGGTATTGAAAATGGGTGGATGGATGTTTTCCTTACGTCCTATCAATGTTTCAAGACAAGTTGCAAGACAGAGTTTCCTTTTATCTCATTTTCTAATGATGCAATCTTGGTTTTCTTTTTTAAATCGCTTTAAAATTGCAAGCATGATTTTCTTCACCTTTTTAATGTTGTTTTGGCAGTTTTCTTTTTCCCTTTAGAATCTTGCGATATCCAGTTTCCTATTATCTGTTTTTCTTTAATGTTGTGAGCTACATTTTTTCCTCATCTCTTTTAGTTAACTTTGCGAGATAGGTTTTGCTTTTGTTTCTGTCTTTAATATTGCGAGTTAGGTTTTTCCTAATCTCTTTTTCCTAACATTGTGAGGCAGGTTTTCCTTTCCTGTCTTTAATGTTGTAAGCTGGGTTTTTTTTTTTTTTGTACATCTTTTTTTGCATTGTGAGGCAGGTTTTCCTTTCCTGTCTTTAATGTTGTAAGCTGGGTTTTTTTTTTTTTGTACATCTTTTTTTGCATTGTGAGGCAGGTTTTCCTTTCCTGTCTTTAATGTTGTAAGCTGTTTTTTTTTTTTTTTTGTACATCTTTTTTTGCATTGTAAGGCGGGTTTTCTTTTAGGCCACTTTAATGAACAAGGTTTTTCCTCATTTCTTGACATTTTGATGCATCCTTTTTTTCAGGTTGTGTTTCTTTAATGTCACAAGCTATTTTCCACCACCACCATGCTTCACTGTGGGGATGGCGCCTGGTTTTCTCACTCAAATTCTGGAGCTCTGACAGAGTGACCATTGGGTTCTTTGTCACCTTCCTAACTAAGGCTCTTCTCCCCTGATTGTTCAGTTTAGACAAGCAGCCAGCTCTAGGAAGAGTCCTGGTGGATCTCAACTTCTTCCATTTACGGATGATTGAGGCCATTGTGCTCATTGGGACCTTCAAAGCAGAAGAAATGTTTCTGTACCCTTCCTCAGATTTGTGCCTCGAGAAAATCCTGTCTTGGAGGTCTATAAAGAATTCCTTTGACTTCATGCTTGGTTTGTACTCTGACATGCACTGTCAACTGTGGGACCTTATATGCTTACTAGGGATGGGTATTGAGAATATTTTATATATCGATTCCATTATAGATCCAATTCCTTATCGATTCCCTTATCCATACCTCTTGTGAATTTTCTGTGTACTAGAAGTAGGCTTTACAGGCTTTCTATGTCAACAACATTTTAAATTGGTCACTGGATCCTTGATCTCTGGACATAAATAAAAATAAATCTGTAGTTTTTGTCAAAACCATTTCAGCCGGCTGCTGCACGTCAGTGCAGGACATCTCATTTTGGGAGGAAAAAATGTTTTGATCGATTGCAGTTTGTTTGTACGAATTATTACAATCATAATTATTGTATTACAACGTTTAGAAAGAGGTGTCAATTGATTTAACAGCGTTTTGCTTTGAATTTATTAATTCCGACTGGACTCTATCATTCTAACTTGACTCGACAGAGAGCCGGGCAGTGTTTGGAGCTGTGTGAACAGAACGGATGACAATTCTCGTTTCTTTCTTGCAACAAGACAGGAGTCCCAGTTAGTGACTTTAATCCGCACAAAAGTGACTCACGATCAGGGGCGTCAGACTGGGGGGTAAAGGGTACTATATACCCAGGGCCCAAAGAATGGGGGAGCCCCACAAAAAACTGGCATTAAATACATTTTTTGTGTTCCATGTTATTAATGTCCATACAATTCATGTTATAAAAAATATAATTAGAATGAATGTATAAATGTTGTGAAACATAATTCTGCTTGAACAGTAATATTGAATAACTGAATAATTTTTTCATGAAAATATCTTATTAAAGATCACATATTACACTTTAGTCAGATCTTTAAAATACTTTTGTGGACTCTTGCTGTAATATGTTGTCAGTGGTTGAGATAAATTGCTGTAGGCATCTAAAAATGCTCATAATCGGGTGAAACCTGATGGAAATCACTTTGTGGTGTGTTGGTTATGTATGTATGTGCAAAATAAAACAAAACACTACTCCCAGGTATGTTTTTGATGAGAATATAACATCATAACTTTGTTACAAGCTCAAACGTTGATATTGCATGATAAAGGCCTTTTAATAATAACTCAAAGAAATAATGGCAAAACTTACATGTAAGTAAAAAAACAAATGATTAATCAAAAAAAATCGACCGATTAATCGATTACTAAAATAATCGTTAGTTGCAGTCCTAGTGTTTAGGCTGAAATAAGACATGGCATTCATAACAAAATCAAAGTCTGGATTTCAAAAAAGAAGAGAAAAAAGGACAGGGAAAGAAAACTAAATGAGGGAAAACAGCTGCTAACCAAATTCTTGAATTTGTGAGCTTGAAAACTCGCTTAACGCGCAAGCAAAAAACTCGCTAATATCAGCACTGCGGACATATAAACTTCACAGTTTAAAAGGCAAAGACACAATAAACCCATGTCAGTTTTGGTGGTGAAATAACTAAAACAGACCCGCTGCACGTTCTGTAATCAATGTAGAGAAATGATCATTTTCCCAACAAACACCCCCCAAAACAATGGCCACTCTGAAGGACCAATAAGGGAATCGTTAAGCAAAAAGGCTATTGATGTCGGTGGATCGAATCATTTCTTAATGATACCCGAAAAGAACCGGTTCCCGATACCCGTCCCTAATGCTTACAGGTGTGTTCATTTCCATCACGACTGATCAACTGAATTTACCCCAAGTGGACTCCAGTTAAGCTGTAGAAACATCTCAAGGATGACCAGTGGGAACAGGATACACCTGAGCTCAATTTTGAGGTTCATGGCAAAGACTGTGAATACTATATGATTTCTTAGGGTTTTTTTTCTTATAAATTTGCAAAAATTTAAAAAACAAAACAAAACTTTTTTCACATTGTTATTATGTGGTATTGTGCATAGAATTTTGATGATAAAAAAGAATTTCATCCATTTTGGAATAAGGCTGTAACATAACAAAATGTGGAAAAAGTGAAGCACTGTGAATACTTTCCGGATGCTCTGCATCTCCAGAAACATGCAGCAACTTATTGCCTATGCTGAGATGATTTCTGTCTCTCAAATGTGTTTAGACTATTGTAGTTACCTGATTTGTCTTTGTTCACTTGTGTGTGTGCTTTTCATGAAGGCGGGGCATATAGCATCCGGGTTGTCCGTCCGTCCGTCCGTCCGTCTGTCCGGCCACAATTCATTTGCCACAACGTAGCTTGGCACCTATTGCTCGGCCGGTGACCTTGACCTACTTTTCAAGGTCACCAATGGTCACAACTGTCAAATCCTTTGCCGCAAAGTAGCCCGGCACCTATTGCTCGCAGAAACTTCATATTTGGTGGGTACATGCCTTGGAGGAGTACTTCGCATGGGTTTGAAGGTCGGTGAGCTTGACGTCCATTTCAAGGTCACAAGTGGTTGCATTTGTTTTGAAGGCTTGCGACCGTGACTGACTTTTTATGGTCACTGTTTGTCACATCCTCTAAATAAATATTATGCCAATCTCCAACGTTTTCATTGTGTATCCCAGTTTACATCAAACACACAAGGCTTCAACCAAATACCCACCCCATACAAGTACATATTACCGCACTTTGCTTGGAAAATAATACTGTGCACGGGGCATTTTGTGATGAAGGTCTCTAGTTTTTAAAGCTGTGTTACTGTATGACATTTTCCGAAAGATCACAAGGGGGTATCAATATAAACAATTACAAAACTTGAAGCATATTGTACAATTGCAATGCACATTGACCATGTTACTGCAAAATGTTGTTGAACAAAACAACATGCATGTTTTACGCTTCTGTTGGAATTATATTTTCAGTGAATAGACCGAATAGAAAAAAATACATACAAAAGATACCCAATGAGACTGGATTCTACAACCCCAATTCCAATGAAGTTGGGACGTTGTGTACAATGTAAATTAAAAACAAAATACGATTTGCAAATCCTCTTCAACCTATATTCAATTGAATACACCACAAAGATGAGATATTTAAAGTTCAAACTGATAACCTTTGTTGTTTTTGGACCAATATTTGCTCAATTTGAAATGGATGCCTGCAACATGTTTCAAAAAAGCTGGGACAGTAGTATTTTTACCACTGTGTTACATCACCTTTCCTTCTAACAAAACTCAATAAGTGTTTGGGAACTGAGGACACTAATTGTTGAAGCTTTGTAGGTGGAATTCTTTCCCATTCGTGCTTGATGCACGACTTCAGTTGTTCAACAGTCCGGGGTCTCCGTTGTTGTTGAGGAGGATTTGCATATCATTGTATTCTGTTTTTATTTACATTTTACACAACGTCCCAACTTCATTGGAATTGGAGTTGTACAAACATTTATTGGTAATGTAAAAAAACAAAACAAAAAGGCAGCCAAAGGCACAGCAAAGTGAATGTGTCCCAGGTTTGTGTATGTTAAGAACTGCAGCTCAAAAACAAAAGAAAAAGAAGGAGCAAGCAAAAGAGAGGCAGAAAAATACAAGCAAAAGTACCACTGTTCCAGAGGCTGCTTCCCGGCTGTGCTTCAGCATTTCACCTGCAATAACCCCCCCCCCCCATTAAAATCAGTGAGTCATGCCTCAGCCAGGCCGGCCATTCCCATGTTTGCATGTAGTAGCAGAGCAGAGCTCATGCTTATGTTTTGCTTGACTGGTTCTCTTCTCATTGACTCTGCAGACTAAGCACATTTCCTTCAGGGCTGTATTATTGAGCTACAAACAAACTATTTTCTTCCTCACCTCATCAGATTGGCTATCGAGCAGATAATACAGACGTATTCTGTCCATTTGAACATATGCTCATCAGTGACAAGTGAGCAAGAAAAGCTTGCATGCCTTTTGGTCAACGCCAACATGCGCACTTTGAAACACTGCCATCGACAGGAACGCCTTGCTGCTTGTCAACTGTGATTAATGTGAAGTCCCTTAAAAACAAGGTGAATACATCAAAGAAACTTCAGTAACGTCTTAAAGAAAGGTTAACGTACACAATCGCAGCGAATGAGGGCAACGCTGAATTTACAACCGTTTCCCTATCTGTACTCCATCATCCCAGATGCTTTGTCCCACAAGAATTATGAGACCTTTCTCTTCCTCTTGAGGAAATTGCTTTTACAACAACCTGATTGTGGTCCTTAGCGGCTGTGCGCTCAGTGGGCATGTGTACTGAGGTGGGTGACACTAAAGAATACTCGGCCCGGACCTAACACAAGGCGATAGCGCGCCCTGTCACGCATTCTTTGTCATCTAATTTGTTTGTGTCATCTCTGTGCACCTGTTCAAGTCGTTTTATCTTGTTGATTGAGGCGTAAAAAGTGACGTGTTCCTTATTCATGTTATCTGATATGGTTATTATTAACAGTGGAACTAAGAGCTTTGTTTGGCTCTGACACCAGCTACGACTGTTATTATGTTGCATTCAGGAAAACTTTCATTGAGATACCCCCCCCACAAAAAAAAAAAAAGGTGACAACCAAAATACTTTGGAAGATGAAAATCAGGACTTGAGGGAACATTAACAGAACAGCAGAGGGTTATTATAGTCCTCTAAAGTGACCTTGCAAGAAAGGAGGGTTACTGTAGATCATTTAACTCTCTGTCCGATCTTCCACCTGGTGCAAAGCAGTAGACAGTGCAGTCCAAGTGCTGTTGATAGCCTCCACCTGACGCCTTTATTTTCATGCCTAGAGCCCACATTCCTTAAACAGCGAATGCACTTGCACTTCATTGCAAGTCCATGGATGTATTGGTTTTATTATGAGGTGGAGTCAGGTGATCGCACCATAAAGCTAAAAAACCTGGTCTGAGATCAAGCACAAAGTTTTGTCCTGCTGTTTTATACAACAGCATTTTTCAGATACACCTTACATAGACTGGTACACAATGCACATATGCTGTGCTTCTATCTGCCGCCCCCCCCCCCCAAAAAATGTAGCTGAAAACAGCAATTAAACAAAGTCAAAGTAAACACACAAAACTTCACCTTACTGCTTCATTGCTTCGCCACAGGTAGATTTGGTGGCTGATCTTCTCTCAGGCTCTATGATGTGTTTCATGCAGGTGTTCTGTTAGTTTGCCAGAAAGCCTCTCACTCAAACTGCTTACGAAATAGCAGTGCACCAGATCCAAGCACAGCGTAGCATGAAAATGTGATTGGTTTAATTCATGTTATGGCAAATACACACCCATTGTTAACTGACTAAATACAACCCCTTTGTGCCATGCACCCAGTTTGTACCCAATAAATAGCAAATAGACAAGGCATAGTAACTCTTGCTCTGTGCCAGGACCAAAAACACTGAGCTGTAACAAATTTCCATTTTAATTAACAGTACCCAACTGGCAGCGAGAAATACTACTTGAGTACAATTAGTGTTACTGTACTATTATTGTACATTGTGCCTACTGTAACATACAGCAGTTTATAACTGTAACAAGATTAGAGTACAGTCCCACGGTTAATTAAATTGCAATAAGCAGCTGTGGTTGGTAGAGTACAATAATTCAACAAAATAACACAGTCAAACACTTCCCTGAGATTTTTTTGGACTTCTTGCAGTTTGCTCAGGGTCACTGCAGGAGTTTTGCTTTTCTAACACAACTCCAGCTGTACAGTTAAAATGGGACATGGCTGGCCTTGAACCAGGGATATTTTGTTTGGGAGAGAAGTGCACTAACTGTGTTTGCCATCATGCACTATGTAATGTGCTAATGTCAGCTTAAATCATCTGTTTTAACCTACTGACATAGCATATTCAACTTAAACTGGTATGTTTTGAAAAGTCATTATGATGAAGAAAGAAAAAAACCTTAAGTGTGTGTATATACTTAAAAATAATATGAAATACTATATAGAAATAAAATTACAATATATCAATAAAAACATAAAAGCTTGTTTAAGGCATATAAAGAGCTTATTATAAAGTCTGTACATGCCTATCAAATATTTTTGAATCGTACTAAGTCGCTTTTGATTGTTTCTGTCAATCACATTTGCTTAAAATTAGAAACTTTGTTTCAAATTTTAAAATTAAGGTGGTCAGATCTCTGCTCACATGTGGGTTGTTCCATTTCAATACAATGTCAAATGCAAAAATCTCATTTAGTGCAAACATGTTTTTTGTTATTTAAAATGTTAATATACTGTTCAAATACTGTACTTTTAAAAAGTATCAATTCAGCACCACATTGGGGCAAAAAGACAAAAAAAGAAGCTCTCAGAAGGGCCAGTGCATACCCTGTGCACTTTATACACCACAATATGAATGTACAAGTAAATATACGTGCTGTGTTTGTTGTGTGGGCCGCCAGAAGAGGAGGTACTGCTGGCCCACCACCAGAGGGCGCCCTGTCTGGAGTGCGGGCTCCAGGCACCAGAGGGCGCAGCCGCCTCACAGGAGCAGCCAGGGTGACAGCTGTTACGCATCACCTGCAACAGCTGTTACCAATCATCTGATGGCAGGAGTATATCAGCAGGACAACGTCTCCACCTCTTTGCCGAGATATCGTTTCTACCGAGAAGCAGTACCGCTTACAGCACCTGGTACTCCCAGGCGGTCTCCCATCCAAGTACTAACCAGGTCTACTGCTGGCCCACCACCAGAGGGCGCCCTGTCTGGAGTGCGGGCTCCAGGCACCAGAGCAGCCGCCTCACAGGAGCAGCCGGGGTGACAGCTGTCACGCATCACCTGCAACAGCTGTTACCAATCATCTGATCGGCAGGAGTATATCAGCAGGACGACGTCTCCACCTCTTTGCCGAGATATCGTGCCCCTGTTTGTTTTACGATTTGCAGATGTTGCCAGAAACATGGTCTGTTTCTGTTGTACAGTTTCTGTACAGTTCAAATTGTTCTATTGGCTGTTGTTCAACTGAGTGTGTGTGTGTGTGTGTGTGTGAGAGAGACAGAGAGCGTGCATAGCGGGCCACAAGCAGAGCTATTGATCCGTCTCTTTAAGCTTCAAGGATATAGATGAGTTACAAAACCACCATTAATTACAAATCACTTCTGTCACGAAAGTCGATTAGAGCCAAACGCAACCATAAGTCTGAATCAAACAAAGAAAAGTGATTGGGGGTGCACATTTCTCATCCCCAAATGCCTTTGGTTCGTCTCTTTTCTGGCCTTCATGCACACGGCTTGCACACCTTAATTAAACTTGTGATCATTTGGTGCATCCATAATCAGTAACTCTGAGTGTGAACAAATGAAAGCAGATGCACGTTATCCATATTCAATAAGCGTGTACCACCATGCACAGTCAATACCCGGGACATATGATAAATTACGGCCGATAATGATGCATGTATCCAGCCTATGTTGAGCTGTATGCTAATGTGAATGTAAAACGGCGGGGCTCCGTTATACAGTGGCGTGCAGGTGCACGGTTTATGATGATCCACAGGCAGGTTCACAGACGGTTTCTGTCAGCTCCACTCCGGAGAGTCCACGCTGATGCAGACAGGTTGCAGCGAGTCTGTGCTTTGCATTAAAATGACATCAAAGACAATTACTCACCTGCAATCTTTTAGTCTACAAGGCAAAAATAAAGTGCTTCAGCTAAATACTGCTTGGCCTCATCTACTCTTTTTGTCAAACTCTTCACACGCCCATCGTCTGTGTTTCACCACCGTGATGCACTTGGAAGAGGACATCTCCCTGTCTGTGATTAATGTCTGCTGTGTACCTCCTGTGTTAGCAATCCCAAGTCATCCGTGAAGTCGACTCGTTCCCGTTGTCGACGGGCATGCATGTGCAAGTGCACACGTTGTTTCAGAGGCGATGCACCGCAGTGGAATGAGACGAGCAGGCCTAACAGATCGAGACGTGCACTCTCTTTGCCTCGGCTCCACGTGTGCTCCCTCCATTTTATTGTGAAGATGCACATGAAATTACGCCGTGAATGCCAACAGGATCATTTCCTGACAGTCCCCCTTTATTTGTCTGCTATCATCCCGATAAGATGATTTTCACTCTCTGGGTTTGTTTTGTCCTGGCAGAGATGGCCTGAATAAGTAATCTCATCCTCTCTCTCACCCTCTCGCTGTCTCTCGCTCTCATTTTGTCTTTCCATCAGTTGTGGCTTTTCTATCTTCCAGAAGATTCTGCACATTGTTATGTGTATGAGGGAATGTAAGATGATTATGGGACGATGCCACGTAGAAAGAAATTGTGTCCATCCAACCTCGCACAGAACAGAGTGTTACAAAATAATGGTATTTGAATGCTTGAATAAATTTGCAGAACCCTAATGCTTCATCAGAGCAATAATAGGTGTCCTTATGTGGTTTCTTTCCTATTAATTCACCACGAGAGGACATCTGGAAACAGATATTTGTTGTACACTGCAATAGATTCTGGAAATAAGTGTTATTTCTGGCCTGCAATTCTGTTTCTTATGTTAAAGTTTTACATTTGTATTTTATCTACTCCCAGTTTTAACATTATTTATTGACATAGTCAGTGTAATTTTGTGGCTGGTGTTTTATTGTTCATAGACTCATCTAATTCACGTTACACACTCTGGAGATCAGCAGCAGCACCAATGGGCTTCAGGGGCTATATGTGATTTATGTCTATTATGATATATTTGATATGTAATAATAATATTAATAATCATAAAAAGATTTAGTTCAGAGTTGCAGCAAGGAATTCTTTTTTTTCTTGGCGGGGGGGGGGGGGTGTGTGTGCAAAGGATGATGACATATTTATATTATTAATATTAAATTTGTAACTTTTTTATAGCAATAGTTTCAAAACTCTGAACTTTTCTTCTGAAGCAATTGTTTTAGAAGATGAATAAGTGCTATATAGAATAAAAAACCTTTTTGAAAGAAGTTTTTCATTCATATTGAGAATTTTTTGACAATCATCTGAAGCAATTTGTTACTTTAGAACAATCTTGGAAACAAGATTGTCACCCACTGTTTGAAACGTTTCGAAGCATAAATCATTTTTATAAAATGTGAAGTGTTTCCAAGCACTGAAGTTTCTAAAACAACTGTTCAATCAAATACTATGAGAAGTTCTAAACACAAAATCCTGGAAAAATGGTTACATTTCAGGTTTCATCCTTTTGAATCTGTTAGTCCTTTGTTTTTGAAGCAATTCATTCTTTTAGCATTTAGTATTTTCCATCAGTTTATCATTTTCTCCAGTGTATTGACAATATAAGAATATTGAATTATCTGAAGCATTCATTTTGTCTTTCAATAATTTTGATACTAAAAATCTTGTCTTGCAGTCGAAGTGTCCTTGAGCAAGATGCTTAACCCTAAATTATGTCTAGTGCTCAGATCAGCAGGATGCATGGAAACCTTTGGGCACTGGTATGTGAATGTCAGTTCTGTTTTATTCAGTAAGCCCACACAATCATCCCTTTAGGAGGAATGGCAACAATTTTTTTTTTTAGGGTTTTTTTTTTTATTAAAAAAACCAAGAAACAAACCTTATTTGGTGTAATGTTGATTTTAACACTATCACAGGCCAACTGGCTCCATAATTAGGGAATAACTCTGTTGTGTTTGATGATTTGTGGATGTTCATGCTGGTTTGATGGTCACAAATTGAGCTTTACCGGCGACGCGTTAGCAGAGCCAGTAAACAGGGGTTTTAAATGGATATTTGCAGATGCAAATGTCACTATGGATGGAGAGGATCTTTACAGATGTAAACTTGCACATGTTTACTTCACCAGAAATAAATTTTTTTTTTGGAAAATGACCAATTATACAGTTAGCTGCTTACCTTATCCTGCCTTATACCTTATTCATTTGGTGGTGCTGCACTCCACTGAATTATTTCAAGTGAAATACCTATGAGGGGTTAATTTTGTAAGATGGAGCTCCTCCTCACCTTCTAATGTCTCATCCAGTCTCATCCATGTTGTTTGCTAAACCACGAAAGTGATTGTGTTCTAAACCAACATTGCTCCCAATGGACCATTTTCAAGTTGCGTTGCCAGCTTGAAACTGAGACTTCCGGTTAGGAAGCCTTTCATTCACATGTTTAGTGTTATGTGTCGGACGCAGCTCGGAGAACCGACCAGCGTTTGAAGGACCCAGTATGAAATAAGCAGAGCACGGTACAAAGGCTAACTGAATTTAATACATAACAGTGATAATACAAAAAGGTGCGGTCTGGCGTGGTGCGCTCCCAGCAGCGCTAACGGTCCGGAGCCAGAAGCTGTTTCGGACCCAAGGACCCCGCCGACACCCCCCAGGTGGCCGCAACAACCGAGTCTGTGAAAGAAGGAACCATTATGTGAGTCCACACTCTACACACAGAACACTTAAAGGTGTACAAACAGCAAACACTTCCTGGCTTGATTGCTGATCAGCTTCCAACCTGCAGGCATGGAACATCCAGTTCACAAAACTCCACCGCAGTGGAAGCTGATACATGACTAACAAACAGCTCAATACAATAAGGTGTGAGGGACACCACATTTACTGACTGTATAACTGTTAGTCACAAAATCTAACGTACCTCAGGAAGTGTGCTGACGAGCGTGAGACCTCACCCCCTCCTCTTTCACAGACCGTGCATCAAACCTGGACGTTTCTCAGCATCCGCTGCTGATGAGATGGCTCCCGAGACGACGATCTCACCCGTCTGGTCACAAGGTCGAGTCTCTGGCAAATACACACTGTGCACTCCAGTCTTAAATGCCAACATGCTCCAATCCATCCAGATGCACCTCAGCTGTGAGTCCTGACGAGTCGCAGGTGATCAGGGTGAGGTCCTGACAGCCTCAGCAACACAGCCACTCAGTCCCAAATGCACGCCACCTGGGAGGAAAACAAACAGACAAACAAACCGGCAGCCAGGCCCCCCCAGCCATATAACATTTAGCGTCATTAGAAACAATTGTTTTTTATTGACGCCTTGCAGAGCGGCTGACTGATTGAAGCTGGACGCCGGTTAAACAATGTCTCCAAAAGTCAACATAAATCCAGATTTCTTATTTCGATTTGCCTTCGGTGTCCTTTGTTAGTGCCATGTGACTGGCGCTTTACATTTGTTGCTAGGACAGTTCGATGGCCAAAATACCAACATTCTGGGTGCAATGAACATGTTTTCACTATTATTTTATTTCTTTGTGCAACTGACATTATTATTCAAGCATTCAATAGGCTATTCCTACCTCCACACAACTCCAAACAGCAACGACAAAGTTTCTTGACAGTTCTTGTTGAACGAAACCGCGTTTCCCTAACTGGAAAGAGTTGTGATGTCATCGCACAAGTGCATAGGCGATGCTCTACCAGCAACTTGAAAATCATCCATTAATTTTGTTTTTGTCTTGAGTGAAAAGATGAAGTCCAGAACATCTAAAAATAGAGCTTAGGCTGAAAAATATTGGGATTCCTAGTCATACTACAAAAGACCTAAATTTAAAGTCCACCCTAGTGACATGGACTGAAATCTGGAGCCTACTTGACAGTAGAGTCACAGGACTGAGTCCAAAGTTGACATTTGGGCACGTAAACCTGCACTCAGAATAAAGCCTCCCTTTCCACAGATCCAGTTTTCCAATCCTTTCAGGGCTGGTAACAAGAGTTAATTGTCCTCATGATGGTGTCAAGTGGCACAATTGATCAACGTTCAAGGATCATTCCATGTGACATTGCCTCTTGAGGAAGAAAGACAAAGTGTATGAAAAAAGGTACTACTCTGTTTACGTGATACCTGACAAGGGAAAAAGACAGTCTTCGATTGCTTTCACTCTGTTGGAATCACAAAATCAATAGACCAGCGTTGCTTCTATACACATGAGCCCTTCCATTAAAGTGTGTGGAATTTGATAACAGATCAACCACTGTCGCTTGACAGCACACTTCAACCCTCCTTGGTTCTTTTAGATAAAACTACATTCTTACAAGTGGTCCCCAGTTTGAGGCCACAATCTATTAATGGGTTATGTGCCAGTCTGACATACAGAGGTGGAACCGCGGCAGCTCACGTTAAATATTCAAGTAGGGCACAGCTGCCTCAAGACAAATTATACATCTGTGTCCATAATCTACTGATATCAGCTCACCTTACTGACTTCAGGCTGATGGGAAGCCGAACCCAAGTGCACAGCACCAACGGAGAATAGTGTTAAAAATTGGATGCTTTATTGAGCAGCTGATGGAGACAAAATGATAAGCGTTCAAGCAGAGTGAAAATCTGAAAACCAAAACCAGAAAAAACAAACAAACAAACAAACAAAAAAGCCACAATGGCTGAATGGGAAAACAAACGATAACACAACAGGCAGGCAAACAAACGAAATAACAGGTTAACCACACATTCAAACAAACACGACTCATAAGTTACGACACAACAATAATTTAGCATTTGTTTCTCCTCATTGAATAAACTTATTAGAAAAAAAAAACTGTAGTTCATGCAGTTTCTCTATATAAATACATTTGCTGAAGATCTAAGGGTTTAAAACCCTCTGGGACCGATGCCACGTATACGATGGCTGAGACCAAGCTTTACTAAATTAGAAATAACTTTGTAATGATATGAGATAGAAACGTACTCTTTTTCTTGCTTAAAAGTGAACTCCGCGGACTTTCGAGCCACCGTCCACCATCTTTATACTTCTCATAGAAGCTGTGTGCTGACTTAAGCAATGTGAGTGTCCAATCGGAATTGGTTCACCGTCACTTGGTTTTCCAAAATCCAATTGTGGGGCAGATTCATCTCACGTGACACACCAAAGATTGTTTTTTAGGAGTGATGTGTTACTAGCTGGCCTGTTTGAATACCCCCCTGGCTGCTCCAATGCACCCTGCGCCATTACGCACAGCGAAAGTGAAAGTGAGCAGACGGAGAGCCTCTCATACAATCTTCCGTGCTCAAACCGAGTTTGTATCAGGATTGCGCAACTAGTTTTCCTGTGAATGTTACTGGATAAGCCTGTAGCAAGCTCTCTCGCTCCGGCGTAAAGCACTGTTTACCATATCAATGGAGCGGGGGGGGGGGGGGGGGGCGCTCCTCAAACTGAATGAGCCTCGAAGTGTGAATGTTGCTTTCAGAGCAGGAGAGAACAAACACACAGTCAACTTCACAGTAGAAATTTGTGATGTGACCTTTGTGTAATAGCAGACAGAAATTGCTTTGAGATGAAGACAAACAAAACGCATAGACCATTTACTATATATTGTTCAAAATGTGCATTTGTGTTTATTGTTATTGTTTGAACCTTTTTTGTTGTACAGCCCACATTACCTTTATAAAGTGTCAAAACAGTTGTTTATTATAGTTTGCTGCACTGTAAAATATAATAAGTTGACTTTACTTAAAAAATATGCAAAATCGTTGCCTTAAAAAAGTAATTTATGTTAACTTAGATACATTAGATTTGATTAACTAATTTCTTGTTAGTTCTCTGTACTCAAATGAACTTAAATAAATTATATTATAGTAACTTATTAATTTTGAGTTTGCAGTACTCAAATAAACTTAAAAACCTAGATTATAGTAAGAGTTTACAGTAGTCAAATAAATTAGATTACAGTAACTTATTTACTGTGAGCATCCAGTACACAAATGACAGCGTAATTCTCTTTAGTTTTGTTCATCCTTCATATTCAGGTCAATTTAATTTTCTTGAAGCTACAGCTAACCACTTACTTTTAGTATTGACTCCGGTACACTGTCAGCTACACAAGCCATTTTTGCGTTTAAGCACCGCTGACACTTCTGAGGAAAAACAAAGGCGATCACAAATCCAACACAAACAACGAGTCAGAACTTCTGTCTTTGAGCACTCTGCCCACTGCTGTAAGGACAAGTCCTTTACTTTCAACATGGAACAGTACTGGCGTGTCACATAGGACATTAAAAGCAAAGCAGTTTTGACTTATGGTTTTGATTTATAAACCAAACTAATTCCAGACAGTTTATCATCAATGAGTGAAAAACAGGTTGGAGAGAGCACTGGTGGTCCAAACACGGGCTCACCATGGACGTGTGTGGGCGGGAATGCGCAAAGTAAGTGAGGCAGATCTGCACAGGTCTGAAAGAATGCCCCAAAGGACACTGGATATGAAAAATTATTTTTTCTAATTTGTCTTAAATGGGAAACATCAAGTAAAGCAGGTCTTCCAGTCTCAAAGTATTACTTACTTATTTAAAATGAGTGTTCATAACAGGTTGATGAAAAGTGAGTTTGGTTCACTTATCATACTTAATTCATTTGTATGTTAGCATTTACAGTGTGTGTGTTTTGAATAAATTTGTGTGGAAAACTATTTCCGCTTTACTTTTTCCTTTCTTATTTCAGATTGTAAACCTTTATTACACTATTTTGAAAGTACAGGTTGTCCTGAAAAAAGAGACATAAAACTTGATTGTGGGATGCAGGGAGAGCTGTTAACAGCAATAATAAACATTTATGCCAGGCGAGTGAACTGTCCAAAAAATGCCCTTGGACTCCAGAGGGTTAACCACTGAATGAGAAACGTGACGGTAGATGCGTGAAACGATGTGGAATAAGTCTCTTTGCCAAAGTGTATTCCATGTGACGTCAGTGACCATATGGCCTTGGCGGAGGTTTGCACTCTCCGAGTGCTTCTAGTTATAGAATAGAATAGAGCCTTCATTGTCATTGTACATATATGCATACATACAACGAAACTTGTCATCTGCATTTAACCCATCCTAATTACAGTTAGACACAATCCAACCAGTAGGAGCAGTGGGCAGCCACACTCTGGCGCTCGGGGACCAACTCCAGATCTAACGACATTGCCTTGGTCAGTGGCAAACCCGAAAAAAGCATGTTTTTGATTGTGAGAAGAAACTGGAGTGCCTGGAGGAAACCCACACAAACACGGGGAGAACATACAAACTCCACACAGAAAGGGGGAAGTAATCACACAACCTTCTTGTGAGGCACAAATGTTAACCACAGATATACTAGATCAGGCTGAGCCTGCTCCTGAGCGGATCGTGGCCCCGCCAACTTGAAAGGTTGAAGCGCTGCAGCTGTCAGTGTTAAATGCATGCTCGGCACTTGTAATCACTGTTGATTCTCTGGCCGACTTCTCCGCCGTTATTTATGTTTAAGACGTGAAATCTTGTGCTTAGGTCAATTCAGATACATAGATTCGATTTATGAAGTCAGATTTATCATAACTGTTGATCCTTTCTCCATATAAGGCTGCAAATGGAGCGGAAAGTGGAGCTCCAGAAATTGAATCAATGTATCTCAATGGAGCTAAGCACAAGTTTTCACACCTTAAATGTAAATAATGGTGGAGAAGTTGGCCAGAGAATCGACAGTGATTACAAGTGCAGAGCATGCATTTTCCGCTGACAGCGAGAGACCGCTGCAGCGCTTTAACCTTTCAAGATGGCAGGGCTGTGATCCACTTGGAGAAATTCTTTTATAGAGGTCTTGCCTATCTAGTAAATCTGTGTTAACAACTAAGCACTAGTGCACTAAGCACATAGTTCTGTTTTATTCTATATTTGTGGTTGTGCCATTTTTAGTACAAAAGATATTTTCAGTAATTGAATACTTCAAAATCAGATTACTTTGCAAGTAATCCAAAAGTATTCCAATTTTGTTGGATTGTGTATTCAGTAATTTATTACATCTCAGAGTAATCCTACTCACCTCTCAGTAATATCACAATATATGGTTCAGTGCCGTCTTGATATTTGGTTAGTTTGGGGCAAAATTGAATCACTTTATCCTTTAACTGGGTTATTTGGTTTACACATGGTTTGTGGGAACAACAGGCCCGAAAACAAAAACACTACATGAGGTATAATAATGGATTCTGTACTGTCAAGAGATTGGATTATTTTCCACATTTTGACATCTATGTCCAGTGATATTTGAAAAGTTCAGATGCAAAACCCACTAAGTACTTTTTTAAATGAAGAAAAATGCAGTTGAAAACAGAGATTTAAAGGAAACCATATTCGGAAATGCACAGACTTTCATCAATAAAATGAAAACAGTTTGTTCAAATTCTTTCATATTTTGCACACTGATGGTCCCCTTGACAGCCAAGTACATGTTGGCCTCAACTAAAAATTTATGGTTTTGGAGATTCTGGGTTTTGCATCTGAACTCTTCGTATGTCTAATTGTGACATTTGATCAAATGCGTACTAATATCTGGCATTACTTCAAGAAGTGCTCGAGTAATTCATCTGGATTGGTTGGAAATACATAATGTGGATTTGCAGTCTGTGTGTTGTGTATAGTATAGTGTAACCTTTCCTGTACTTTCAGGCTTTCTGTACTGTACCTGTCCACCGGCATCCACTATCAGATTTTCTGTCTTGGCTCATCCTCTGAGCCAATCATCTGCCCATCCAACTGCTCCTCATTTGCAATTAGCCTCAGCATGGAGGACACCCATCACCCTGACTGACATTATTCTTTTCTCCCTACAATTCCAGTGCTGCTTATTAGTGCCCACAAGCTTGATGATGCAGAGAGCACTTAGTGCCAATCATCAGATTAGATGAGTTTCATATTCATCATTCATACCGAAATGGATCCAAAGCTTTTTTGTGCATCTGTGTGTTCCCATTTAGAGGAAACAAAACACCAACAACGTGGAAGATTCCGCCATGCTGCCCCTGGTTCCATTTGGGCCTTTAAAGATGGTTTGCAGGCCAAGGTTCACCAAAAGTAATATCTGTGTAGTGTAGGTTTCTATTTGTAAATTAATTATTGTTCAGATTAACAGGGATGTCCTGAGGAGTTTCTTTTTATCCCGATCTTTATCTGAGTCATTTAATATTGAGTATCTGCCTATTGCATCCCAATTTCACACTTGCATTTTCCAAGATATTGCAATTGCACAGAGCACATTGTAAGCACATGAAAGTCAATTCATTGTAAATGGTTGATAATTGAACAGCACTGCCATGCATTAAAAAAACTTCAATCCAAGCTACGTTTTGATGTTATATTTATTTAAAAAAATAAGTAAACATATTTTTTGTGGTTCCTCAAATCCACTTTGTTCAATCAATATTACTTTGAGTGTCTTAGTTTTACTACTACAAATCTGCACAATGTGTTAGTTGTTATACATATATGAAGAGTTCAGATGCAAAATCCAGTTTCTCCAAAACCATAAATTTTTAGTTGAGGCCAACATGTACTTGGCTGTCAAGGGGACCATCAGTGTGCAAAATATGAAAGAATTTGAACAAACTGTTTTCATTTTATTGATGAAAGTCTGTGCATTTCCGAATATGGTTTCCTTTAAATCTCCATGTTCAACTTGCATTTTTCTCCATTAAAAAAAAAAGTACTTACTGGGTTTTGCATGTGAACTCTTCATATGTATGTATGGAAAAATGCCTTCAAAAGTGGACCTTTATTGTCAGGGGGTTAGGGGTAGCTGTTCTGACCCCTTGCCGCTCTGGCTACGTGCTTACACAGTCTGTGAGAAAGAAGAAAACAAACACAATGAGAAGAAAAACTTTTACATCTCATGTGCCATCCATCAGAAACAGAGTTGGTACATATTTAAAGCAAAGCAGAGTGAAAAATGTTTTTAAAACTTACAACAGTGGTACACTGGCTGCTGTTATCATTGCATGCACCGCACTACGAAACAAAGAGAGACTGAAGCACACTGTTTACAATCTGTCTTAGTAACATACACTTTTTGCTTACATAAAGCAAAACAAGGTGTAAATGTCTTTTAAAATGTGCACCACTGCTCTGTGATGAACTCAGCAGTGGTGCTGACTGCCGGCTCGCTCAGCTGGTACCACATTTATGAAATGAAGCAAGATGAAATGTGCATTAGTTTGGTGAATCAGGTGTAATTAATCTGACACAATTAATTTTAAAAATGCCTTAATTGGACCCAATTCCAATCGCTTCAGTCAGATCTGGACATCCCTAGGCTACAGAATAATGATTCAGTTTTTCCCATGAGCAAAAGAGATTCAGCATTGATGTATCTAATTATATACGTTTGCATTTAATTGCATGTTAATTTAAATACATTAAGCTCAGATTTTAGCTAAATATTTAGAGAAATGTTTAACCCCATATTTAGTTAAAGGCTTAGTTAAAAATGAACTAAAATTAAATGCTGAGATAAGTATTTCACAAAAAAATTTCGCTGAAGATTTAGGAAGTAGATAATTATTTATCTAGATATTTGCCTGAATGTTTGAAAAGATATGTAAGAAAATATTTAGTTAAATGTTTAGCTTCAAAAATATTCAGTATTGAGTTACATATTTCACCTTACATTTAAACCAGCTTCTTAAATATTGATTTATACAGATGCACTTCTAAACAGTTAAATGTGTAACCCGGAAAAGAATTGGGTTCCTAAATATTAATTTATTTCTGTTGTATAAGGAGCCGTACTCTTGTTTGAGGATGGGCGATGAAGGGGTTAAATGAAAGAGGATATGACGTACTTCCGGGGACAGCCCCAGTATCATTATTCACATTAAATCTTGCTAAAATTTACCGGTACAACCTCTCCCATTTGTCTTGTCTTCCGTCTCCAATGGGGACTGGAAAAAACTACACTTTTCGCAGCTGCTTCAGTGACTGCAGCAGAAAACAAAACAGTACACTATTTTCCCGTTAGAAGTGATGCTGTGTTTGTGCAGGCTGTTCCCGGAAGTGGTCAAATCCCACAATATCACGCAGGGTTTCAAACGAGACTTCATGCCTAATTGCTTTTAATTCTTCAGTTGTACTGATTTGTGGATCTCTGTTATCATTGGCTAAGTAGGAGTCAGTCACAGTCTCTCCACTACCGTAGTTGTTTTACTTTGCCCCATTGGTTAAAGAAGGTGTCAATCATAGTCAGTTACTCCACCCAGATTGGCTGACAGTCATCAGATGGGAAGAGGGGAGGTGATGGTCTAGTGGTTAAGCATTGGGCTGGAGACTAGAGGATCCTTTGTTCAAATCCCAGCCTGACCGGAAAATCACTAGGGGCCCTTGGGCGAGGTCCTTAATCCCCTAGTTGCTCCCGGTGTGTAGTGAGCACCTTGTATGGCAGCACCCTGACACTGGGGTGAATGTGAGGCATTATTCTAAAGTGCTTTGAGTGTCTGATGATGATAAAAGTCGTCAGAAATAACACAGGAAAGAGAGAGCTGTCACAGATCCGAAACAGAGAAAGACGAGTGAAATAAACGTTCTCCAGAGAGAGAAAGCGAACACTAATACCCCCATCACACTCAGCCAGAATGAGGCTGAATGATGTTGGATTTCAGTTCTAAAAACGTTCTGACAGCCATCTGCGAGAGTCCACACAATTGGTCCCAATCGGCTGGTGGCTTCGAGTGTGTTGCACATGTTCAAAACCCTCTGGGTGCCGTTGAGATGGGACACCTATCCAACGGTGGTTGATGTGCAGTCTGAGCACTATCTGACCACAATTTACATATTTTGATGGTGGCAAATCAGGATCTGAAATTATTTGAGCATGTATGAGGGAACCTCGAGATGGATTTGGCACACCAAAGCTTACGCTATGACCTGCATGTGCCACGTATAATGATGTCCACCTGCAATGCCCCACGGGAGTGCAAAGGAACAGTTGAAATGTATGTGCCACTTATTCATCATGTACAGTGAATGTGAACAGCGCACTACAAAACTGAAGGCACAGTGCACTACTGCATGTACACCGCCGCAAATCTGAACAGGCTGTTATATCCACAATAGACATTACAGTATAGATATTCCATTCCTTCCCATGGATGATGTAAATAATGTCATCATCATCATCAATTTTATTTATATAGTGCCAAATCACAACAAACAGTTGCCCCAAGGCGCTTTATATTGTAAGGCAAGGCCATACAATAATTACGTAAAAACCCCAACGGTCAAAACGACCCCCTGTGAGCAAGCACTTGGCAACAGTGGGAAGGAAAAACTCCCTTTTAACAGGAAGAAACCTCCAGCAGAACCAGGCTCAGGGAGGGGCAGTCTTCTGCTGGGACTGGTTGGGGTTGAGGGAGAGAACCAAGAAAAAGACATGCTGTGGAGGGGAGCAGAGATCAATCACTAATGATTAAATGCAGAGTGGTGCATACAGAGCAAAAAGAGAAATAAATACTCAGTGCATCATGGGAACCCCCCAGCAGTCTACGTCTATAGCAGCATAACTAAGGGATGGTTCAGGGTCACCTGATCCAGCCCTAACTATAAGCTTTAGCAAAAAGGAAAGTTTTAAGCCTAATCTTAAAAGTAGAGAGGGCGTCTGTCTCCCTGATCCGAATTGGGAGCTGGTTCCACAGGAGAGGAGCCTGAAAGCTGAAGGCTCTACCTCCCATTCTACTCTTACAAACCCTAGGAACTACAAGTAAGCCTGCAGTCAAAGAGCGAAGCGCTCTATTGGGGTGATATGGTACTATGAGGTCCCTAAGATAAGATGGGACCTGATTATTCAAAACCTTATAAGTAAGAAGAAGAATTTTAAATTCTATTCTAGAATTAACAGGAAGCCAATGAAGAGAGGCCAATATGGGTGAGATATGCTCTCTCCTTCTAGTCCCCGTTAATACTCTAGCTGCAGCATTTTGAATTAACTGAAGGCTTTTCAGGGAACCTTTAGGACAACCTGATAATAATGAATTACAATAGTCCAGCCTAGAGGAAATAAATGCATGAATTAGTTTTTCAGCATCACTCTGAGACAAGACCTTTCTAATTTTAGAGATATTGCGTAAATGCAAAAAAGCAGTCCTACATATTTGTTTAATATGCACTTTGAATGACATATCCTGATCAAAAATGACTCCAAGATTTCTCACAGTATTACTAGAGGTCAGGGTAATGCCATCCAGAGTAAGGATCTGGTTAGACACCATGTTTCTAAGATTTGTGGGGCCAAGTACAATAACTTCAGTTTTATCTGAGTTTAAAAGCAGGAAATTAGAGGTCATCCATGTCTTTTTGTCTGTAAGACAATCCTGCAGTTTAGCTAATTGGTGTGTGTCCTCTGGCTTCATGGATAGATAAAACTGGGTATCATCTGCGTAACAATGAAAATTTAAGCAATGCCGTCTAATAATACTGCCTAAGGGAAGCATGTATAAAGTGAATAAAATTGGTCCTAGCACAGAACCTTGTGGAACTCCATAATTAACCTTAGTCTGTGAAGAAGATTCCCCATTTACATGAACAAATTGTAATCTATTAGATAAATATGATTCAAACCACCGCAGCGCAGTGCCTTTAATACCTATGGCATGCTCTAATCTCTGTAATAAAATTTTATGGTCAACAGTATCAAAAGCAGCACTGAGGTCTAACAGAACAAGCACAGAGATGAGTCCACTGTCTGAGGCCATATGAAGATCATTTATAACCTTCACTAATGCTGTTTCTGTACTATGATGAATTCTAAAACCTGACTGAAACTCTTCAAATAGACCATTCCTCTGCAGATGATCAGTTAGCTGTTTTACAACTACCCTTTCAAGAATTTTTGAGAGAAAAGGAAGGTTGGAGATTGGCCTATAATTAGCTAAGATAGCTGGGTCAAGTGATGGCTTTTTAAGTAATGGTTTAATTACTGCCACCTTAAAAGCCTGTGGTACATAGCCAACTAATAAAGATAGATTGATCATATTTAAGATCGAAGCATTAAATAATGGTAGGGCTTCCTTGAGCAGCCTGGTAGGAATGGGGTCTAATAGACATGTTGATGGTTTGGATGAAGTAACTAATGAAAATAACTCAGACAGAACAATCGGAGAGAAAGAGTCTAACCAAATACCGGCATCACTGAAAGCAGCCAAAGATAACGATACGTCTTTGGGATGGTTATGAGTAATTCTTTCTCTAATAGTTAAAATTTTATTAGCAAAGAAAGTCATGAAGTCATTACTAGTTAAAGTTAAAGGAATACTCGGCTCAATAGAGCTCTGACTCTTTGTCAGCCTGGCTACAGTGCTGAAAAGAAACCTGGGGTTGTTCTTATTTTCTTCAATTAGTGATGAGTAGTAAAATGTCCTAGCTTTACGGAGGGCTTTTTTGTAGAGCAACAGACTCTTTTTCCAGGCTAAGTGAAGATCTTCTAAATTAGTGAGACGCCATTTCCTCTCCAACTTATGGGTTATCTGCTTTAAGCTGCGAGTTTGTGAGTTATACCACGGAGTCAGGCACTTCTGATTTAAAGCTCTCTTTTTCAGAGGAGCTACAGCATCCAAAGTTGTCTTCAATGAGGATGTAAAACTATTGACGAGATACTCTATCTCACTTACAGAGTTTAGGTAGCTACTCTGCACTGTGTTGGTATATGGCATTAGAGAACATAAAGAAGGAATCATATCCTTAAACCTAGTTACAGTGCTTTCTGAAAGACTTCTAGTGTAATGAAACTGCTGGGTAGTCCATCAGAGTAAATGTAAATGTTATTAAGAAATGATCAATCAATCAATCAATCAACTTTTTTCTTATATAGCGCCAAATCACAACAAACAGTTGCCCCAAGGCGCTCCATATTGTAAGGCAAGGCCATACAATAATTATGAAAAACCCCAACGGTCAAAACGACCCCCTGTGAGCAAGCACTTGGCCACAGTGGGAAGGAAAAACTCCCTTTTAACAGGAAGAAACCTCCAGCAGAACCAGGCTCAGGGAGGGGCAGTCTTCTGCTGAGACTGGTTGGGGCTGAGGGAAAGAACCAGGAAAAAGACATGCCGAGAAGGGGGGCAGAGATCGATCACTAATGATTAAATGCAGAGTGATGCATACAGAGCAAAAAGAGAAAGAAACAGTGCATCATGGGAACCCCCCCACAGTCTACGTCTAAAGCAACATAACCAAGGGATGGTCCAGGGTCACCCGATCCAGCCCTAACTATAAGCCTTAGCGAAAAGGAAAGTTTTAAGCCTAATCTTAAAAGTAGAGAGGGTATCTGTCTCCCTGATCTGAATTGGGAGCTGGTTCCACAGGAGAGGAGCCTGAAAGCTGAAGGCTCTGCCTCCCATTCTACTCTTACAAACCCTAGGAACTACAAGTAAGCCCGCAGTCTGAGAGCGAAGCGCTCTAATGGGGTAATATGGTACTACAAGGTCCCTAAGATAAGATGGGACCTGATTATTCAAAACCTTATAAGTAAGAAGAAGAATTTTAAATTCTATTCTAGAATTAACAGGAAGCCAATGAAGAGAGGCCAACACGGGTGAGATATGCTCTCTCCTGCTAGTCCCCGTCAGTACTCTAGCTGCAGCATTCTGAACCAACTGAAGGCTTTTTAGGGAACTTTTAGGACAACCTGATAATAATGAATTACAATAGTCCAGCCTAGAGGAAATAAATGCATGAATTAGTTTTTCAGCATCACTCTGAGACAAGACCTTTCTGATTTTAGAGATATTGCGTAAATGCAAAAAGGCAGTCCTACATATTTGTTTAATATGCGCTTTGAATGACATATCCTGATCAAAAATGACTCCAAGATTTCTCACAGTATTACTAGAGATCAGGGAAATGCCATCCAGAGTAACGATCTGGTTAGACACCATGCTTCTAAGATTTGTGGGGCCAAGTACAATAACTTCAGTTTTATCTGAGTTTAAAAGCAGGAAATTAGAGGTCATCCATGTCTTTATGTCTGTAAGACAATCCTGCAGTTTAGCTAATTGGTGTGTATCCTCTGGCTTCATGGATAGATAAAGCTGGGTATCATCTGCGTAACAATGAAAATTTAAGCAATACCGTCTAATAATACTGCCTAAGGGAAGCATGTATAAAGTGAATAAAATTGGTCCTAGCACAGAACCTTGTGGAACTCCATAATTAACTTTAGTCTGTGAAGAAGATTCCCCATTTACATGAACAAACTGTAATCTATTAGACAAATATGATTCAAACCACCGCAGCGCAGTGCCTTTAATACCTATGACATGCTCTAATCTCTGTAATAAAATTTTATGGTCAACAGTATCAAAAGCAGCACTGAGGTCCAACAGAACAAGCACAGAGATAAGTCCACTGTCCGAAGCCATAAGAAGATCATTTGTAACCTTCACCAATGCTGTTTCTGTACTATGATGAATTCTAAAACCTGACTGAAACTCTTCAAATAGACCATTCCTCTGCAGGTGATCAGTTAGCTGTTTTACAACTACCCTCTCAAGAATCTTTGAGAGAAAAGGAAGGTTGGAGATTGGCCTATAATTAGCTAAGATAGCTGGGTCAAGTGATGGCTTTTTAAGTAATGGTTTAATTACTGCCACCTTAAAGGCCTGTGGTACATAACCAACTAACAAAGATAGATTGATCATATTTAAGATTGAAGCATTAAATAATGGTAGGACTTCCTTGAGCAGCCTGGCAGGAATGGGGTCTAATAAACATGTTGATGGTTTGGATGAAGTAACTAATGAAAATAACTCAGACAGAACAATCGGAGAGAAAGAGTTTAACCAAATACCGGCATCACTGAAAGCAGCCAAAGATAACGATACATCTTTGGGATGGTTCTGAGTAATTTTTTCTCTAATAGTCAAAATTTTGTTAGCAAAGAAAGTCATGAAGTCATTACTAGTTAAAGTTAATGGAATACTCAGCTCAATAGAGCTCTGACTCTTTGTCAGCCTGGCTACAGTGCTGAAAAGAAACCTGGGGTTGTTCTTATTTTCTTCAATTAGTGATGAGTAGAAAGATGTCCTAGCTTTACGGAGGGCTTTTTTATAGAGCAACAAACTCTTTTTCCAGGATCAGACAGAAGGGAGTTTTCAGGGAATACTGTTAAGTCTTCAATTTCCATACCATAAGTCAGAACAAGATCTAAGATATGATTAAAGTGGTAGGTGGACTCATTTACATTTTGAGCAAAGCCAACTGAGTCTAATAATAGATTAAATGCAGTGTTGAGGCTGTCATTCTCAGCATCTATGTGGATGTTAAAATCGCCCACTATAATTATCTTATCTGAGCTAAGCACTAAGTCAGACAAAAGGTCTGAAAATTCACAGAGAAACTCACAGTAACGACCAGGAGGACGATAGATAACAACAAATAAAACTGGTTTTTGGGACTTCCAATTTGGATGGACAAGACTAAGAGTCAAGCTTTCAAATGAATTAAAGCTCTGTCTGGGTTTTTGATTAATTAATAAGCTGGAATGGAAGATTGCTGCTAATCCTCCGCCTCGGCCCATGGTATGAGCATTCTGGCAGTTAGTGTGACTCGGGGGTGTTGACTCATTTAAACTAACATATTCATCCTGCTGTAACCAGGTTTCTGTAAGGCAGAATAAATCAATATGTTGATCAATTATTATATCATTTACTAACAGGGACTTAGAAGAGAGAGACCTAATGTTTAATAGACCACATTTAACTGTTTTAGTCTGTGGTGCAGTTGAAGGTGCTATATTATTTTTTCTTTTTGAATTTTTATGCTTAAATAGATTTTTGCTGGTTATTGGTGGTCTGGGAGCAGGCACCGTCTCTACGGGGATGGGGTAATGAGGGGATGGCAGGGGGAGAGAAGCTGCAGAGAGGTGTGTAAGACTACAACTCTGCTTCCTGGTCCCAACCCTGGATAGTCACGGTTTGGAGGATTTAAGAAAATTGGCCAGAATTCTAGAAATGAGAGCTGCTCCATCCAAAGTGGGATGGATGCCGTCTCTCCTAACAAGACCAGGTTTTCCCCAGAAGCTTTGCCAATTATCTATGAAGCCCACCTCATTTTTTGGACACCACTCAGACAGCCAGCAATTCAAGGAGAACATGCGGCTAAACATGTCAGTCCCGGTCCGATTGGGGAGGAGCCCAGAGAAAACTACAGAGTCCGACATTGTTTTTGCAAAGTTACACACCGATTCAATGTTAATTTTAGTGACCTCCGATTGGTGTAACCGGGTGTCATTACTGCCGACGTGAATTACAATCTTACCAAATTTACGCTTAGCCTTAGCCAGCAGTTTCAATTTTCCTTCAATGTTGCCTGCTCTGGCCCCCGGAAGACAATTGACTATGGTTGCTGGTGTCGCTAACTTCACATTTCTCAAAACAGAGTCGCCAATAACCAGAGTTTGATCCTCGGCGGGTGTGTCACCGAGTGGGGAAAAACGGTTAGAAATGTGAACAGGTTGGCGGTGTACACGGGGCTTCTGTTTAGGACTACGCTTCCTCCTCACAGTCACCCAGTCGGCCTGCTTTCCCGGCTGCTCGGGATCTGCCAGAGGGAAACTAATGGCGGCTAAGCTACCTTGGTCCGCACCGACTACAGGGGCCTGGCTAGCTGTAGAATTTTCCACGGTGCGGAAATAATGTGAACTATTGTCTCCATCGTATCTGTATATACCACAGGCAGCTACGCCTCTCCATGGTCTCATGCACAGTAACGCGTCACTGCACGCGTCAGGCTTGGAGCTGAACAGATCTCACTGCTGTAATATACATATTATTATCACCTTCTAACTCTGTAGGATATATGATGTGGAATTGTACAGACCTCGTGCTTGGTTAATAATCCTTTAATCTCACCTCCAACAATGATCCAGGATAGTTTCGCAGCACAGTGTGGATGTGGAGCTGGGACCGCAGCCTGTGTTTAAAATCCTCTCACCCGGCTGCTGTGTGTTGTAATCAGCCATGCAAAAATTCATCCCATGTGATAATACAACCATGGCGGTGAAGAATTGCGTTGTGCTGCTGAAGTGAGGCAAAACACACAAAAAAAAACATTAAAATTCCCTGGAAAGGCTCCATCTGACACATGGGAAAGCATGACCCACTGCCAACAGTGTCCAGTAGCTGGCAACAGCGCATACGTGCGCTCCTCACACTCCTCGTGCTCACATGTGCATGTGTGCCCCCATGCATGTGCGCCCCCTGTGCACACGCGTGTTGAGCACACACGTGCACCTCATGCATAGCTGCTCATTCAGCCATTATGAACACACACACGCACCTAGTGATCATGTCATCAGTAAAGTATTCACAGTGCTTCACTTTTTCCACATTTTATTATGTTACAGCCTTATTCCAGATTGGATGAAATTCTTTTTTCCCTCAAAATTCTACACACAATACCCTATAATAACAATGTGAAAAAGTTATTTATTTATTAAATATCAAAAACTAAAAATCACATGCACATAAGGTGCATCCTGTTTCCACTGATCATCCTTAAGATGTTTCTCTATCTTAATTGGAGTCGACCTGGAATAAATTCAGTTGATTGGACATGATTTGTAAAGCCACACACCTGTCTACATATAAGATCCCACAGTTGACAGTGTATGTCAGAGCACAAACCAAGCATGAAGTCTAAGGAATTGTCTGTAGACCTCTGAGACAGGATTGTCTCGAGGCACAAATCTGGTGAAGGGTACAGAAACTTTTCTGGTGCCTTGAAAGTCCTAATAAGCTCAGTGGCCTCCTTCATCCGTAAATGGAAGAAGTTCAGATTCACCAGGAGTCTTCTTAGAGCTGGCCGCTTGTCTAAACTGAGCGATTGGGGGAGGGGGGTGAGAGATGAGCCTTAGTCAGGGAGATGACCAAGAACCCGATGGTCACTCTGTCAGAGCTCCAGTATTCCTCTGTGGAGAGAGGAGAACCTTCCAGAAGGACAACCATCTCTGCAGCAATCCACCAATCAGGCCTGTATGGTAGAGTGGTCAGACTGAAGCCACGCCTTAGTAAAAGGCACATGACACCCCACCTGGAGTTTGCCAAAAGGCACCTGAAGGACTCTCAGACCATGAGAAACAAAATTCTCTGGTCTGATGAGACAAAGACTGAACTCTGTGTTTGGAGGAACCCCAGCACCATTAATCACCTATCCATCACAATCCCTAAAGTGACGCATGATGGTGGCAGCATCATGCTGTGGGGATGTTTTTCAGTGTCAGGAACTGGAAGACTAGTCAGGATTGAGGGAAAGATGAATGCAATAATGTACAGAGACATCCTGGATGAAAACCTGCTCCAGAGTGCTGTTGACCTCAGACTGGTGTGATGGTTCATCTTTCAGCAGGACAGTGACCCTAAGCACACAGCCAAGATATCAAAGGAGTGGCTTCAGAACAACTCTGTGAATGTCCTTGAGTGGCCCAGACCTGAATCCTATTGAACATCTCTGGAGAGATCTGAAAATGGCTGTGCACCGACATCCCCATCCAACCTGATAGAGTTTGAGAGGTGCTGCAAAGAGGAATGGACAAAACTGCTCAAAGTAGGTGCACCAAGCTTGTGGCATCATATTCAAGAAGAAATGAGGCTGTAATTGCTGCCAAAGGTACATCAACAAAGTATTGAGCAATGGGTGTAAATACTTATACATGCAATTTCTTAGTTTTTTATTTTTAATAAATTTGCAAAAAATTTCAAAAGACTTCTTTTGTGTTATTATGTTGTGCTGAGTGTAGAATTCTGAGATGAAAAAAAGCATTTACTCTCTTGTGGAACAAGGCTGTGATATAACAAAATGTGGAAAAAGTGAAGCGCTGTGGATACTGAATCCATTGTATGTAGTCACATGTTTTTGCTCTTTTTTCATTTGAGTCAAAGTCTAGTCACTTCACAAGAATACATCAAAGTAAACAGTCAGCCGTCTCTGTCTGGTTCTCAAAGTTTGCATTAATATACTAATTAATGTGTCAACATAGAGAAAATACATCCACAATTTTAAACTCATAGGTTTCAACACAATGTCAGTTTGCATTTTAAAAAAAAATCTGTTTTGAATGTGGCTGTAATGTATCACACATATTTGCATGCTTCTGCTCGGGCAAATGTTACAGAATGATATTACACTGTTTTATACTGTATGCATAATGAATGAATGTGATAAACAAAATCCATAAAAACCGTGCAATGCAATGGTCACTTTTATAGCTTAGGTAAAGTCACCTTTCTGTTCACCAAATCATTTTCATGACCTGAGTTGTTTGTTGGCATGATGATGCCTCGCTGATTTTAGTGATTTGATTCTATCTTTTCAAATAGCTACAACGGTGACCGGGGAGGTGAAGGTCTAGTGGTTAAGGGTTGGGCTTGAGACCTTGGTTCAAATCCCAGTCTGACTGGAAAATCACTAAGGGCCCTTGGGCAAGGTCCTTAATCCCCTAGTTGCTCCTGGTGTGTAGTGAGTGCCTTGTATGCCAGCACCCTGAAATCGGGGTGAATGTAAGACATTATTGCAAAGCGCTTTAAGCGTCTGATGCAGATGAAAAAGCGCTATATAAATGCAGTGCATTTACCATTTTTTACCAAAGAAAAAGAAAAGAAAGTCTCAGGTTCATTAAAAAATCTTTTTACACAGCTATGTAACAGATTTTAACAAACAGATTTGAAAACAAATAAATATGTCAATAAAATGCTAAGCAATAAAACAAATGGACAAAACCTGCAGATGAGATCCCCAAATGGTGTGAAATTTTGGAAAATAATTGCAAATGTTACCATCTGCTATGGGCCATTTTGTTGCTTGAAGAGTGTTTGGACACGAGTGGGAAAATAATGTTAAATTTAGACATGTTAGAAGATACATCCACTCAGTTTGTCCTGTTTGAAGGGTTTAATGTGAATTTGTCGGAACAACCAATTCTGTCAAATTAAATAGTATTTTTGTTGCACTAAACACAATGTACTTGTAGTGTGGAAACAACAAAACAGTTTTAGGATTCATTTTGAAGTATAAAACTATACTTAAAACTGAAATATGTAACACAGTATTTGTCTGAATTTAGAATATTGTGAATTGCTCTCAAAGAAGCATCGTATGGACTCGTGGATGTACATGACTATGCACTTGACTGTAACCTTTCAAATACAAAATTTATCATTTTTAATTTATAATGTGCTGATAATTTGAAAGCTGATTTTACTTTTTGCCTTCTCATCTGAATCAGAAGCTCAAAGCACTTTATGATGACGCCTCACATTCACCCATTGATGTCAGGGTGCTGCCATGCAAGGCACTCAACTGCACCACCAGAAACTACGGACGTCGCCCAACAGTCCTTAGGCCAGTATCTCACTGGGCTGTGACAGTTGGAGAGGAGATGAAGACATGAAGTAGCGACCAAACATGGGAATGAGCGACCAAGTCGCATTTGGTATCTCATTGAAGTGGTACAAATGACATGTTGCACACAGTGTCCAGCTTGTATTATCATGATATTATTCTGCTATTGTCCATGTGAATAGATGATGTGGATGCTCCCTGGACAGTATCCAGTAACATTCCTCTAAATAATGATAAAATAAAATAATAATAACAAAGCCTTTTTTTTGGAGAAAAAATACAACAGGAAGAAAACTGAACAGGGCACTCACTCACTTATAGAACAGTTTCCCACAGAATGACATATATAATGTCCAGTAGTCCATGCAATCAAAGAGGTCCTGGCTGCCGCCATCACACATGGATAGTGCGCGACATTCTCCTGTGGACAGATGTCCTCCTTGTATTCATCCACTGCTGTGCTAAAGCCCATCTCTGTGAGGGTGGGCTGACCATGTGTGCACATGTTCACGGCTGCCAGCTTGAGACTTTTCCCATTGTCGTTCTGATTTACAAAATAAATACATAAATAAAAGATAATCTCAGCTACCACAGACAGGTGTGTCCAGGCTGCTGACCACACATGCACACATCTCACGGCTGCCAGCACAAGACCTTTCCCCATTGTGTTCCTGATTTAGAAATAAACTTGTCTCCAATCACTCAAAATGTAGTTTCATCCATTATCAACCCCTCACTAAATTCTCAGAGAGACTACAACCAGAGGGCTTCCTGATGCCCGTGACAGCTCTGTGAGTACTTGGCAAGGAGTTTTGTGATCTGCAATCCTCAGAAAAATAAATAAAGGAGAAAAACACAGTAAATCCAGGTTTTGCGGCTCCTCCGCGGTCGGACAGGCCGCTCTTGTGCATGCAGAGCAGGTGTGTGCTGACCAGGAACATTAAACTTAAACTTCTGTCCTCAGAAAATAAATAAATAAATAAATAGAGGTAAACACATGTGTCTGGTTTTACAGCTTGTCCATGGCCAGACACGTCCATCTGTTGGTAAGTGTGCACAGCAGATGGGTGTCGGTTCGGCTGCAGAGCCAGGTGGATGGAGTCTGCTGGACTCATTTGGCCACTTCCAGAAGCACTGTTCTTCTCCAATCATATAAAAGAAAAAGTGTGTGTCAGCTTTTCACAAGTTGTCCCAGATGTTGCGCATGTTCAGAGTCGCAGAGATGACATGATGAGGGGTGTGAGGCACCTGCTTGATGATTTGGCGAAGGAGTTTATTGTGCAATATTTTTGGGCCGTTCAAAAATCAAGCAACGCACAGGCACTGCCCCATGACTGAGACGAGGAGACAGTGAATAGCTACAAACATCATTCCGAACTGCGCAAATTTCCTCAAGGCCTTGTGCTGACTGTATTAAGAAACACTGGCATACATCTAATATGTTATAGGTAAGTTTTTTTTTTATAGGTTAAGAGCACATTGTAGCTCCTTGAAAAATTTTGGGCATGCTGAAAATTTTCAATGTATGCCAGCATATGACTCATGCCTCCCGCACATGCAGGACATAAGTTGTAGGTAAGTTATGCAATTGTTGACACACCTTTCTTGTAATTTACTCATAAGTCGAAATATGTCCATTAACGCTGTGCACTAATTAACTGAAAGGTGCAGTCTTCTTGCGGACAGACTGCTTCATTCACACACAGAGTAATATAATCACCTGTTCGTTTCAGTGGGATTCATCATCACAGTCTGACGAACACGTATCCACATAAAGCCTCCTGATTTTGGAAAACAGTGTCTGAAAATACTTTAATTCCTTGTCGCTGGAAACGTAGCATTTTAAAGCAAGTCCCTCTGTGCTTTTTCTGCTCCAGGTGTGTTTCTCAGAGGATACCTGTGTTGCGATCTGAGTGGTCCCCCTGTCTGATCAACCTGGTTCCCCGGTCTGCCGTGGATGAATGAAACACTGTGACTCTTTAAAGTCTTAAAGCACTGGTCATGATCAGAACATGACTGGCACTTTTATCGGGTCCCCCTGTCTGATCAGTCAGACTGGGAGAACCCTATAACCTAACCGTTCACTAACTGTTAGACCATGACCTCCCAAAAAGTCACTAATGGTTGAAGTCGATAAGTGCAGACTTGCCAATAGTTACCGGACACACCAAGAAAACTTGGGTCATTGATTCCTGATGAGGCCAAATGGCCGACCATCGACTCAGTTTGTACTGTTCTTAAAATGAGTTGTTTCAGGAATCCAGCAGTGTAGAAGGTGTAATTTCTACATGCACAAAACTGTGACTTTGAGGACATGAAACATCAGCCCCAAGGATATTTAGCATTAAAATATTAATGGATGCAATTATGCACAATATGACCCCTTTTAAGCTACTGCAGTCACAGTGTGCAAACCCGAGTTTACGGTCAAAAGAAAATATAAACTCCAGTTACCCGGAGCTCTCAGCCAAATTAGCTTTATTGTCCTCATTTGATTTTTGCAGAATACTATTTGGAAATCATGGACAAATAACATTAAAAATTGCTTTGTGGTTTAAGGCAAATTAACAGCAAACCCTTGGTCCTGTCTATAAACACTACGAAATGAACAAACCTGCAGAGCGAGACGTGGCATTGAAGAAAGAAACCCTGGCATTCCTCATTCATCATGTTGACTGCTGAGATCAATTCACATTTGCGCTCTCATTGGCTTCGTCTCAGACATATTTCTGGGATGTGTTGTTTGTAAATCTTCCCATTTTTGCCGAGTTATGACGTGCACGCTATGCAGGAAGCAAAAGCAGCGTGCCAGTGATGCTTATGTACAATGAAGCTCACTTTAAATGCATTGACAGTTTCCCCAATAAAGGAGAGTATTACCGATGCTGAGTATAGTAGAGCTAATACCAGAGTGTAGTACCTCTCAGACCTTATAGGGGGCAGTGTAACTTTTTGAAAGAAGTTGGCTGTACAGGTGGGGAAAAAGATTTGTTTTTCTGAATGCTAACCCTCATTAGGTTCCATGCAATGCCTGAGCTGGTTGCTGCATCTATCCATTAAAGTCCTTCTTTCTGTATACTGCTTACATTAAACACATGTAACACTGCCTGGCTGGATGAATACTGGGTAAAATCTGACCTCATTCCCACTCCCATTTTATTGTCACACATTTCTGCAGCAGAATTCGATTGTTTGTGTGTGTGTGTGTGTGTGGGGGGGGGGCAACTGAAATACAGAAGAACTCTAAGGTTGTTTTAAAAAAGGCAAGCAGATTGGATGGTACATATTGTTTAGTGCAGTTGCCACAGTCAGCACGCCATTAGCAATTGTGTGGACATTGTGTTTGGAATCCAAATGTGCAGATAGTTGCTCACTAACATTATGACAGCTTGCTAGTTGACTTTTTCTGCAGGCGGCAAGGAAAATTGGCAGAGTCAGTTTGTGTTCATGTCTCCTAGCTTTACCCTTTGCCCATTTGCCCCCCTTTGTGGTCAAAGAGACTTAATTTATTTTGATGAGCAATCGTCTGGGGTTAAAGTGCAACAAGTGCATCGACCTTTCGGTTGGCTTTTCTCCACGTGGTCATTTTTAACCTATAACCCTGGACTCAACCTCTATATGATGAATGATCATAAGTTTGGAAATGAACCATTTCCAAACTTAAGAGCACCTGGGCTCACTTTGAACTCGAGGAAGACTTGACTTAAATGACAACTTTTCAATGTTCCTGTGTGTGTGTATATATATATACACTCAACAAAAATATAAACGCAACACTTTTGGTTTTGCTCCCATTTTGTATGAGATGAACTCAAAGATCTAAAACTTTTTCCACATACACAATATCACCATTTCCCTCAAATATTGTTCACAAACCAGTCTAAATCTGTGATAGTGAGCACTTCTCCTTTGCTGAGATAATCCATCCCACCTCACAGGTGTGCCATATCAAGATGCTGATTAGACACCATGATTAGTGCACAGGTGTGCCTTAGACTGTCCACAATAAAAGGCCACTCTGAAAGGTGCAGTTTTGTTTTACTGGGGGGGATACCAGTCAGTATCTGGTGTGACCACCATTTGCCTCATGCAGTGCAACACATCTCCTTCTCATAGAGTTGATCAGGTTGTCAATTGTGGCCTGTGGAATGTTGGTCCACTCCTCTTCAATGGCTGTGCGAAGTTGCTGATATTGGCAGGAACTGGTACACGCTGTCGTATACGCCGGTCCAGAGTATCCCAAACATGCTCAATGGGTGACATGTCCAGTGAGTATGCCGGCCATGCAAGAACTGGGACATTTTCAGCTTCCAAGAATTGTGTACAGATCCTTGCAACATGGGGCCGTGCATTATCCTGCTGCAACATGAGGTGATGTTCTTGGATGTATGGCACAACAATGGGCCTCAGGATCTCGTCACGGTATCTCTGTGCATTCAAAATGCCATCAATAAAATGCACCTGTGTTCTTCGTCCATAACAGACCCCTGCCCATACCATAACCCCACCGCCACCATGGGCCACTTGATCCACAACATTGACATCAGAAAACCGCTCACCCACACGATGCCACACACGCTGTCTGCCATCTGCCCTGGACAGTGTGAACCGGGATTCATCCGTGAAGAGATACGGCTTATGGTAGAGAAATGAACATTCAATACATGAGCAACAGCTCTGGTTGACATTCCTGCTGTCAGCATGCCAATTGCACGCTCCCTCAAATCTTGCGACATCTGTGTGTATATATATATATATATATATATATATATATGCACTTTTCTGCTCTGGGTTTGAAATGTTTAGTTATTCCTTGGCCTCCTTTAGCAGTAATGGTACTTGTAATAAGTGTAGCTTATTCGTAGCTTTGGAGGCCAGGCTAGGCGAATTGGAGATTCGGCTCCGCACCTTGGAAAATCCTACAGCTAGCCAGGCCCCTGTAGTTGTTGTGGACCAAGGTAGCTTAGCCGCCGTTAGCTGTCCCCCAGCAGATCCCGAGCAGCCGGGAAAGCAGGCCGGCTGGGTGACTGTGAGGAGGAAGCGTAGTCCTAAACAGAAGCCCCCTGTACACCACCAACCCGTTCACATCTCTAACCATTTTTCCCCACAAACTCTGGTTATTGGCGACTCTGTTTTGAGAAATGTGAAGTTAGCGACACCAGCAACCATAGTCAAATGTCTTCCGGGGGCCAGAGCAGGCAACATTGAAGGAAATTTGAAACTGCTGGCTAAGGCTCAGAGTAAATTTGGTAAGATTGTAATTCACATCGGCAGTAATGACACCCGGTTACGCCAATCGGAGGTCACTAAAATTAACATTGAATCGGTGTGTAACTTTGCAAAAGCAATGTCGGACTCTGTAGTTTTCTCTGGGCCCCTCCTTAATCGGACCGGGAGTGACATGTTTAGCCGCATGTTCTCCCTGAATTGCTGGCTGTCTGAGTGATGTCCAAAAAATGAGGTGGGCTTCATAGATAATTGGCAAAGCTTCTGGGGAAAACCTGGTCTTGTTAGGAGAGACGGCATCCATCCCACTTTGGATGGAGAAGCTCTCATTTCTAGAAATCTGGCCAATTTTATTAAACCCTCCAAACCGTGACTATCCAGGGTTGGGACCAGGAAGCAGAGTTGTGGTCCTACACACCTCTCTGCAGCTTCTCTCCCCCTGCCATCCCCCCAATAACCCATCCCCGTAGAGACGGTGCCTGCTCCCAGACCACCAACAACCAGTAAAAATCTATTTAAGCATAAAAATTCAAAAAGAAAAAATAATATAGCACCTTCAACTGCACCACAGACTAAAACAGTTAAATGTGGTTTATTAAACATTAGGTCTCTCTCTTCTAAGTCCCTGTTAGTAAATGATATAATAATTGATCAGCATATTGATGTTATGTGTCGGACGCAGCCCGGAGAACCGACCAGCGTTTGAAGGACCCAGTATAAAATAAGCAGAGCACGGTACAAAGGATAACAGAGTTTAATGAACATAACAGTGATGTGAAAAAATATAAAAGTGTGCGGTCTGGCGTGGTGGTTTTGCGGTGCGCTCCCAGCAGCGCCAACGGTCCGGAGCCAGAACCAATTCGGACCCAAGGACCCCGCCGACACCCCCCAGGTGGCCGCGACAAACCGAGTCTGTGAAAGAAGGAATCATTATGTGAGTCCACACTCAACACACAGAGAGAACGCTCAAAGGTGCACAAACAGCAAACACTTCCTGGCTTAATTCCTAATCAGCTTCCCACCCTGCAGGCATGGAACATCCAGTTCACAAAACTCCACAGCAGTGGAAGCTGATTATACGACCAACATACAGCTCAATATAATAAGGTGTGAGGGACACCACATTTACTGACTGTATAAATGTTAGTCACAAAACCTAACGTACCTCAGGAAGTGTGCTGACGAGCGTGAGACCTCACCCTGTCCTCTTTCACAGACCATGCATCAAACCTGGACGTTCTCTGCATCCACTGATGATGAGATGGCTCCCGAGACGACGATCTCACCCGTCTGGTCACAAGGTCGAGTCTCTGGCAAATACACACTGTGTACTCCAGTCTTAAATGCCACCATGTTCCAATCCATGTAGATGCACCACAGCTGTGAGTCCTGACGAGCCGCAGGTGATCAGCCTCAGGTGATCAGGGTGAGGTCCTGATAAACTCAGCTACACAGCCACTCAGTCCCAAATGCAAGCCACCTGGAAGGAAAAACAAAAGACAGAAACAAAAAGGCAGCCAGGCCCCCCCAGCCATACAACAATTGATTTATTCTGCCTTACAGAAACCTGGTTACAGCAGGATGAATATGATAGTTTAAATGAGTCAACACCCCCGAGTCACACTAACTGTCAGAATGCTCGTAGCACGGGCCAAGGGGGAGAATTAGCAGCAATCCTCCACTCCAGCTTATTAATTAATCAAAAACCCAGACAGAGCTTTAATTCATTTGAAATCTTGACTCTTACTCTTGTCCATCCAAATTGGAAGTCCCCAAAAAAAGTTTTATTTGTTGTTATCTATCGTCCACCTGGTCATTACTGTGAGTTTCTCTGTGAATTTTCAGACCTTTTGTCTGACTTAGTGCTTAGCTCAGATAACATAATTATAGTGGGCGATTTTAACATCCACATAGATGCTGAGAATGACAGCCTCAACACTGCATTTAGTCTATTATTAGACTCAATTGGCTTCGCTCAAAATGTAAATGAGTCCACCCACCACTTTAACCATACTTTAGACCTTGTTCTGACTTATGGTATGGAAATTGAAGACTTAACAGTACAGTCCCTGAAAACCCCCTTCTGTCTGATCATTTCTTAATAATATTTACATTTACTTTAAAGGACTACCCAGCAGTGGGGAATAAGTTTCATTACAGTAGAAGTCTTTCGGAAAGCGCTGTAACTAGGTTTAAGGATATGATTCCTTCTTTGTTATGTTCTCCAATGCCATATACCAACACAGTGCAGAGTAGCTACCTAAACTCTGTGAGTGAGATAGATTATCTCGTCAGTAGTTTTACATCCTCGTTGATGTAAAACTAAAACTTTGGATGCTGTAGCTCCTCTGAAAAAGAGAGCCTTAAATCAGAAGTGCCTAACTCCGTGGTATAACTCACAAACTCGCAGCTTAAAGCAAATAACCCGTAAGTTGGAGAGGAAATGGCGTCTCACTAATTTAGAAGATCTTCACTTAGCCTGGAAAAAGAGTCTGTTGCTCTATAAAAAAGCCCTCCGTAAAGCTAGGACATCTTATTACTCATCACTAATTGAAGAAAATAAGAACAACCCCAGGTTTCTTTTCTGCACTGTAGCCAGGCTGACAAAGAGTCAGAGCTCTATTGAGCCGAGTATTCCTTTAACTTTAACTAGTAATGACTTCATGACTTTCTTTGCTAATAACATTTTAACTATTAGAGAAATAATTACTCATAACCATCCCAAAGACATATCGTTATCTTTGGCTGCTTTCAGTAATGCTGGTATTTGGTTAGACTCTTTCTCTCCGATTGTTCTGTCTGAGTTATTTTCATTAGTTACCTCCTCCAAACCATCAACATGTCTATTAGACCCCATTCCTACCAGGCTGCTCAAGGAAGCCCTACCATCAATTAATGCATCGATCTTAAATATGATCAATCAATCTTTATTAGTTGGCTATGTACCACAGGCTTTTAAGGTGGCAGTAATTAAACCATTACTTAAAAAGCCATCACTTGACCCAGCTATCTTAGATAATTATAGGCCAATCTCCAACCTTCCTTTTCTCTCAAAAATTCTTGAAAGGGTAGTTGTAAAACAGCTAACTGATCATCTGCAGAGGAATGGTCTATTTGAAGAGTTTCAGTCAGGTTTTAGAATTCATCATAGTACAGAAACAGCATTAGTGAAGGTTACAAATGATCTTCTTATGGCCTCAGACAGTGGACTCATCTCTATGTTTGTTCTGTTAGACCTCAGTGCTGCTTTTGATACTGTTGACCATAAAATTTTATTACAGAGGTTAGAGCATGCCATAGGTATTAAAGGCACTGCACTGCGGTGGTTTGAATCATATTTATCTAATAGATTACAATTTGTTCATGTAAATGGGGAGTCTTCTTCACAGACTAAGGTTAATTATGGAGTTCCACAAGGTTCTGTGCTAGGACCAATTTTATTCACTTTATACTACCCCTGGCAATAATTATGGAATCACCGGCCTCGGAGGATGTTCATTCAGTTGTTTAATTTTGTAGAAAAAAAGGAGATCACAGACATGACACAAAACTAAAGTCATTTCAAATGGCAACTTTCTGGCTTTAAGAAACACTATAAGAAATCAGGAAAAAAAATTGTGGCAGTCAGTAACGGTTACTTTTTAAGACCAAGCAGAGGGAAAAAAATATGGACTCATTCAATTCTGAGGAATAAATTATGGAATCACCCTGTACATTTTCATCCCCAAAACTAACACCTGCATCATATCAGATCTGCTCGTTAGTGTGCATCTAAAAAGGAGTGATCACACCTTGGAGAGCTGTTGCACCAAGTGGACTGACATGAATCATGGCTCCAACATGAGAGATGTCAATTGAAACAAAGGAGAGGATTATCAAACTCTTAAAAGAGGGTAAATCATCATGCAGTGTTGCAAAAGGTGTTGGTTGTTCACAGTCAGCTGTGTCTAAACTCTGGACCAAATACAAACAACATGGGAAGGTTGTTAAAGGCAAACATACTGGTAGACCAAGGAAGACATCAAAGCGTCAAGACAGAAAACTTAAAGGAATATGTCTCAAAAATCGAAAATGCACAACAAAACAAATGAGGAACGAATGGGAGGAAACTGGAGTCAACGTCTGTGACCGAACTGTATGAAATTGCCTAAAGGAAATGGGATTTACATACAGAAAGCTAAATGAAAGCCATCATTAACACCTAACAGAAAAAAAAAACAAGGTTTACAATGGGCTAAGGAAAAGCAATCGTGGACTGTGGATGACTGGATGAAAGTCATATTCAGTGATGAATCTCGAATCTGCATTGGGCAAGGTGATAATGCCTGTAACTTTTGTTTGGTGCCGTTCCAATGAGATTTCTAAAGATGACTGCCTGAAGAGAACATGTAAATTTCCACAGTCATTGATGATATGGGGCTGCATGTCAGGTAAAGGCACTGGGGAGATGGCTGTCATTACATCATCAATAAATGCACAAGTTAACATTGATATTTGGACACTTTTCCTTATCCCATCAATTGAAAGGATGTTTTGGGGATGATGAAATCATTTTTCAAGATGATAATGCATCTTGACATAGAGCAAAAACTGTGAAAACATTCCTTGCAAAAAGACACATAGGGTCAATGTCATGGCCTGCAAATAGTCCGGATCTTAATCCAACTGAAAATCTTTGGTGGAAGTTGAAGAAAATGGTCCATGACAAGGCTCCAACCTGCAAAGCTGATCTGGCAACAGCAATCAGAGAAAGTTGGACTGCAAGCTGTTATAAAAGCCAGAGGTGGTGCAACAAAATATTAGTGATGTGTTGGAGGTTCTTTTGTTTTTCATGATTCCATAATTTTTTCCTCTGAATTGAGTGATTCCATATTTTTTTCCCTCTGCTTGGTCTAAAAACGTAACCGTTACTGACTGCCACAATTTTTTTTCTTGATTTCTTATAGTGTTTCTTAAAGCCAGAAAGTTGCCATTTGAAATGACTTTTAGTTTTGTGTCATGTCTGTGATCTGCTTTTTTTCTACAAAATTAAACAACTGATATGAACATCCTCCGAGGCCGGTGATTCCATAATTTTTGCCAGGGGTTGTACATGCTTCCCTTAGGCAGTATTATTAGAAAGCATTGCTTAAATTTTCATTGTTACGCAGATGATACCCAGCTATCTATCCATGAAAGCCAGTAGGACACACACCAATTAGTTAAACTGCAGGAATGTCTTACAGACATAAAGACATGGATGACCTCTAATTTCCTGCTTTTAAATTCAGATAAAACTAAAGTTATTGTACTTGGCCCCACAAATCTTAGAAACATGGTGTCTAACCAGATCCTTACTCTGGATGGCATTACCCTGACCTCTAGTAATACTGTGAGAAATCTTGATTTGATTTGATTTGATCATTTATTTAGTCCCCATGGGGGCCAATTCAGGTGCAGTCAGCAGTAAAAATTACATTACATTCATAAAACCACATTATTTACAAATTCATTAAAAAACATAAAAAACATAAAAAACATAAAAAACACAGCAGAATAAATATACAAAACAAGAGCCAGAAATAAGGTGTGAGTCAGTGTAACTTAAGTGCAACAGTGAGTCCTTAGGTGTTATTTAGGAAAGCAATGGCTGTGGGAATAAAAGAGTTTTTTAGTCTGTTGGTTCTGCATCTGGGCATTACCAGGCATCTGCCCGAGAAACTTAAATTGTGGGTGCAGAGGGTGTGCAGAATCAGCCATAATTTTCCTGGCTTTTGACACAAACCCTTGTTTTAAATAGGTCCATAATGTCTGTGCACTGAGTTCCCATAATTTTACCACATTCCTTGACAATATTATAAAGACGGTTGCGATTCTTAAGGTTCAATAGGTTAAGACCAACACAGGTAGGAAAAGGTTAACACAGACTCCACAATGCAACTGTAGAACATTTTCATGAAGACACCATCTACATTATAATTCCTAAGTTTTCGCAGAAAGTGCATTCTCTGATGAGCCTTACTGCACACTGCATTAACCTGCAATTCAAAGGATAATTTATTGTCAATTTGGGTGCCCAGATACTTATAATTCTCAACAATATCTATGGGCTTCCATCAATGGACATATGATTCAGAACAGGTGGTGTTTTCCTGAAATCAATGTGCATTTGTTTGGTTTTTTTCCAACATTTATATGTAAGAAAAGATGAATGGCACCACTCTAAAAAGTCCAGCAAGACCAAACTGTGGTCTGTGGAGTCATCACCGTGCAAAAGGGGACAGGATGACTGAATGATCTGCATATTTTATCATGTTGGCTTTGACAGAGATTAGTATAAAAAACCAAACAACAAAGGAGCTAAATGCAGCCCTGAGGGACTCCAGTGGATGATACAACAGCATCGGAGGAGAGTTTCATTAACTCTGACCTCTCTGCGATCTGTTTGTTAAAAAGTCAATAATCCATAAGATTAGGCCAACATCAATATTCATGTCTCTTAATCGCTCTGCCAATACATATGGTTGTATGCAGTTAAAGCGGAGGAGAAATCAATACACAACATCCGAATTAAAGGTATTTGCACCTTCAAGATGCTGCAAAGCCAGATGAGTAAAGTGGAGATCGCATCATCCACGCCCCTTCCAGATCTGTATGCGAACTGGAGTGGGTCTAACACTCCCTGTGAGGTAAAAAGGCTTTGCACTTTGTTCTTATGGTCATTTCTAGCTCTTTGACTCTCTTAAAGAGAGGTTGGTAATAGGGCACAAGGTGAATGACATTATGGTCGGATGACCCTAGTGACGCTCTGCGGAAGGATCTATATGCGCCTTTGATTGACCCAAAACACAGATCGAGGCATTGCGTCGTGTGGGGCAAGTTACATATTGTTCAAACCCTGGAAGTGTTTTACCAGGGTTACAATTATTAAAATCTCCCATGATTAAATTAGGCACATCTGGGGAGATACCCTGGAATTTGCGCACAGTGCGTGTAATCATCCGCGCAGCTACGTCAGCATTCGCCTTTGGATGAATGTAAACAACAGTCACAAACAGCTGAGGGAATTCCCTCGGGAGCTGGAACGGGCGCAGAGACACTGACAGGAGTTCGATGTCCTCCGTACACACAGACTCCCTCACAATTCGGTCTTGCACCAATTTTGATTCACGTACAGGCATACTCTACCCACGAGTGACTTTACCAGTCACTTGGAGTCCTGATCGAGTCTGAGTGGCTGTCCAAACTCAGCTAAGTCCCAGCTCCGAGTTTACATCCTGGTTCTTTAGCCACGTTTCCATTAGAGCGATGAGGGCAAGAGTTTTTATATTCCTCCAAGAAGTGCACATTTGGCTCGTAGCTCATCGATTTTACTCCGTAAGGACTGGGAATTAGATAGCATTATCGTAGGAAGTGGAATTCGATGCATCCCCCTCTCTTTTTAGCCGCTGGTGAACTCCACCACGTCTTCCCCCTTTTCTTTGGAAGAAGTGTTTTATGCCACCCCAGAAGCTTCTCTAACTTCCATCCTGGATCGAAGTATTTCATCGGGAAAACCACTGATGGATTAATAGATCCCAGTGCCCGGGTTTTGGAGACGGAGAAGAAATTTGCGGGTGTACGGACGCCACCGCTGTCTGCGCACAGGCCCCCAGGACAGGTATACCAAACAGGTAAGAATGAGCAAATATCCCAACCAGGCCATTCTGTAGCAAAAATATGCACCGCAGAAGAAGTGAATCAGATGTCGATATTGCAGTCACTTTAGCACCAGAAGGAGCGATCACACCCAAAAGATAGTCCTCATACACACTGCACACTCAACACGCTGCTGCTGCTTGTCGCCATAACCAGCGCCACCACCAGCGGGAGGACGGTCTTGGAGTCATTTTTGATCAGGATATGTCCTTCAATGCGCACATTAAGCAAATATGTAGACTGCTTTTTTGCATTTGCGCAATATCTCTAAAATTAGAAAGGTCTTGTCTCAAAGTGATGCTGAAAAACTAATTCATGCATTTATTCCTCTAGGCTGGACTATTGTAATTCATTCATTATCAGGTTGTCCTAAAAGTTCCCTGAAAAGCCTTCAGTTAATTCAAAATGCTGCAGCTAGAGTACTGACGGGGACTAGAAGGAGAGAGCATATTTCAACCATATTGGCCTCTCTTCATTGGCTGTTCTGAGGAGAGATGAATATCCCTGTTCCCGGAGGGTCCATTTGAATTTTGACAGGCAGGATTCAGAAGTTGTAGCCTTCACTTATGACGGCAGGCGGAAGGCTTTTCACTGCACTGAATGACTGTCCAAAGATAATACTGAATGCTGATGCAGGGATAAAGCAGCATCGTGTGCAGGATCAGTACATATTTTAACATATGCTTTCCATTTCTCTTTTACACAGTAACAGAATTTTTGTTGATCCAACTTGCCGGTGAGCTCCCTGAAGTAAAGCCGACATAGCGAGACGACACCGTTGTCCCTCACCTGTAACATCTGGTGGGATCATTTTTTGGAACTCTTTTGCATGTAAACCTCACTCTGTTTCTGCCGATTTGGACGTGTGCAGCTTTCAGCACTCAAACACCACAGGCGCTCTATCGGGGGGGATTGATGGGACTGTAACCCTCTCCTCCCGCTTCAAGAATTTTAGTAGTCCTGCCATAACGCCACCAGAAATGATTGTGAATGCTTTGAAATTGTGCACAATAAGGACGGGGCTTCTTCTGCTTGTGCAAGTGTCTTTGACTGAACTTTGACTTCATGGACATGTTTAATGATTCATTCATTTATTGTTAAAATATAAAAGGAAACAGCTTTTTCAAATAATAAAACAGTTGCTCTTTAAAGAGCCTTGCTTATTTACATGCTTAGCAGCAGGTGTTGGTTTACAGAGACGACAATTGAGCTGGACCCTCAGGACATTTAACCAGATGAAGGTCTCCTCCGCAGCTTCAAACTCTTGTTGGAGTTTTTGGAGACACTTCCTACATTTTGAAGAGCAGAGATGTCCTTTCTTCTGTCTGGACTTCAGGTTTTGGTGTTTGTATGTTCAGCTCCATCACTGGAAGTTTGAGTGCTCTGCTTTTGAAGGTTCTCTGCACAGCAAATGTTGAAATGTTCCTGATGTGGAACAAGTGAAGAAATATTTCTTAAAATATGAAGAAACACAAAACAGTGCTGTTCTATTTTCTTTAAGCTCTGATTACTAGATAATTAAAAATAATAAATTAAAAAATCTTTTATATAAAGTTGGGACTGTTGTAGTCACAGTAGTAACAATGAAAAGAAAAAAAAAACTGTTGTGTGTAGCTTTATTTAGCAGGGGTGGTGGCCAAGTGGTTAGTGTGCTTGGTTTCGGTGCGGAAGATTCCCGTTTGAAACCCCAACCCTGCCACATTTCTCTATGTAATATCCACCTTGGATCTGCTGTGGCGACCCTACGTGAAACTATTGTGTAGATTTATTTGGTGAAAATACAAATGTAAAATGTTCACTCAGCTTGACTGAGTAATTTATTCTGCAGGTAAAGGCTAAGCTAGCGTTAGTTTATAAAACTTCAGCAGTGCACTAACGTCACATTTTATTATCAGACTCCTCACTCACCTCAGACATATGTGCAGATGCTCTGTTGCTCAAACTGTGTGTGTGTATATATCCAAAAGTGAAGAATTTCAGATTGTTTCTGCTCAATAACCCCAGCTACTATCTCTCTCTCTCTCTGACCATATCTGTGGATCTCTGGCCTGGCTGGCCATTTCACGTCTGCATGGCCTCATTCAAAAGAATTGCTGAAAAAAGCTCCTCCCAGCGGGGTGATATTCATCACTTGTTCATCTGATTTTTGCTCCTAAAGTTGTTGTTATGACTTGCAGAGTGGGTATTTTGCTTTTATGATGGCAATTGTTGGCATTGTTCACTGGTTGCTCCAAAGCCAGATAGTGATGTAGAAATCTCCGCACCCTCTGTGTGTCCAGACTTGCTGTTGTCACATCCACTTTGGAAAAAAACGTGAGCAAATGTGGTAGAATGATTGCGCAACATGCACGGTGTGACAGGCCCTTTAGTTTCTTATTGTGATTGATGTGGTCCTATAGTGCTCGCCCCTTCCCAGTGCAGCATTACATTGCCACCACTTGCGCATATGCGTGTGTGGCTTGGAAACAGGGCAGATATATTTCCTAGATGCATTTCCTGAGGTGAGTATGTCTTGGAGCATATTGGTCGAAGGTCATTAGTGCTCTATGGATTTTGACTCAAAATGCATAGAGCACTGCCATGGGAGTGTGAATAGCATCCAACTATCACACGGTCACTATTCGTTGTGCTGAATCACACTTAAAAGAATCTTCAGTTTTGCAAATGCCTTTTTTTTACAAATGAAAAAAATGACATATTTACAAATACACATTTATTTGTAAAAACCAACACGCATGTTACAGTAACTTACAAGATACAAGATAATTTATTGATCATATGCAGGTTAACACAGAGTCAACAGTGCAATGAAATGCTTAGGATGAGAAGGACTGTTCAAACTCGCAGGAAGCACTAATAACATGCAATATAAATACCGAAAATATAAGCATATGTAAAAAAAAAAATAGTCAGTAGTAGTCAGGTTGTAGTATTCACAGGTTGTAGTATTGTTCATATTGCACATAGTATTATTGCACATGACATATTGCACAGTTGTGTAACAAGTTATTGCACAGGTAATAATAAATAGTAAAAACTGAGATGAGTTGAGATGAGTGCAGTGTTATTATCATAGTTCTGTGTTATTTAGAGTTCAGTAGTCTGACAGCCTGTGGATAGTATCTGTTCCTGAGTCTTTTGGTATGGGCTGGCAGACTCCTATACCTCCTGCCAGAGGGTAACAGTTCAAATAGTCCTTTTGCGGGGTGAGTGTGATCCTTAATGATGCTGCGTGCCTTACGCTGGCACCGACTGTGGTAAATGTCCTGGATGGTGGGAAGACTGCTGCCAGTGAGGTCCTCAGCCGTGCACACCACCCTCTGCAGTGCTTTCTGACTCTGGCTGGTGCAGCTCCCGTACCACACTGTGAGGCAGCCCGTCAGCACACTCTCAATGATGCACCTGTAGAAGTTCGTGAGGATGGTGGTGTTCGTGCCAAACTTCTTCAACCTTCTCAGGAAGCAGAGTCTCTGCCGGGCTTTGTTAACCACAGTGTCTGCATGTAAGGTCCAGGATAAGTCCTCGGTGATGTGGACGCCGAGGAACTTGAAGCTGCTGACCTGCTCCACCTCTGTGTTGTTGATGTGGATGGGGGAGTGCTGACCTCCGCGCTGTCTCCTGAAGTCCACTATCATCTCCTTAGTTTTGCTGACATTCAGAGAGAGGTTATTCTCCTGGCACCAGCTGGTCAGTGATTTCACCTCATCTCTGTAGGCAGTCTCGTCGTTGTCAGTGATGAGGCCCAAGATGGTGGTGTCGTCAGCAAACTTGAGGATCACGTTAGAGCAGTGCTTGGCTGTGCAGTCATACGTGAAGAGGGAGTAGAGAAGTGGACTGAGAACACAGCCCTGAGGAGCACCCGTGCTGAGGACAAGTGTGGAGGAGAGGTGTCTGCCGATTCTCACCGCCTGTGGTCTGTTAGTTATGTATGTAGTTAAGTATGTAGTATGTACGAGGTCTATTAGAAAAGTATCCGACTTTATTATTCTTTTCAAAAACCATATGGATTTGAATCACGTGTGATTGCGTCAGACAAGCTTGAACCCTCGTGCGCATGTGTGAGTTTTTCCACGCCTGTCGGTTGCGTCATTCGCCTGTGAGCAGGCTTTGAGTGAGGAGTGGTCCACCCCCTCGGTGGATTTTCATTGTCAGGAAATGGCGGAATGATTTGGGCTTTTTTCCATCAGAATTTTTTCAGAAACTGTTAGAGACTGGCAGCTGGAAACCATTAGAAAAATTTATCTGGCTTTCGGTGAACATTTTACAGGCTTCACAGAGAATAAGGACTGTTACTACAGCTTTAAGGATGGCTTTAAGGATGCTCAGCGCGCCGTGCTCCGTGCCGCCATCGAGAGCTCAAATGTAGTTTCATCCATTATCAACCCCCACTAAATTCTCAGAGAGACTACAACCAGAGGGCTTCCTGATGCCCGTGACAGCTCTGTGAGTACTTGGCAAGGAGTTTTGTGATCTGCAATCCTCAGAAAAATAAATAAAAGAAAAACACAGTAAATCCAGGTTTTGCGGCTCCTCCGCGGTCGGACAGGCCGCTCTTGTGCATGCAGAGCAGGTGTGTGCTGACCAGGAACATTAAACTTAAACTTCTGTCCTCAGAAAATAATAAATAAATAAGAGGTAAACACATGTGTCTGGTTTTACAGCTTGTCCATGGCCAGACACGTCCATCTGTTGGTAAGTGTGCACAGCAGATGGGTGTCGGTTCGGCTGCAGAGCCAGGTGGATGGAGTCTGCTGGACTCATTTGGCCACTTCCAGAAGCACTGTTCTTCTCCAATCATATAAAAGAAAAAGTGTGTGTCAGCTTTTCACAAGTTGTCCCAGATGTTGCGCATGTTCAGAGTCGCAGAGATGACATGATGAGGGGTGTGAGGCACCTGCTTGATGATTGGCGAAGGAGTTTATTGTGCAATATTTTTGGGCCGTTCAAAAATCAAGCAACGCACAGGCACTGCCCCATGACTGAGACGAGGAGACAGTGAATAGCTACAAACATCATTCCGAACTGCGCAAATTTCCTCAAGGCCTTGTGCTGACTGTATTAAGAAACTGGCATACATCTAATATGTTATAGGTAAGTTTTTTTTTTATAGGTTAAGAGCACATTGTAGCTCCTTGAAAATTTTGGGCATGCTGAAAATTTTCAATGTATGCCCATATGACTCATGCCTCCCGCACATGCAGGACATAAGTTGTAGGTAAGTTATGCAATTGTTGACACCCTTTCTTGTAATTTACTCATAAGTCGAAATATGTCCATTAACGCTGTGCACTAATTAACTGAAAGGTGCAGTCTTCTTGCGGACAGACTGCTTCATTCACACACAGAGTAATAATCACCTGTTCGTTTCAGTGGGATTCATCATCACAGTCTGACGAACACGTATCCACATAAAGCCTCCTGATTTTGGAAAACAGTGTCTGAAAATACTTTAATTCCTTGTCGCTGGAAACGTAGCATTTTAAAGCAAGTCCCTCTGTGCTTTTTCTGCTCCAGGTGTGTTTCTCAGAGGATACCTGTGTTGCGATCTGAGTGGTCCCCCTGTCTGATCAACCTCCTTCCCCGGTCTGCCGTGGATGAATGAAACACTGTGACTCTTTAAAGTCTTAAAGCACTGGTCATGATCAGAACATGACTGGCACTTTTATCGGGTCCCCCTGTCTGATCAGTCAGACTGGGAGAACCCTATAACCTAACCGTTCACTAACTGTTAGACCATGACCTCCCAAAAAGTCACTAATGGTTGAAGTCGATAAGTGCAGACTTGCCAATAGTTACCGGACACACCAAGAAAACTTGGGTCATTGATTCCTGATGAGGCCAAATGGCCGACCATCGACTCAGTTTGTACTGTTCTTAAAATGAGTTGTTTCAGGAATCCAGCAGTGTAGAAGGTGTAATTTCTACATGCACAAAACTGTGACTTTGAGGACATGAAACATCAGCCCCAAGGATATTTAGCATTAAATATTAATGGATGCAATTATGCACAATATGACCCCTTTTAAGCTACTGCAGTCACAGTGTGCAAACCCAGTTTACGGTCAAAAGAAAATATAAACTCCAGTTACCCGAGCTCTCAGCCAAATTAGCTTTATTGTCCTCATTTGATTTTTGCAGAATACTATTTGGAAATCATGGACAAATAACATTAAAAATTGCTTTGTGGTTTAGGCAAATTAACAGCAAACCCTTGGTCCTGTCTATAAACACTACGAATGACAAACCTGCAGAGCGGACGTGGCATTGAAGAAAAACCCTGGCATTCCTCATTCATCATGTTGACTGCTGAGATCATTCACATTTGCGCTCTCATTGGCTTCGTCTCAGACATATTTCTGGGATGTGTTGTTTGTAAATCTTCCCATTTTTGCCGAGTTATGACGTGCACGCTATGCAGGAAGCAAAAGCAGCGTGCCAGTGATGCTTATGTACAATGAAGCTCACTTAAATGCATTGACAGTTTCCCCAATAAAGGAGTATTACGATGCTGAGTATAGTAGAGCTAATACCAGAGTGTAGTACCTCTCAGACCTTATAGGGGGCAGTGTAACTTTTTGAAAGAAGTTGGCTGTACAGGTGGGAAAAAGATTTGTTTTTCTGAATGCTAACCCTCATTAGGTTCCATGCAATGCCTGAGCTGGTTGCTGCATCTATCCATTAAAGTCCTTCTTTCTGTATACTGCTTACATTAAACACATGTAACACTGCCTGGCTGGATGAATACTGGGTAAAATCTGACCTCATTCCCACTCCCATTTTATTGTCACACATTTCTGCAGCAGAATTCGATTGTTTGTGTGTGTGGGTGGGTGGGGGGGGGGGCAACTGAAATACAGAAGAACTCTAAGGTTGTTTTAAAAAAGGCAAGCAGATTGGATGGTACATATTGTTTAGTGCAGTTGCCACAGTCAGCACGCCATTAGCAATTGTGTGGACATTGTGTTTGGAATCCAAATGTGCAGATAGTTGCTCACTAACATTATGACAGCTTGCTAGTTGACTTTTCTGCAGGCGGCAAGGAAAATTGGCAGAGTCAGTTTGTGTTCATGTCTCCTAGCTTACCCTTTGCCCATTTGCCCCCCTTTGTGGTCAAAGAGACTTAATTTATTTTGATGAGCAATCGTCTGGGGTTAAAGTGCAACAAGTGCATCGACCTTTCGGTTGGCTTTTCTCCACGTGGTCATTTTTAACCTATAACCCTGGACTCAACCTCTATATGATGAATGATCATAAGTTTGGAAATGAACCATTTCCAAACTTAAGAGCACCTGGGCTCACTTTGAACTCGAGGAAGACTTGACTTAAATGAACTTTTCAATGTTCCTGTGTGTGTATATAATACACTCAACAAAAATATAAACGCAACACTTTTGGTTTTGCTCCCATTTTGTATGAGATGAACTCAAAGATCTAAAACTTTTTCCACATACACAATATCACCATTTCCCTCAAATATGTTCACAAACCAGTCTAAATCTGTGATAGTGAGCACTTCTCCTTTGCTGAGAGAATCCATCCCACCCCAGGTGTGCCATATCAAGATGCTGATTAGACACCATGATTAGTGCACAGGTGTGCCTTAGACTGTCCACAATAAAAGGCCACTCTGAAAGGTGCAGTTTTGTTTTACTGGGGGGGATACCAGTCGTATCTGGTGTGACCACCATTTGCCTCATGCAGTGCACACATCTCCTTCTCATAGAGTTGATCAGGTTGTCAATTGTGGCTGTGGAATGTTGGTCCACTCCTCTTCAATGGCTGTGCGAAGTTGCTGATATTGGCAGGAACTGGTACACGCTGTCGTATACGCCGGTCCAGAGTATCCCAAACATGCTCAATGGGTGACATGTCCAGTGAGTATGCCGGCCATGCAAGAACTGGGACATTTTCAGCTTCCAAGAATTGTGTACAGATCCTTGCAACATGGGGCCGTGCATTATCCTGCTGCAACATGAGGTGATGTTCTTGGATGTATGGCACAACAATGGGCCTCAGGATCTCGTCACGGTATCTCTGTGCATTCAAATGCCATCAATAAAATGCACCTGTGTTCTTCGTCCATAACAGACCCCTGCCCATACCATAACCCCACCGCCACCATGGGCCACTTGATCCACAACATTGACATCAGAAAACCGCACCCACACGATGCCACACACGCTGTCTGCCATCTGCCCTGGACAGTGTGAACCGGGATTCATCCGTGAAGAGATACGGCTTATGGTAGAGAAATGAACATTCAATACATGAGCAACAGCTCTGGTTGACATTCCTGCTGTCAGCATGCCAATTGCACGCTCCCTCAAATCTTGCGACATCTGTGTGTATATATATATATATATATATATATGCACTTTTCTGCTCTGGGTTTGAAATGTTTAGTTATTCCTTGGCCTCCTTTAGCAGTAATGGTACTTGTAATAAGTGTAGCTTATTCGTAGCTTTGGAGGCCAGGCTAGGCGAATTGGAGATTCGGCTCCGCACCTTGGAAAATCCTACAGCTAGCCAGGCCCCTGTAGTTGTTGGGACCAAGGTAGCTTAGCCGCCGTTAGCTGTCCCCCAGCAGATCCCGAGCAGCCGGGAAAGCAGGCCGGCTGGGTGACTGTGAGGAGGAAGCGTAGTCCTAAACAGAAGCCCCCTGTACACCACCAACCCGTTCACATCTCTAACCATTTTTCCCCACAAACTCTGGTTATTGGCGACTCTGTTTTGAGAAATGTGAAGTTAGCGACACCAGCAACCATAGTCAAATGTCTTCCGGGGGCCAGAGCAGGCAACATTGAAGGAAATTTGAAACTGCTGGCTAAGGCTCAGAGTAAATTTGGTAAGATTGTAATTCACATCGGCAGTAATGACACCCGGTTACGCCAATCGGAGGTCACTAAATTAACATTGAATCGGTGTGTAACTTTGCAAAAGCAATGTCGGACTCTGTAGTTTTCTCTGGGCCCCTCCTTAATCGGACCGGGAGTGACATGTTTAGCCGCATGTTCTCCCTGAATTGCTGGCTGTCTGAGTGATGTCCAAAAAATGAGGTGGGCTTCATAGATAATTGGCAAAGCTTCTGGGGAAAACCTGGTCTTGTTAGGAGAGACGGCATCCATCCCACTTTGGATGGAGAAGCTCTCATTTCTAGAAATCTGGCCAATTTTATTAAACCCTCCAAACCGTGACTATCCAGGGTTGGGACCAGGAAGCAGAGTTGTGGTCCTACACACCTCTCTGCAGCTTCTCTCCCCCTGCCATCCCCCAATAACCCATCCCCGTAGAGACGGTGCCTGCTCCCAGACCACCAACAACCAGTAAAAATCTATTTAAGCATAAAAAATCAAAAAGAAAAAATAATATAGCACCTTCAACTGCACCACAGACTAAAACAGTTAAATGTGGTTATTAAACATTAGGTCTCTCTCTTCTAAGTCCCTGTTAGTAAATGATATAATAATTGATCAGCATATTGATGTATGTGTCGGACGCAGCCCGGAGAACCGACCAGCGTTTGAAGGACCCAGTATAAAATAAGCAGAGCACGGTACAAAGGATAACAGAGTTTAATGAACATAACCAGTGATGTGAAAAAATATAAAAGTGTGCGGTCTGGCGTGGTGGTTTTGCGGGTGCGCTCCCAGCAGCGCCAAACGGTCCGGAGCCAGAACCATTCGGACCCAAGGACCCCGCCGACACCCCCCAGGTGGCCGCGACAAACCGAGTCTGTGAAAGAAGGAATCATTATGTGAGTCCACACTCAACACACAGAGAGAACGCTCAAAGGTGCACAAACAGCAAACACTTCCTGCTAATTCCTAATCAGCTTCCCACCCTGCAGGCATGGAACATCAGTTCACAAAACTCCACAGCAGTGGAAGCTGATTATACGACCAACATACAGCTCAATATAATAAGGTGTGGAGGGACACCACATTTACTGACTGTATAAATGTTAGTCACAAAACCTAACGTACCTCAGGAAGTGTGCTGACGAGCGTGAGACCTCACCTGTCCTCTTTCACAGACCATGCACAAACCTGGACGTTCTCTGCATCCACTGATGATGAGATGGCTCCCGAGACGACGATCTCACCCGTCTGGTCACAAGGTCGAGTCTCTCGGCAAATACACACTGTGTACTCCAGTCTTAAATGCCACCATGTTCCAATCCATGTAGATGCACCACAGCTGTGAGTCCTGACGAGCCGCAGGTGATCAGCCTCAGGTGATCAGGGTGAGGTCCTGATAAACTCAGCTACACCGCCCCTCAGTCCCAAATGCAAGCCACCTGGAAGGAAAAACAAAAGACAGAAACAAAAAGGCAGCCAGGCCCCCCCAGCCATACAACAATTGATTTATTCTGCCTTACAGAAACCTGGTTACAGCAGGATGAATATGATAGTTTAAATGAGTCAACACCCCCGAGTCACACTAACTGTCAGAATGCTCGTAGCACGGGCCAAGGGGAGAATTAGCAGCAATCCTCCACTCCAGCTTATTAATTAATCAAAAACCCAGACAGAGCTTTAATTCATTTGAAATCTTGACTCTTACTCTTGTCCATCCAAATTGGAAGTCCCCAAAAAAGTTTTATTTGTTGTTATCTATCGTCCACCTGGTCATACTGTGAGTTTCTCTGGTGAATTTTCAGACCTTTTGTCTGACTTAGTGCTTAGCTCAGATAACATAATTATAGTGGGCGATTTTAACATCCACATAGATGCTGAGAATGACAGCCTCAACACTGCATTTAGTCTATTATTAGACTCAATTGGCTTCGCTCAAAATGTAAATGAGTCCACCCACCACTTTAACCATACTTTAGACCTTGTTCTGACTTATGGTATGGAAATTGAAGACTTAACAGTACAGTCCCTGAAAACCCCCTTCTGTCTGATCATTTCTTAATAATATTTACATTTACTTTAAAGGACCTACCCAGCAGTGGGGAATAAGTTTCATTACAGTAGAAGTCTTTCGGAAAGCGCTGTAACTAGGTTTAAGGATATGATTCCTTCTTTGTTATGTTCTCCCAATGCCATATACCAACACAGTGCAGAGTAGCTACCTAAACTCTGTGAGTGAGATAGATTATCTCGTCAGTAGTTTTACATCCTCGTTGATGTAAAACTAAAACTTTGGATGCTGTAGCTCCTCTGAAAAAGAGAGCCTTAAATCAGAAGTGCCTAACTCCGTGGTATAAACTCACAAACTCGCAGCTTAAAGCAAATAACCGTAAGTTGGAGAGGAAATGGCGTCTCACTAATTTAGAAGATCTTCACTAGCCTGGAAAAAGAGTCTGTTGCTCTATAAAAAAGCCCTCCGTAAAGCTAGGACATCTTATTACTCATCACTAATTGAAGAAAATAAGAACAACCCCAGGTTTCTTTTCTGCACTGTAGCCAGGCTGACAAAGAGTCAGAGCTCTATGAGCCGAGTATTCCTTTAACTTTAACTAGTAATGACTTCATGACTTCTTTGCTAATAACATTTAACTATTAGAGAAATAATTACTCATAACCATCCCAAAGACATATCGTTATCTTTGGCTGCTTTCAGTAATGCTGGTATTTGGTTAGACTCTTTCTCTCCGATTGTTCTGTCTGAGTTATTTTCATTAGTTACCTCCTCCAAACCATCAACATGTCTATTAGACCCCATTCCTACCAGGCTGCTCAAGGAAGCCCTACCATCAATTAATGCATCGATCTTAAATATGATCAATCAATCTTATTAGTTGGCTATGTACCACAGGCTTTTAAGGTGGCAGTAATTAAACCTTACTTAAAAAGCCATCACTTGACCCAGCTATCTTAGATAATTATAGGCCAATCTCCAACCTTCCTTTTCTCTCAAAAATTCTTGAAAGGGTAGTTGTAAAACAGCTAACTGATCATCTGCAGAGGAATGGTCTATTTGAAGAGTTTCAGTCAGGTTTTAGAATTCATCATAGTACAGAAACAGCATTAGTGAAGGTTACAAATGATCTTCTTATGGCCTCAGACAGTGGACTCATCTCTATGTTTGTTCTGTTAGACCTCAGTGCTGCTTTGATACTGTTGACCATAAAATTTTATTACAGAGGTTAGAGCATGCCATAGGTATTAAAGGCACTGCACTGCGGTGGTTTGAATCATATTTATCTAATAGATTACAATTTGTTCATGTAAATGGGGAGTCTTCTTCACAGACTAAGGTTAATTATGGAGTTCCACAAGGTTCTGTGCTAGGACCAATTTTATTCACTTTATACTACCCCTGGCAATAATTATGGAATCACCGGCCTCGGAGGATGTTCATTCAGTTGTTTAATTTTGTAGAAAAAAAGGAGATCACAAGACATGACACAAAACTAAAGTCATTTCAATGGCAACTTTCTGGCTTTAAGAAACACTATAAGAAATCAGGAAAAAAAATTGTGGCAGTCAGTAACGGTTACTTTTTAAGACCAAGCAGAGGGAAAAAAATATGGACTCATTCAATTCTGAGGAAATAAATTATGGAATCACCCTGTACATTTTCATCCCCAAAACTAACACCTGCATCATATCAGATCTGCTCGTTAGTGTGCATCTAAAAAGGAGTGATCACACCTTGGAGAGCTGTTGCACCAAGTGGACTGACATGAATCATGGCTCCAACATGAGAGATGTCAATTGAAACAAAGGAGAGGATTATCAAACTCTTAAAAGAGGGTAAATCATCATGCAGTGTTGCAAAAGGTGTTGGTTGTTCACAGTCAGCTGTGTCTAAACTCTGGACCAAATACAAACAACATGGGAAGGTTGTTAAAGGCAAACATACTGGTAGACCAAGGAAGACATCAAAGCGTCAAGACAGAAAACTTAAAGGAATATGTCTCAAAAATCGAAAATGCACAACAAAACAAATGAGGAACGAATGGGAGGAAACTGGAGTCAACGTCTGTGACCGAACTGTATGAAACTGCCTAAAGGAAATGGGATTTACATACAGAAAAGCTAAATGAAAGCCATCATTAACACCTAAACAGAAAAAAAAAACAAGGTTACAATGGGCTAAGGAAAAGCAATCGTGGACTGTGGATGACTGGATGAAAGTCATATTCAGTGATGAATCTCGAATCTGCATTGGGCAAGGTGATAATGCTGTAACTTTTGTTTGGTGCCGTTCCAATGAGATTTATAAAGATGACTGCCTGAAGAGAACATGTAAATTTCCACAGTCATTGATGATATGGGGCTGCATGTCAGGTAAAGGCACTGGGGAGATGGCTGTCATTACATCATCAATAAATGCACAAGTTAACATTGATATTTTGGACACTTTTCTTATCCCATCAATTGAAAGGATGTTTGGGGATGATGAAATCATTTTTCAAGATGATAATGCATCTTGACATAGAGCAAAAACTGTGAAAACATTCCTTGCAAAAAGACACATAGGGTCAATGTCATGGCCTGCAAATAGTCTGGATCTTAATCCAATTGAAAATCTTTGGTGGAAGTTGAAGAAAATGGTCCATGACAAGGCTCCAACCTGCAAAGCTGATCTGGCAACAGCAATCAGAGAATGTTGGAGCCAGATTATTAAGTCCATGCCTCAGAGACTGCAAGCTGTTATAAAAGCCAGAGGTGGTGCAACAAAATACTAGTGATGTGTTGGAGCGTTCTTTTGTTTTTCATGATTCCATAATTTTTTTCCTCTGAATTGAGTGATTCCATATTTTTTTCCCTCTGCTTGGTCTAAAAACGTAACCGTTACTGACTGCCACAATTTTTTTTCTTGATTTCTTATAGTGTTTCTTAAAGCCAGAAAGTTGCCATTTGAAATGACTTTAGTTTTGTGTCATGTCTGTGATCTGCTTTTTTTCTACAAAATTAAACAACTGAATGAACATCCTCCGAGGCCGGTGATTCCATAATTTTTGCCAGGGGTTGTACATGCTTCCCTTAGGCAGTATTATTAGAAAGCATTGCTTAAATTTTCATTGTTACGCAGATGATACCCAGCTTTATCTATCCATGAAGCCAGAGGACACACACCAATTAGTTAAACTGCAGGAATGTCTTACAGACATAAAGACATGGATGACCTCTAATTTCCTGCTTTTAAATTCAGATAAAACTAAAGTTATTGTACTTGGCCCCACAAATCTTAGAAACATGGTGTCTAACCAGATCCTTACTCTGGATGGCATTACCCTGACCTCTAGTAATACTGTGAGAAATCTTGATTTGATTTGATTTGATCATTTATTTAGTCCCCATGGGGGCAATTCAGGTGCAGTCAGCAGTAAAAATTACATTACATTCATAAAACCACATTATACAAATTCATAAAAAACATAAAAACATAAAAAACATAAAAACACAGCAGAATAAATATACAAAACAAGAGCCCAGAAATAAGGTGTGAGTCAGTGTAAACTTAAGTGCAACAGTGAGTCCTTAGGTGTTATTTAGGAGAGCAATGGCTGTGGGAATAAAAGAGTTTTTTAGTCTGTTGGTTCTGCATCTGGGCATTACCAGGCATCTGCCCGAGGGCAAAAACTTAAATTGTGGGTGCAGAGGGTGTGCAGAATCAGCCATAATTTTCCTGGCTTTTGACACAACCCTTGTTTTAAATAGGTCCATAATGTCTGTGCACTGAGTTCCCATAATTTTACCACATTCCTTGACAATATTATAAAGACGGTTGCGATTCTTAAGGTTCAATAGGTTAAGCCAACACAGGTAGGAAAAGGTTAACACAGACTCCACAATGCAACTGTAGAACATTTTCATGAAGACACCATCTACATTATAATTCCTAAGTTTTCGCAGAAAGTGCATTCTCTGATGAGCCTTACTGCACACTGCATTAACCTGCAATTCAAAGGATAATTTATTGTCAATTTGGGTGCCCAGATACTTATAATTCTCAACAATATCTATGGGCTTCCCATCAATGGACATATGATTCAGAACAGGTGGTGTTTTCCTGAAATCAATGTGCATTTGTTTGGTTTTTTCCACATTTATATGTAGAAAAGATGAATGGCACCACTCTAAAAAGTCCAGCAAGACCAAACTGTGGTCTGTGGAGTCATCACCGTGCAAAAGGGACAGGATGACTGAATGATCTGCATATTTTATCATGTTGGCTTTGACAGAGATTAGTATAAAAAACCAAACAACAAAGGAGCTAAAATGCAGCCCTGAGGGACTCCAGTGGATGATACAACAGCATCGGAGAGAGTTTCATTAACTCTGACTCTCTGCGATCTGTTTGTTAAAAAGTCAATAATCCATAAGATTAGGCCAACATCAATATTCATGTCTCTTAATCGCTCTGCCAATACATATGGTTGTATGCAGTTAAAAGCGGAGGAGAAATCAATACACAACATCCGAATAAAGGTATTTGCACCTTCAAGATGCTGCAAAGCCAGATTGAGTAAAGTGGAGATCGCATCATCCACGCCCCTTCCAGATCTGTATGCGAACTGGAGTGGGTCTAACACTCCCTGTGAGGTAAAAAGGCTTTGCACTTTGTTCTTATGGTCATTTCTAGCTCTTTGACTCTCTTAAAGAGAGGTTGGTAATAGGGCACAAGGTGAATGACATTATGGTCGGATGACCCTAGTGACGCTCTGCGGAAGGATCTATATGCGCCTTTGATTGACCCAAAACACAGATCGAGGCATTGCGTCGTGTGGGGCAAGTTACATATTGTTCAAACCCTGGAAGTGTTTTACCAGGGTTACAATTATTAAAATCTCCCATGATTAAATTAGGCACATCTGGGGAGATACCCTGGAATTTGCGCACAGTGCGTGTAATCATCCGCGCAGCTACGTCAGCATTCGCCTTTGGATGAATGTAAACAACAGTCACAAACAGCTGAGGGAATTCCCTCGGGAGCTGGAACGGGCGCAGAGACACTGACAGGAGTTCGATGTCCTCCGTACACACAGACTCCCTCACAATTCCGGTCTTGCACCAATTTTGATTCACGTACAGGCATACTCTACCCACGAGTGACTTACCAGTCACTTGGGAGTCCTGATCGAGTCTGAGTGGCTGTCCAAACTCAGCTAAGTCCAGCTCCGAGTTTACATCCTGGTTCTTTAGCCACGTTTCCATTAGAGCGATGAGGCAAGAGTTTTTATATTCCTCCAAGAAGTGCACATTGGCTCGTAGCTCATCGATTTTACTCCGTAAGGACTGGGAATTAGATAGCATTATCGTAGGAAGTGGAATTCGATGCATCCCCTCTCTTTTTAGCCGCTGGTGAACTCCACCACGTCTTCCCCTTTTCTTTGGAAGAAGTGTTTTATGCCACCCAGAAGCTTCTCTAACTTCCATCCTGGATCGAAGTATTTCATCCGGGAAAACCACTGATGGATTAATAGATCCAGTGCCCGGGTTTTGGAGACGGAGAAGAAATTTGCGGGTGTACTGGACGCCACCGCTGTCTGCGCACAGGCCCCAGGACAGGTATACCACACAGGTAAGAATGAGCAAATATCCCAACCAGGCCATTCTGTAGCAAAAATATGCACCGCAGAAGAAGTGATCAGATGTCGATTATTGCAGTCACTTTAGCACCAGAAGGAGCGATCACACCCAAAAGATAGTCCTCATACACACTGCACACTCAACACGCTGCTGCTGCTTGTCGCCATAACCAGCGCCACCACCAGCGGGAGGACGGTCTTGGAGTCATTTTTGATCAGGATATGTCCTTCAATGCGCACATTAAGCAAATATGTAGGACTGCTTTTTTGCATTTGCGCAATATCTCTAAAATTAGAAAGGTCTTGTCTCAAAGTGATGCTGAAAAACTAATTCATGCATTTATTTCCTCTAGGCTGGACTATTGTAATTCATTATTATCAGGTTGTCCTAAAAGTTCCCTGAAAAGCCTTCAGTTAATTCAAAATGCTGCAGCTAGAGTACTGACGGGGACTAGAAGGAGAGAGCATATTTCAACCATATTGGCCTCTCTTCATTGGCTTTCTGAGGAGAGATGAATATCCCTGTTCCCGGAGGGTCCATTTGAATTTTGACAGGCAGGATTCAGAAGTTGTAGCCTTCCACTTATGACGGCAGGCGGAAGGCTTTTCACTGCACTGAATGACTGTCCAAAGATAATACTGAATGCTGATGCAGGGATAAAGCAGCATCGTGTGCAGGATCAGTACATATTTTAACATATGCTTTCCATTTCTCTTTTACACAGTAACAGAATTTTTGTTGATCCAACTTGCCGGTGAGCTCCCTGAAGTAAAGCCGACATAGCGAGACGACACCGTTGTCCCTCACCTGTAACATCTGGTGGGATCATTTTTTGGAACTCTTTTGCATGTAAACCTCACTCTGTTTCTGCCGATTTGGACGTGTGCAGCTTTCAGCACTCAAACACCACAGGCGGCTCTATCGGGGGGGATTGATGGGACTGTAACCCTCTCCTCCCGCTTCAAGAATTTTAGTAGTCCTGCCATAACGCCACCAGAAATGATTGTGAATGCTTTGAAATTGTGCACAATAAGGACGGGGCTTCTTCTGCTTGTGCAAGTGTCTTTGACTGAACTTTGACTTCATGGACATGTTTAATGATTCATTCATTTATTGTTAAAATATAAAAGGAAACAGCTTTTTCAAATAATAAAACAGTTGCTCTTTAAAGAGCCTTTGCTTTATTTACATGCTTAGCAGCAGGTGTTGGTTTACAGAGACGACAATTGAGCTGGACCCTCAGGACATTTAACCAGATGAAGGTCTCCTCCGCAGCTTCAAACTCTTGTTGGAGTTTTTGGAGACACTTTCCTTACATTTTGAAGAGCAGAGATGTCCTTTCTTCTGTCTGGACTTCAGGTTTTGGTGTTTGATGTTCAGCTCCATCACTGGAAGTTTTGAAGTGCTCTGCTTTTGAAGGTTCTCTGCACAGCAAATGTTGAAATGTTCCTGATGTGGAACAAGTGAAGAAATATATTTCTTAAAATATGAAGAAACACAAAACAGTGCTGTTCTATTTTCTTTAAGCTCTGATTACTAGATAATTAAAAATAAATAAATTAAAAAATCTTTTATATAAAGTTGGGACTGTTGTAGTCACAGTAGTAACAATGAAAAGAAAAAAAAAACTGTTGTGTGTAGCTTTATTTAGCAGGGGTGGTGGCCAAGTGGTTAGTGTGCTTGGTTTCGGTGCGGAAGATTCCCGTTTGAAACCCCAACCCTGCCACATTTCTCTATGTAATATCCACCTTGGATCTGCTGTGGCGACCCTACGTGAAACTATTGTGTAGATTTATTTGGTGAAAATACAAATGTAAAATGTTCACTCAGCTTGACTGAGTAATTTATTCTGCAGGTAAAGGCTAAGCTAGCGTTAGTTTATAAAACTTCAGCAGTGCACTAACGTCACATTTTATTATCAGACTCCTCACTCACCTCAGACATATGTGCAGATGCTCTGTTGCTCAAACTGTGTGTGTGTATATATCCAAAAGTGAAGAATTTCAGATTGTTTCTGCTCAATAACCCCAGCTACTATCTCTCTCTCTCTCTGACCATATCTGTGGATCTCTGGCCTGGCTGGCCATTTCACGTCTGCATGGCCTCATTCAAAAGAATTGCTGAAAAAAAGCTCCTCCCAGCGGGATGATATTCATCACTTGTTCATCTGATTTTTGCTCCTAAAGTTGTTGTTATGACTTGCAGAGTGGGTATTTTGCTTTTATGATGGCAATTGTTGGCATTGTTCACTGGTTGCTCCAAAGCCAGATAGTGATGTAGAAATCTCCGCACCCTCTGTGTGTCCAGACTTGCTGTTGTCACATCCACTTTGGAAAAAAACGTGAGCAAATGTGGTAGAATGATTGCGCAACATGCACGGTGTGACAGGCCCTTTAGTTTCTTATTGTGATTGATGTGGTCCTATAGTGCTCGCCCCTTCCCAGTGCAGCATTACATTGCCACCACTTGCGCATATGCGTGTGTGGCTTGGAAACAGGGCAGATATATTTCCTAGATGCATTTCCTGAGGTGAGTATGTCTTGGAGCATATTGGTCGAAGGTCATTAGTGCTCTATGGATTTTGACTCAAAATGCATAGAGCACTGCCATGGGAGTGTGAATAGCATCCAACTATCACACGGTCACTATTCGTTGTGCTGAATCACACTTAAAAGAATCTTCAGTTTTGCAAATGCCTTTTTTTTTACAAATGAAAAAAATGACATATTTACAAATACACATTTATTTGTAAAAACCAACACGCATGTTACAGTAACTTACAAGATACAAGATAATTTATTGATCATATGCAGGTTAACACAGAGTCAACAGTGCAATGAAATGCTTAGGATGAGAAGGACTGTTCAAACTCGCAGGAAGCACTAATAACATGCAATATAAATACCGAAAATATAAGCATATGTAAAAAAAAAATAGTCAGTAGTAGTCAGGTTGTAGTATTCACAGGTTGTAGTATTGTTCATATTGCACATAGTATTATTGCACATGACATATTGCACAGTTGTGTAACAAGTTATTGCACAGGTAATAATAAATAGTAAAAACTGAGATGAGTTGAGATGAGTGCAGTGTTATTATCATAGTTCTGTGTTATTTAGAGTTCAGTAGTCTGACAGCCTGTGGATAGTATCTGTTCCTGAGTCTTTTGGTATGGGCTGGCAGACTCCTATACCTCCTGCCAGAGGGTAACAGTTCAAATAGTCCTTTTGCGGGGTGAGTGTGATCCTTAATGATGCTGCGTGCCTTACGCTGGCACCGACTGTGGTAAATGTCCTGGATGGTGGGAAGACTGCTGCCAGTGAGGTCCTCAGCCGTGCACACCACCCTCTGCAGTGCTTTCTGACTCTGGCTGGTGCAGCTCCCGTACCACACTGTGAGGCAGCCCGTCAGCACACTCTCAATGATGCACCTGTAGAAGTTCGTGAGGATGGTGGTGTTCGTGCCAAACTTCTTCAACCTTCTCAGGAAGCAGAGTCTCTGCCGGGCTTTGTTAACCACAGTGTCTGCATGTAAGGTCCAGGATAAGTCCTCGGTGATGTGGACGCCAAGGAACTTGAAGCTGCTGACCTGCTCCACCTCTGTGTTGTTGATGTGGATGGGGGAGTGCTGACCTCCGCGCTGTCTCCTGAAGTCCACTATCATCTCCTTAGTTTTGCTGACATTCAGAGAGAGGTTATTCTCCTGGCACCAGCTGGTCAGTGATTTCACCTCATCTCTGTAGGCAGTCTCGTCGTTGTCAGTGATGAGGCCCAAGATGGTGGTGTCGTCAGCAAACTTGAGGATCACGTTAGAGCAGTGCTTGGCTGTGCAGTCATACGTGAAGAGGGAGTAGAGAAGTGGACTGAGAACACAGCCCTGAGGAGCACCCGTGCTGAGGACAAGTGTGGAGGAGAGGTGTCTGCCGATTCTCACCGCCTGTGGTCTGTTAGTTATGTATGTAGTTAAGTATGTAGTATGTACGAGGTCTATTAGAAAAGTATCCGACTTTATTATTCTTTTCAAAAACCATATGGATTTGAATCACGTGTGATTGCGTCAGACAAGCTTGAACCCTCGTGCGCATGTGTGAGTTTTTCCACGCCTGTCGGTTGCGTCATTCGCCTGTGAGCAGGCTTTGAGTGAGGAGTGGTCCACCCCCTCGGTGGATTTTCATTGTCAGGAAATGGCGGAATGATTTGGGCTTTTTTCCATCAGAATTTTTTCAGAAACTGTTAGAGACTGGCAGCTGGAAACCATTAGAAAAATTTATCTGGCTTTCGGTGAACATTTTACAGGCTTCACAGAGAATAAGGACTGTTACTACAGCTTTAAGGATGGCTTTAAGGATGCTCAGCGCGCCGTGCTCCGTGCCGCCATCGAGAGCCACAAACCACCGGATCATTTCTAAATGGATGGCTCTGTGGATCCGAGACCGTCGTGTGCACTTTCTGTGGTTATCACAAGAGCTGGACATCAGCCATTTTCCAGCAGATTTCACTTTTAACAAGAGATTTTGTCATGGAAAGCCGAGCGGAGGCTTTGCGCATCACGACCAATTTGCTGATGGAGCGAGACAAAGGAACACCTCCGTTTTGGTCTCACAGGACGGCTTTGAGATGGCGTTCAGACAGCTGTCGGTGGTTTTTCCATCGAGTGATAATCCGAGAAATTGTGGATGTGCCTGGACATGCCAGAATATGTCCCGTGAGGCTTCATCATGGCGTTGCTTTGCGCCATGCAGCACCACCGCGACGCGCGGAATTCCTCCGCACGTTTGTCTCAATGTGCCGAAAAAGTGCTGATGTCCACGTCTTTTCACAATTCCTGTGCTAGTCAGACGACGTCCCAGATAAAACACAGCGTCCAGTTTGGAAATTAACGGCGCATTCCACTGTTACAGGAGTTTGTGTCATGGAAAGAGGAGCGGAGGCTTTGCGCGTCGCGGCGGTGCCGCATGGTGCACAGCAACGCCGTGATGAAGCCTCATGGGACATGTTCTGGCATGTCCAGGCACATCCACAATTTCTCGGATAATCACTTGATGGAAAAACCACCGACAGCTGTCTGAACGCCATCTCAAAGCCATCCTGTGAGACCAAAATGGAGGTGTTCCTTTGTCTCACTCCATCAGCAAATCGGTCGTGACACGTGAAGCCTCCGCTCGGCTTTCCATGACAAAATCTCTTGTTAAAAGTGAAATCTGCCGGAAAATCGTTGATGTCCAGCTCTTGTGATAACCAGAGAAAGTGCACACGACGGTCTCGGATCCACAGAGCCATCCATTTAGAAATGATCCGGTGGTTTGTGGCTCTCGATGGCGGCACGGAGCGTGGCGTGCCGAGCATCCTTAAAGCCGTCCTTAAAGCCGTCTTTAAAGCCGTCCTTAAAGCCGTCCCTAAAGCTGTAGTAACAGTCCTTATTCTCTGTGAAGCCCGTAAAATTTTCACTGAAAGTCAGATAAATTTTTCTAATGGTTTCCAGCTGCCAATTTCTAACAGTTTCTGAAAAAATTCTGATGGAAAAAAAGCCCAAATCATTCCGCCAGTTCCTGACAATGAAAATCTGCCGGGTGGACCACTCCTCACTCAAAGCCTGCTCACAGGCGAATGACGCAACCGACAGGCGTGGAAAAACTCACGCATGCGCACGAGGGTTCAAGCTTGTCTGACGCAATCACGTGATTCAAATCCATATAGTTTTTGAAAAAATAAAAAGGTCAGTTTCTTTTCTAATAGACCTCGTATGTTAGTTATGTTAGTAACTTATGTGTTGGTTTTTTACAAATAAATAAACCAAGCAACCAGTGATGAGGAGGCTCATTTTCCCATAATGCCTTTTGGGATCTATGAGTGTTAATGCTCAAACCTTCATCATTAGCACATTACTTTAAAACTAAAAGATATGTGTGTTATTGTCACTTTGTAAAAATGACATTGTTGGTGTTAATATCAATAAACTGTCCAGTATTAGTTTGGTTTTTAAATTAAACCATAAGTCAAAACTGCTTTGCTGTTGAAGCCTTCTGCCACACGTCTGGGGCACTGTAAGTTGAATGTAAATGAATCTCCCTTACAACACTGGGCAGGGTGCACAAAGACAGGAGCTGTGACTCATTGCTTGTGTTGGGTTTGTGAACACCTTTGATTCTACTCAGAAGCATCGGCAATCCTTAAACTCAAAACTGGCTTGTCAGTAGCTGACACTGTACTGAGGTCAATGCTAGAAGTTAGCGGTTATCTGTAGCTTCCGCTGAATTTTTTCTTGGTGGTTTATCAGTTTAGCATTATAAAATTTAACTTTCCAGTTAGCAGATTAGTGGTTATTGAAGCTTACTTTTTGGTTCACTGTCCCCATACAAGTTTTCTCATACAAGTACCTTGGAATTCATTTAGATAATACTTTTAGCTGGAAGGTCCATGTTGATAGTCTGTGTTCTCGAATCCAGCAGAGACTATATTTTTTACGCAGACTCAGAGGTCTTGGTGTGGATCAGAGGATCATGTTTATATTCTACCAGGCTGTCCTGGAGTGCTTGATAAATTTTGGAATATTAGTGTGGTATGGTAACCTCACAGTCATCTGATCCACAGTTCTATGAAGGTCATGGAATGGAAGGAGTATCAGGACCTGCAGTCTTTATATTATCTGTTTGTTCTCAGGCAAGCTCAGAGGATACTGACTGACTCATCACATATCCTTTATAAAGAATATGAACTTTTGTCATCGGGTAGGCAGTATAGAGTCTGACAGTCCTGTACTATGCTGTATGTACACGTAGCATATGCATCAGACCTCCAGTGTCATTATCCTTTTCTTTGGATGGTTTTTGGTAAAGAATTCAGCCCAGGAACAAAAATCTGGTGGCATTAAGAAATACCGCTAAAGGAGAGCAGCCTCTAGCTTATTTGCTTGTTTGTTCTGCACTAGGGTTGAGCTGGTACGGATAAAGCATTTTTGACGAGCACGAGCATGATCCGAGTAAAACCCGTCAATATCTGTGCTCGTGCTCAAGGAAAATCCTGATTGGCTAACTGACTGTCTTCACGCTCTGTGATTGGCCAGTCACACACAGCGTCTGCCCCTCACAACACAGACACATCTCTGCAGCTTCTGACACACACACACACACACACACACACACACACACACACACACACACACACACACACACACACACACACACACACACACACACACACACACACACACACACACACAGAGGATCTGCTCTCTCTCTCTCTCTCTCTCTCGCTCTCTCTCTCTCTCTGCTTGGCTTGACTCTAGCTCACGTTGCTCTGTCAGTACTCCGTAATTTTTCTTCAATTCGCCTCTGTTTTGGTTTGTATGGTATGTAAAGTTACTTGGTGAACTTGTTTTGTATCGTACGCAGTGCATTTGACAACACAGAGCTGAAAGCAGCTCGTGTTGTGTCGGTCACTGCCTCCACTCCGGTGAGGTTTTTTTAAACCGTTTGTTTGCTGGCTGGTGATATAAAGTCAGTTGGAAAACTTTGCTCATACTGAACGCGGTGCTTTTGAGAAGAATACAGTAAACAAGGCTGACATATTATTTCCCTGTTTGCCTTCACTGGATGTTTGCATGAATCATCACGTTCACACAGATCATTATAAAATAAACAGTCTTAGAACAACCTTTCTCTCTCCCTATCACTCAGTCACACACACATGCACACAGACACACACGGACAGACACCTTAAAATGCCAAGTACGTTAGGTAGTAAAAATAAATACATAATTGAAAAAAAAATGACAGTTTGATCATAAAATTCAAAAATGTATGACAACTCTTGTTCATGTATACTTAGTTCATAATTTCCTAGTGCATTGAATGTCAATTTTGAGGCTGTTCTGTTACTCATTCATACCCTTAAGAATATTCTGAGTTTATAAAAAACTTGTTCTGTAAAATAGTTCCTTTACTATTGCCATCAAAAACATTGAATCTCAATTTTGAGGCTGTTCTGTAAAATTGTTCCTTTAGTATTGTCATCAAAAACATTGAATGTCAATTCTGAGGCTGTTCTGTAAATATTCATTCATACACTTAAGAATATTCATGTTCTGAGTTCATAAAAAAAAAACTTGCTCTGTCAACAGTTCTCCTATGTTTGTGATCAAAATCATTGATTTGAATCTCAATTTTGAGGCTGTTCTGTAAATAATTTTCAAATAAATAATAAATATTGCAACTTCTGATCAATCCAGATCAATTTCATACTTAAAATAATGTACAGATGTAAGCCCCACCCATTTCTGGTCAAACCACGCCCACTCCCGGGTTAGGCCCCGCCCACTTTGAGTACAGTTACAGATACAGATAATTTAGATGGTTGAACAGATACAGACAGTGGTGTACTCACTCATCCCTATTGTCCACTGTATTGTTTTACTATTATTCTATCTGCAAATGTTTGCATTTTTTTTTTCATATTTGTGTCCTGTCCAAAGGGTAAATTGTAAAATTTTTAAACACTAATTGCAATTGTTAATTTTATCAGTCGTGTATTCAGTGTGTGAATTAAAGCTACGAAATGTAGGATTTTGGGGCATTTATTGCCACAATTGGAATATAGCATTCATAAATATTTGTTTATTTGTTTACAATTACCTGCAACAGTGACTGCATTTTCATGAGCTAAAAAGGAACCCTTCCAAGCTACACCGAAGCCCCCCCCATGGAGGCCACCATGTTGCAGCACCATGTTGACACAGTAGCCCAAAAGAGACATTCTTAGTCTGTATTTTGCATTCTGCAGTGTGGCTGGAAGACAAAAATGTAGAGGAATGAGTGGTTGCTTCTTATATAATGTAAACTGGTTGCTAACCCCAAAATGCGAACCCTCTTTGTTTATTTTTGTTTTTTTATTTTTAATTTTTTTTTTGTGAAATGGAGGATCGTACTTATCACAACAGAAGGCAAGGGAGCATTAACCATGGAACTGACAGGAGGTTTGGTTTGGACACAAATGCAAGACTCACAAACACAGCTCTGGTTGACAAACTTTAGTGGTATGACAAGCAGTGGTCGGTACACGGGTAGACAGTGCAGAAAACACAGCAGCAGTATTATTATCATCAGGCTTAATCGTGGTCGGAACAAATGGGCAGGATGTCGAAATCACTATGAGGCAGGCAGGACTATGGAACACAAACGAGAGCTGGAAAGAAGGCACAGGGTGCATCAATCTGGCGAAGAAACAAAGCAGAATGAGCAGTATATATGCACCCCAGTGACGAGTTGAAAATTGAAAACAGGTGAGCATGAAAAGCACTAGAAAGGGGGGCGTGACCAGGGAGAGAGAGAGACAGACACGCCCACCATCAAAAAAGACAGAAAGACCCAAACAGAAAAGAATCCAACAAGAAGATAAACAAAAGAGAAGACAGCCTACAGACAAAAATAGATTACAACCAAGAAATAAAAGCAGATCAAACACACCCCCTGACAGTACCCCCCCGCCACGGCCGACCCCAGACGGCCCAGGAGAACCAGGGTGTGCGGCATGAAAGTCGCGAATAAGCACAGGATCCAAAATAAAGCGAGAGGGGACCCACGACCGCTCCTCAGGGCCATAACCCTCCCAATCGACCAGATACTGAAACCCATGACCACACCGGCGAGAGGCCAGGAGCTGGCGCACGGAGAAGACTGGGCCACCATCCACACACCGGGCGGGCATCGGGGTAACGGCAGGAGGGCACAAAGCGCTCGACCGAACAGGCTTGACGTTACTGACGTGGAAAGTTGGGTGGATGTGCATGGACCGAGGGAGATGGATCGAAACAGGATTGATGACTTTGGAGACCGTAAAGGGACTGACGAACCTGGGAGCCAACTTCCTAGGTATGCCCCGAAGTGACAAATGCCGAAGTGACAAATGCCGCGTAGAGAGCCACACCTGCTGCCCCGGGACATAGGACGGTCCTCCGACGGTCACCGGCCATCTTATAAGTTCCCATGGAATGGGACAGAATAGTCCGTGCACGCTCCCAGGTTCGCCGGCAACAAAGAATCAAACTGAGAGCCGAGGGAACTGAGGAGTTAAGGTCGACCGAGGGAAAAAATGCAGGCTGGTGACCAAAAACAACATGGAAGGGGGAATAACGGTGGAAGTCGAGGGCAAACTATTATGGGCAAGTTCGACCCAAGAAAGTTGGTCCGACCATGAGGCAGGGTGCCGCGACGCAACCAACCGCAGGCCTTTCTCCAGGTCCTGATTAATCCGTTCCGCCTGCCCATTGCCCTGTGGATGGTAACCCAAGGTCAAACTGGAAGTAACCCCAAGGAGACGGCAAAACTCTCACCAGAAATGGGATACAAACTGTGGGCCCCGGTCGGAGACTATATCCCGCGGTAAGCCGTGTAGTTTAAAGACCTGGTTTAACATAACCATAGCTGTTTCCCTGGCTGACAGTAGTTTCCGTAGAGGAATAAATGAACCATCTTGGAGAGTCGATCGACCACAGTTAAAACACGTGTGTCCCTTGGAGGGCGGGGAAGCTGGTTACAAAGTCCATGGCAATATGAGACACGGACGAGACGGAATTGGCAATGGTAACAGGGACCTGCAGGTGGTTGGTTAGGAGGATTTATGCATTGCGATACTTGGCAGGCGGATACATATTCAGAGACGTCCTTTACTAAGCCTGGCCACCAAAATCTTTGCTGCACTACAAACAAGGTCTTCTAAATTCCGGGATGACAGAACATCCGACAGTCGTGACACCAGCGGATCGTCTCACTCCTGAGGTCTGGTGGAACAAAAGGTTTTCCCCGCAGACACCTGGCAGGAACTGGCACATCCCTGACTGCCGATTTAATTTTAGACTCAATGTCCCAGGTTAAAGCAGACACAAAACATGAAGCGGGTAAAATCGTTCCTGGATCTACGGGCGTGTCTACTGGATCTCCCAGTCGAGATAAGGCATCTGGTTTACCATTCTTGGTGCCCGGGCAGTAGGACAGAGTGAAATTGAAACGACTAAAAAATATTGCCCATCAGGCCTGACGGGCATTGAGCCGTGTGGCAGTGCGGAGGTATTCTAGGTTTTTGTGATCAGTGGAAATGATGAACGGGAATTGTGCCCCCTCCAGCCAGTGCCGCCACTCCTCCAAAGCCACTTTAACCGCTAACAGCTGGCGGTCGCCGATACCATAATTGCATTCTGTTGCGGTCAATTTCTTTGACAAAAAGGCACACGGGTGCAGCATGTTGTCCGTGTGGTTCCTCTGGGACAGAACAGCCCTCACTCCTACATTGGAGGCATCAACTTCCACAACGAACTGCCGTGCGGGGTCAGGGAGGAGTAGCACAGGGGCCTTGATGAAGCGATCTTTTAGGACTCGGAACGCCTCATCACATTCCGTCGACCAGACAAACGGGCCGAGGGACGAGGTGATAGCGTGCAGGGGAGCAGCCACTGTACTGAATCCTTGAATAAATTTGTGATAAAAGTTAGCAAAACCTAAAAAATGTTGCACCTCCTTACGGGAGGTGGGAACCACCCACTCTTGCACTGCTGCCACCTTTGCAGGATCCATCTTAATCTCCCCTGTGGAAATTATAAAACCTAAAAAGGAGACCGTGGATTTATGAAACTCGCATTTTTCTGCCTTCACAAACAGCCCCTTTTGCAATAATATCTGTAACACTTGGCGAACGTGGCGGGTATGAGCAGTCAGATCGGGGGAGAAAATGAGGATATCATCCAGGTAGACAAAAACAAATCTATTCAGGAAGTCTTGTAGCACATCATTAACCAAGTTTTGGAACACTGCGGGCGCGTTCGTGAGACCAAATGGCATCACAAGGTATTCATAGTGACTGGAGGGAGTGTTGAAGGCTGTCTTCCATTCATCACCTTGCTTTATTCTTACCAAATGGTATGCGTTTCGCAAGTCGAGCTTAGTAAAAACTTTGGCACCTTCCAACAACTCAAATGCGGAAGAGATTAGCGGCAATGGGTAACGATTCTTTACTGTGACCTTATTCAAACCGCGGTAATCGGTGCAGGGACGGAGTGTTCCATCCTTCTTTTCTACAAAGAAGAAACCCGCCCCTGCTGGAGAAGAAGATGAGCGTATTAACCCTGCCACTAAGGACTCCTGTATGTACTCATTCATAGCGCGGCGTTCTGGTGCGGATAGGGAGAATAGCTTTCCTCGAGGTGGAGTCGCCCCAGGGAGAAGCTCAATGGCACAGTCATAACTGCGGTGCGGTGGTAATGATTTAGCTTTTGCTTTGCTAAAAACAGCTGCGAGATCATGGTAGCATACGGGGACCCCAGTAAGATCCGGGTTGATTTCCTGCGAACTACAGACAGTTTTTGGCAAACATACATTGATACATGATGGACTCCAAGATATAATCTCGTGTGCGTGTGTATTTGTGAATCAGTCGGCATTTGTTTGTGGATCTGTGTTCGCGAAAAGAATGTCTCAAAATGATGTCGCAGAGGAAAGCGAAGAATGCGTGTAATTGGTGATCCACAAATGCTGAAACTCAATTCACAAATACAATTTCCAGTTTTACAAATGTATTTTTTTTTTTTTTACAAATTAAGTTTTATATTTGCAAATACATTATTTGCAAAGACCAATTTACAAGTTACAAATATGAAATTTGCATTTGTGGATATATGAACACATTTGCAAATCAATGATTATTTGTAGATCACCCTGCATGCATTTACAAATATTAATGATACAACAATTTTAACTCCATAAAATAATTCTCTTTTTTCAGTGCATGTCGAAGACACTTTAAATTTAAAATGCATCTGTGCATATTTACTACAAATTCTATTTTCACAAAATAATCACACACTGACCACCATGAAAAAAAAATCTCAAGACACTACTGCCAAATGTGCAGTCATGTAATGCAAATCATAGTTTGTAAAATAAAAACAACACTTGCAAATGTCTATTATGTTATGTTGCATGAGCAGTGACACGGCCTGAATGATGTATGTGGATGTCTGACAGCTTTAATTGGCAGCATGTCCTCCCTGATGGCTGATGTTCTATGTTTGGCTCTCCACATGAGGATCTTGTTAATGCTGAAGGAAGCTGGAGAGTGTCAGATACACCTGCTCATTGTGGATGATCACTCTGTTCTGGGCAAACAAACAAAGCTGCCTGTAGAGCCAGTAATCCACCAATATTACATATTAATGACTCTACTCCATGCCACTCCAGGCAGGATTAAAACCACTTTTCTTTTGCTGCACATGCACTTACTCAATATAAATGCACTATCATGGTGAAAGTCACATTAGGGACTTAAATCTTTTATGAACAAAACATGACAGATCTCTCTGTTGTGCAAACCACAATCAAGTACTGTCAGAAACCAGGGAGTTTTTATACAAGTACAAAAAAAAAAAAAACCCTTGCAAGAGTAAAGGCCAATACATACCAATATAACAGACTGGGCAGTGGTTTTCATGAGTTTGGGAATGGGCATTGAAATGATGACCATCGTATTGCCTCAGTAACCATGATGTAATAGTGAAACTAACCATACCAAGGTACCAATAGATGCACTGAGTGTCAACGGTGCTGATATACTTTAAATAACACGAAATTTCACTTGACAGAAATTCTGGGACGCCAACTTCATAGATGGTCTGGTAGCACTGGGCTCATTACTTCCACAATAAGCCATATTATGACAGATATTTGTTATAAAATGCTTAGAAATGACTTACACGTTTGGTCTGCGGCAGCTTGAAGCCACTACTAATGGTCTATCCTTGTGTGTGTGTATGAGTGTATCAATATACATAAAGGGCTACGTCTGTCTGTCTGTCCGGTATAAACTCCCAAACTATAATATGTAGCCCTAATAACTATATAAATTCTGAATTCTCATGACATGGGGAACAAACCGGTACCATTTTTTTAAAAAGTTGAACTGACAATTACCCCCAAAATAGCCATTTATGTAAGACCATGCAGTGTTGTACCATGTGTGATAAACTCCCAAACTATAATATGTAGCCCAAAGACTATATATATTCTGAATCCTCATGACATGGGGAACAAACTAGTACCATTTTTAAAAAAGTTGAACTGAAAGTGACCCCCAAAATAGCTGGCTGTGGGTATGACCAGGCAAATTAAAATTTCCAGCCCTGTATATGTGTTGGCCATCTCTGTTTATTTAACCCTCTTGGGTCCGAGGGCATTTTTTGGACAGTTCACTCGCCTGGCATAAATGTTTTATTATGGCTATTAACAGCTCTCCATGCATCCCACAATCAAGTTTTATGTCTCGTTTTTTCAGGACAACCTGTTATTTCATAATATATATGCTTTTATTGTGTTTTATAAGTGTAATAAAGGTTTACAATCAAAAATAACAAAGGAAAAAGTAAAGCGAAAAATAATTTTCCACACACATTTATTCAAAACACACAGCAAACTATAATAAACAACTGTTTTGACACTTTATGAAGTAACTTGAGGTCTTGTGTGAAAGACTGTTCAACAAAAAAGTTCAAACAATAAACACAAATGCACATTTTGAGCAATATATACCAAATGGTCTATGCGTTTTTACTCCAATCTGAGGAGCAGCCCCTTTCCCTCACCTCATTGATATGGATATGCTTTACGCCAGAGGGAGCGAGCCACAGAGTAATCCAGTGACATTCAAATGCAAACTAGTGGCGCAATCCTGATAGTTACACACTCTTTGTTTGAGCATGTGAGATTGTCATGCGAGGCTCTCCGTCTGCCTTCACTTTCACTGTGCGTAATGGCGCAGGGCGCATTGGAGGAGTTAGGGGCTTATTCAAACGGGCCAACTAGTAAGATATCACTCCTGAAAACGATCTTTGGTTTATCACGTGAGGTAAATCTGCCCTACAATTGGATTTTGGAAAACCATGTGACGGTGAACCAATTCCAATTTTACACTCACATTGCGCACATCATCACACAACTTCTATGAGGAGTACAAAGATGGCCGACGGAGGATCTGAAGTCCGTGGAGTTAACTTTTCAGCAAAACAAAAATAAGTTTCTATCTCATATCATTAAAAAGTTATTTATAATTTAGTAAAGCTTGGTCCCAGCCGTCGTATAAGATGGCGTCAGCCCCAGAGGGTTAATCCCTTTCTACAGCACACTCAGCACAGCTACAGCACACTCAGCAAAACAACAACATGCTTAGGCTGAGTCTGTGGGTATGACCAGGCAGATTCAAATTTCCAGCCCTGTATATGTGTTGGCCATCTATGTTTATTTAATCCCTTTCTTTAGCTACTTTATGTTCTCAAGTGTTAAGCACCTGACTGTCCTGTACAACCCAGTTTGCCTTCCTGTCTGACTACATTCATTTTATGTTTGTAAAATTGCAATGTAAAAGCAGTGAAATACACCACGACCTCAATTTTGATTGATTGATATTTACATTTACTGTTACCTACCTTTTGTGTGTAATTTTGTTATAAATTTGATTGCAAAATAAAGTCTACATGAAGGACTTCAAATGTGTTTGTCTTTTAACCAAGTATTTCCACTTAGTTTGGGGAGTCCACCTCTTATAGTTCTGCTGGACAAACTTTAGCCCATTAACTATTATATTTATAAGACATCAGCATTACAAAAACAAATGTTGGGCAATGTTGGCCCCTCCTGTGGGTTCACCACCTGCAGAGGAGGCCATGGGGGTCGGGTGCAGAGAGGATTGGGTGGCGGTCGAGGGCAGGTGGCCTGGTGGCCCGGTCCATGCTCACAGCCCCTGGCTGTTGGGACGTGGAATGTCACCTCGCTAGGGGGGAAGGAGCCTGAGCTTGTGCGGGAGGTTGAGAGATACCGACTAGAGATAGTCGGGCTCACCTCCATGCACAGCTTGGGCTCTGGTACCCTACTCCTGGAGAGGGGCTGGACGCTTCATTTTTCTGGCGTCGCCCACGGGGAGAGGCGGAGAGCTGGGGTCGCATTGCTTATTGCTCCCCAGCTCAGTTGCCAAGTGTTGGAGTTCACTCCGGTGAACGAGAGGGTCGCGTCCCTACGCCTTCGGGTCGGGGACAGGTTTCTCGTTGTGTTGGCCTACGGGCCGAGCGGCAGTGCAGAGTACCCGACCTTCCTGGAGTCCCTGGGAGGGGTACTAGATAGCGCTCCGACTGGGGACTCCATTGTTCTCCTGGGGGATTTCAACGCCCATGTGGGCGGAGACAGTGAGACCTGGAGGGGGGTGATTGGGAAGCACGGCCTCCCCGATCTGAACCCGAGTGGTGTTCAGTTGTTGGACTTCTGTGCTAGTCTCAGTTTGTCCATCACGAACACCATGTTCGAGCACAAGGGTGTCCATAAGTGCATGTGGCACCAGGACACCCTGAGCCATAGGTCGACTTTGTAGTCGTATCATCTGACCTTCGGCCACGTGTCTCGGACACTCGAGTGAAGAGAGGGGCAGAGCTGTCGACTGATCACCACCTGGTGGTGAGTTGGATCCGCTGGGAGGGTTGGAAGCCGGTAAGACCTGGCAGGCCCAAACATATCATGAGGGTCTGCTGGGAACGACTGGCGGAACCCTCTGTCAGCGAGGTCTTCAACTCCCACCTCCGGGAGAGCTTCTCCCAGATCCCGGGGGAGGTTGGAGACATGGAGTCCGAGTGGACCATGTTCTCCACCTCCATTGTTGATGCGGCTGCTCGTAGCTGTGGTCGCAAGATCTCTGGTGCCTGTCGCGGCGGCAATCCCCAAACCCGGTGGTGGACACTGGAAGTAAGGGATGCCATCAAGCTGAAGAAGGAGTCCTACTTATCTTTGTTGGTAGGTGGGACCCCAGAGGCAGCTGACAGGTACCGGAAGGCCAAGCGTGCTGCAGCCTGTGCGGTCGCAGAGGCAAAATCTCGGGTCTGGGAGGAGTTCGGGGAGGCTATGGAGGAGGACTATCGGTCGGCCTCGAAGAGATTCTGGCAAACCGTCCGACGCCTCGGGAGGCGGAAGCAGCTCTCCACCAGCACTGTTTATGGTGCAGGTGGGGAGCTGTTGACCCTGACTGGGGATGTTGTCGGGCGGTGGAAGGAGTACTTCGAGGATCTCCTCAATCCCATCGTCACTGCTTCCGAAGAGTGGCAAGGCTCCTGGGGTGGATGAAATCCGTCCTGAGTACCTTAAGTCTCTGGATGTTGTGGGGCTGTCTTGGCTGACATGCCTCTGCAGCATCGCGTGGCGATCGGGGACAGTGCCTCTGGATTGGCAGACCGGGGTGGTGGTCCCTCTGTTTAAGAAGGGGGACCGGAGGGTGTGTTCCAACTATAGGGGGATCACACTCCTCAGCCTCCCCGGTAAGGTCTATTCCAGAATACTGGAGAGGAGAATTCGACCGATGGTCGAACCTCAGATTCAGGAGGAGCAGTGTGGTTTTCGTCCTGGTCGCGGCACACTGGACGAGCTCTACACGCTCCATCGGGTGCTCGAGGGTTCATGGGAGTTTGCCCAACCAGTCCACATGTGTTTTGTGGATCTGGAGAAGGCATTCGACCGTGTCCCTCGGCGCACCCTGTGGGGAGTGTTCTGGGAGTACGGGGTCTGGGGTCCTTTGCTAAGGGCTATCCGGTCCCTGTACGACCGCAGCAGGAGCTTGGTTCGCATTGCCGGTAGTAAGTCAAACCTGGGGCTGCCCTTTGTCACCGGTTCTGTTCATTATTTTTATGGACAGAATTTCTAGGCGCAGCCAGGGTGTAGAGGGGGTCTGGTTTGGGAACCACAGAATCTCGTCTCTGCTGTTTGCGGATGATGTGGTTCTGTTGGCTTCGTCAAATCAGGACCTTCAGCGTGCACTGGGGCGGTTTGCAGCCAAGTGTGAAGCGTCCGTGATGAAAATCAGCACCTCCAAATCCGACGCCATGGTTCTCGACTGGAAAAAGGTGCTTTGCCCTCTTCAGGTCGGTGGAGTGTCCTTGCCTCAAGTGGAGGAGTTTAAGTATCTCGGGGTCTTGTTCACGAGTGACGGACGGATGGAGCGTGAGATCGATAGACGGATCGGTGCAGCGTCTGCAGTGATGTGGTCGCTGTATCGGACCGTCGTGGTGAAGAGAGAGCTGAGTAGGGGGGCAAAGCTCTCGATTTACCGATCGATCTACGTTCCGATCCTCACCTATGGTCATGAGATTTGAATCATGACCGAAAGAACGAGATCGCGAGTACAAGCGGCAGAGATGAGTTTCCTCCGCAGGGTGGCTGGGCGCTCCCTTAGAGATAGGATGAGGAGCTCGGTCACTCGGGAGGAGCTCGGAGTCGAGCCGCTGCTCCTCCATGTCGAAAGGAGTCATTTGAGGTGGCTCGGGCATCTTTTCTGGATGCCCCCTGGACGCCTCGCTGGAGAGGTGTTCCGGGCACGTCCCACTGGGAGGAGGCCCCGGGGAAGACCCAGGACACGCTGGAGGGACTACATCTCTCGGCTGGCTTGGGAACACCTTGGGGTTCCCCCGGAGGAGCTGGAGGAGGTGTGTGTGGATCGGGAGGTCTGGGCGGCTTTGCTTGAGCTGCTGCCCCCGCGACCCAACTCCGGATAAAGCTGAAGAAAATGGATGGATGGATGGATGTTGGGCAATTGTTTTGATTAAAATGATTGGCATTTGGCTTATGTCTAAAACAAGTTAACCCGGGCAGTGGCGGGTACCCCAGGTAGTGTATATATATATATATATATGTGTGTGTGTGTGTGTGTGTATACAGTGGTGCTCAAACATTTACATACTCTTGCAGAATTTTTGATTTTTTGGGGGGAGGTGATGGTCTAGTGGTTAAGGTGTTGGGCTTGAGACCAGAGGATCCTCGGTTCAAATCTCCACCTAACTGGAAAATCACTAAGGCCGCACTAATCCCCTATTGCTCCCGGTGTGTAGTGAGCGCCTTGTATGGCAGCACCCTGACATCAGACATTATTGTAAAGTGCTTTGAGCGTCTGATGCCGATGGAAAAGCGCTATATAAATGCAGTCCATTTACCATTTATTTTCACCATTTTGCAGAGAATGTGAATGATAACACAAAAACTTTTTTTCACACGTGGGTAGTGGTTGGGTGAAGTCATTTATTGTCGAACAACTGTGTTGACTCTTTTTAAGTCATAATGACGACAGAAACTACCCAAATGACCCTGATCAAAGGTTTGCATACCCCAGTTCTTCATGCCATGTATTGCCCCCTTTAGCATCAATGACAACTTGGAGTCTTCTGTAGTAGTTGTGGACGAGGATCATTGTTTACTCTGATGGTAAAGCTGCCCAATCTTCTTTGCAAAAAGCCTCCAGTTCCTATACATTCTTGGGCTGTCTTACATGAACTGCATGTTTGAGATCTCCCCAATGTGGCTCAATGATTTTGAGGTCAGGAGATTGAGATGGCCATTCCAGAACCCTCACTTTATTCTACTGTAGCCAATGATACGTCAACTTGGCCTTATATTTTGGATCGTTGTCATGTTGGTGTAACATGGTGCATTCATCCTGCCATCAATTGTGACCAAGTTTCCTGTGCCTTTGTAGCTCACACATCCCCAAAACATCAGCAGTCCACCTCTGTGCTTCACAGTAGGAAGGGTGTCCCTTTCATCATAGGCCTTGTTTACTCCTTTCCAAATGTAATGTTTATGGTTATGGCCTAAAAGTTAAATTTTAGTCTCATTACTCCAAATGACTTTGTTCTCTGTACTGTTTGGTGTATTGTAAGCTGGATACTTTGAGGAATTTGCATAATAATGGCTTTCTAGGGGAGGTGATGGTCTAGTGGTTAAGGTGTTGGGCTTGAGACCAGAAGATCCTTGGTTCAAATCCCAGCCTGAGTGGAAAATCACTAAGGTCTCTTGGGTGAGGTCCTTAATCTCCTAGTTGCGCCCGGTGTGTAGTGAGCACCTTGTATGGCAGCACCCTGACATCGGGGTGAATGTGAGGCATTATTGTAAAGCACTTTGAGCATCTGATGCAGATGGAAAAGCGTTTTTTTCATAAATGCAGTCCATTTACCATTTCTTCTGGCAACTTGACCATGCAGCCCATTTTTCTTCAAGTGCCTCCTTATTGTGCATCTTCAAACAGCCACACCACTTTCTTTTCCAGAGAGTCCCGTCTTTCAGCTGAAGTTATTTGTAGGTTTTCCTTTGCATCCTGAACAATTTTCTTGGCAGTTGATGCTGAAATTTTTGTTGGTCTACCTGACTGTGGTTTGGTTCCAACACGATCCCTCATTTTCCACTTCTTAATTTGAGTTTGAACACTGCTGATTGGCATTCTCAGTCCCTTGGATATTTTTATATCCCTTTCCTGTTTTATACAGTTCAATTACCTTTTCTTTGACAATTCCTTTGCTTTCCCTATGACTCGGAAACCAGAAACGTCAGTGCGGCACTGGAAGAAAGATGCAAGGGTCTGTCAACAGCACAAAAAGTCACTGACCTTTGTTAGATAATATGTGCTAATTCTTTATTTTATGTTAGCTATCAAGTATTTGTGTTATTTGTTTGGAGGTTCTGAGGAATATAAGTTAGGTTTCACTTCCATCATATGTCCAAGTTTCAGACACAGGGAGAGCACCCCCTATCTGTGAGAGCCAGTAACATTAGAAATGTGAGATGAAACCACACCCATTGTTAACACTCACTGTATAAAAGTGCTTTACAAGCTGTTTCATGTGCCTTCACAAGATGGACAGTGTCTCTGAGGGATACAGGCCTGGTTTTTGTTGTGACCTTTAATAAACTAAAAATGAGGAATACAATCATTTGGTTCTTGGTAAGGGGCAGTAAATTACATGAAAGAACCCGGTAGAAATAGCACCTTTTATACACACACAAGAAAACAGATCACAAATGAGGATGGTTATGTTTTGGTGCCACTCAAACGTTTTTGTCAACTTGTGGGCATGATATCAGAAATCACCAAAATCACCAGGGTCATTTGGATAGTTTCTGTTGTCATTTCTTTGACAATATATCGCTTAACATTACCATTAACCATGAGAGAGAGAGAGAGAGAGAAAAAACGTTTTTGTGTTATTCTCTGAAAATGGCCAAAAAATATCAAACATTCTGCCAGGGTATGTAAACATTTGAACACAACTCTCTCTCTCTGTGTGTGTGTGTGTGTATATATATATATATATATATATATATATATATATATATATATATATATATATATATATATATATATATATATATGTAGTTCATGGATAAGAAAGCATTGCTTTGAAATGGGCTCACTGTGCATACTAGCTGTCAAAGTGACCCTACACTTAACCATTTCATGGCTTAAAATATTCTAAACTGACATGTTATAAGAAAATTCACCGCTTTCATAGAGACAAAAACAGTGTTTTGTTTTGTCTTTTTTTTAACCACATTGGAAACATTTATTTCTGCTGTGAAGCTGGACATTTTAACATGGGCTTCTATGGGAAGTAACTCACTTTTGGATCCAGGTTCAGGCAGCCATTCAAGAAACTATAAGATTTTTCAATTCTGGACTTAATTGGCCAGAGGTTGCTTCTTGGTCATCCCCTGGCACTGCTCTCTACTGAGTCACCTCAAGTCTGTTGTAGATTAAGGACGAGGTATTCCACAATGAGTGCCTTACTGACAATTGATTTGTACTGATTCAGTGGTGAGCAGGGCTGAGGGGCAATTGCAAGGCTAAGGTAAGCCTTTATCTGTGCAATTGTCATTTTAAAATGGTTCTTTATATATAGTGAGGTCCACATATGCATACTAACATACATTTCTGAAGATATTTTCTCCTGTTCAATGGTAGCAAAAACCAGTAGAGAAACGGGTTTTTAGCTTTGTCTGTACAATAACATTATGTAGCCGGTTATCCCCTGATAGTGTGTGTGTGCTAAATCAGTACTCCAGATTAAATTTATCCTTATACTTTTTGAAAAGATTAACAGCCAAAACATCTAAAAACAGAGCAGAGATTGAAAATATCAAAGAAGCCATTTGGAACTGCATTTTCTTGAGCATGTGAGGCATTAATTGTCTTTTACAAGATCAACGTGCAGCATTGAATGTCTTTGGATTACTAATTCAACTTTCAGTATGCACATTGGGGCCGATTGTGGTTGTAATTTGTTGGTAATGTCATTCTCAGAACTATGCTATTAGACATGGTACTTCACATGCTGTGATAATTCAGTAATTTATTTATTGTTCTTTTCTTCAGCCTGGTGCTTCTTGGGTGCACAGACAGCTTGTAGAAAGTCTTTATGAAGTATGTCTGAAAGTGTTCATGATAAAGGTGTAATTTATTCATCAAGAAGTGTCTCTGTTTTCTTCCTCCTCTCTTTCTCTATAGTAGTGTATATAAGTATTTTTTCCTAATTTTTATGTTAATCAAGTATCTTTACTGGATTTTGACTCCATGTTTTATCTTCATATTTAAATAGTTTATTCACAACGTTAAATTGTGAAGGGGGGGGGGGGGGGTGATGGTCTAGTCGTTAAGCGCTGGGCTTCAGACCAGAGGATCCTCGGTACAAAAGTCAGACTGGAAAATCACTAAGGGCCCTTGGGCAAGGTCCTTCATCCCCTAGTTGCTCCCAGTGTGTAGTGAACGCTTTGCATGGCAGCACCCTGACATCGGTGTGTGAGTGTGTTTGGGTGAATGTGAGGCATAATTGTAAAGCACTTTGAGCTTCTGATGCAGATGGAAAAGCGCTATATAAAAGTAGTTAATTTACTATTGAGGACTTTAATAGTCGTCATCGTAGCTAATGGGAGAGACTTTTTGCGGTGCAAAATTGAGTAAATTTTGCTGAGTAAAATATACTCTGCCGGGATAACATTTGGTCCCAGTCTAAATAGAGTAAATTACACTCTACTATAGTGTGAAATCAGCTCTACTGTCTTGTTAAATCAAGTGTTTCTACTCCAATAAGAGCTGATTTTACACTGTGATAGAGTATATTTAGCTCTCTTTGGACTGGGACCAAATGTTATCCCAGCAGAGTAAATTTTACTCTGCAAAATTTACTGTGTAGCAGTAGCATAGCAGCATAAGCAGCAACAGTAGTAGTAGTAGTAATAGTAATAGTAGCTGTCTCATCTTGAGGCAGGTGTAGTTGCACCCTAACAGTTCTGTGGAATCTGGGATAGGTGGGAGGTGATAGCTTTTTTGGTGAAGATGAAGTCTGAATCAAACTCACCCTGGGCCGGGACACTGTCTAATGTATAATGTAAGTTGTGTTAAAAAAAAAAAAGGCACCACAAATGGATACCATTTAACTCATGGATTAGATATGTCATTCCCTCGAAAACAGCAAAAACAGAAACTCTGTGCACAAACTTGCATTAAGTTTATTGCAAAATCTTACACCAAAAGTATTTCTGAAGGCTTTGATCCTCTAAAATGTGATCACCAAACAGATCTGCTCAAAGGAATGAACTTGACTCTCATGACTGGTGTTAGCATGGCTAAATGCATTGAGGTAAATTCCCTAGCAGGTAAAGCTGATCCTCTGGCAGCTAGGTGTGTTCCCATATGAGTGGGTACCTGCTGGACCAACCCCAGCTGTCACTTTCAGTCCACCCATAACGAGACGTGGCTCACAAGACAACCGGGTTCTCCACTGTGCAATGTAAAAGTACTTCTTAACCCTCAGCTGGTGGTTCACTTATGTCTCTGTGATAAATGGTGACATTTTGGGACTGTAATTGTACTCACACACCTAAATGAGCTGATGTGGTCTGTGTAGATCAGGAACAAATGGGAAAAGATGGCATCCTTTGGATTGGGAAGCACTGCCTGAGGTGATGGAACACGTAGTGGAGCGGGTGGTTTTAAACCATTGATCCCTGGGCAAGGTTGAAGTTTGAAGCATCTTTGAGCACAATGCTGTACCCCCAACGTATTCATTTTGGGGCACACACACTGATCTGAAATGAATGTTGGAAAAAGACTGAGATAAAGATGACTGAAGAGAAGAAGCCCTGTTTAAGAGATTGAAACTGCAACAATGTTGCACCCATGTTGAAAATAAGTAGTCTTTAAAATAAGTACTTTTAAACCATTGAGTTGAGCTAAAACAGATGTAAATTAATAACTGTCAAGAGTTTGGGGGAAGTGTTTGTACTTCAGAGGATAGTTCAGGTTATCTATTAACAAAAAGGTCTGTGGATCAACTCCAAGTTTCTTGAGGTCACTAGGTCAACAGCTTGTATGGAAGATCCTGATTGATCTCTGTGTGCAAATGTGATTACATGTCACTTTGAATAATAGCATTTGATCAGTGGTGGGCACAGCTAACCAAAAAGTTAGCTTTGATAACCATTAATCAGATAACTGAAAAGTTATCTTTTATGACGATAAGCCGATAAACTGCTAAAATATGTATCTTTATTACAGATAACCGATAACTATTAGTATTGATTTGGACGTGGTCACATCAGATTACACTGTCGACGTCTGATAAACCAGTTTCACTTTAAGCGCCGCAGGGGCTGCTGGGTAAATTCAAGGATCACAAACACAAAGAACACATGAAAAATGAATAAATAAAAAAAGAAAACCCCAAACACTGTCATCATCTTTCAAAAGCAGTAAAACACAGTATTACAAGTCAGTTTATCTCAGTATTAGATACACATCATTTACGAGCTAAAAGCTGCTGCTTTTTTCACACGCTTTGAACCCTGCATTGATTGGCAGAGTAAAAGACACACGTAGTAATACACAGAGTAAATTTCAGTTTCAGTGGGATTCATCTGAAAAAATAATCCACATAAAGCATCCGTTTTTTTAAATCCAAAACAGTGTCTAAAAGTGAAGAAAAGTCCCTTCCTCAGTACACACAGCTGTGCTGTGAGAGCTCCTCTCCCCCACCGAGTCTTGGCGATTAAATTACAGCCACAAAAAAATAAAATATAATAATGTTAAAATTAGTCTGTTTTGTTTTTGTGTCGAGTGGACGAGTCACTGTAACGTCAAAGTGAACCTGAACTACACTACCCACAATGATCCCTGCATCGACCGGCCAATCACGTTTTGTGCTTAATGATGACATCATCAGCAAGCGACAGGCAGCCAGTCTGCTCCACACAACAAACGGACTAAAATGTTTGATTTTAGGGTTTACAAACGTTTTTGACCGTTAAACTTTACCAGCAAAGAAAATGTTATCGGACTGAAAGTTATCGGAACTAAATTTATCGGAAGATAATTGGTCCAATGATGGTTTTAAAACTTATCTGAAAAGCTAATCAGATAGCAAAAACATTAGCTTTGATAATTATCTGCTGTTGGATTAGCTGAACTGTGCCCACCACTGCATTTGACACATGCATAAATGTCAATGCGTCAAATTTAAACTTCTTGATGTTTTCACCCCCCCCAACAAACATGAGCTGTATTGTCAGATTAGAAGTGTTACTGATTGCTTGTCTGTATTAACTCCTCGGCATGAACTAGACAAAACATTTACTTAAGAAAACTGCTAATTTAGTATTGTTGATGCCAGGAATGCCCGTACTGGAGCACACGCCACATCCTAACTTGGAGTGTCCCAGAAAAATTTCAAATAATGTGTTTTTCTGTATCTAATAGGAAGGCAGAGATGTTGAATTCCCACTTGAGTATGAATGCCACATTTGTACAAACACAATTTGGCAGCTAGTGTGAGGAGTCTGACATATATGCTAAGGCAAGTAATCATGGGAATGAAATGCCATTGGCAGACCCCTGGGGATGACCTAGAACATGCTGGGGGGATTTTATGCCCCATTTGATCTCAGAATGCCCTAGGAGGAGCTGGAGGATGTGGACGGGGAGTGGCATGTCTCGCCTATCTTATCTGAAGTAAAGATATTGGCAGGAAACGTCAGGAAAAATGAACAATCATTCAGATACATTTAGTATAACAGGTAACATCAAAATTGTATTAGTTTTGCTGACAACAAACAGCAAATCATGAAAGAAGGTGGAGGAGCTTAACTTGAGGGATTGTCACATTTTGCTGAACATTTACACTTATTTTAACATGCTATAGATAGACACAAGGAAAATGTGAAAGAAATCTCTGCATTCAGCAATTTCTGCATTACCTTTCTGCATGTGCATCACCATAAAAGCAACAAATCCTCTTAGGCCTGTTCTTGAAGATCTTACAGATTGTAATGGCATATCACCCAGAAATGATCCTCAATACATCAGAGTTTAATTATTGACAGTTGATGCACAAATTAAATTAAGAAAGACCAACCAGGAACCACACTGCTGCTGTCAAAAGTCCACAACTTATAAATCAAACACATACTGTTTGCAGAGTTATCTTAAACCACTCACGCATTACCCATTGGTGGCAACTGTCTGAGTGGAGCAATTAGTTTTAATACTCCTCTTAGTTACAATGGATACCTGTCGTTTCATGTGGCTCCCTACCTTGTTTAATGAAGATGTGTTTATGACATGCCTTTAAGAGAATATCTGAGGGAATCTGATTCCACAGGATTCCAAAACAACTCACAGCTGACTGATGTTTACTTGACTATGTTTTTTGCAATAGGTACTGCCAGAAAGTCTCACAGTTTTTTCAAATAATTATCTCATGAATGTCAAATTAATTTTCTCCTATTTAACATCAGAGGCAAACATTGGATTAAATTATATTTGGGTGTTAATGATTTTGCATTATAGCTATCATAGCATATTGTAGTTAATATAATCTCATCGTGCAGCAGTCTGCTTTAGATGGAGAATAATTTCAGGCAAACATTCATGTAGATGGTCAGCAAGATTTATCAAAAAGATAAACAGATTTCAATGAAATATAGTTGAGAGGTAGACTTTTTGTCGCAGAAAGAAGGAAGTTAATTAAATTTTGAAGCAAATATGGATTTTGGTTATTGCATTGTTATAAATGTAAGAATTCTTACAAGATTTTTTGGAAATACATAAAAAAACTGGGCCATATAGTATTCAGGGTTTAGCCTTTCACATGTTTAGCCTTTCACATCTGAAACAGCAGGTGGCACCAGATGCCATGAAAAACTGAAGTGGCCCACCCTTTAAATTTACAGTGTTGGATGATGGAAAACATCAAACAACTCTCAAACATCCATTAAATGCAGGTCATTATACATCCAGTGGAGGGCATATATTCAGCTTCTTCTGCCTCAAGACAAGATATCCTCCAAGACAACACTGTACATTGCACTCTGTCTGAATAATAATGCTCATAATGCATATGTAATTGCAAACCTAAACTCAGTAATTTGAGATGATCCAAACTGGTTTTGTCATTTTGTTGATAGCTGATTAATGCTCCTGTGTGAGTTCTGATACTATCACTCAAACCAATTCTGCAATGTGTTACTTTGCACATAACTGCCAGAACATCACTCAGGAAGCAAGATACTATAGCAAAAGATGTTCAATGTATTTTCAAAGGAAACAATATCTTGGTAGGCATATTTCCCCCTGAAGCAATGTGTGTCCTCTGCTGGATGTTTTTGTGACAGTTTGTGAAACTGTGAGAGGTGTAATCATGCTGGAGTGGGATTTATTTATTTATTTTTACCCCCTCCAAGTCTGGCTGAGTAAGAATTCAGACCTTCTGCCACACACTTACCTCCAGATTCTCAAAACTCATTATAACAAAAGCGGTTTGGACAGACGATGTCTGCACATCTGATACATTAACTGCACCATCAATGCTTTGGTCTGCAAATAGTCTCAAAATCATAGCTGCACTGCATCATCGTGAATGGTATGAAGAAAGTATGTGGCTTTTAATCTTAACTAGTCTAATAAGATCACACTCATGCACAAGATCTAAGCACAAAAATACAAAAGATAAATACAAAAATACAATAAGAATACGTGGGCAGAGTAGTGGAATTCTCAGCCCAAGACACTCATTTTTGTCATGATCCATTCCAAGGGAAATGATTATGCTGCTAATGCAATTTAATCCTTGCCCTTGCATCCTCCTCTGAGAAATCGGCACATGCCAGCCAGCATGAAGTTGGGGCCGTTGCCTCATTACATGCAGAGCACATCGCATAAATTGAGTTAGATGAACAGAGAACTACCTAGAAGCAAAGACTGTGAAACTTATGGGCACATTTGATCCAAAGTAACTGCGCTTTGCAGTGGGAATGCTCATGAGCTGGAAATCTAGAGATTAATTTGTCTGAAATGTATGCTTTTGTACACTGGTGTTTTGGATCTTTGTACAATCTATAGAATATTTGTAGTTACTGTCTTAGGTATTCTGTTGGGTGGTGGGTGGGGGTGTGTGACTCTTCTGGCAGAATTTGTACACTCAACAAAAATCTAAACGCAACACTTTTGGTTTTACTCCCATTTTGTATGAGATGAACTCAAAGATCTAAAACTTTTTCCACATACACAATATCACCATTTCCCTCAAATATTGTTCACAAACCAGTCTAAATCTGTGATAGTGAGCACTTCTCCTTTGCTGAGATAATCCATCCCACATCACAGGTGTGCCATACCATGATGCTGATTAGACACCATGATTAGTGCACAGGTGTGCCTTAGACTGTCCACAATAAAAGGCCACTCTGAAAGGTGCAGTTTTCTCACACAGCACAATGCCACAGATGTCGCAAGATTTGAGGGAGCGTGCAGTTGGCATGCTGACAGCAGGAATGTCAACCAGAGCTGTTGCTCGTGTATTGAATGTTCATTTCTCTACCATAAGCCGTCTCCAAAGGTGTTTCAGAGAATTTGGCAGTACATCCAACCAGCCTCACAACCACAGACCACGTGTAACCACACCAGCCCAGGACCTCCACATCCAGCATGTTCACCTCCAAGATCGTCTGAGACCAGCCACTCGGACAGCTGCTGAAACAATCGGTTTGCATAACCAAAGAATTTCTGCACAAACTGTCAGAAACCGTCTCAGGGAAACTCATCTGCATGCTCGTCGTCCTCATCAGGGTCTCGACCTGACTCCAGTTCGTCGTCGTAACCGACTTGAGTGGGCAAATGCTCACATTCGCTGGCGTTTGGCACGTTGGAGAGGTGTTCTCTTCACGGATGAATCCCGGTTCACACTGTTCAGGGCAGATGGCAGACAGCGTGTGTGGCGTCATGTGGGTGAGCGGTTTTCTGATGGATCGAGTGGCCCATGGTGGCGGTGGGGTTATGGTATGGGCAGGTGTCTGTTATGGACGAAGAACACAGGTGCATTTTATTGATGACATTTTGAATGCACAGAGATACCGTGACGAGATCCTGAGGCCCATTGTTGTGCCATACATCCAAGAACATCACCTCATGTTGCAGCAGGATAATGCACGGCCCCATGTTACAAGGATCTGTACACAATTCTTGGAAGCTGAAAATGTCCAGTTCTTGCATGGCCGGCATACTCACCGGACATGTCACCCATTGAGCATGTTTGGGATGCTCTGGACCGGCGTATATGACAGCGTGTACCAGTTCCTGCCAATATCCAGCAACTTCGCACAGCCATTGAAGAGGAGTGGACCAACATTCCACAGGCCACAACTGACAACCTGATCAACTCTATGTGAAGGAGATGTGTTGCACTGCATGAGGCAAATGGTGGTCACACCAGATACTGACTGGTATCCCCCCCCCCCCCCCCCAATAAAACAAAACTGCACCTTTCAGAGTGGCCTTTTATTGTGGGCAGTCTAAGGCACACCTGTGCACTAATCATGGTGTCTAATCAGCATCTTGATATGGCACACCTGTGAGGTGGGATGGATTATCTCAGCAAAGGAGAAGTACTCACTATCACAGATTTAGACTGGTTTGTGAACAATATTTGAGGGAAATGGTGATATTGTGTATGTGGAAAAAGTTTTAGATCTTTGAGTTCATCTCATACAAAATGGGAGCAAAACCAAAAGTGTTGCGTTTATATTTTTGTTGAGTGTATTTTTGTGCAAGCAGTGGCATTGGTTTCCTTTCTTATTTCTACATGTAAAAGCATCTAGCATAGTAGAAAATCAGAGGCTATATGCGACTCAAGGCCTTAAAGACTATTTCTTTCTTTTTTTTTCTTTTGTAAAATCTGATCATTTCACTCCAGTGGTTGCATTCATGGGTGCAACTGACCTGCATCCGTCTGACCAGTGTTTTTGACAGAGATCAGAGATGTGCAGCCCGGGAACTCATTGCAAAAATGCCCCAAATAAGATAGGTTAACCCCCCCCCGAAACAAACAAGCAAGCAATCAAGCAAATAAACAAATGTGTGGATATGTTGCCTTCAGAAGACAAAACATTGGCACCAAGGTTTTTAACCAGTCTGAGGAATAAAAATGATAAACCAGAAATTTTATATTTCTTAATGTTCCAGAATAAACAGGTATATTTGAAGTAATGGGAACAGTTCTTTGTCAGGAAAAGGATGTTCCAGGTGTCACTTTCATGAGTCACCTTATGTGCAGAACGCGCCATCAGAGTCCAGATATAAAAAAAAAAAAAAAAACTGAAGCACTTGCTCCACATCCATGAAACGTCTCATTATTTTGACGCACAAAAACACTACACATTAACTACACACGCTAAATACACTCCACAACAGACTAACTACACACTGCAAACATGCCAAATATCAAAAATCTCTCAAATATCAAACGTGTCTGATTGCTGTCTGTTTTCCTCTCTCCACGCTGAAATCACCCACAATTTCCCTTCCATCAGCAACCAAATTATGTCAATTGGGGATCATTTTTTATTGGCTTAGGGTATTCATTTTCCACCAGTGGTAAAGAGAAATTTGTGTTTTTGATTGTTTTTTTTTTTTACTTGTAGTAGCTATGGACAAACAGGAAAGATGGAAGAAAAACTGTTCGCATGCATTCTTCTTGGGGCACATTACGCAAGCAAACCCACATGGGAAACCCACCGTAGAAAACAAAATTAGACACACTAATTATAACCAGTGGTGGGCACAGTTCCAATAATTGTTTTCATTAAGATAACTTTAAAGACGATCATCGGACTAATTATCTTCCAGTGAATTTTTGTCCGCTAACTTTTAAAGCAATAAACAAAATAAAAAAAGCTGAAGAGTGACAAGCATTTTTAAAATTAGTTCAGCACCCACCTGTTAAAAGGTTTTTACCAGACACACAGTTATAACTTTTATAAACAAATAAGAACTACTTGTTTAAAAAGCATCTCAATTCTCTGCAGATAAAAAAAAAAACAGCTCCAATAAGAAGAAAAAAAACATTTTTTTTTAACACCATGGTGATATGCTGGCAATATGACCCAAGTCATCCAGAGGCATACATCTTTAACTTATGGTTCAAATTTTAACCAAACTAATTTTGGACAAGTTATTTAAAATTACTGTCATGTCTGAAGTTGTATAAAGTAAAAACATCACATATATGTTTTAGTTTTAAAGTAATGTATTAATTTTTAAGGTTTTGTGAGCACATGCTCTGCCCCGCAGTGCATTATGGGTAGGATGATGTAATCTCAGTAGTCACGACAGGACAAATGCATTTCAGACACTCTGTTCAGGCTCCAAGGACAACAGCATTAAACTCTAGTGCCTAAAACTCTCTTGTATATATTCTCTGCATTTATAGACGTTGATTTTTTAATTGCGTTTGTTAAATTCCACACATTTTAAATGTGAACAGACAGGGATTATCTAGAATTTGTTTTGAAAGCCTCTACTGGCCACTAGTGTTCATGGCAGTGTCTGGGGACCAGTAGATGGCAGTGTTCTATTTATTTTGACCCTGCATATGTCAGATATAAGACTTGTTCTTCTCTCTGCTCCTTTTCATTCTGGTGATTGTGATGCTTTATTTCTGTTTTTCAGTTTTTTTCTTTTAACTGAATGAAATAAATATTAAAGAAAGAAAGAAAGAAAGAAAGATGATTGTCAAATCAAATTTTTGCCTTGCAAATGGCTTTAATAATAATAATAATAATAATAACATTATTACAAGACAGCTCTGCAATGTTTGCACAGGTACAGTGCGAACGGTTGGATGCTGCTTGTAGCTTTCAGCAGCAGGATAACCTCACGACGGCCGACCACAATAATACCAAACAGGTTTGATTCTCATTCGACCATACGATCAGCGATCAGGAGGTGGTCGTCAGATGTTGACCGCAGCTTGATACTCCATGAACACTACACGATACAGGACGCACGATTAAACTGAAACTTGGTCCAAAAAATTCCTGCATGAAAAATCATCTCGCACAGTGTAAAGTATGTTTTACAACATCAAATGAATGTTGTAAAGAGAGAATGCCAAAAAATGAAAAAAAAAGAATGCAAAAAAATACATGCAAAAAAATTTGCGATGACACTTCCAGAGCTCCGTAAAAATGCCTGTTTTTACAAATAAAACAATGGAATATTTTACAAAAGCACATTTAAACACCAACACACAACAGACGTCACATTAACGTGTTGGTTTACATAATGAATGATTGAACCGATCAGTGTTTAGCAGGCACCTTTACCCAGAATCCTTTGCGATCTGTCTCTTTGTTACAAAACCCCAGAATTAGTGCATTATTCAACATTAAAAGATATATGTTATAATTTAACTTTGTACAAATGACAGAATTGACATTAATGGAGTTATTCTATCGGTATTAATGTTATTTATAAATCAAAACCATAAGTCAATATGACTTTATTTTTCAAGACCTCCGCATGACCGGAATTTTATAATTGCTACAGGTCTGGCTTTATGACTGTTCTCAGAGTGCCTCTGTACTGGGAGGGTTGTAACAAATAAGAGCTTCCAGCAAGTGCCTAATGTTGAAAGAAAAAAGTGTGGTCTCATTGTTTGGGTCCCGGGGTGTCTCTGTCTGTGCTAGGAGCACTGTAGAGCTTCCAGCAGGGGCAGACTATTGAAAGAAAAAAGTATGGTCTTATTGTTTGGGTTTGTTATTTTTAATATTATTAGAAGATATTAAATTTGTTTTACTATTAGTTGTAAATGTGCCAGAGATAATATTAGAATTTATCTGTTATCGGTTATCTGTAACTTCCGATAAATTTTTGGGTGGTTTATTGTTTTATCTTTATCGAAGATAACTTTTCAGTTATCTGATTATCTGTTATCGAAGTTAATTTTTTGGTTATCTGTGCCCATCACTGATTATAACAGACATCAGAGAAGAAACCAAATGCATGGCTGAACAGCCAGCAGGAACCGAAGACACAGTCGAGGACGACGACCGGGCAGCTGACAAAAGTCCATAGCCGAGTCAGGAGGATGACAGGAGTTCACAGCAGGGTCAGAGGATTGCCATGTGGCCAACAGGAGTCCACATCAGTGTTAGGAGGATGACCAGACTGTCCATTGGTGTTCACTGCAGAGTCAGGAGAGAGACCGACCGACCACCAGCAGTCTATGACAGTCGGGAGGACAGCTGGACTGTCCACAGGTGTTCACTGCAGCAACAGGAGGGAAGCTGACCAACCCCTGGAGTACATGACTGAGGCATGAGGGCTGCTGGAGGACCCACTGGAGTACACAGCCATGTCAGATGGGCAGCTGGGCAGCCCACCAGAGTTCACAGCTGCTCATCTGGTGGGCAGCTGGACAGGGTGCCGGAATTCTCAGCAGCATCAGGTGGGCTGCTGGATGTCCCCACAAGGGTTTACAGCCGCAGTAGGTCAATAATCCTATGGCCCACAGGAGTCCACAGGAGCAGTAGGAGAGTGGCCATATGGTTCACAGTTGTACCAACGTCCTCAGGACCAGAGGTGAATTGACTCCACTAGAGCAAAGATGCCCTCTGAACCAGCACTTGCCGGCTCCTGTTAGTGGTTATGTGGGTGGACTGGAACTGTGACACCAACAGGGTCGAAGTCTGCAGGCTCCTCCAAATCAACAGTAGGGACAGATGGTCCCTCTGTGACGTCTTCTGGGACAGAGGCAGATGGCTCCACTAGAGCACAGACACCCTCTGAACTGGAGCCCGCAGGCTACCCAGGAACAGCACTGTCATCAGGAGCACAACCAGATGGTTTCACCGGACCACTGACATCAGTGGGAAAGGAACCACTGCTGCTCTGGGGTTTAGTAAGGTTACACCTTATTTGTGTGAAGCGCCTTGAGGCAACTCTGTTGTGATTTGGTGCTATATAAATGAAAATAAATTGAATAATTGAAATTGAAAGCACCCAGGTGGCCCTCCAGGAGCTGCAATGCTGTCGGGAACAGTGCTATCATTTGGAACAAAAGCAGATGGCTCCATCAAAACATCAATGTCAACCGGTAGAGGGCTGAGGTCTCTCTCTGACCTGAAAAAGAAAGCAAAAGAGCTGTGTCGCTCTGCGACTACCTCAAGGTTAGCTGGAGACCAATACAGGTGATGAGGCACATCTGTCCATGACTGCCTCTGAGCTTGAAGAAACCATGGGTGATGAGGCACGTCCATCTGTGACCGCCTCAAAGCCAGGAGACCAATACAGGTGATGAGACACATCCATCCATGGCCACCTTGAAGCCAGGAAAAAAGAAGATGAGACGTGTCTGTCTGTGACTGCCTCGGAGCTTGAAGAAACCATGGGTGATAAGGCACGTCCATCTGTGACCGCCTGAAAGCCAGGAGACCAATACAGGTGATGAGACACATCCATCCATGACCACCTTGAAGCCAGGAAAAAAGAAGATGAGACGTGTCTGTCTGTGACTGCCTTGGAGCTTGGAGAAAAAAACAGGTGATGTGGCGCATCTGCTCATGACTGCCTCAGAACTTGGAGAAAAAGCAGGTGAGGAGGCATGTCCATCCATGGCCACCTTGAAGCCGGGAGAAAAAAATAGGTGCTGTGGCGCGTCTGTCCGTGACTGCCTCTGAGCTTTGAGAAAAAGCAGGTAAGGAGGTGTGTCCATCCATGACCGCCTCGAATCCACCAGAAATAACAGGTGATGATCTGAATGCTCTCTCTGGCACTGGCCCTGATGGTGGTCTTGGCTGGATAACCGCAGCCTTTGTGGAAGCAGACACATGATCCTTCCAACCAAGCTTCAGGCATCTCTTACTCCTCTTCTTACCAGAGGTGGTGGTCAATGAGGGTGGTGGTCGAGGAAGACAAGAGTGCAGCAGCAGCTGTTTAGCTGCCTGGAAAACCAGCGGCTGCTGAGGTCTGTGGAAGGCTGTGTTTATTGATGAGCAGATGTTATTGCTAGACAGCTGAGGGAGGACTGACTGACTGATATACAACCCCTGGCAAAAATTATGGAATCACCGGCCTCGGAGGATGTTCATTCAGTTGTTTAATTTTGTAGAAAAAAGCAGATCACAGACATGACACAAAACTAAAGTCATTTCAAATGGCAACTTTCTGGCTTTAAGAAACACTATAAGAAATCAGGAAAAAAAATTGTGGCAGTCAGTAACAGTTACTTTTTTAGACCAAGCAGAGGGAAATAAATATGGAATCATTCAATTCTGAGGAAAAAATTATGGAATCATGAAAAACAAAAGAACGCTCCAACACATCACTAGTATTTTGTTGCACCACCTCTGGCTTTTATAACAGCTTGCAGTCTCTGAGGCATGGACTTAATGAGTGACAAACAGTACTCTTCATCAATCTGGCTCCAACTTTCTCTGATTGTTGTTGCCAGATCAGCTTTGCAGGTTGGAGCCTTGTCATGGACCATTTTCTTCAACTTCCACCAAAGATTTTCAATTGGATTAAGAGCCGGACTATTTACAGGCCATGACATTGACCCTATGTGTCTTTTTGCAAGGAATGTTTTCACAGTTTTTGCTCTATGGCAAGATACATTATCATCTTGAGAAATGATTTCATCATCCCCAAACATCCTTCCAATTGATGGGATAAGAAAAGTGTCCAAAATATCAACGTAAACTTGTGCATTTATTGATGATGTAATGACAGCCATCTCCCCAGTGCCTTTACCTGACATGCAGCCCCATATCATCAATGACTGTGGAAATTTACATGTTCTCTTCAGGCAGTCATCTTTATAAATCTCATTGGAATGGCACCAAACAAAAGTTCCAGCATCATCACCTTGCCCAATGCAGATTTGAGATTCATCACTGAATATGACTTTCATCCAGTCATCCACAGTCCATGATTGCTTTTCCTTAGCCCATTGTAACCTTGTTTTTTTCTGTTTAGGTGTTAATGATGGCTTTCGTTTAGCTTTTCTGTATGTAAATCCCATTTCCTTTAGGCGGTTTCTTACAGTTCGGTCACAGACGTTGACTCCAGTTTCCTCCCATTCATTCCTCATTTGTTTTGTTGTGCCTTTTCGATTTTTGAGACATATTGCTTTAAGTTTTCTGTCTTGACGCTTTGATGTCTTCCTTGGTCTACCAGTATGTTTGCCTTTAACAACCTTCCCATGTTGTTAGTATTTGGTCCAGAGTTTAGACACAGCTGACTGTGAACAACCAACATCTTTTGCAACATTGCGTGATGATTTACCCTCTTTTAAGAGTTTGATAATCCTCTTCTTTGTTTCAATTGACATCTCTCGTGTTGGAGCTATGATTCATGTCAGTCCACTTGGTGCAACAGCTCTCCAAGGTGTGATCACTCCTTTTTAGATGCAGACTAACGAGCAGATCTGATTTGATGCAGGTGTTAGTTTTGGGGATGAAAATTTACAGGATGATTCCATAATTTATTCCTCAGAATTGAGTGAGTCCATATTTTTTTCCCTCTGCTTGGACTAAAAAAGTAACCGTTACTGACTGCCACAATTTTTTTCCTGATTTCTTATAGTGTTTCTTAAAGCCAGAAAGTTGCCATTTGAAATGACTTTAGTTTTGTGTCATGTCTGTGATCTGCTTTTTTTCTACAAAATTAAACAACTGAATGAACATCCTCCACTCAACAAAAATATAAACGCAACACCTTTGGTTTTGCTCCCATTTTGTATGAGATGAACTCAAAGATCTAAAACTTTTTCCACATACACAATATCACCATTTCCCTCAAATATTGTTCACAAACCAGTCTAAATCTGTGATAGTGAGCACTTCTCCTTTGCTGAGATAATCCATCCCACCTCACAGGTGTGCCATATCAAGATGCTGATTAGACACCATGATTAGTGCACAGGTGTGCCTTAGACTGCCCACAATAAAAGGCCACTCTGAAAGGTGCAGTTTTATCACACAGCACAATGCCACAGATGTCGCAAGATTTGAGGGAGCGTGCAATTGGCATGCTGACAGCAGGAATGTCAACCAGAGCTGTTGCTCGTGTATTGAATGTTCATTTCTCTACCATAAGCCATCTCCAAAGGTGTTTCAGAGAATTTGGCAGTACATCCAACCAGCCTCACAACCGCAGACCACGTGTAACCACACCAGCCCAGGACCTCCACATCCAGCATGTTCAGCTCCAAGATCGTCTGAGACCAGCCACTCAGACAGCTGCTGAAACAATCGGTTTGCATAACCAAAGAATTTCTGCACAAACTGTCAGAAACCGTCTCAGGGAAGCTCATCTGCATGCTCGTCGTCCTCATCGGGGTCTCGACCTGGCTCCAGTTCGTCGTCGTAACCGACTTGAGTGGGCAAATGCTCACATTTGCTGGTGTTTGGCACGTTGGAGAGGTGTTCTCTTCACAGATGATGTGAAGGAGATGTGTTGAACACTGCATGAGGCAAATGGTGGTCACACCAGATACTGACTGGTATCCCCCCCAATAAAACAAAACTGCACCTTTCAGAGTGGCCTTTTATTGTGGACAGTCTAAGGCACACCTGTGCAGTAATCATGGTGTCTAATCAGCGTCTTGGTATGGCACACCTGTGAGGTGGGATGGATTATCTCAGCAAAGGAGAAGTGCTAACTATCACAGATTTAGACTGGTTTGTGAACAATATTTGAGGGAAATGGTGATATTGTGTATGTGGAAAAAGTTTTAGATCTTTCAGTTCATCTCATACAAAATGGGAGCAAAACCAAAAGTGTTGCGTTTATATTTTTGTTGAGTATATATATATATATATATACTCAACATATATATATATATATATATATATATATATATATATATATATATATATATATATATATATATATTAATTGAGTAATAGATTATCAAGAGTTTTGGAGCTTTGCCAAACTATAAGTCCAGTCGGTCTGTGAAATCTTCAGTCTGCCGCCAGGACATTCTTTTTTTTCTTTTATTTGACATTTCATTTGCACTTGTTATTATTGTGATTTATTCAGTGTTTAGTGTCTATTTATACATGCCGTACAGAGTGCAGCTTAAACCAAAGTCAAATTCCTTGTTTTTTGTGGATACATGGCGAATAACACAGCCTTTGAAAAATGGCTGTGGAGTGCAGCGTTTCCACAAAAGCTGCACTGATAAATTAACTGTACAGCCTGTTGATAAAAACTCGTATCGAAGCTGAATAAAGGCCTTTTTTGAATAGTTCAACATGATTCACTTAAAGTGCGCATTCTTTCGCTTCATCTGTGGAGGTGGAGAGCAGCCAGTGGATGAAACCGTTAAAAAAAAAAAAATATACAAACACACTGCTTCACTTTAAATGTGTAATAAATCTGTTTCAGATGATCAGTACGCACCCTTTCTCTTAAAAGGCTTTATTTTATTTAGCATGCGGCTTTGTAAACTTGCTTTCTCCTACCATGCCCCGGCTCTGTAGAACGATCTCCCGGCACACATTTGGCAGTCGTATACTGTGGAGACTTTTAAGTCACGTTTAAAGACTCATTTGTTTTCCCTGTTTTATCATTAGTGTTATGATGTGTTTTTATTTTTGTATGCTTTTATGGTTGTCTTTCTTTTATGGTCATCTTTTTATTGTGTTTTAAATTTTTTATTGTTTTTTATGTTGTGTGAAGTGCCTTGAGATGATTTCATCATGAATTGGCGCTATATAAATTAATAAATTTGATTTTGATTTGATTTGATTGCAATTGATTAGCTGTTACATTATTTATGCGCATGCTCTATGGTTTTCTTCTCCATTTTTGTGGGAGCGTTACAGTGCCACATACAGGCCTGGTGTATGTACTACCGTGTTAAACGAAGCCTTGACATTTTTTGTAATTGAATTATTCACGCTACTTGATTAATTGTTTCAGCCCTAAAATAAATAAATAAATAAATGCAGCATCAAAGACCCCCTTACTGTTACACATGTTAAAATGTATTAGCAGGAAGAATGGGGTAAAATAAAACCTGAAACACTTCATCACTTCTTATTCTCAATGCCAAAATGTCATTAAGTGTTGTGAGAATGAACATAACGTGGTCAGTGCTTTGCCTTCCCAACTTTTTGTTTGGATTATGTTGCAGGCCTTAAATGCAGGAACGGATGAATATTAACAAATGAAATGAAGTTGACTCAACAAAACATCAAATATCTTGGGTTCATATAGTCTGCAATGAAATAAAGGTCAAAGCATATGTAAGAATCACTGTGTAGTGTGTTTCTTCTTTTTTTTAAATGAGCATTTTCCACGTCGTCCCAACTGTTTCTGGGGATATAATATTTAACATGCATTTTTCATTTCATGGACTCAATGCACATTTGATAGATACATTATCCATCTTTTCAACTACTTCTTTAGAAGGGATGGGTTCGTTTTATATGCTGATCACCGTTTCCTGACTCCAATATCTAACTATTATTGACTCATCTGTCCTATTTTTTCCTTCCCTTCATACTCACTCCCACTTATCCAGTTCAACCTCAGAAAGGTGACTATGTCAATGATACACGGATGGCACAATAAATCATAAAGGCTTATTTCCATTGTGGTCCATGTGAGGCTAAAACATGACAACACTGAGGAGCTCGATTAAACATGTACAGATTGCAAAGACATTATAATCTCATCAATCAACGTAATTAACAATAAATGTGTAGTTTATATATAATCATTTACACTGGGACACCAAATGAAAAATGTGTAGTTTATATATAATCATTTACACTGGGACACCAAATGAAAGAAAATAAGTACAAATTGAACAGAGAACAATAAGATCTTAATACATTAAAATAAATAGCAACTGTATCCCTGTAGATGGGTAGACGACAACAAATTTAGCACCAAGTTTCAGACAAGAAAACAACAACAAATAGCACCGAGATTCAGACTATAAATTAATAAACTAGAAAATAAGCTTGTCTTTTGGACCAAAAATCACATTAAAAAATAAAAACAAATAAAAGGGTGGTGTTCTTCTTCCCTTAGCTGACTAAATAAAATTGACTTTAGCTGTCTTTTAAATACCTTGTTGCTACTTGACTGCAAGATCTATATTTTATATATGATGTGTTTGATCTGAATAGTTCCCAACGTCTGGGATACGTGGGTTACATCCTGATCTTCAACCTAACCTTTGCAAACCATCGCAGCAATAACAGTAGGGCAACGATGAAGTATTTTCATTTTGACAGCAGGGTCACTGCGAGCGATAATCGGGGCAGCTACAAAATGTAAGGCTTTGTAAATTATTCAGAATAATTGATCAAAATATATGTTTATCTTTAACCTTATTTTGTGATGTTTGATATTGTCGATTCCCAGCAGAATATTGGAGTTTATAATACCTGTGAACGAAGTGCTGGCTGCAGAGCAAAATACCAGAAGTAAAGAACCCCAAGTCCTCTTGCGCATGTGCGGCACAACCTCAGCCCCCGAGATCAGAAGTTGGCATTCCATGTCTCTACTTCTATGGTACGGTCTGATCCTTGTGTCCTGGATGACCTTTATCATTGCGAAGATTGGACTGTATGTGGTTGCTAAGTTGAAATTTTTCAGTCACTACATGCTGTGACAGTACTGTGCTGTGCTTTTTGTTTTATTCATTTGTATGGCCAAAGCAGATGGTCATCCCACTGAGTCTAGTCTGCTTGAGGTTTCTTCCTGTAATCAAAATACTTTTGAGGGGGTTTTTCCTTACCACTGGCACCAGTGTACTTGTTCATGGGCTGGCTAAGTTTTATACCTTGTTGGTGGGCAGCACATTGATATGACATGTTGAGATTCGGCACAGCACAAATAAATTTAATTGAACGGAGCAGTGCTTTTCTAGTACATGATGGTAGCTGTTCATGTACATGTTCCTGCTGAAAAATGGTGGCTAGAAAGCACAGAGCATTGCTGGCTTCCTAACTTTATTCTGCCTCCCAATTTGATGCTTTTGCACATTCATTACCACTGCAATTATATTGGTAATGTGTATAGGAAGCATGCGTAAATGAATTAGGCAAGAGCATTTTTTCGAGTGGGGGTGGATACGAGAAAGTGGCACAGTCACTAAACCTTTTAATGAGGGAGAAATTTTGCTGAAGACAGGGCTCTGTTAATGGAATTTGAACCTGATTACAGGATAGCAGACACCCATTCAGCACAGTCCTTGTCATCCTCTGATTCCTGTTCTACTTACAGGATTTATCTTCAGGGCCACCCACAATGCCGAACATCATCTGTAAGATTGAGTTTTATAATGGCGATAATCCTTTAAACGATATTATGTTTTATTTATTGGCAGGGCACAACATGTAGCAAATAGTCTGGACACACTGATGGACCTGTTAATAATCTAAATGTGAAAGACCTTGCTTGTTATGGAGAGGAAGGCTGGAGAGGCATTCTGAGTGAGCAAAGAGGCGCTTACTGTAGCTGGCTTGGTAACACCACCGCATCCTCTAAGAACAGTGAGAGGACTTGGTCAAGGATAGGGACGTGTGGGATGAGCTGCTGCTATATCCGTCTGTAAACATGTTTATTTCTGCTCTGAAGTTTGATATTTTCACATGGAAGCCTGCTTTCTTTTGGAGCCAGCCTCAAGCAGCCAGCCAAGGAACTGCAATCTTTTCTTCTTCTGGGTGTGCCTCATCCGAGACCATCTAAGCTTACCACTTGATCAAGAACTATACTCAACAAAATATAAACGCAACACTTTTGGTTTTGCTCCCATTTTGTATGAGATGAACTCAAGATCTAAAACTTTTTCCACATACACAATATCACCATTTCCCTCAAATATTGTTCACAAACCAGTCTAAATCTGTGATAATGAGCACTTCTCCTTTGCTGAGGTAATCCATCCCACCTCACAGGTGTGCCATATCAAGATGCTGATTAGACACCATGATTAGTGCACAGGTGTGCCTTAGACTGTCAACAATAAAGGCCACTCTGAAAGGTGCAGTTTTGTTTTATTGGGGGGGATACCAGTCAGTATCTGGTGTGACCACCATTTGCCTCATGCAGTGCAACACATCTCCTTCGCATAGAGTTGATCAGGTTGTCAATTGTGGCCTGTGGAATGTTGGTCCACTCCTCTTCAATGGCTGTGCGAAGTTACTGGATACTGGCAGGAACTGGTACACGCTGTCGTATACGCCAGTCCAGAGCATCCCAAACATGCTCAATGGGTGACATGTCTGGTGAGTATGCCGGCCATGCAAGAACTGGGACATTTTCAGCTTCCAAGAATTGTGTACAGATCCTTGCAACATGGGGCCGTGCATTATCCTGCTGCAACATGAGGTGATGTTCTTGGATGGCACAACAATGGGCCTCAGGATCCTTAACCTAAACAAACCCAAACCTTAAACTATCCCTAATCTTAACCTGAACCTTAACAAACCTATACATTCCAAAACCCCCTCAAGGAACTGTGCTACCGCCCTTCCTTTTCACCACCTAGACTGCAGACTTTAAGTATTGCACTGAGTCGTGTCATCTACAGAAATTTTCTGATGACACGGCTATAGTTGGGTGTATGGAAAGTGGCCGGGAGAATGAGTATAGGGACCTGGCTGATCAGTTGGTGAGGTGGTGTGGGGATGTTAACCTGCATCTGATGGTGGCAGATTTCAGGAAGAACAAGCCCCCGCCTTCTCCAGTCTGCATCAGTGGGGCTGATGTGGACATAGTCCTGTCATATAAGTATCTGGGCATCTACCTGGACAATAAACTGGAGTGATCTACGAACACAGAGGCCGTCTACAAGAAGGGCCTGAGCTGACTTGACTTCCTGAGGAGGCTCAGATCATTTAATAAGATAAGATAAGATAAACTTTATTGATCTCACAGAGGAGAAATTCACGTTTCGTCAGCTCTTAAAGAACACACAAGGTGGCTGCAAGTAGAGGAAAATGTTCATCAAACAGCGTGTGCAAGGATAAGCAATAATAATATTTGTAACAGTACAAGACATAAGAAAAATCGATGTAACAGGATGCTCCAGATGTTCTATCAGTCTGTTGTGTGAGCATCATCTCCTTTGCTGTGTTTTTCTGGGGAGCAGGCATCACAACAAAGGATGCAAACAGACTGAATAAACTGGTCAAAAAGGCAGGGTCTGTTGTTGGCTCCAAGCTTGTCAACCTGGAGGAGGTGCTTGAAGACAGAATGCTGGCTCAGCTGCTGGTAATTAAGAACAATGCCTCCCACCCCCTCTATAAGACACTGGACAATCTTAAGAGCAGCTTCAACAACAGAATCATACAACCATACTGCCTAAGGGAACAATACAGGAGATCGTTCCTGCCCAGTGCCATAAGACTCTTTAATATATCTGTGTCTGATAGACCTGTGGTCTCTGAACTAGACTAAAAAGCCTATACTATTTACTATCTATCTGTTGCACAACAATACATGTCAGATCCATTGCATTTCTATGTATTTCTATCTCAGTTTTTCTTATTGTTTGTTTTAGTGTATATTTTTGAGGTACTTGACTGCTATGACAACTGAATTTTCCCTTTGGGGATTAAAAAAAGTTTTCTCTCTCTCTCTCTGGAGAGCAGGTGAATGAAATTCAGTAGGAGCAAGACTCTGTACATGAGTGTGAATGAGAGGGAGCCCAGTGGAATAGTGCAGTTAGGAGTATAAGTGGTAAACATAGATGAGTTTAAATACTTGGGGTCAACTGTCCAAAGTAATGGAGAGTGTGGGGAAAAAGAGTGCAGGCAGGGTGTAGTGGGTGGAGAAAGGTGGCAGGAGCGATTTGTGACTGAAGAATATCTACAAAAGTGAAGGGGAAAGTTTACAAGACAGTAGTGAGATGGCTTAGAGACGGTGGTACTAACAAAAAGACAGGAGGCAGAGCTGGAGGAGGTAGAGCTGAAGATGTTGAGGTTCTCTTTGGGAGTGACAAGAATGGACAGGATTAGGAATGAACATATCAGAGGGGCAATCAGGTGGGATGGTTTGGAGACAAAGTCAGACAGGCGAGATTGAGATGGATTGGACGTGCAGAGGAGGGACCCAGGGTATATAGGGAGAAGGATGATGAGGATGGAGCCATCAAGCAGGAGGAGAAGAGGGAGGCCAAAGAAGGGGTTTATGGATGTGCTGAGGGAGGACATGCAGATGGTTGGTGTGACAGAAGAAGTTACAGAGGACAGGGTGAGATGGAAACGACTGATCTGGGGTGGTGACCCCTAATGGAAGCAGCCGAAAGAAGAAGAGAAAGTTGAGGAATAACTAAAATCTCAAATAATCAGGCAGATTATGATACTATATTTTAGATAACCCATGATTATGAAACCTTGTTTGGGCTCCATTTATTGCTAGTAGCACCGGAACTCCAGTCAGGCTCCCTGACATTATAGCTGCAGTACACATTTCTTTCTCTTCGACATTATTTATTAATTATGAACCCGTTTATGAAATTAAACAATGACTAATAGTAAATTGAAGATCTGAAATATATTATTTCCATAAATGCAGCATATAAAACAAGAAAATAAACATGATTTTTTTGCCATGCTTATGATAAATAATCAAATGCCATGCAGCAAATAAGATTTTTAATATTTATCATTTGTTGTATCATTTTACATGGGTTCAGTTGTTATACATTCATATTTACTGGATTGTGCAAAATTATACCAAAAATTACAAGTATGTAGTAAATTTGACACACTGCAGCTTTACTATACACATTTTTGTGTTAAGTGTCCCACAGTTTTATTTACAGGTAACATCACAGTCACGGCAAAGCTATTGGTTAAAATGCTGCAAACTCCTGCTATTTATTTGGGTACTGACGTATATTCAAAATGTGTCTCTTCATTCATTTTCTGGCACTGTTAGTGAACAGGGACATTTGCTTTAGCACTCACTGAAACAGCCTGGGGGATATTGTGATTAATGTTTCCCACTTAGCCCTGCACATCTACACTTCTCAGACATTCTTTTTGAGAGGTGCAATCATATCATTCAAATTCATGATTTATTTCATTAATAAATCATAAGACTATCCCTTGTTTTTGTTGCTTTGGGACTGCAGCCATCCATTTGAAGGCGGGGTTAAAAGATTTCTCAATAAATAACACGTTTGAATTTTGGCAGTCCAACAATCTGGGTGTGGTGCACGTGCAGACAATTGAAGGTGCGATAAAGCACTTTTTTCCCCAGTGTTTGATGGCATGCATCACTGAAAATGGCAAAATGTAAAAATTATTTAGAGGACCTTCTTAAATATGTATGAAATTTAGTTTTCAAGGAGGACATAGACAGGGCAATCCATCATCATATTGTAAAATGTAGGAACACTATTACAGTGTGAACATTTAGGATGGTTTTTGTGCTGCTCCGCATTAATGCAGACAAGAATTCACCGAAAACTGATTATATTACAAATAATCTTCTTTCAAGTGTTTTAGTCTTTATTCTGATGCCAAACTGACTTCAATGGAGATCAAGATCAAGCTCAAGATTAGTTTATTGCCATTTGTAGTTAAAAAAAAACACAGGAAATGGTTGTGCAAAAAGCTCAGTGCATCCCACACAAGAAAAATGACATTAGACAGACATGAAACAAATTACCACATAAAGACACGTTAACATAACACTAACACTGTAAAATACAAGATACAGAGATCAAGTTAAAAAAGTTAAAAAGTTAATATCAAATAAATAAAATAAAATAAGGTGCTGTAGACTTAAGGTGCACTATTCAGGCTAATCACAGCTTGTGGGAAAAAGCTCCTAGCATACCGAGACGTCTTACACCTAATGGTGCGGTACCTTCTTCCAGAGGGAAGAAGCTCAAACATGACTCTTCCAGGATGCCCAGAAGGATCATTTATGATCTGAGAAGCTCGGTTTGAGAGTCTGCTTTTGTACAGAGCCTCCAGCACCGGCAGGTCACAGTTCACAATTTTTTTCGCTGAGCAGACCACCTTATATAACGCTCTCGTCTTTGGCAGTAACGTTTCCAAACCAGACTGTGATGGAGCTAACAAGAAGACTTTCAATCGTGCATCGATAAAAATTCACAAGGATTTTAGAGTTGATGGTGAATTCTCTAAGTTTCCTCAGGAAGAAGAGACGCTGACAAGCCTTTTTAACAATATTTGTGGTGTTTTTGTTCCAACTGAGATCATTGGACAACGCCAGCCCCAGAAATTTACATTCTTCCACAATTTCAACTTTTGAGTCCTCAATAACGAGAGGTGAATGAGAGGTGAATGGCTGTTATTTCGACCGAAGTCAACAACAAGTTTGCAAGTTTTAGAAGTGTTCAGGAGCAAATTACACTCAACAAAAATATAAACGCAACACTTTTGGTTTTGCTCCCATTTTGTATGAGATGAACTCAAGAGCTAAAGCTTTTTCCACATACACAATATCACCATTTCCCTCAAATATTGTTCACAAACCAGTCTAAATCTGTGATAGTGAGCACTTCTCCTTTGCTGAGAAAATCCATCCCACCTCACAGGTGTGCCATATCAAGATGCTGATTAGACACCATGATTAGTGCACAGGTGTGCCTTAGACTGCCCACAATAAAAGGCCACTCTGAAAGGTGCAGTTTTGTTTTATTGGGGGGGATACCAGTCAGTATCTGATGTGACCACCATTTGCCTCATGCAGTGCAACACATCTCCTTCACATAAAGTTGATCAGGTTGTCAATTGTGGCCTGTGGAATGTTGGTCCACTCCTCTTCAATGGCTGTGCGAAGTTGCTGGATATTGGCAGGAACTGGTACACGCTGTCATATACGCCGGTCCAGTGCATCCCAAACATGCTCAATGGGTGACATGTCCGGTGAGTATGCCGGCCATGCAAGAACTGGGATATTTTCAGCTTCCAAGAATTGTGTACAGATCCTTGCAACATGGGGCCGTGCATTATCTTGCTGCAACATGAGGTGATGTTCTTGGATGTATGGCACAACAATGGGCCTCAGGATCTCGTCACGGTATCTGTGTGCATTCAAAATGCCATCAATAAAATGCACCTGTGTTCTTCATCCATAACAGACGCCTGCCCATACCATAACCCCACCGCCACCATGGGCCACTCGATCCACAACATTGACATCAGAAAACCGCTTACCCACACGACGCCACACACGCTGTCTGCCATCTGCCCTGGACAGTGTGAACCGGGATTCATCCGTGAAGAGAACACCTCTCCAAGGTGCCAAACGCCAGCGAATGTGAGCATTTGCCCACTCAAGTCGGTTACGACGACGAACTGGAGTCAGGTCGAGACCCCGATGAGGACGACGAGCATGCAGATGAGCTTCCCTGAGACGGTTTCTGACAGTTTGTGCAGAAATTCTTTGGTTATGCAAACCGATTGTGTCAGCAGCTGTCCGAGTGGCTGGTCTCAGATGATCTTGGAGGTGAACATGCTGGATGTGGAGGTCCTGGGCTGGTGTGGTTACATGTGGTCTGCGGTTGTGAGGCTGGTTGGATGTACTGCCAAATTCTCTGAAACTCCTTTGGAGACGGCTTATGGTAGAGAAATGAACATTCAATACACGAGCAACAGCTCTGGTTGACATTCCTGCTGTCAGCATGCCAATTGCACGCTCCCTCAAATCTTGTGACATCTGTGGCATTGTGCTGTGTGATAAAACTGCACCTTTCAGAGTGGCCTTTTATTGTGGGCAGTCTAAGGCACACCTGTGCACTAATCATGGTGTCTAATCAGCATCTTGATATGGCACACCTGTGAGGTGGGATGGATTATCTCAGCAAAGGAGAAGTGCTCACTATCACAGATTTAGACTGATTTGTGAACAATATTTGAAGGAAATGGTGATATTGTGTATGCGGAAAAAGTTTTAGATCTTTGAGTTCATCTCATACAAAATGGGAGCAAAACCAAAAGTGTTGCGTTTATATTTTTGTTGATTATTTTCTTTGCTCCAATCCACAACTTTCTGTACCTCAGCTCTGTAACAAGAATCATCATTTGCACTGATCAACCCAATGATAGTTGTGTCATCAGTGTATTTAACTATGTGATTACTGTCATGGGAAGCCACACAGTCGTAAGTGTACAGAGTAAAAAGGATGGGACTAAGGATACACCCTTGAGGGGAACCAGAAAAACGGCCATTAATTTTCACTCTCTGAGATCTGTTGGTTAAAAAACCAAGAATCCACTTACAAATGGCATCACCCAAACCAAGAGTCTTAAGTTTTTGAACAAGTCTGGATGGCACAAGAGAGTTAAAAGCCGAACTGTAATCAATAAACAACATTCTAGCATAAGTGTTCCTAGAGTCCAGATGGCTATAAATACAGTTCGAAACAAAAGAGATTGCGTCCTCGATGCTCCTGTTCTGTTGTCTGTATGCAAACTGGAGCGGGTCCACAGACACTGGGATCTGGCCTTTAATAAAATCCAGCACCAAACGTTCAAAACATTTCATTAAAACAGAAGTGAGTCTGCAACAAACATGAACAATTTGACTTTGGAACAGAGTTGGAACAATAGTGTTTACAGCTACTCAATTAGAGAGATTAGTCAACCTCTACAAGGTCACAAAAACAGAAGCTTGTTCATGTTCTATAATCCCTCTAAGTCAGCTGTTAATTGCTTCTTGAATGTTGGAGGACTAAAGGTCATTGCATGGGCTATGATTCATGGAATTGCCATTGGGGTTGTTACTATTATTATTATTTTAACGAGACCCTGAAACTTGCTTTAGCTTCAGCCCTTATCTTTTTTATATTCCAAGGTATTTTTATGATTTCTGCCAGTGAAATCATGCTTTCGACTTCATCCATTTATTACATGAATTGTTACCAGGATTTATTTCTGTGGTGGCATATTTGGCAAAATTAGTAAAAATGTTTGGATCTGACCTTTCACAGATATGTATTGTAACTGCTTTTGCATAAAGGAATTAAGCCAAAGCATTTAGAGGCATTTTATTTATTTATTCTCAACAACTGTTTCAAACATTGGGGTTGTTCAGGATTACAGCTTTACTTGATCACTTTCATATAATTCCCACATCATGAATGTCACTCTTGATGGTGCTCCCGAAACAGTAAATGCATTTCTTATACTCACCGATGCAAAAGACACCAAAAGAATCAAAAGCTTTTTCATGTGTCAAAACATCCAAAGTCGGTGAATCACTTCAACACTCTGAACAATGAATAAAAACAACAAAATGGTATATTTTGTTTGTAAAAGCCTCCAACCTTGACAAAACATTTAACACATGCAACAAAAGTGGATGTTTCCTTCAAACATCACAATTTGCTGCCAAATGAATATTGTTAGGGTACTAGGCTAGCCTCTGCATTTTATTTACCCTCCACTAGACCGAGCCAAGCTGTAACTAAAAGACTCTCAAAACGTGTGGTGTCTAGCCTAGGAGTGACCTCACTCTTTACTGACGTGAGTGGGTCTCACCTATCTGCTAGTGGGGGAGGTGTGTGCATGCATGTGACTGATTGACTGTCTGCCGTCCCCCGTGATGAGCTCTCAGCAAAGAATGGCAACAGTACCAACTGGTGAATGCTTTTGAGTGCCAGATTTTTTTTTTTTTTTTTTTGGAATGTGTTGCAGGCCTTAAATGAAGCAATGGATGTATATTAACAAATGAAATAAAGTTGACCACACACACACAACATGAAATATCTTGGGTTCATACTGTCTGCAATGAAACAGAAGTCAAAATAAATGAAAGGATCACTTTTTTTCTTTGATGTATGTTCCATATCATCCCATCGTTTTCTGATTTGGGGTTGTATACATCTGCTTGCATAATAATACTGTTTCTAAGTATAGCATGGGTCTGCTGTGAGCCTTCCAGGGCGCTGTGTTGTTCTTGTAAGAGTGGAGCCCACATTGTTGTGCACCCTGTCTGTCTTTGGGTTATGTGAGGAGGTATGGGGGCGTATTTGCAGAGAAGAGAGAGAAAATGAGAGAGAGGAGCCAGAGCCAGAGAGCTGAATGATGCTGCTTTGCTTCCAGCAGCATCCTGTCAACTCCAAATGAAAAATTTCAGACATCCAGTGAGGGAGCGCTTGAGAGTGGAACTATTTCCCACCACTGCAGTGTCCTTTGTTGGACAATAACTTTTAAAGTTTTTTGGCTGACCTTGAGAGTGGCAGAACGATCATGGATTCCATTCATTTCAAGGCAGGAATTAAGTTGACTAGTAGATGAAACTGGGTGAAAATGGACGCAGCTGTACGATGAAAGCAGCTATCAATCTCTCATTTGACTTTTGTGCCGTTTTTTGTGGAAAGACAGACTGTGGAGGAGGAGTGTTTAATTAAATTGTATGGATTGAGGGAAAGCTGAAGCCTTTCTGCTGCTGATGTCAAACTGTGGCTGTAATACTTACTTTTCTGTGTACACATTTTTTATGATCAAAAGAAATCACAATAACAAATAGTCAGGCCCATAAGTAGTTGGATAATGACACAAAATTTTGTAGTTATGCCTCTGTACATCAAAGCAGTGAGCACAGTTAAGATAAAACCCAGCTTCAATAACTACTAATCCGGTAACTAGGTCATTTCACAGTAACTGCGTCCACCAAAGATGTAATAAAATCATCTGCATTTATTTATTTGTCTGTCTGACTATTATCAGGATTATGTCTAAACTACTGCATGGATTTTGACAACATTTTCACCACACAGATATGAGACCATAGAAGAATCCATTAAATTTTTGAAGTGATCCAGATCTGGATTCTGGATCAAGTTACAATTTATATAGGCTTTGAAGGATAACTGTTAACAGGATTATGTCAAAACTACTGCACGGTGTTTGACAGAATTTTCAACACAGATACATGGAAGACTCCATTAAATTGTGGAGGTGATCCAGATCCGGATTCTGGATTTCACTTTATATTGGCTTTGAAGGATAACATCAAAACTACTTCACAGATTCTCACCACATTTGTACCACAGATAGATATTAGGGCATGAAAGACTCCACTGAATGTTGGAGGTGATCTGGATCCAGATCCGGATTCTGGGTTAAGATTTCCCTTTATATAGGGTTTGAAGGATTACTTAAAATCTGCTGCACCGATTCTCGCCAAATTTGTACCACACATACACATTAGGGCATGGAAGACTCCACTGAATTTTGAAGTTGATCTGGATCTGGAATGGCAGACGTCAGAAATCTCTGATTGCTCTTGTTGATCATTTTTCTTATACTTGAAAATGATGAAAGTTACTTTACTTTGACATAAGCATCAAATCATATTGACATCAGGAATATAGATAGAATTTTTCCTGGCATATGTCCGTCAGTGGGAGACGATGGTGTAGAGTCCAGTGTGGTTTTATTTTTTGTGTTTTTTTTTGTTTGTTTTTTATGTACCTTTCCATTCAGTTTCAATTTATTTCATTTTTATAGTGCCAAATCACAACAAAGCTGCCTCAAGGTGCTTCACACAAGTAAGTTCTAACCAGAGCAAGCACACAGGCAACAGTGGTAAGGAAAAATTCCCTCCGATGATTTGAGGGAAAAACCTCAAGCAGACCAGACTCAAAGGGGTGACCCTCTGTTTGGGCCATGCTACTGAAACAACTGACAATACAAATATACAGGAAATTTTTGTCTTTTGTTTCTGTCTGCACCTGCACAAATGACTTATCAGTCCAATGCGCGAGTGCCAATCTCTGCTGCATTTGTTGCACGTGTAGTGCGATGCCTGCTGAGGATGCTGCTGTCACTCCTTCCTCCTAGCTCATTGCTCAGCAAGGCCTTGGCTCCTCTCCTGCACAACCCTCTGTGCACCTGTTCTGACAGTAAGTTGCCAGGCTGCACGGTCCTCTGCACACTGGTCCCACGTGTTGACATTGATGCTGCACATTTTCATATCCTTCTTGCAGATATCCTTGAAGCACAGGTGTGGTCGAGCAGCCAAACGAGTGGCCTCTGCCAGCTCACCATACAGTAGATCTTTAGAAATGCAGCCTGGATCCATTCTCCTGATGTGACCAAGCCAACGAAGGCACCTTTCGCCAAAAATGGTGAACATGTTGGTAGTGTTCGAGAACCTCTGTGTTGGGCACCTTGTCCTGCCATCCGATGTGCAGGATTTGTCAAAGGCACCTCAGATGGTAGCTGTTGAGCTTTTTCTCATGTCTCGCGTAGGCGGTCCACGCCTCGCTACTGTAGAGGAGCTGACCTGCTGAGCCCGCAGGTTTGGTAGATGTGCAGTTTTGTCTTCTCAGTGAAGTTGGAGTTGTTCCAGACTCTGTGGCTTAGTCTTGTGGCTTGTGGCTTAGTCTTGCCATAACTGCTGCTGCCTTGGCAATCCTACTGTTAATCTCTGCATCAATGGACAGCAAGGAAGAGATGGTTGACCCGAGATATGTGAAGTGCTCCACGACTTCCAGGCTGTACCCATCAATGTCAAGATTAAGGGAAGCAACTGTGCCCTACGCCGATGTTTGTCTTCTTCAGACTGATGGTCAGTCCGAACTGATTGCAAGCATGAGAGAGGCGATTAACAAGCTGCTGCAGACAGTCTTCGAAGTGTGATATCAAGGCTGCATCGTCGGCAAAGAGTATCTTACGGATGAGTACCTCCACAACATTGGTCTTGGAGCGAAGTTGGGCGATGTTGAAGAGCTTGCCATCAGCCCTGGTGTGAATGTACACTCCCTTAGATATCCCATAGATGTAATTTTCCACAGCTAAACAGTGCGCTGAATACAAATTTGTACTTTTAGTGGATAGCTTTATCGTTCTGTTACATTGAGGTCCATAACAGCACTGACAGAAATGGCACTGACAAAAACCTGGAAAAACGCATTTGCATGTATGAGCCATATGCTTTACTGTGCATATTTTCAATAAAACTAATAGCAAATTAACATCACAATTCACATTAAACATACTGGTCAAAGTATCGGTGAAACATACCATTTTGAATAGATCAGACTCTCCTGGCTGCCATTTTTAACTTCCCTCCAGTGTCAAAGACAGCGAGAGCCACCTATTGGCCAAGTGAGGAACTGAAGGAGGTGTTGGTCCTTTAGCAATTAAAAAAAAAATGTTTGGTAACAGCACTGACACGAGATCTTAGTGGACATAGGTAACAATGGAAAAAATAATACTTTATAGGGGGAGTGTGAATGTTAATTTAGCGCTGTAACCAGCTACAGTTCTGTGGTAATGACGTAATTACTGGATAATAGATTAAGATGGACCAGAGACTAGATTCGGGAAGGAGAGTAATGAGACAAGAGCAAGAGTCAAAAAACAGTTACTGATGCCACAGATAAAGTTTAGGTGAATTATATTGAACATAATAATTTGAACAAAGTAACTGGAAAGACCCAGTTCACATTCAGTGATGAAATAAACAAAATATAAAACCCCAGTGTCCCTGTGTGAGCGCAAAACAATCGGTCCTTCTGGCTTAGTCAGTGGCTTAGTTAATCGAGTCAAAAGTCCTTTGTGTGGTTCCGTCCTACCACACTCCAATTGTCCATGTTGCTGGGAGAGTGGCCTGCTCTCTCAAAAGGCCAACTCTGGTTCGGTTCTGTTCAACAGGGTAGGCTCATTCCAAATCCAACAGATGGAATAAAAGGAAAAAAAAAAAAAACCCAGCCGAGACGCTTCTATAGTTATTTTTTATCAGAGTTCAGTCCTCCAGCCCAGTTCCCCGCAGATCAAAGTGTTCCATTGGCTTTCAAATTGCAGTGGTGAGTCGGGTCTGGTCCTCCGATGTCTCATGTTCAATGTGGTTTTGTTTAGATGATGTGATTTGATTATCTTCTATTTTATTCAATTTAAACTTCTCACGTTCTCTTGCATGCGCTTGCGCCTCTCTCGATCGGCAGAAAGAAAAAACGAGCGCACATTCACTTCAGCAAGGGGAAGGGGCGGGCTAATTGGAGTCTTGAGCCAATGGGGAAACAGTTTTTCTATTTTGCCCTATAAGTGGCCTTGATTTACAGTTTAGAAATGATTGACGTTACAATAAATAGTTTTCTTATTTTGGGCACTAAAATAAAAGTGATTGACATTACAAAATATTGTTTTCTTCTTTTGGGCACTAAAACCCACTGGGTTACGTTAACATCATTATTCAACTGAAAAATGGTAGTTTTGTCTACAAAATGTAAGAAATGATTGGTTGTTTGGATCAGCAATTTCAGTTAAATATATCATATAGCAGACAAACACAGTGATATTTGAGAAGTGAAATGAAGTTTATAGGATTTACAGAAAGTGTGCAATAATTCTTTAAACAAAATGAGTCAGGTGCATAAATTTGGGCATCCCAACAGAAAAAATACATCAATATTTAGTAGAGCCTCCTTTTACAGAAATAACAGCCTCTAAAACGTTTCCTATAGCTTCCAATGAGAGTCTGGATTCTGGTTGAAGGTATTTTGGACCATTCTTCTTTCTAAATCATCTCAGGTTTGTTGGTTTCCGAGCATGGACAGCCCGCTTAAAATCACACGATAGATTTTCAATAATATTCAGGTCTGGGGACTGAGATGGCCATTCCAGAACATTGTACTTGTTCCTCTGCATATGAATGCCTTAGTAGATTTTGAGCAGTGTTTAGGGTCGCTGTCTTGTTGAAAGATCCAGCCCCATTGGAACTTCAACTTTGTCACTTATTCATGAACATTGTTCTCAAGAATCTGTTGATATTGACTGGAATCCATGTGACCCTCAACTTCAACAAGATTCCCAGTACCTGCACTGGCCACACAGCCACACAGCATGATGGAACCACCTCCAAATTTTACTGTAGGTAGCAAGCGTTTTTCTTGGAATGCTGTGTTCTTTTTCAACCATGTATACTGCCCCTTGTTATGTCCAAAATAACTCAATTTTAGTTTCATCAGTCCACAACACCTTATTCCAAAATGAACCTGGCTTGTCCAAATGTGCTTTAGCATACCTCAAATGCCTCTGTTAGTGGCATGTACGCAGAAAAGGCTTCCTCTGCATTACAGCATCATACAGCATCTCTTTGTGCAAAGTGCGCTGTATAGTTGAATGCTGTACGGAGACACTGTCTGCAGCAAGATCATGATGTAGGTCTTTGGAGCAGGTCTGTGGGTTGACTATGACTGTTCTCACCATCCTTCGCTTCAGCTTATCTGAGATTTTTCTTGGCCTGCCACTTTGGGCCTTAACTCGTACTGTGCCTGTGGTCTTCCATTTCCTTACTATGTTCCTCACAGTGGAAACTTACAGCTGAAATCTCTGAGATAGCTTTATGTATCCTTCCCCTAAACCAGTGATTTTCAACCTTTTTTGAGCCGCGGCACCCTTTTTATATTTACAAAATCATGCGGCACACCACCAACCAAAATAATATTATAATGCTATTACCTCTGGTTTTGCACAAAACCCAATTATTGCAATAGAAAATCGATACCAAAAACACCGCATTTCGAAAATCCTCAAGCATTTTGCGCTCTGATCTCAAGTAGGGCTGTCACGATTAGGAATTTCTGGAGACGATTAATTGTCAGACAAATAATTGCGATTGACGAATATATTGTCTATTTTTTTTCTTTTTTTCCCCTTCTTTATATTCTACTATTGTAGTATAATTACACAACTCTGCCCAAATTTATGCACCTGCCTAATTTTGTTTAAATAATTATTGCACACGGCAGCACGGTGGATTAGTGGTTAGCACTGTTGGCTCACAGCGAGAAGATCATGGGTTCAATTCCCGTGGCCTTTCTGTGTGGAATTTGCATGTTCTCCCCGTGTTTGCATGGGTTTCCTCTGGGTGCTCCGGTTTCCTCCCACATCCAAAGACATGCGGGTTAGGTGGATTGGACTCTTTAAAATTGTCCGTAGGTGTGTGTGTGGGTGTGTCTGTGTTTGTTTGTTCATTTGTGGCCCTGCAACAGACTGGCGTCCTGTCCTGGGTGTACCCCGCCTCGAGCTCTGTGACTGCTGGGATAGGCTCCAGCCCCCCCGCGACCCTTAATTGGACTAAGCGGTAGAAGATGAATGAATGAATAATTATTGCACACTTTCTGTAAACACTAGAAACTTCATTTCACTTCTGAAATATCAGTGTGTTCATCTGCTGTATGATATAAATAACTGAAATTACTGATCCAGACCACCAATGATTTATAAAGGAAAATCCTGAAAATTATCAGGGGTGCCCAAACTTCATACAACTGTATGTCTGGTCCTTTTTTACTTCCTGTTTCACAGGCACAATCATTTCCTTGCTAAATGAGACACAGTCTATATAGCCTTCCATAGCTCTCACTCAAGTGTATATTTGTCTTGCTCCAATGCTCTTGTGTTTGATCTCCATTTTCTGACCAATGCCACCTATTTACCTTGCATTTCTTGAGCTTAGCCTCCCATTTCATGATTCACCTACCCAGTATGATTCCCGTTCTTCTGGATTACTCATTTGCTACTACCCTCATGGACATGGTTGCTATTCGGACTGCTTGCCTCTGCATCGAATGACCACCCAAGTCCTCGATGAACCACTGTTTCCACATGGATCACACTGTTGTAGGGACTGCTGTCTTTGTGTGTTTAGATGATTTCAGTTCCATTGGTTGTAAATAAAGGGTGTGTGAACTGCATACCAGTGTTCTGTGGTCAGGGGGTCCTCGCTAAATGTGTTACACATGTAAAATAATTTCAGTAATCTCATTAATGTAGTTACTCTGGATTGATCCACTGCTCTTCTATCTCCTTCAGGTGAAGCTTGTTGCCTTTGTGCAATGCCTTAGTTTTAGTTTTGCTAATTGGATTACTGTAAAAGGTCTACCAGTAATAAACATGCATAATTTTAGGGTATACAATTGAACTTTATATATATATATATATATATATATATATATATATATATATATATATATATATATATATATATATATATATATAATGCACATTTCCATTGGTCATATTGTCAGCTTGATATTAAACTCTTTCTTCAAAAAAATCTAATTATGTGTCCCAATATACGTGTCACAATCACTATGTTCATGCACTTTTTTTTTTAACACAACCACATTTCAGGGACTCTTTACATGTTGTAAGCCTCGAGGCAACAACATTGATGCTGTGTCCCTTAATTTTAGAGAGGCCTTTGAGAAAAGAACTTCTTCTGGCAATGAGTTAATTACTTAATCTTACTCAGGAGACTCTTTACACAGAGTGAAATTATCATGTGTATTCCATTTACATTATCAAGTCAAGTAAAGTCTGAGAGCATGTGGTGGTGTGGCACGTTGCGTCCATGACAGAACTGCCTTGAGTCCTGGATGGCAGCCATCCAGGCAGAAAACCGGTCCATTCCCAGTTTTTGAACGTAACAATCTATCTGCCACAGCCAGGTGAAATGTGAACAGCCCTGTGGCCTCTGCACCAGCTGGGGTCCTCATCACGAAGGTGCCTGTGTGCTGTATCATGCCTACAGAAACCACCTGCCCAGAATCTCACAGCTGATGCTCCCTCACATTACAGGTAACACTCATCTAAATCTTTGCACAGATTAAATCCACAAATTATAGAAAAATGTTAGTGCCGTAGGTACACTAATATCAATCAATCAATCAAGTTTTATTTCTATAGCACTTTACAACAGTTTTCACTGAATCAAAGTGCTTTCCAATAGCACCAACTAGAGATAAAATAAAAAGAAAAGTACGAAAAACACAATAAAACACAATAAGAGCATCTAAAATAGAATAAAAATAGACAAAAAAAGTGTCAAAGCAATTATGTGCAAAAAGCTGCCCTGAACAAGTATGTTTTTAACTTAGCTTTAAACAGAGGCAAGCTATTAATGGACCTCAGTTCAGGAGGTAATATAAATTAACATAACAGATTAATTAACTTAACAGAGCAACATCGATTGCAACTTGCGAATTATTGGTTTTAGAATGAAGCCCCAAAGATACCTTCTGTGTTTGCCTTAGCTTTGTGGAATACCTGCATTGTTGCTATAGTGTGAACAAACAATAAAAAGACTTGGAAGGATTTTCTGTGTTAAGGTGTTAATTTTCTGTTAATTTGATCCCGATACTGCCATGCAATTCGTTGTGCCAATGCATCCTGCTTTGTCCTTAATACCACGCTATATAAAAAAATCTTTTCGCAACCGATGATGCATTTGCTGCCAGAACTTGGCAGATGAAACCATTGTCTCATCGTTCCCAGATTCACAGAGAAATTATCTACAGCTACAGGTTGTCTCGTGCTTGGCGTGCGGTGGAGAATGCATTTAGAATCTTATTTCAAAGGTAATTATTTATAACATATATAGTAATGGATTTGTAAAACATTGCATTTTCATTCCTTCTTATGAGTTAGATAATGTATCTGAAAAGTTGTTTATTATAGATGTAACATCTCGTCATAATCTAATTTCAAGTTCAGATGCCCTGCGTGCAATGACACGAAGTGTTTTCGAAAAGGTTGCGCAAAATTCACGACTACCTCACAAAAGTGGCATGAAGTTAATGCGTGCCAGAGGTTTTGAACATTTCTCTGGGCACTGGCACACAGCAGCGCACAGTTCACACAGTTTATAACAGTTTACGATGAGTTTACTCATTGTGTGCCAGTGCGGATATTAATTTGACTGAAACCATTTTGACTGAAATCACATTGAGCAAGACACATGACTCTAGTAACCCTCTCACTGTGTAGTTTTCAATATCAGTTTTGCACTAAAATTACAACCAGAAATCAGAAAAGTTGGGCAACATGGGAAAGAGGGAAACAAACAAACAAAAACCCTGCAGCTTTGACTTCTGTTTCATTGCAGTGTCCTCTGTGTGCGCATGTGCGGCTTTGATCATGCAAAAACCGGGGAGAACTGCCAGTGGCTGCTCATGCATGAATGCTGTGAAAACGGAAAGCTAATAGGACAAATATTTTTGGAGAAATTCGCAATTTAACTAATCAGTAAGCAATGGACATTGTGGTGTAATGCACCACTGGGGTTCAGGGTTTTGGAGTTTTAAATATTGTTATCAGAATCTAATTTATTGCCAAGTCAGTTCTCACATACAAGGAATTTGATCTGGTGTCATTGGTGCATAAACAACAGTAAAAAGAAAAGGAAAAAATGCTTCTGTAAGAACTAAATGAGTCAAATAGACAAATAGACAAAAATATGTTTCCTATCAAATAAATATAATGTGGTGGAATGGAGCTTTGAAAAGGCATGCAGATATGCAGTGCCTTTCAGTGCAGGGATGATCAATCTGTACTTTGTAGGAGTGGGGGGGGGGGGGGGGGGGGGGGCAGGGTAAATTGTGGTTATTATTGTGGTTCATGTTAGTTTAACAGTGTTGTCCGTGTTATTGATTTATTGTATTTTTGTAGTTGAATTGGTTTAGTCATTTTAGTTAAGTTTCATATTGCCGGTACCATGAGTGAAAACTGTAGTGTGTTTGATGTCTTCCACCACCGTCTCTGTTTCTGTCATCTAAAATTAGAAGCACCTGCTTGCAGCAGAATGCAGGAAAGAAAAACCGCTGTGTGTGCATGCGTCCATACGTGTGTGCAACTTTGAAGACAGAGAAACTGTGGAGGGCTGACATTTGCATTTGAATATGCTTATGTATTTTGGGTCAAGGATGAATGCTGCTAAAATGTACGGAACCCGGGAGAGGTCACTTAAAGTGATTATTTTCTGGCCATGATAATTTGTGCGCACGTTTTCCTTTAATTGAGCCCATGAATGAATAAAACGTTCGCACGTTTTAATGGCCGTGATAATTCGTGCGCATGGTTCCCTTTAATTGAGCCCTAGAATTATAATAATGTGGATCCCCATCGGCAACACGCTAGTTAATATAATCCATTCTTGCATTTAAGGCCTATAACACATTCTAAACAAAATTTGGAATGTTGAAGTATTGCCATTACTTTTCACAACTCTTAAAAGATGTTTTGTTATTAAGGATGCTGGAAAATTAAACATTTCAGTTGTTATTAGGTCCCATTCATCCTGGATAGTACTTTTCAGCTGTCTCGAGCACACAGTGTTCTTTTCTTCCAAAAATACTGATTCACCTGTCCACAATTCATGTTTCCACTGTGTGATGGTCTAATGCCTGCATGCCCAGAGAAGACAAGGCAAACATAACATCTTTTTTCCACAGTACAGTTTTAAGTGGCATTTCCAAATGTAACGCCATACTTCAGTGCTTGACAAACGTTTTTCCAAATTAATCATTTGCTCCTATGGGTAAATCAGGAATTGATGAATGGTGGTTCTTGATTCAGTGCCATGCAATGGATTAGAGATCATCAGTGTTTTGCTTTGGCTTGTTCCCTTGCCCTTTAATACCTCCAGATTCCTTGAATTCTCATGTTATTATGCACTGTAGATGGGGAAATGTGTCTTTCTTTGAGGAACATTGTGGAACAGTTTATGTTATATGGCTGGGGGGGCCTGGCTGCCGGTTTGTTTCTGTCTTTTGGTTTTCCTCCCAGGTGGCGTGCGTTTGGGACTGAGTGGCTGTGTTGCTGAGGCTGTCAGGACCTCACCCTGATCACCTGCGACTCGTCAGGACTCACAGCTGTGGTGCATCTGGATGGATTGGAACATGTTGGCATTTAAGACTGGAGTGCACAGTGTGTATTTGCCAGAGACTCGACCTTGTGACCAGACGGGTGAGATCGTCGTCTCGGGAGCCATCTCATCAGCAGCGGATGCTGAGAACGTCCAGGTTTGATGCACAGTCTGTGAAAGAGGAGGGGGTGAGGTTTCACGTTCGTCAGCACACTTCCTGAGGTACGTTAGATTTTGTGACTAACAGTTATACAGTCAGTAAATGTGGTGTCCCTCACACCTTATTGTATTGAGCTGTTTGTTAGTCATGTATCAGCTTCCACTGCAGTGGAGTTTTGTGAACTGATTGTTCCATGCCTGCAGGTTGGGAAGCTGATCAGTAATCAAGCCAGGAAGTGTTTGCTGTTTGTACACCTTTAAGTGTTCTGTGTGTAGAGTGTGGACTCACATAATGGTTCCTTCTTTCACAGACTCGGTTGTTGCGGCCACCTGGGGGGTGTCGGCGGGGTCCTTGGGTCCGAAACAGCTTCTGGCTCCGGACCGTTAGCGCTGCTGGGAGAGCACCACGCCAGACCGCACCTTTTGTTATTATATTTTCACTGTTATGTATTAAATTCAGTTAGCCTTTGAACCGTGCTCTGCTTATTTCATACTGGGTCCTTCAAACGCTGGTCGGTTCTCCGAGCTGCGTCCGACACATAACAGTTTACCCATCTGACTCTGTGGACTCATTTGATTTCAATTTAAAGACTCATCTGTTGTCTCTCTCCAATAACAGATGTTAACTTAGATGACTTAGTTGTGTTCAATTGTTGATTTCCTTTTGCTGTTTTTAATATGCTAATTGTTTAAAATGTAATTATTTAATGCTTTTTATTGATTGCTGGGTTTTTTTTGCGTCAATTTCACTTTTTTTTTTTTGGTTGGCATCTGTAATGGTTTTGGATTTTTATTGACCTACATCTGAATCAAACACTGGCCATTCTGAGTAAGAACAAAAATTGTGACACTATTTCTTTATCTGCCATTTATAATGAGAGACCAGGGGCCTCGTGTACAAAGGTTGCATACGCACAAAAACGTGGCGTACGTCCTTGCCCATGATAACTGTCGGATGTATCAAAAGGGAAATGACCGTGGAAATGTGCGGTGCCCCACACCATGTTCATGGTTGGTGTACGCATGTTTCTACAGCAATTGTTCCTCTGGTGACATGTAGAGGTGATGCTGCTAAATGGTTAATGTGAAAACAAGGAGTCATCAGAGTGATGTGCACATCAGAGACAACTTCTGAACAATTAACACACCCACATGTTCGCATTTATGTGGGTGGATACAATCCAAACCTGGCCTGAAGGAGCGCTCTCCCAGCTATAGGACTGCTTCTCACGGACTGCATGGGATTTATTCTCCAGACACAACCTGCAGGAGTACACTGACACCGTACTCTCCTACATTAAGAACTGTGTTGACACTGTCACCGTCAACAAAAGGATCAGGGTTTTTTCCATACCAGAAGCCCTGGATGAACAGTGCAGTCCAGTCCCTATTAAAAATCTGCAACACCGCCTTTAAATCAGGGGACAGGGCCCTGTACAGCGTGGCCAGGTCAGATCTGAAAAGAGGCATCAGAGAGGCCAAGGCTGCCTACAAGGAAAAGATAGAGGACCACTTCGCTGTAAATGACCCCAGAAGGATGTGGTAAGGAATAAATCATATAACCAACTACAGAAGCAGCAACCCAGGAAATGTTAGGTCTTATGCCTCGCTGGCAGAGGAGCTGAACCGCTTCTTTGCCCACTTCGAAGCAGACAGACCAGCAGCAACTCCACACCCACCACCCTCCAGCACTAGCACGCTAACACTTCAGGAACACAAAGTGAGACATGTGCTGAAGGCGGTGACCTCAGGAAGGCGGCCGGCCCCGATGGTGTACCTGGAAAGGTACTGAAAGCGTGTGCTGACCAACTGGCTGCTGCTGGTGCTGTTCTACAGAGCCACCATCGAGAGCATCCTGATGTACTGCATCACAGTGTGGTATGGGGGGTGCACAGCAGCAGACAGGAGAGCACTGCAGAGGGTCATCAAAACAGCCCAGGGGATCACTGACTGCTCTCTGCCCAGCCTGGAAGACATTGCCAGCTCTCGCTACCTCAGCAGAGCTGCCAGCATCAGCAAAAACACATCTCACCCCAGCAACCACCTGTTTGACCTATTACCCTCCAGCCGATGGTATAGGTAAATCAAAACTAGGACAAACAGACTCAGGGACAGCTTTATCCCCAGAGCGATCACTGCTCTGAACAAAAACAAATCACTCTAATCCGCACCTTCAAGTTCTTGTGCAATATCTGTAAACCATGTGCAATATTCCTGTGTAGTATGATTCCACAGTTGTATATATTTCACGTTTTACATTACTTAGTCCACATTTCATTTTATTTTACCTTATGTTTATATTAGTTGTACATATACTCTGAATAATTTACTGTTAAATTTCACTATCTTTTATTTGGCTGAAAATGACTTGCACCACAGAAAGCACCTTTTTGGAGTTGCACTCAAATCTTGTTGTAATGCAAATTACAATGACAATAAAGGTGATTCTTCTTCTTCTTCTAAAAGCATGCGCAAAGTGATGAAGAAAATGGTATTAACAATGGCTGTGTTATCGTTGTTAGAAGACCTTGCAAATGGCACAATCCAATGTGAGCGAGTATTCAGGGAATGCAAGGATTTACTTGCATATGATGATAATTGGCTCATAAGCCAATTTTGTTTACCAAGTTCACCCTTACTGGAGTTGCACGCAGAACATGGCTGACCTTAGACACAAAGGTGCTGACCATGCTGGGCTTCCTGGCAACAGGGGCATTCCAGTGGGAGCTTGTGGATGGGCCAGGAATGTGCCACTCAACTTTGAGCTGAGCCATGCCAGCTGTATGGAACGTAATCATCCGAATCTCATGCAGGTACATCACAGTCCCATGCAATGCTGTTGAACAGGCCAACATTAAAGTGCAAATTGCAGCGAGAGCCAGTTTCCCCTCATATAATTGGAGCTATTGACTGCACACATATTGCTATAAAAGGTGACATCAGATAATGAATTTGTTTTTGTTTAAAGGAAACATTTTCATTCCATCAATGTTCAAATCATATGTGATGTGCAAATGTATTGGGTTGGGAACAGACTAGAGGCTGGCACAGTGCATGATGGGTGGCTGCCTGGTGAGGAAATAGTTCATTCATGTAATTGTTCTCAATCAACATTAGCGTGGGCATGTGCGCATTCAGATACGTTTTTGTTATTAGAATTTTTTTTGTTACTTGCTGTAAAACTAGAGCTGCACCGCTTCTTAACAGGCCCCTGATTGTCTCCCTGTGTTCAGTATTTGTCAATAAATGTGTGCGTAATGTTGTGAATGTCGCACACTATCAGCCGCACTGCACCTCTTTTTTTATTTTTTGCTTCAGTGTGTGATGCTGAAAAACTAATTCATGCATTTATTTCCTCTAGGCTGGACTATTGTAATTCATTATTATCAGGTTGTCCTAAAAGTTCCCTAAAAAGCCTTCAGTTAGTTCAAAATGCTGCAGCTAGAGTACTGACGGGGACTGGCAGGAGAGAGCATATCTCACCCGTGTTGGCCTCTCTTCATTGGCTTCCTGTTAATTCTAGAATAGAATTTAAAATTCTTCTTCTTACTTATAAGGTTTTGAATAATCAGGTCCCATCTTATCTTAGGGACCTCGTAGTACCATATTACCCCATTAGAGCGCTTCGCTCTCAGACTGCAGGCTTACTTGTAGTTCCTAGGGTTTGTAAGAGTAGAATGGGAGGCAGAGCCTTCAGCTTTCAGGCTCCTCTCCTGTGGAACCAGCTCCCAATTCAGATCAGGGAGACAGATACCCTCTCTACTTTTAAGATTAGGCTTAAAACTTTCCTTTTCGCTAAGGCTTATAGTTAGGGCTGGATCAGGTGACCCTGGACTATCCCTTGGTTATGCTGCTTTAGACGTAGACTGTGGGGGGGTTCCCATGATGCACTGTTTCTTTCTCTTTTTGCTCTGTATGCATCACTCCGCATTTAATCATTAGTGATCGATCTCTGCCCCCTTCCACAGCATGTCTTTTTCCTGGTTCTTTCCCTCAGCCCCAACCAGTCTCAGCAGAAGACTGCCCCTCCCTGAGCCTGGTTCTGCTGGAGGTTTCTTCCTGTTAAAAGGGAGTTTTTCCTTCCCACTGTAGCCAAGTGCTTGCTCACAGGGGGTCGTTTTGACCGTTGGGGTTTTTCATAATTATTGTATGGCCTTGCCTTACAATATAAAGCGCCTTGGGGCAACTGTTTGTTGTGATTTGGCGCTATATAAAAAAAAAGTTGATTGATTAATTGATTGTGCGCTGCTCTGAACCCACAGTGCTTACGGCCTCATACGCACGCTCCCACACACTTCTTTTCCGTTTCATATTTATTCAGTTTGACAGTGTACCAAATAAAATATCCCTGCATGTCTCCACTTCATTTCCATTCATCTGTAGCACACACACTTGGTATGATTTTTTTTTTCTTTGTTCATGTGGAATGACTGGACAGAGAGGGGAATCCCAGGTCCCTAGGCCTATTTAAATGAATTTGTATATTTAAATGGGATAAGATAAATAAGATTAAGATTTATATGTGATTTAGTGGGCGATTTTAACATCCACACAGATGCTGAGAATGACAGCCTCAACACTGCATTTAATCTATTATTAGACTCTATTGGCTTTGCTCAAAAAGTAAATGAGTCCACCCACCACTTTAATCATATCTTAGATCTTGTTTTGACTTATGGTATGGAAATAGAAGACTTAACAGTATTTCCTGAAAACTCCCTTCTGTCTGATCATTTTTTAATAACATTTACATTTACCCTGATGGACTACCCTGCAGTGGGGAATAAGTTTCATTACACTAGAAGTCTTTCAGAAAGCGCTGTAACTAGGTTTAAGGATATGATTCCTTCTTTATGTTCTCTAATGTCATATACCAACACAGAGCAGAGTAGCTACCTAAACTCTGTAAGGGAGTTAGAGTATCTCGTCAATAGTTTTACATCCTCATTGAAGACAACTTTGGATGCTGTAGCTCCTCTGAAAAAGAGAGCTTTAAATCAGAAGTGTCTGACTCCGTGGTATAACTCACAAACTCGTAGCTTAAAGCAGATAACCCGTAAGTTGGAGAGGAAATGGCGTCTCACTAATTTAGAAGATCTTCACTTAGCCTGGAAAAAGAGTTTGTTGCTCTATAAAAAAGCCCTCCGTAAAGCTAGGACATCTTTCTACTCATCACTAATTGAAGAAAATAAGAACAACCCCAGGTTTCTTTTCAGCACTGTAGCCAGGCTGACAAAGAGTCAGAGCTCTATTGAGCTGAGTATTCCATTAACTTTAACTAGTAATGACTTCATGACTTTCTTTGCTAACAAAATTTTGACTATTAGAGAAAAAATTACTCATAACCATCCCAAAGATGTATCGTTATCTTTGGCTGCTTTCAGTGATGCCGGTATTTGGTTAGACTCTTTCTCTCCGATTGTTCTGTCTGAGTTATTTTCATTAGTTACTTCATCCAAACCATCAACATGTTTATTAGACCCCATTCCTGCCAGGCTGCTCAAGGAAGTCCTACCATTATTTAATGCTTCAATCTTAAATATGATCAACTTATCTTTGTTAGTTGGCTATGTACCACAGGCTTTTAAGGTGGCAGTAATTAAACCATTACTTAAAAAGCCATCACTTGACCCAGCTATCTTAGCTAATTATAGGCCAATCTCCAACCTTCCTTTTCTCTCAAAGATTCTTGAGAGGGTAGTTGTAAAACAGCTAACTGATCACCTGCAGAGGAATGGTCTATTTGAAGAGGTTCAGTCAGGTTTTAGAATTCATCATAGTACAGAAACAGCATTAGTGAAGGTTACAAATGATCTTCTTATGGCTTCGGACAGTGGACTTATCTCTGTGCTTGTTCTGTTGGACCTCAGTGCTGCTTTTGATACTGTTGACCATAAAATTTTATTACAGAGATTAGAGCATGTCATAGGTATTAAAGGCACTGCGCTGCGGTGGTTTGAATCATATTTGTCTAATAGATTACAGTTTGTTCATGTAAATGGGGAATCTTCTTCACAGACTAAAGTTAATTATGGAGTTCCACAAGGTTCTGTGCTAGGACCAATTTTATTCACTTTATACATGCTTCCCTTAGGCAGTATTATTAGACGGTATTGCTTAAATTTTCATTGTTACGCAGATGATACCCAGCTTTATCTATCCATGAAGCCAGAGGACACACACCAATTAGCTAAACTGCAGGATTGTCTTACAGACATAAAGACATGGATGACCTCTAATTTCCTGCTTTTAAACTCAGATAAAACTGAAGTTATTGTACTTGGCCCCACAAATCTTAGAAGCATGGTGTCTAACCAGATCTTTACTCTGGATGGCATTTCCCTGACCTCTAGTAATACTGTGAGAAATCTTGGAGTCATTTTTGATCAGGATATGTCATTCAAAGTGCATATTAAACAAATATGTAGGACTGCCTTTTTGCATTTACGCAATATCTCTAAAATCAGCAAGGTCTTGTCTCAGAGTGATGCTGAAAAACTAATTCATGCATTTATTTCCTCTAGGCTGGACTATTGTAATTCATTATTATCAGGTTGTCCTAAAAGTTCCCTAAAAAGCCTTCAGTTAATTCAAAATGCTGCAGCTAGAGTACTGACGGAGACTAGCAGGAGAGAGCATATCTCACCCATATTGGCCTCTCTTCATTGGCTTCCTGTTAATTCTAGAATAGAATTTAAAATTCTTCTTCTTACTTATAAGGTTTTGAATAATCAGGTCCCATCTTATCTTAGGGACCTCGTAGTACCATATCACCCCAATAGAGTGCTTCGCTCTCAGACTGCAGGCTTACTTGTAGTTCCTAGGGTTTGTAAGAGTAGAATGGGAGGCAGAACCTTCAGCTTTCAGGCTCCTCTCCTGTGGAACCAGCTCCCAATTCAGATCAGGGAGACAGACACCCTCTCTACTTTTAAGATTAGGCTTAAAACTTTCCTTTTTGCTAAAGCTTATAGTTAGGGCTGGATCAGGTGACCCTGAACCATCCCTTAGTTATGCTGCTATAGACGTAGACTGCTGGGGGGTTCCCATGATGCACTGTTTCTTTCTCTTTTTGCTCTGTATGCACCACTCTGCATTTAATCATTAGTGATCGATCTCTGCTCCCCTCCACAGCATGTCTTTTTCCTGGTTCTCTCCCTCAGCCCCAACCAGTCCCAGCAGAAGACTGCCCCTCCCTGAGCCTGGTTCTGCTGGAGGTTTCTTCCTGTTAAAAGGGAGTTTTTCCTTCCCACTGTAGCCAAGTGCTTGCTCACAGGGGGTCATTTTGACCGTTGGGGTTTTACATAATTATTGTATGGCCTTGCCTTACAATATAAGGTGCCTTGGGGCAACTGTTTGTTGTGATTTGGCGCTATATAAAAAAAAAAAAATTGATTGATTGATTGATTGATATTGTGGACCGCGGCAAGAGGAGGTTGGTAGGCAAGCTCCTTTCCTCAGCAGCTTTTACTTCCCAACTAAAATCAGTCCCCAATCACTTTTAATACTGGGTGAATAAGGGGGGGGGGGGGGGGGGGGGGTATCAGGTGCCAGTACCTGGTGGGATTTGAACCTGCAACCATGTGGACAGAAAGTCAGTGATCTCTGAAAGTCAATGTCCTTCCAATTATGAATGGCAGTGTGCTTGTGTTGTTTGCTGAACTAACAGAAATGGGAGTGGCTATTGTGTGTGATCACATTCACACAGAGGACAAAAACAATGATTTTTCCCAATGTAGTCAACTGCTGATGATACTGATGTCCAAAATGCTGCCAGATGCTGTTGGAAGTGTGTGGCTGCACTTGCTCATTGGTTCAAGTACTTCCTTTCTGGCCATTGGTACCATTCCGATAGCCACACTGTGCTTGTCCACAGGTTGTTGTGATCTAGCTCCACCCATATCATTCAGTGTGTAACTGCAGATGGTGGAATGAAGCAAAATCTGTTGTGGAGTTACATTTGTTTGGTGAATATATAGGAATGGGCCTGGACAAGTGCATCCTGTGGATAGTCCTACTTTTAAGCATGCTGTGAAAACAGTATATTTGGTGAAAATGGGTAGTGAATGAAGCACATGTAATGCACAGCCCAGTCTCACTTTTTTTTGTGCTTCCGTGATGAAATGAGTCAAATTTTCATGACGGGGTTTTTTTTTTTTTAACTCACTATTACCAAAAATCGGCCTCTAATGGCCACATGGGTTGAGCTGCTTCTAATTCACATCTAGTTAATGAGTTAATGGATCAAAGAATAAGGTTTCAGAATTTTCAAATAACTGCATTTTAATAATTAATATATAATCAAGTAATCCTTGACAATGGAACTGTAACCTGATTACACATTCTTCCACTTTCATATCTGATTACAGTTACTTATTTCTTGCAATTTGATTACATAAAACTAATTCAATGTAATCCTTGATTACCAAAAATGCATGGCTCCGAAAATCTTGGATGCAGTTCTAACTGGTGGTGGTTGTGTGTTATCAATTAACAATGATCCTAAACCTTCTTATACCTTGTTAACACTCTAAAAAGAAGCAGTAGACCATCTTTGAAACACTACCATGTTCATGCAGTCCATCAGGGGTGCACAGTAAATGCTGCTGACAGCAGATGTTTTTGCTTCACATGCAGCCTGTTCACAACTGTCCCACATGCAACTGTACACATCTTTTGCAAATTCCTGGGTAATGCAAAATGGAAAGACAGCGAAAGAAGACTGAGTAGGCTATTTTACAGGAAGAAGTGTGTACCCTGGAGAAGGCACAGGCTGAGATTGCATAAATGAGGGAAGCGTGGTGGCCATTCCTATAGCCTCATTACAGTAATGGAGACCCACTCATTCTGTCAAGGCCTCCAGAAAATCTCTAACATGACTGATTTTCCTTTTTGTGGTGTTCCACAGCGGCAACAGTTCGAGGGAAGACAGAAAAGTCGGAGAAACATAAAGCCGAGGCATTCTGCTGCTGGGTTTTATGTTGAACAAGAGAATGTGTGTGCTTGGTAGTGCATTAAAGGTTCTGATTAGGGTCGTGTATTTTCTGTCACAGACCATAATGTGCTGCGGTGGGTGACTTTGTGGTCTCTGTGAAGGAATAGTGATGCTGTTGTGAATGCTTCCCCTCTACTCGTGTGACTGCTGAGACGGTTGGGTCAGAATCTACTCTGACTATTGTGTTGTATGGATGGAAGCTTTGGAGACTGACAGGAGACATTCTGTTCACAATAGTGACTTTAAATCACTTTGTCTAATAGGACATGACAGATTTACATTAAAACAAACTTACATAGATGAATATCCATTGTTGACCTATCTGCAGAGTTGTGTGCCAGCTACTCATTTGGTGTTTTGTCATTAGCAATAATGCAACATATCACTGCACAATGGTGTATGTGCCTGATATCACTGATAGAATTCCAGTTCGGCACTGTGCTCTTTATACTTCCTCTTTCTTCTTTATAATTCCCTATCCTCAGCCAAGTCCTCAAACTCTCCCTGGGTGATCCAGAGGCGTTCCCAATCCAGCTGGGAAATACTGCCCCTTCAGCATGTCTAGGGTCTTTCACAGGGCCTATTCCCAGTTGGACATGCCTAGAGGACATCCCTATGAAGACGACAAAGGGATATCTCCACTGGATGCCCAGACCACCTCAGCTGGCTCCTTGCAATGCAAAGAAGTGGTGGGTTCAAAGAAGTGGTAGGTCTACTCAAGTCCCTCTTGGTGCTTCTCACCCTGTCCCTCAGTGTAACACCCCTGTCACACCTTGACGATTTAGCCAGTGTATGCCAGTGGCATATGCTGGCTAAATGGTATGTCAAATGGTATGTCAAATAAGTTATGGGTAAATTTTTTATGAATCAAGAGCACATTGAAGCACGCTGGTATACGTCATAATGTGTCAAAACGTTTTGGGTATGCACAATATTTTCACAACTTACACAGGCCATAAGTTGCAGGTAAGTTGTGCATTTGTTGACACTCTTGTAAGTTATTCATAAAGTTATTCATGTCCATCAATGGTGTCCATTGATTGGCTCAACAAATGAAAGCTGCAGTCATGTGAAGAGTTCAGACTGTTTTAAATATTAAAACTATTCACACAGAGTAAATATAAAGTCTTAATCTTACCTGTTTGATTCAGTTGGATTCATCATCACAGTCTGACAAAAACATATCCACATAAAGCATCCTAATTTGGAAAACAGCATCTGAAAATACTTAAATTCCTTTTTGTGGCTGAAGAAACATAATGATCTTTGTTTTGTGTGTTTCTCAGCCTGGACCATAGGACACTGGAGATTTGTGCTACAACAAGAAAATTAACTTATTTTAAAAGTTGAAAGAGTCATAGTGCCTCATTCATTCACATCAGCGTTTACCACAGACATCAGTCAATTTTTCTGCACACAATGAAAATAAATCTCATGATCTATCAAGACAAAAATAACATAACATTTAAATAATGTTAAATTACTCTGTGTGGAGAAGAGAGGCAGTGCAACAGTGTACGCATGCTTGATGACATGCTCGGCAATATTTACATGTTCCGCTCGCCAAATAAAAGGGTTCTGCCGAGGATGGAAAAGCAAACCAAGCCAGACTTAATAGTTTCGACCTGTACCATACCATGCAGTACTGACCCAGAGCACACAGTGGAAATGGGGCTGTCAGCATACACTGACTAAATCATCATGGTGTGACAGCGGTATAACATATACAGTATATTCTGCACATATTTCATACATCAGCATATGCTGGCTAAATTGTCAAGGTCTGACGTGGCCCTAAGACCAAGAACCCAACAGAGGAATGTCATTTCTACCACTTGTATCAGTGTCTTTGCTCTTTCAGTCATTACCCAAAGCTCATGACCATAGGTGAGGACAGGAACATAAACTGACTGGTAAACAGAGTCTTGTCTTTTGGCTTAGCACTTTCTTTACTACGACAGTCAAGGACAGCATCCACAGGACCTCAGATGCAGGCCAAATCTGCCTGTTAATCTCATACTCCATCTTACCCCCACTCTTGAACAAGACCCCGATATATGAGATTTCCTCCATTTGGGGCAGTAACTCTGCCCTTACTAAGGGCCCCTTTCACAACTAGTACGATGAAGTACAACTCTGGTCGACTCACGGCAGAACAGCTCGTATGAGCAAACCACGCAAACATCAAGCTGACGGAGAGGTGTGCACGATGCCACTGCAATGGTTCGTGCATGTGACAGTGTCTTTTGAATAGGAACACAGTGCGAGCAGCTGCACCACATCATACTCCTGATGTGGAGAACAATAAAATAAAAAACCAGTTGTATAATTAGTGAATATCACTGGGTTGATATAAATAATACATAAAAGGGGACGCAATACAGAACTCCGAGGTTAAATAAAAAAATGTCACTCATGAGATTCGAACCCGTAAGCGTGATTACCAGATGGAAACTTTACCGCTGCACGACCATCACTGTCTTGTAAGTGGTGCGGGAAAATGCCTGAAATCAAGAAGGACATTGACATATTTAAAAAATAAAAAATAAAACCACACACCATATTAAAAACACCAGATTTTATTGAATCCCTCTTATTAAGCAGGCAATACAAGTATGAACCATCTGTTCCTCTGTAGATGACCCATGGCCACAGACGTATAGTCATGAAATGACATGAATGATAGGCAGGGTGCTCTCATCATGTCCACATCTGTTGGCAGTGTGTCCGGCCGGCCCTGCGCGTGTGTCCTGCCCAAAACACGTGTCTTATGGATGGCGCGCCACAGGACTGACACTGCGGCATGTAGAACAGAGCTCACGTGGGTCACGTTACATTCAGATTGCTGCAGCATGTTATGATCTGACAGTCCATTTCACCTGGGGTAGCCTGTCACTGTGTGTGCTCACTGCAGCCCATTGCAACAGCGATATGTTTTTATGTATGTCCATGTGAGGACAGCAAGCAGACACATGCACGTCACAGTGGGCAGTTGTTAGTTCCAAACACTGCACATGCTGTCCAGCCATGACGTCCAGAACCACAGATCTCCACAGCCACTTCTGTCGGCAGCCACAACTCCTGTCACTTCAGCGCACACACCAACGTGTCACTGTGTCTGTTTGCAAAACCACACTCGTGGGTTACTTAGACAAACTTCACATCCAGCTCAACAGTGATTGTGTGCTGACTGTTGTTGTGTTAATAGTGTGAATGGCCACACATATTCTAAGTGCCAAATGAGTGGTGTTAGATGTTCGTGTGTGTCAACTGGTATTTGGCCGACATCTGCTGCAAGAGGGTTCGATGGGCTGTCACAGCGCACAGTCTGTCTTTTGGCCACTGGTGTGTGCAAACAGTTGTAGCAACAGGTGTACGAGGCACTTGAGGCAGCTATGATTTTAAACATTTTGCATATGATTCCTGCTTTATGCACACTTTGACCAAATTCGCACTATTAATGAAGGGGCCCTAAAGAAGGGACATGCCACCCTTTTCTGACAGAGGACCATGGTTTCAGATTTGCAGGTGCTCATCCTCATCCCAATTGCTTCACACACGGCCTCACACCTGCCAGTGCACAATGGAGGTCACTTTGTGACAATGTCAACAAAACCACATCATCTGCAAAAATCAGAGATTTAATTCTGAGGTCACCAACCTGGATACCCTCCAATCCCTGACTGCACCTTGAAATACTCTTCATGAATATCACATACAGGCTTGGCGGCAAGGGACAGAGGTGAAGTCCAACACCTACTGGAAACAGATCTGATGTGATGCCAACACTGCAGACAGCTTCAACTTTTGTCGCATAGAGACTAGATTACAGATTGCAGCGGTTCTGCTACCCCATTCTCCTGCAGCACCGCACCCAGGACATGTCAGGGGAATCGTTTGTAAGCCATTTCTAAGTGTACAAAATTCATTAGCATTCGTAATCATATTGCATGCCAATTCATAGAATTTTTGGAAACTTTCAGAATGGATTTCATGCACAGCTTCTTGAATAAGGCTCTGGATGATTCACACAGAAAGAGTAATGTTTGAAACCAGTGGGTTCTTTTGTTTGGCCCGTGGATGATGCACGTATAGTTACGCAGAGGCAAGAATGTGCCATTCTTTGTCTTAGGTTTTTCAAGGTTTATAGATTGATGAGTTTCCTGCTGTCTGGGTAACTTTTTATAGTTTCCATACTGAAGGACAAATATGAGCCTTGAGTGCATAAGCTTTCAAAGCAACACCTGTCACAGCCAGTTACTTCATTGTCGCTGATAATAGAGCCAACACGCCTTGCTCAATAGCTGAGGTTTAAAGCACAGTGGAAGGTCAGAAATCTATGTAATATGCAAATAAAATCAAATCTCCCAATACAATATATATATAATGTGTTTTTTCAAAAATACAGTTGAAAATGTAAATGTAAGTGTGCCATAAATATTACTGTTATCCCATAATTTCTTACAAAGAATAATAAAAAAAAAGTATCACACTATTTTCATAGTTCTAGTATATGAGAAATTAAATGCTTCATCCCTGAAGAATTCTCCAGTTGGCCTTTGGGCAAAAGCAGTAATGCAAATTCTCTGCCACACAGCATGATGCTGAACATCTTTCCCTCTCCCTGTTGTTTATCTTTAATGAGTTGTAAGCTTCTCATTTCTAATTTCTATGTTGCTTTAGTTCTAATCACCCCCCACAAAGAAGTAATATTTTCATCTCCATCTGTTTGTTGGTGTGTTTACAAGCTTATTAGTAGGAGTTAAAAAAAAATGAATGAATAAATAAAATAAAAATGACAGTAGTACTGTTCTATACCCACTGCCTTCAGGAGTTTTCTTAAATCAATTAAAGGGTCACAGGGTGGAGCTGGGGCCTGTCCCAGCAATCATAAGGGCCTCTTCACACATAGTGCGAAGTTCGTGTAAGTTCGTAGCTGCTTCCAACACCTCGTACACCTGTTGCTATAACTATTTGAGAACATCAGCGAGTGTGCGCTGTGCGAGCCCATTGAACCCTCTCGTGGCAGGTGTCGGCCAAATTCCAGCTGACACGCATGAACATCTAACACAGCTCATTTGGGCACTTAGAAAATGTGTGGCCATTGGTACTATCATCACGAAAACAATCAGCAGATTATCATTGTCGGGCTGGATGTTAAATTTGTCAAAGTGCCCCATGACTGAGAAGTTGCCGAATGTATATGTGGCTTGCCAGAGTGTTGTCTCCCCCCACAACACGTGTGCACGTGGTTTGTGCCCCGCTGCAGGCGAGGCATCTCTCATCTGATCACAGAGTGACATCTTGGTCTGTGCACTGGCAGGACAGGGGTGTGGCTGGCTTCCCACAGCTGTTGAGACATCTCCAGTTCTGGACATCACAGCTGCAGCACATGTCCCGTGTTTTGACAGACACACACATGTGTGTGCTTGTGTGGAAGTACATAAAAACATATATCGCTTTTGCAATGTGAGGAGAAACAGGCCATCGGTCCATTTGGACATGCAGCAGGCAATCTGAATGTCACATCTGGCAGGACACGTGTGTCGGGGCTTGAGGGCTGTGAGCGGTGTACCGCACAACCAGGACAAGCCAACAGTATGACAAATATGCCACTTTCAGTCACGTATCATCAGAAATACGCTATACGAAACAATGTTTGGTCAGTTATCACAGCGCTTTTTTTTTTAAGAAAATACATTTAATTGCTTGTTGATTTTACCTATTTCAGGCTTCTGTTACAAGACAGTGATTATAGCACAGTGGTAAAGTGTCTGTCTGGTAATCAGAGTGTGTGGGTTTGAATCTTGTGCTGTTTTTTTCTTTTTATTTAACGGCCCCTTCATGACTGCATGTCTGTGACCATGGGTCATCTACAAAGGAACAGATGGATCATATTGTATTGTAAATGCAGTGTTTTTATATGGTGTGTGGGTTTATTTAATTTTAAATACGTCTATCTCCTTCTTCATATCAGGCAGGGTCCCGCAGCTTTCACAGGACAGCGATCGTAGCTCAGTGGTAAAGTTTCTGACTGGCAATCAGAGCCTTTGAAAGGTGTGGGTTTGTGTCCCGTGGGTGGCATGTAAAAGCTGCTGTGAAAAGCTGCTGTGTTCCCGCGTGCACAAAACCATTGCAGCATGTATTTTTTTCATTTTTTATTTATTTTTTCTTCACAGCGATGTTTCATGGTTCGATCACTGTTTCGCAGTGAGTCACTCTGAGTTGTACTTTATTCATATTATGTGTGAAGGGGCCCTAAGGCAGGATACACCCTGGACAGCATGCCTGTCTATTGCAGGGAAACATTTCAAAAGACAAACACACCTGCGGTTAATTAAAAGTTTTAATTCACCTAACCTGCATGTCGTTAAATATGAGAGGAATCCGGAGCACCTGGATGGAACCCATGAGAACACAGGGAGAACATCCCACAGAAAGGCCCCACGTGGTAGGTAAACCCACGACATTCTTGCAGTGAGGCAAGAGTGCTAACCACTAAGCCACTGTGCTGCCATTGCAAGCTCATCGTACAACCCCGATTCCAATGAAGTTGGGACGTTGTGTAAAATGTAAATAAAAACAGAATATATGCAACTCTTCTTCAACATATATTCAATTGAATACACCACAAAGACAAGATATTTAATGTTTAAACTGATAAACTTTATTGTTTTTGTGCAAATATTTGCTCATTTTGAAATGGATGCCTGCAACACGTTTCAAAAAAGCTGGGACAGTGGCATGTTTACCACTGTGTTACATCACCTTTCCTTCTAACAACACGCAATAAGCATTTGGGAACTGAGGACACTAATTGTTGAAGCTTTGTAGATGGAATTCTTTCCCATTCTTGCTTGGTGTATGCCTTCAGTTGTTTAAAAGTCCGGGGTCTCCATGGTTGTATTTTACACTTCATAATGTGCCACACATTTTCAATGGGTGAAAGGTCTGCACTGCAGGCAGGCCAGTCTAGTACCCGCACTCTTTTACTACAAAGCCACGCTGTTGTAACCAGTGGTGGGCACAGTTCCGATAATCCGATAACTATCGAAGATAATGTTTTCATTATCGGATTATCTTTTTAGTTAACTTTAAAAACCATTATCGGACTAAATATCTTGTGATAAATTTTTGTCTGATCATTTTTAGACCGATAATGTGGTAAATAAGCTGAACAGCTACAAATATTTATAAAACTTAAAATCAGTTGAGCACCTACCTGTTAAATGTTTCGTAGCTGATGTGTAGTTCTACCCTCTGCAAAACAGAGAAGAGCTGTTTTAAGAAGAAACCACTCTATTCTCTGTAGACAAAGGAGAACTGGTCCCACAAAAAATAAATGAATAAAAATAAAAACTCATTTCTCTTAACCCCATACTGATACATGTGCAATATCACCCAAGTCATCCAGAGGCATACATTTTTAACTTATGGTTCAACTTTTAACCAAACTAATGTTGGACAAGTTATTTAAATTAATGTCATGTCTGAAGTTTTATAAAGTGAAAATATCAGATACATGTTTTAGTTTTAAAGTAATGCGCTAATTTTTAAGGTTTTACTGTGGATACATGCTATGCCCAGCAGTGCATTATAGGTAGGATAGGGTAATCTCAGTACGTTCACGACATGAGAAAAGCATTTGAAACACTCTGATCAGGCTCTATGGACAACAGCATTAAACTGTAGTGCCTAAAACTCTCGTGAATATATTCTCTGGGTTTATAGACGTTATTGTGGCTGCGTTTATTAAATTCCACGCATCTTAAATGTAGCAGACATGGATTATCTGGAATTTTGTTTTGGCAAGTTTTCAAGTCGGTGCAGTCAAAGAAGATTCAACACGATGACAGTTGTAAATTAATATTATACTACCAAAATGTATTTTTTTATGCTTTTCATCACGTTAATAAGAAACTGCATGCATGATACCCTGAAAACTTGCTAAAACAATTATAACAATCCGTGTGTTACATTTAATCTGCGTGGAATTTAATAAACGCAAACCGAATTTCAGACATATTATATATATTAGTCTCGAACAAAGAGGACAAACAGTGTTGGAAAGGACAATAATCAAGACTTTAAAGAGCAAACTTCACTTTCCCCCAGAACGACATGATCAGGAAGCGATTGTAGCTCACAGCAGCTCCCATTGAAAATAACGGAGAGACAGCCTGTGATTCTCGCATGTTTACATAAAACAAACACAATAACAACATCTATAAACCCAGAGAATATATTCAAGAGAGTTTTAGGCACAATATAAAAATACTTTTATGTTGCGATGTTAATGGTGTTTGTGTGCAGCGGACCGTTAAAGTGCAGCGTGATCAGAGCGTCTCAATGCAGTTCTCAGTGTTACTGAGATCTTGCAGTGCGGCGAGCCAACATTTATGTGTCAAGACAATATTGAGTGCACGTTTTAAAATATAATAAAACGTGCGCACAACATCATAAAACGTGCGCACATTCTCTCCACATATACAACATTTTGCGATGACACTTTCAGGGCTCTGTAAAAATGCCTGTTTTCACAAATAAAAAAATTGAATATTTTACAAAAGCACATTTATCTGTAAATACCAACACACGACACAAGTCACATTAATGTGTTGGTTTACATAATGAATGACTGAACCAATCAGTGTTTAGCAGAGGCACATTTTACCCAGAATCCTTTGCAATCTGTCTGTGCTTGTTACAAAACCTCAGAATTAGTGCATTAGTCAACATTAAAAGATATATGTTATATTTTAACTTTGTACAAATGACAGAATTGACATTAATGGAGTTATTCTATCGGTATTAATGTTATTTATAAATCAAAACCATAAGACAGCACTGCTGTATTTTCCAAGACCTCCATGCTGACCGGTGCATTGTGATTGGTAGAGAGCTGGGCTTTATGGGTGCTCGCAGCTTGCTTCTGTGCTGGAAGCCATGTAGTAAACAAGAGCTTCCAGCAGGGGACAAGATGTTCAAAGACAGAAGTGTGGGCTCATTGTTTGGGTTTGTTGTCACTTTTGATGCTACCAGAAGTGATCGTGGTGATCGTGGTGGTGCAAATGTACCAGAAACAATATTGGAATTCATCGGTTATCTGTAACTTCATACATTTTTGGGTGGTTTATTGTTTTATCTTTATCAAAGATAACTTTTCAGTTATCTGATTATCTGTTATCGAAGTTAATTTTTTTGGTTATCTGTGCCCACCACTGGTTGTAACACGTGCAGAATGTGGCTTGGCATTGTCTTGCAGAAATTTGCAGGGACGTCCCTGAAAAAGACGTTGCTTAGATGGCAGCATGGATGTACCTTTCAGCATTGATGATGCCATCACAGATGTGTAAGTTGCCCGTGCCATGGGCACTAACACACCCCCATACCATCACAGATGCTGGCTTTTGAACTTTTGACACGACGTCCATGTTTTCCAAAAACAATTTGAAATGTGGACTCATCAGACCACAGCACCCTTTTCCACTTTGCGTCTGTCCATTTCACATGAGTTCGGGCCCAGAGAAGGCGGCGGCATTTCTGGATGTTGTTGATGTATGGCTTTTGCTTTGCATGGTAGAGTTTTAACTTGCACTTGTAGATGTAGCGATGAACTGTGTTAACTGACAATGGTTTTTTGAAGTGTTCCTGGGCCCATGCGGTACGATCTTTTACACAATGATGTTGGCTTTTAATGCAGTGCCGCCTAAGGTCATGGGCATTCAATGCTGGTTTTCGGCCTTGCCGCTTACTTGTAGAAAGTTCTCCAGAGGTTCTCTGAATTTTCTGATTATATTATGGACTGTAGATGATGGAATCCCTAAATTCCTTGCAATTGAACATTGAAAAACATTGTTCATAAACTGTTGGACTATTTTTTTCATGCACTTGTTCACAAAGTGGTGATCTTCACTCCATCTTTGATTGTGAATGGCTGAGACATTTGGGGATGCTCCTTTTATACCCAATCATGACCTGTCCTCAGTTCCCAAATGCTTATCGAGTGTTGTTAGATGGAAAGGTGATGTAACACAGTGATAAACATACCAATGCCCCAGCTTTTTTGAAACGTGTTGCAGGTATCCTTTTCAAAATGAGCAAATATTTGCACATAAACATTAAATATCTTGCCTTTGTGGTGTATTCAATTCAATATAGGTTGAAGAGGATTTGCAAATCATTATATTCTGTTTTTATTTACATTTTATACAATGTCCCAACTTCATTGGAATTGGGGTTCTCCACCAACATCCAAACATTCATTAAAGGTTCCCAAATTAGATCCAGAGAGTCCTGTACAATCATGCCACACACACACACACACACACACACACACACATATATATATATATATATATAAGTAGATATGATCCGTCCAACAAGTGAATCGGTATTCATTTTAATTTTTTCAATTTCAATTTATTTTCCTTTATACAGCACCAAATCACAACAGAGTTGCCTCAAGGTGCTTCACACAGGTAAGGTCTAACCTTACCAACCCCCAGAGCAGCAGTGGTAAGGAAAAACTCCCTCTGAGGAAGAAACCCCAAGCAGACCAGACTCAAAGGGGTGACCCTCTGCTTGGGCCATGCTACAAACATAAATTACAGAAATAATTCACAGAACAATTCACGGACAAATATACAAGAATTGCTGTTGGTGCACAGGACAGGAGGGTCGCCAACACAAATACAACTCCCATCTCTGGATGGAGCTGCACCTTAGACAGAGAAAAAACAGAATCAGGCATCAGAAAGACAAAAATACTGTATAATTTGCCAGCATTAATCAACAAGAAAAACAGAAGAAATACTAAGGTGATCGCCGGCCACTAGTCCTAAGCTTTACTAAAAGACCCAGAATTTAGGTAAAGCTGAGGCCGCGGCCCACTCCAATTACTAATAACATGAATTAAAAGAGTAAAAGCATAAAACAAAACTGTACCAGAATGGTAGCCATATGAAAGGGAAAAGAAGTGCGTCTTAAGTCTGGACTTGAATGTCTCCACAGAATCTGACTGTTTTATTGACGCAGGGAGACCATTCCACAGAACAGGGGCACGATAAGAGAAAGCTCTGTGACCCGCAGACTTCTTATTCACCCTAGGGACACAAAGTAGTCCTGCACCCTGAGAACGTAAAGCCAGGGCCGGTACGTAAGGTTTAATTAGGTCAGCTAGGTAGGGAGGTGCCAGTCCATGTTTAATTTTATAGGTTAGTAGCAGAACCTTAACATCTGATTTCACTGGGACAGGAAGACAGTGAAGAGACGCCAGAATGGGTGTAATGTGATCGAACTTTCTGCTTCGTGTCAAAAGTCTGGCTGCAGCATTTTGAACCAATTGGAGAGTCTTAATGCTAGACTGTGGTAAACCAGAAAATAGAACATTGCAGTCGTCCAATCTAGAAGAGATAAACACATGGATCAGGGTCTCAGCATCAGCCGTAGACAGGATGGGACGAATCTTCGCTATATTTCGCAGGTGGAAGAAAGCAGTCCTAGTAATATTTCTAATATGGAGGCCAAAGGACAACGAAGGATCAAAAATTACCCCAAGGTTCCTCACTTTGTCAGTGTGATGTATGACACACGAGCCTAGGCTGAGTGTTAACGTCAAATTGATGTGATGTCTCACTGGACCAAGAACCATCATTTCAGTCTTATCAGAGTTTAAATGTAGGAAGTTTCTAGACATCAATCATTAATGTAGTTTGTTTATAATAACTGATTCAGTGTGTCCTTTTTTCACCAAATTTGCTTCTACTTTAGGTTCAAGGATGATTTCACTCCTCTCTGCAACCTATCTGCTTTAGAGGCTCTTTACAATACCCCACCCCACACCTTTGCTACATAGTCCCCCAACTTGCTGTCCGTAGTGTGTTCACATTCCTTACCGTGTGGCATCATCATCAATAGTCATTTAGGAGAGGGCTGCTTTCCACACCACTGAATGCAATGAAGATTCATAGCAACCATTTCAAAAGGGTTGGGAGAGATGTAGAGAATGAGCGAGAACTGGAAATTGTGCGCATACACCACTGGCTATTCGGTTACAACTGTTTGGCCTTGCATGCCAGTGAGGTGGAAGGCAAAGGCAAGGGATGATGAATGGCCAGATCTGTAAATGAGCAGTACTTTTAGGAAGACAGAGAAGCAGGACACAATATCAAGGCAATCCCATGTATTACAATATGGCTGTGCACCATGAACAGCAATGGAAGCATTCAGAGTTTTCAAATGCAGCATGTGTCTTATTAAACCACCTCTGCTCACATTATCGCTCTGTGTTACTCTGTTTATATAATATTTCAACATACAGAGGTGTTCATATCCGCATTTAATAATTTAAAATCTAGAAAGGCCACTATTAGAAAATGTTTCATTTGTTATGTTGACTTTTACAGGAGACCACGGTGTCTCCACTAATAATTATTATTATTTATTATTATGATTATTATTATTTTTCAAACAGATAGGCCTTTTATGTACTGTAGACTGTACCGACTGAGCGGGTTTTGACGTGAAGACTCATTAGATCAGTGAGTAAAGCTGAGATGAACACAATGGCATCCCACCAAGTCTGATTGTTCTTACTGGCTGTATTATTAAAGACCTACTTAAAAGTAGGGATGCAGATACACAAATCCAGATTCTTTATTGTCACTGTAACATGTACAACGAAAGGTAAGGTGTAAGCCTTTCAATGCAAATATAAACATGAGTAAACCACATACAGACTTGAAAGGTCTGGAGAAGAAAAGAAAAACAAACACAAAATGTAACCAAATGAAATTGGTATGGCCAGAGCGCAAATTTATATATATATATATATATATATATATATATATATATATATATATATATATATATATATATATATATATATATATACGAGGTCTGTCCATAAAGTATAGGTCCTTTTTATTTTTTTCAAAAACTATATGGATTTCATTCATATGTTTTTACGTCAGACATGCTTGCACCCTCGTGCACATGCGTGAGTTTTTCCACGCCTGTCGGTGACGTCATTCGCCTGTGAGCACTCCTTGTGGGAGGAGTCGTCCAGCCCCTCGTCGGAATTCCTTTGTCTGAGAAGTTGCTGAGAGACTGGCGCTTTGTTTGATCAAAATTTTTTCTAAACCTGTGAGACACATCGAAGTGGACATGGTTCGAAAAATTAAGCTGGTTTTCAGTGAAAATTTTAACAGCTGATGAGAGATTTTGAGGTGATTCTGTCGCTTTAAGGACTTTTCACGGTGCAAGACGTCGCTCAGCGCTCTCAGGCAGCGTCATCAGCCTGTTTCAAGCTTAAAACCTCCACATTTCAGGATCTGTTGATCCAGGACGTCGTAAGAGAACAGAGAAGTTTCAGAAGAAGTCGGTTTCAGCATTTTATCCGGATATTCCACTGTTAAAGGAGATTTTTTTAATGAAAGACGTGCAGGCGGATTACAGCGTCGGCTCGCAGCCGCCGCGACGCTCCGTTACAGGAAAAACACCTCTGTTGGAAGCCTTGAGGACAAGTTGGAACATCTCCAGCTGATAAACAATTTCTCATATACTCACTCCACTGAAAGCCATCAAAAGCCAACTGGATTTTAACAAATGGTTATCAACACGGAGGTGTTTTTCCTGTGCCGCCGCGCCGCGTCGGCTGCGTCCCGACGCACGGACCCGTCCGCACGTCTTTCATTAAAAAAATCTCCTTTAACAGTGGAATATCCGGATAAAATGCTGAAACCGACTTCTTCTGAAACTTCTCTGTTCTCTCACGACGTCCTGGATCAATAGAGCCTGAAATGTGGAGGTTTTAAGCTTGAAACAGGCTGATGACGCTGCCTGAGAGCGCTGCACGACGTCTCGCACCGTGAAAAGTCCTTAAAGCGACAGAATCACCTCAAAATCTCTCATCAGCTGTTAAAATTTTCACTGAAAACCAGCTTAATTTTTCGAACCATGTCCACTTCGATGTGTCTCACAGGTTTAGAAAAAATTTTGATCAAACAAAGCGCCAGTCTCTCAGCAACTTGTCAGACAAAGGAATTCCGACGAGGGGCTGGACGACTCCTCCCACAAGGAGTGCTCACAGGCGAATGACGTCACCGACAGGCATGGAAAAACTCACGCATGCGCACGAGGGTTCAAGCATGTCTGACGTAAAAACATATGAATGAAATCCATATAGTTTTTGAAAAAAATAAAAAGGACCTATACTTTACGGACAGCCCTCATATATATATATATATATATATATATATATATATATATATATATATATATATATATATATATATATATATATATATATATATATGTATGTATGTGTGTGTGTGTGTGTGTGTGTGTGTGGTCCATTTTAGAAGTCATGTGTTGACATAGCTGATAAGCATTGACTGAAGTAATGCCTTTTAGCTTTTTAAAAACATATAAACAAAATCAGTCTATTTTTAAAAGCTGCTGCTTCACTCCTTGTCATTTCCATGTAGATTTTCGTTGGCAGTGGCTCCAACCCAGCTCTTACACTCCAGAAGTCTCCCAGGTAGCCGTCATAATCAGACACCTACCATCTGGTTCGCATCAAAGGGGGTGGCAAGTGGAAGACTGCCATTAATACACCCAGCAGCTACTATGAATATTTACTTATGTCCTTTGGCCTAACACCCTGGCAGGCTTCTAAAACAAAGTGGTGGATGTTCTTTCAGATAATGCTAATTTCAATTTCTTTTAATTTATATAGCACCAAATCACAACAAAGTTGCCTCAAGGCACTTCACACAAGTAAGGTCTAACCTTACCAACCCCTAGAGCAAGCACACAGGCCACAGTGGTAAGGAACAACTCTCTCTGATGATTTAAGGAAGAAACCTCAAGCAGACCAGACTCAAAGGAGTGACCCTCTGCTTGGGCCATGCTACCAACACAATAGACCAGGGGTGGGCAACTTGTTCCAGAAAGGGCCAAGAGGGTGCAAGTTTTCTTTGCAGACACTGACTCCACCAGGCGAGTCCACAAAGCTCAGGATCAAAGCCAGGAAACTGATGTAAGAGTTGGCAGCATCAAGTAGAAATGTGACATAGTCCACCTTTAATGGAGCATCCCATTGCCAAATATACCTATGCATTCTGGTTAACCTCCTACAGATCTGGGTTTTTAGCACTTTCTTTGCCCCTTTTTCATCAGCATTGTAATAAGATTAGGTTTTGATCACTGCATTGTATTGGAAATGTTGTCTGGTGTTTTTTTGTCAGGGAGCCCTCTGGAAAGACGGGGCTGCACAGTGGTATGGTGCACTTTGGCTGAGATGATGCTGCAGGAGGGGGTCCTGTGGATGCTGTGGGAGGGGCCTAGTTGTTTGAGGTTGGTTACAGCGTGTAGACATGGTGCTGGCCCTGGGGTAAGGGTGGAGTGGGTCCTCCGAATGCAGTAATTAATAACACTGATAGGATTTGTGGTGGGTTGCCTCTACGTGCATAGAAAACTCACACCTGCACACATATAAATGTGTGTAATTTGCATGTGTGAATGAATTATCCCCAGCATTCAACAGATATTTTATGACATGTACTGAGTCTGAGCACCTGGACTGCCACAGTGATATATCACAGCATTTTGTCTGTAAATGCAAACATGCATCATTAATCTTTTTACTTTTGAAGAGGTGCAAAGCAATGCGGTTTCCAGTCCATAGGACTGGAAACCCTATTGTTTTTGCTGGGATTTTTAGGGGTCTAAACCCAATGAGGGCTGGGGACAGTGGTTGCAAATCACCACTGTTCCAATTAACCACATTTAACCTGTCAAGCTGAAATTTTCAAGGATGGTACAAACCAGCACGCAGTAGGGCCAGAGCAAAATTAGAAAATTTTTTTTTTCCCATGAGGTGGCGCTATAAAGAATTAATTTTCTTAATTTTTTTGATAAGAACTCCAGAATGAAACATTGCACAAACATTCACACATCCACAGATTCCTTGGAGTGTGACAAATCTTCTGATACAGGCCACACACATTTCTGTTTTTCCATTTTTATGTAGTATTGTAAAATATGTAAATCCTTTCAAATCTATCTTGTCCGACGCCATCACTTTGATCTACACCAGTCTTTGCAAGTGGAATCTTGAGAAAGACCATGTGGAGCTAAAGCTATTACACTGTAAAACCCAATGAGTTAGTTGAACTCAAACCATTTGAGGAAATCGATTGCCTTAAACCATTTGAGTTTGCCAAGTTAAATGAAATAATTTTCAAAAATTTAATTGTTAAAGTTTTAGTAACTTATCAATTTATAGTTAATTAAACTTATGTAAATCTAGTTTATGTTTTTCAACAAAAAAGTGACAAATTTCTGCCTAAAGAATTTGCATTACATTTTGGATTAGATGTTTGGGTACATTTATTGGTTTATTTGTTGACTCTGCATTGTGTTATGTCTCTGCTCATTCGCTCCCCTCGGGACGTGAACTCACGATCGCTGGCATGGAAGTCAGACTCTCTAACCAGAAGACTAAAATCCAGGGCTCTGGCCTTGTGAGCAGAGAATCTTTTTGAGCTGTTGGGAGTGAGGTTTACTAACTATACTCAACAAAAATATAAATGCACTTTTGGTGTTGCTCCCATTTTGTATGAGATGAACTCAAAGATCTAAAACTTTTTCCACATACACAATATCACCATTTCCCTCAAATATTGTTCACAAACCAGTCTAAATCTGTGATAGTGAGCACTTCTCCTTTGCTGAGATAATCCATCCCACCTCACAGGTGTGCCATACCAAGATGCTGATTAGACACCATGATTAGTGCACAGGTGTGCCTTAGACTGCCCACAATAAAAGGCCACTCTGAAAGGTGCAGTTTTGTTTTATTGGGGGGGATACCAGTCAGTATCTGGTGTGACCACCATTTGCCTCATGCAGTGCAACACATCTCCTTCGCATCATCCGTGAAGAGAACACCTCTCCAACGTGCCAAACGCCAGCGAATGTGAGCATTTGCCCACTCAAGTCGGTTACGACGACAAACTGGAGTCAGGTCAAGACCACGATGAGGACGACAAGCATGGAGATGAGCTTCCCTGAGACGGTTTCTGACAGTTTGTGCAGAAATTCTTTGGTTATGCAAACCGATTGTTTCAGCAGCTGTCCGAGTGGCTGGTCTCAGACGATCTTGGAGGTGAACATGCTGGATGTGGAGGTCCTGGGCTGGTGTGGTTACACGTGGTCTGCGGTTGTGAGGCTGGTTGGATGTACTGCCAAATTCTCTGAAACGACTTTGGAGACGGCTTATGGTAGAGACATGAACATTCAATAGACGAGCAACATCTCTGGTTGACATTCCTGCTGTCAGCATGCCAACTGCACGCTCCCTCAAATCTTGCGACATCTGTGGCATTGTGCTGTGTGATAAAACTGCACCTTTCAGAGTGGCCTTTTATTGTGGGCAGTCTAAGGCACACCTGTGCACTAATCATGGTGTCTAATCAGCATCTTGGTATGGCACACCTGTGAGGTGGGATGGATTTTCTCAGCAAAGGAGAAGTGCTCACTATCACAGATTTAGACTGGTTTGTGAACAATATTTGAGAGAAATGGTGATATTGTGTATGTGGAAAAAGATTTAGATCTTTGAGTTCATCTCATACAAAATGGGAGCAAAACCAAAAGTGTTGCGTTTATATTTTTGTTGAGTGTACATATACACAGCGACACCCACTGGCCTCCATTCCATAAACTCAATTAAAATGAGTGAATGGAATAAACTGGAAATACATCACCAACACTTCAGTGCCCCAAAACTTTAAATGCACTTAAAGGAACTGAGTTGTTATGACAACAATTCATTTTTGAGTTAGTTTAATTAATGAAAATGAGTGACTATAACTTTTCAAAGTTTGAGTTACATTAACTTAATTACTGTATTAAAATAGGGTGCTCGGTTTAACGGTGAAAATGAGCTTGGTAGGTCAAAAGCTGTATACTTTATAAAGGAGAACCTACTGCAGTGAGAAGTCAAAACAGAAAATCTTTCGTATCTCCTCAACTTGAGTTAACCATGAAACCTTGCACAATGATACATATCCATGGGTAAAGGCTGTCTGCCAAATTTGGTGTCACTAGGGGTTGCAACAAATGGAAAAATTGAGTTAAAATACATGCACTGAATTACATTAAGTACAATTTGTTTTAATTGTGGACTACATCTGAGTTGAATCCCACAGTTTGGTGATGACTACATAAAGTGGGCATGCCTTATTATGCAAAAGACGCTCCTCTTTTATGCTGTTGTGTGCTGGCCAGAGAGTATATAGCCTTGGTCCCACCAAATAATAAGCCATGAATAATGAGCCATGCATGGGTGTGTCAGCGATTATTTGAAGAATGATCCACATTTTAAGTTATCACGTATACGCTACTAAGGCCCCTCTATGTACCTCACATGTGCCAGGTATCAGCCTCTAGTGAGCCACAACTGACCTGTCATTTGAGCCCCATCCAGCCTCGAATGGCTCACGTCGCCACATATGATCCATGTAGCGTGACGTTGGTGCACGTTTAGGCATGGGTTTGGTCCAAACCTCCAGCCCTCCCACACTCTGTCCCTTTAAAACGTGGGTTTTCAATTCACAGCATCCATTCAAAATGTCGTCACATTTTTTAAACACAGTCCAAAAAAGACACTTCTGTACAGTCCGGCCGTGTGCGCATCTTTGCGTCAGGCTGCTGTTCACCGGTGTTCCAGAGTCATTAAATGCAGCAGTTCTGTGTGATCACCCATCTCTCTGTGACCAAAAAAAAAGGCATCAGAATGAGGTGGTTGCTTTAATTATATACACCCACAACTGTGTGGATCAATCACCCCCCGCCCCCCCCCCCCAAAAAACAGACACATCCATAGACCAGCTAGAACCGAACCCTGGGTTCTTGGACAGTCACCTCTGCACTTCTTCTCACTGGCTTTATTTCTTCCACGGCATTTTGACACTATGATCCAAATTTTAAGTTTGAGTTCATCCATTAATGTCTGCAAAATCACTCTTTTGCGAGCTCGTGTTCTTCGTAAATGCTCGTCTTGAGTGCAGTCATTGTGTCAGCGCGCACCTCATCTGATCTATTACAACAAGATGCTAAATCGATGATAAACATACTTTTACAGCTACTTATAAAGACAGAATGAACATGCAACTGTTTTACTAAGCTATTAAAACATTACAAATAATTACCTTTTAGGCTGTTCCAAATATGTTCTCAATCTCACCGCACGAGAGAGAGAGAGAGAGAGGACAAAAGCACCAAATAAAATTTGGACAGCCTGGTGAGGAAGGCTGGCTGTGTTGCTGGCACTGAACTGGAGTGTTTCACAACAGTGGCAGAGAGAAGGACTGTACAGGATGGTGAGAGTCACAGGTGTTAGTCAGTGGATGTGCTAAAAAAGGATGGACATCTTGGCATGATAGCACTGTTCCCAACTTTGGTCTACAAATCCAGCTATAGGGCAGGATCACAGAAGGAGGGCAAAATCATAACAGGAGCCAGGACAGGGCCAAACCATGACAGCCTGAGAGATTACCTTCAGACCAAGGCAAGACATTTGAGAGTAAGGTTATACAGGAATTGTGCAAGTTGTATCGTGTTAAGAAAACGTGCACTTCCCCACATCACCCACAGGGAAATGCACAGTGTGAGCACTTCAATAGGACACTCCATGACCTACTACACACGCTGCCACCAGAAAAGAAATGCTGTTGGCCTCAACATTTGCCAGAGCTTGTTTATGCCTACAATGTCACTCCTCATGCCACCACAGGACATTCACCATACTGTTGTTTGGAGTGCATGCATACCTTCCTGTGGATGCTTTGTTAGGCCAGGAACAAGTGTTGGACAGAAAACATGATTGATTAGTGGTTCATCAGGAACGGTTAAATGAGGCCCATGACAGACCCAGATGGCATACTGAACAAAAAGCTCTGGAAAGACTGGAGGTGTTTGACAAGGTGTATTGTCCCCTTGTTGAAGTAGGCCAGCTCATTTATCTACGTCAATGTCAACAAGGCAGAAACAAGATTCAGGATGCCTGGAGTCCTGCAGTGTATAGGGTTGTTGATGTGCAGGGCAACACATATACAGTGGAGCCAATGGAGGGCGGTCCCTCAAAAAGAGTCCACAGAGAAAATCTTAGGCCTTGTGTTGGTCCAGGTCCTGTACCCAGGAAAACAGATGTTAGTGGTCCCGCTCCTCCAGCACCCCATTCTACCGAGATTACTCCAGATTGTCTCAGATCCCGAGTATGTTGTGACAGAGGAGACCTCTGACTCAAGGTTCAATCAGGGACAAGAGGAACAAAGAGATTATGTTTCTGCTCAGAACAGTGAAATGTTACAGCCTATAGATGCTGATGAGTCTGCGGTTGTGGAACGTGCTGTTCCCAAGTATAAGTCTGAGCAAGGGGTAGGTGTTCCTGTGACTCGTAGCAGTTCGGATAGGGATATTGAGGTTACTGTACCCACTCCAATACAGTGGCAGAGTAAGAGAACAAATGCTGGGGTAGATTTCAACCCTTTCCATCTCCCTAGGTCAGCATGTAGCACTATTACTTTGAGTTTGGACACCCTGCCACAGTTAATGTCCAGTATGGGTGCTACATTTTTCAGAGAAGCTGTGTATGAATTAAGTCACCAGGACATTGACTTTGTAGCAGGGTAGAATATAGCTTAGTGGAAAACATCACATTGTTTATAATTAACACCCACTGCAGGCATTTCCGTATTTGGGGAGACCCCTGCAATCAGGTGAGAGTTGGGGGCTATAAGAGAGGCAGTGAGATGTATAGTATGTTATCTTGACTTGACTTCTTGGTTGCGACACACAGTGGTTGATTGGTATAGATCTTCCTGTAGCGTCAAGATGACCATGACAGTGGCGGTCCAGGAGAACGCTGAAGTCAGTTGGCAGTGGCAAGGCACGTGCTCACGCCCATCGCGCAGGCCTTATTTAAGAGCCATGTTATCGGAGCCACTACAGTTATTATCTTTTCCGTGTTAGTTATTTTCTTTCCTCTTGTTAATATTTGTCTTTTGCTGGTTTTATGTATTTTAATAATAAAGTAACTGTGTCAATTTCACTTATGAGGATAGATTGAAAAGTGCTAAGGCTCACCAAGAAGGAGAAATGCCATTTCAATAAAACTTGGCATGCATTAAGTTCAACTCTTCTGATGACTAACTGTGTTTTTTTCTTCCAGGTTGTGAGGTAGTTTGTGGTTCATAGCCAAGTTTGAAAGTTTGTGGTAGAGGGAAACGGCAAAAATGGCCAAAATCTGGCATTGCGGTGTGATTAAGTACCTGCATAAGAAGGGGTTAAAGCCCAAGGACATTCATGCGGATATGGTTGCTACATTAGGGGATGAAGTTCCCTCCATATCTACAGTGTAGAAGTGGGCAGCTGAATTTAAGAGGGGCAGAGAGAGCCTTGAAGATGACCCAAGGTCTGGGCGGCCTGCAACAGCCACAACCCAGAAAAACATTGACCTTGTTCATGAAATGGTGATGGACGACAGATGATCGACGATTAATCAGCTAGCAGATGCTGTGGGAATATCCCGTGAGAGAATTGAACACATTCTGCATGAAGAACTTGGAATGTCAAAGGTGTCAGTTCGATGGGTGCCACGTGTTCTGACGCCTGATCAGAAACGCACCAAGCTAGTCATCTCGAAGGCAAACTTGGCGCAATTTGAAGAGGATCCAGCCAATTACATGGAACATTTTCTTACCCAGGATGAGTGTTGGGTTCACCACTTTGAACCAGAGACAAAAAAACAATCAATGCAGTGGAAACACCCAAGGTCACCACCTCCAAAGAAGGCCAAGGTTGTTTAGTCTGCGGGGAAGGTCATGGTTTCAGTTTTCTGGGATGCCAAGGGCATTGTGTTTGTGGACGAGCTATCTTGAAAAGGGACAAACCATAAATGGACAGTACTATTCTAACCTACTGAGACAGTTACGCAAGGCTATCAAAAAGAAGTGACCAGGAAAGCTGACGAAAGGGGTGCTGTTCCATCAAGACAATGCCCCAGCTTACAAGTCAACAGTGGCCATGGCCACTATCCACAAGTGTGGATTCGAACTGGTAGATCACCCACCATACTCCCCTGACTTGGCACCCTCGGACTTTCATCTGTTCCCAAACCTGAAAAAAAAACTTGGCTGGGAAGCACTATCGGAGCAATGATGAGGTGATGGCTGCCGTTGAGGACTATTTTGACTCTCAAGATGAAAGCTTCTATGCCAAGGGAATCGAAGCACTCAAGCACCGCTGGAAGAAGTGTGTGGCGTTACAGGGAGACTATGTAGAAAAATAACCCTGAATTTGTTCAATTCGACAACTGCATCATAGTCAGCCTTAGAACTTTTCAGCCTACCCTCGTAGAATAATAAATTTTAAATGTTTCAATTATTTATTTGTTCAGAATAAAGAGCCTAAAAAGTGTTCTTGTGTCCTGTGCAGTACATGTAATTTGCCCATGCTACATATGTAAAACATTAACAAAGGAATCTCACCCCAGGCCATCACTTCGATTGATGACACTCTTTGCAAGTGCTATCTAGGGATGAATTAGAGCTTAAGGTATTAAAAGCATGATAGCTCAAACAATGGCAACTTTATAAAGGAGAACAGACCACTGGGAGCAGTCAAAACAGAAAGTGTTACATATCTTTGCAAGAACAAGCAAAGGCAGTGTAAGAAATGTGGTAAATGTATGTCAATAGGGGGTCCGTCAATGTAGAAGAATAATATAAAAATATGCACGGAATTGTACAAAATTTGCATGGTATGATCGGGGATCCAGTCTGAGTTGAACCCTACAATTTGATGATGATTGTATAAGTATAAAGTGGACATGCCTCATTATGCAAATGACAGACAAAATCCCCCCCCCCCCCCCCCCTCAAAATTTCAAAAATGAACCAAACATCATCTGTTTGTCCTCAGAGCTGAACCATTTACATCATATCCAGTGAATAAAGATCAAACTTTCATACACTGATACCTATGGTCTATTTGGATGTTCATTCATCTATATTTTCAAAATATGAAAAATCATATTAATATCTTTCCATATATTATATCATATACCACCAAAGTTGAGAAAACAATTGTGTTTCATGTAGAAATGATGTGTGTAATTTCTTTTCATATTTGGTCCAATTTTGCTTTTTTTATTTTTCAAAATGAGACAATATGAAAGTGGGCATGGCTCACACCGTACAACTTAGCAAGATGACATTTTAATGGATGATAAAGATCTGTTCATGTTACACATATACCAATAATTATATTATTTCACCTGCAGGTGGCAGTATAATAAACAAAAATGAATTTTGGTTTTAAACTCCCACACTGTGCGTGAGTCAACAATCAAACAAAATTCATCTGTTCCCACATTCTGTTAAATTTACTGCATCTTCTACAATGAGCTATGGTTATGCTCATTTCTACCTTTGCATTTTCATGCAAATTGCATCAAATGTAAAACCTATACTTTTTCAACTTCTAGGCCCACTGACACTTGCACGCCCTGTCATGCAAAAGAGTAAACTTGTCTTTAACGGGTGCAGACTGAATGTGAGAGGGTCGTCAGTGCGTGCAATTGTGCAAAGAGAATTTTGAAATGCTAAAAAAAATCTTTTACGCATAAATGTCGTGCAGCGTGTCGCTATCTGCTCACAAACATTACTTGCAGCTTGTCAAGTGGACTAAAGAAGAAGTGAACAGAGCGAGTGATTGCGTCAGCACACCGCATCAGAGCACAGCTTGTCTGAGGGATTATAACAGATGTTAAATCTGTCATAAACATACTTTTACAAATGCACACAAGAAGAAAAGTGCATGCAACTGTTTTACCAAGCCATAAGAATGTAAACATGACAAATAATTACCTTTTTAAATGGCTCCAAATGTTTTCTCCAGCTCGTTTGGCATGCGCGAATGGCTCAGGCTGGAGCGCTCCTCTGTGATTCAGGAAGCGATTAGAGCCATTTTCAGCAGCTAACTTGCAGAAAAAATGATTAATTCATTACGAAATAATTATTTTATATACACAGCATCCAGTGCTCAGCGTGCGGCAGTCGGTGGAACAAAGCACAGCATCCAGCTGGGAACACAGCGGGTGGGATCGTCATGATGACGTGCGTGCATCAAGTGTCAGCACACCTTCTGCTTTGTTCACTAGTGTCAGCCTGCTCACACATTCTTTGGACACTCACGCATTTATGTTATTAAGATGATTAAGTCCAATAAACATGAATCATGGTCCAATGACACAGAAAAATGTAAAAGTAGTAGTCAGTCACAAGTTGGTGCCACAAGTGGGGAAGTAATAATCTGAAATTGCATACATAGAAAAGTATGAAATTCATATCTCAACAACTTATCATTAAAAGCCCAGCAATGTTCAAAAAAGAATGTTCTATAATTTTCAGGATTAATAGGTTTAAATTACACAGACTGAGCACTGCTGATGCAACATTTGCTCTGAGAGTGCTCATGGACAAGTGTAGAGAAGGCCAGAAGGAGTTGTGTTGTTTGTTTGAGAGTGCCAAGAGAAAAGATGTGGTATTGTCAAAGGAAGTCTGGTGTGGCAGACAAGTATATGAGGGAGGTGCAGGATATGTTAAAGGACAGTCACCACACTGAGTTTGGTGTGCTTGAGGGTCCTTGCTATAATCAAAATTACTGAGGAAGTTTTTTTTTTTCTTAACACTATTTCCAATGTGCTTGTTCAGCAGATGTGTCAGGTTAAACCTTATTAAGAAGAAGCACCTTTAAGTGACTGTTATTGTGATTGTCATATTTAAAAAAATATTCAACTCAATCCATTGCCCAATCACCAACAGATATGAAGGCAAATTCGATTTTTAATACTATACAATTATAGACTTTTGATGAGCTTTTGATGGGGTTCACCGAGGCCTTGGCCGAGGTGAACCCCATCCTGACCATGTTCGCATAATCATGGGTACACCAAAATCAAAAGTCTATAACTGCTTTATTATATGGTAAACAAGAAAATTGGGAGTTTGTCAAACATACTAAAACTGAAAAATCAATCTCAAGTTTCAACTCTTTATTATTACTGTCATACTGCACCAACTGACATCCCATCGATCAACTGGAGATGCCTGTTAAGTCTGTGACAAAGAGTCATCAGGCTTGTTTTCTTATAAAGTTCGTCATTCGCCTGTCTAACGTCCGCGTAAAATCGACCGAGTACTCCGTCAAGCATCTGTCTGTCATAAATTTCAAAATTGGGTGCATGTCCCTTTTCAATGACGTACTTGCGAAACAGGTTGGCTACTGACTGTGTATTTCTGTGGGTGTTCTTCGCATCTTTTTTGTGTAAAATTCGTTTTAAGTCAGCGTTGCTAACAAACGCAAACCTGTCTTCTGCCATCTTGTCAATAAACTGACAGCCAAAGTAGGCGTTGTATCGCGTTATCTGATTGGTCGTTATCGATAGAAGGCGTCGCTCGATTAGCTAGCGCTATGCTGCACGCGAGGTGTACTCGTTTCACACGCGCGGTCTACTCGGCTCCACCAGCGGTCAACTCGGCATGTGGTACAACTCAGAAAGTGGCAAATGGGCCAATCAGAAGTTGGCAAAGTCCCATATCATATAATAATGACAGACTGTGTGACACCATAGTTACCTGTGCACACAGCACCTCATGCACATGTTGGGAGGAATGGCTGTGATTCAGTAGATGTTTTGAAAAAGTGTGGACGTCTTGATTAAAGTTTGCCATTTTGCAGGCAAAGTTGGTGTGACAGTGCCGTCGCCCACATCCCTACATCTGCAATTTTCTGAGTCACATGGGCCTCGCGGGGGCTCAGGGAGAGGTTCACTTATTGGGCTTGATCCCTATGTATACCTGCTGGCAGGTCTATTTTTTTTTTTTTTTTTTGCATTCTTTTCACTGTCTGTTTCCAGAGAGCAGAAAAAACATGGAAAAAAGTGAATAATCAAATGCTAAAGAGGTAATTTACTTGGGCAATGGCCTTTCTCTGCTGCTGATGATTAAGGATGAGGTATGGTGATGGACCCTGATAACTTTACAGTGAGCCTGATTGTATGACTATTCTCTCTGGTTTGAGGATTTGTTGCTTGATATCTCTTTCACATTCTCACCCTACAGCACTAATTTATGAATCTTTTTTGGGCTGGTGTTCCATGCAGATTTAAAGATCACCCCCTGCGATTGCCCTCTTTAATAAGGTGGCTCTAGCCCTGTAATAAATCTATTAGTGAGCTGAACGCACTGTAACGGCTTCAACTGGTGCTTTGGCTCTATGAAGTGTTGCATATCAAAGTGTTACTGCTGAAATAGACTTTCAACTGCAAAATGGCAGATGTGACCAAATTGAAGGCCTGTGCAATGTCAATGACTGACTACAAAGGAAATGAACACGATGATGTCTTTATAGACAATGAACCTTTTTAATTAGCTGCCTAATAGAATTTAAACTGTTTTCCAAGTTTCAGGACATAATCAAGCTTAGCTTGATTCATTGGCGAGGCGATGTAATGACTATAAGAGGTTTCAAATGTGAGGAAAAAGGGTCACAGAAATTACACAGTTATGATTAAAATATGGTATTTGTAATCTGTTACAGTTACAAATGAAAGGCATCAGAGGGCTGATGTGCACTCTGTTTTGTGGTTCATGTCCCTGCTGTCTGTCCACTGTGTTTTTAGTATCTAGTGGTGCATTCTGTGTTGTATTTGTTCTACAGTAATTTCACTTTTGGTTAAGTTTGTGTTTTAGAAATTGCTGCCCATTTAACTCTTTAGTAGCTTTAGTTCTGGTTTATTCTTTAAGTGAATATCTGTTTCAGTCTTGTTTACTAAGTGTTTTTGGGGTTTAGGTTTATTTTTAAATGTCCTATTTTAGTTTTATTCTAATGGCTTGTCAGTTTCACCCTACTTCCTGTTTTACTTTGAAACTATATTCTCTGTTCTTGTTTGGTGTGCTTTCTTCCTGTTTTTGCTCACACCTGAACTCATTTAGCCATCAGTGCAGCTGTGGTCAATTATAATCACCTCCCAGTCTATTTAAACTGTGCTTTTTACTGTAGCTTTATGGTTTATGGTTTGTTAGTTGCTTTTGTCCTAGTGTTTCTGTGTGTTTGTCTTCCAGGTCAGATGTCCTGGTTTACAACTGTATTTTCTGCTGTGATCTTTGACTGCTGTTTGATATTTGGACTTTGTGCTTTAAACATTGATCACTTGCGTATAGGGTTGCTAACTCTCTGAAATGAAAATAAAGGACACCCGTGTGCTGTGCCAGCTGAGCAGGTGGCCTTTACCTAACAAAATTTTAGTTTTTTTTTTCAATTTCCTGCATTATTTTTGAGCTATATTTGGGTGGGTGCTTCAAGTCCTATCCATTACAAACCATAATCATAAGGAAATGCAATGACTTCAGACATTTACCAGACATATCTGTAGTAACTTTAAATTGTTTTCCCTCAAATGTGACAATGTGAAAAAGGTGTGTGTGTGTTTTGAGATTTTTGCAAACTTATGTTTAAAAAAAAGCCAAGTAATCACGCGTACATAAGTATCCACAGCCTTTACCATGAAACTCAAAATTGAGCTCAGGTGCATCCTGTTTCCACGGATCATCCTTGAGCTGTTTCTACAGTCTACCTGGGGGAAATTCAGTTGATTGGACATGGTTTGGAAATGCGCGTGCACACATCTGTCTACATATGAGGTCCCACAGTTGACAATGCATGTCAGAGCACAAACCAAGCATGAAGTCAAAGAAATTGTCTGTAGACCTCCGAAACAGGATTGTCTCCAGGCACAAATATGGGGAAGGATACAGAAACATTTCTGCTGGTTTGAAGGTCCCAATGAGCACAGTGGTCCCCATCATCCGTAAATGAAAGCAGTTTGGATCTACCAGAACTCTTCTTAGAGATAGATGCCCATCTACATGGAGCAATCAGGGGAGAAGGACCTTAGGGAGGGCCTTCTTGTTGTGGCCAGGTAAGGCACACCTGCGCAATAATCGTGCTGTCTAATCAGCATCTTGATATGCCACACCTGTGAGGTGGGATGGATTATCTCAGCAAAGGAGAAGTGCTCAGTAACACAGATTTAGACTGGTTTGTGAAGAATATTTGAGAGAAATAGGTCATTTGTGGATATAGAAAAATGTTTTAGATTTTTCTGAGTTCAGCTCATGAAAAATGGGAACAAAAACAAAAGTGCATTTCGGGAATAACCCTGTTGTGTCCTATTTGTGGATGTTCATGCTGGTTATACGGTTGCAAATTTAACTTTACCGGCGATGAATATTTGCGACCATAATCCAGCATGAACATCCGCAAATCATCAGACACAAGGGGGTAATTCTTATTCCAACACAATTCCATCGTTTGCACAGTTCATTTTCCTGTAGGTAATTCAGTTGGTGAGGCAGTGTCGCTCCAACAGTGGTCAGGGCGCGGAGTAATCCATCACATGTGAAACAGAAATTCTGTATCAGAATCCATATCAGTACTTTGGTATAGTATCTTAAATTCACCCATTTCAGCACTGTCGTCACTACGCGACTTTCTCTCGCTCTGAGCTGACACCAGCATTGCTGACATCTGCGTAGCAGCACGTGCAGTCAGGGTGTGGAGTAATACATGAAATCTTATGATACAGTCAAATATTTTGCGACCTTACACCTGATATTATACGGTCTGAAATCTCACACAATTAACCAATCAGATTTGCGGAAAAAATGTAACTGGATTAGAATGACATTTTTTGGTGTGTGTGTGTGTACGTATGTATATAATTTTTTTTTTCTACAGTACTTGTGATGATGACAACAACAAAGTGTGGACAGCTATATATTGTTTCCATATTGGCCTCTCTTCATTGGCTTCCTGTTAATTCTAGAATAGAATTTTAAAATTCTTCTTCTTACTTATAAGGTTTTGAATAATCAGGTCCCATCTTATCTTAGGGACCTCATAGTACCATATCACCCCAATAGAGTGCTTCGGTCTCAGACTGCAGGCTTACTTGTAGTTCCTAGGGTTTGTAAGAGTAGAATGGGAGGCAGAGCCTTCAGCTTTCAGGCTCCTCTCCTGTGGAACCAGCTCCCAATTCAGATCAGGGAGACAGACGCCCTCTCTACTTTTAAGATTAGGCTTAAAACTTTCCTTTTTGCTAAAGCTTATAGTTAGGGCTGGATCAGGTGACCCTGAACCATCCCTTAGTTATGCTGCTATAGACTTAGACTGCTGGGGGGTTCCCATGATGCACTGAGTGTTTCTTTCTCTTTTTGCTCTGTATGCACCACTCTGCATTTAATCATTAGTGATTGATCTCTGCTCCACTCCACAGCATGTCTTTTTCCTGGTTCTCTCCCTCAGCCCCAACCAGTCCCAGCAGAAGACTGCCCCTCCCTGAGCCTGGTTCTGCTGGAGGTTTCTTCCTGTTAAAAGGGAGTTTTTCCTTCCCACTGTCGCCAAGTGCTTGCTCACAGGGGGTCGTTTTGACCGTTGGGGTTTTTACGTAATTATTGTATGGCCTTGCCTTACAATATAAAGCGCCTTGGGGCAACTGTTTGTTGTGATTTGGCGCTATATAAATAAAATTGATTGAATTGATTGATGTTGATCAAGTGAAGAGGGGTGTGTGTGTGTGTGGGGGGGGGGGTGATTATTATTATTATTTAAACTTTCAAGTTCCCAACTTGGATTTTCTGAGTTTTTACTGTCATCTTGAATGCAGCATATACTGTATGTTGGTAGAAGTGGTTTAAATGAGAGTTGGTAAATGTAAATCCCAGGTACAGCACTATTTTCAGTGGAACTGGGATTTGGGTTAGGGCTAGTGGTTTTGTTTTATTTTGTTTTTTTGAATATTTCAAATAAAGCTGAAGAGATTTTCTTCTTTTTCCTGTGTGTGTGTGTTTTTTTTTTTTTTTAAAATACCTGATACCCAACTGACTTTCCAACAACTAGGCCTTCTGACTAATGGACCTAGTAATAATAATAAAAAAATGCTGTCACCATAACTGTTACGAAACTTCAAATTTTATTAATCATATCTGTGTTTAGGTTATTACTTTTTGTTACCCTGTGCATCGCTGAATAAATGGAATATTGCAGAATACAACCAATACAAAGCATATTGCACTCTTCATCAAAAGAGCTGATGTGGTGGAGGAGGGTCACGGACACGGGAGATCCTGATTACTGCATATTGTACCCGCTTGTCCATTTTAAGCTACTTTTTACACAAGAGCACCTACCAGTTAAATCTGATTATTCCTGTTTAGTTGATCATAAGTTAACCAGATGGTACAAATTTTTAAATGTTTAAAACTTTTTGGTGTGTTTATTTTTTTTGTGTGTGTGTGTGTGTTCTACAACACTGCTTTTACCACAGATCACACCCATTTTCAGGCCCTGATTTGGATATCCGATTTCTTTTTTGTGTGTGTGTTTGCCTAAAATATATCCAATTGGGTAACAAAACTCGGCAATGGGAGACTGCCCTAACTGAGAAACTACTTATTCTTCCCTTGTCTTGTTTCTTGCATGTCAGAAATAATCCAAAAGCAATGCTGAAGCCAACCCACAGTGATAACTCTCGTTTACACACATTTGGTCATCTGTGCGCTGTTGATACCTTTCTTCACTCTACAGGGAACCTGGCAGGCCTCACCTTTGACCGACCTGGTTTGATTTTGTCATATGTGTTCTCTTGCCAGGTGAGACCAGGCCACCTGCTCATCTCTTGGCTGCTCTTGTTCATCAAGTTTGAGTCAGTAAATAGGAGAAGAAGAATGAGTGAGCGCAGTGAGAATAAAAGCCAGTGAAATCAAGTCTATTTACATCAGCCTGCCGGCAAGAGAAGGTTTTGTCATTGCTGCCATCTCAACATGTGACTGCAAATCTGGTATAAATTTCTCTTCCTTTTTACTCCCACTCATTCTGTCTCCCTTTGTTTTGTCTGTCCCTTTTACTCTGCTTGCTCCAAGCTGTTCTGTCAAATCCCTGGGCAGTTTGGCAAGAATATCAATGAATCAGTGTCTATTAAAACCTAATATATATATATATATATATATATATATATATATATATATATATATATATATATATATATATATATATATATATATGAAGTTACAACTGAAGCAAAACAGACCTTGAAGAGACTGATGTGTGTGAGCGGCAAGGTTTCTGCTAAGGCAGTAATCGCTCTGCTGAAGATCAGATGAGGTGCTTTGGAGAACTGGATCCCAACATCATTTACTGTCTTGGTATGGAATCATTACGTGGTTTAAATATAGTATGGTTCAGTTTGAGTCGCAATGAAGACAGCTAAAGTAAGTAACTAAGTAAACTTGGAGTATGTCTCCAGGTGGATGAAGTGGTGAGAGTCTATGATTTGCCCTGGACAGGATGCCAGTGCATCATAGGTCATTTCCCCAGCCAAGGCTGGTGACATTATAAATACTCTGTTGGCCTGTCTCTCTGTACAGCTGGATAACTTATGTATATAATGGACACATTTCACATGATATCATCATTTAAATAGCAAAGTGCAATATTAACAAAAGGAACTGACTCTCCAAACATTTCTAAGGCCCAAATGTCTTAAGCTGAAGGACTGTGTTATCACTTGACCCAGTATCAGATACACAAAGGCCCCACCTTGTCAAAAAGTGACCAGTCTTCTCAGTCATTGCCTGACCAAATTTATGGTGCCTCAGGAGAACTTCAACAATTCAACAAACAGTCCCTATGGATCAAAGAAAGTTGTTGAAAAAGGTCCTGGCAGTTCCAGTTCAACCTGAATTTATTAGACAGTTTAATTTCTCTATGTAATGTGGAGTTGTGAAGGGCATCTGGTGTAAAATCTGTGCCAAATCAACACGCAGATCCACCTTGGATTTGTTGTGGCGACCCTGAGTGCAAACAAGGGAGCAGCCGAAGGGACTTACTTAATGAAACATGTCGAAAGTCAGAGGACATCCAGACACCAACATGATTCTCCCTACAGAGAACAGCTCAGTAATTCCAACCAGCCAGACACAAAAGATAAAAGGTTATAAAAACAACCAACTTTGGGATGGACCCACAGTGCCTCCTGTTGGGAACAACGCAGACACTTCAATACGCGAATATACTTTCTTTTAACAAGAGATAAAATGTAATTTCTTTTCCTTTTTGTTATAGATAACCAAGGACAAAATTTATATTCCAATTTAATCTGTTACACATTTCCTTTGTGACATTAGTATTCATTTTATAAGTCTGGGTGTATGTTTATATGTAATTTGGTGAATTATTAATGAATTGTCATGGTGTTTCTGTTAATCGCTTCATGTTTCTAGGATGGAGTCACGGGCGGGTTGCAGCACACGTCACCATTTTTCAATGATGCCGCGGTCACCGTACTTTACCGAAGAAGAATGCACGATTATTATGCGGAGCTATGAGGAATTTAAATTAATGTTAAGGGGGAAATCGAACACATCGTCTGCCAATAAAGCAAGACAGGCTTGTTGGCAACGTATTGCTGATCGGGTAAATGCGTAAGTACAATTTAATTGTTCCCTAAATCTGTTACAGATGATTAACCTGTGGAATGTCTAATATGTGTAAAAAAAATGACCCTCTTTCATTAATTACGCCCAGATGCAACACAATTCAGAAGTGGGCATAGGCCTACTAATAAATGTTAGGTTAATTTAATGTTTCTTAAATAGGCTACCTTGACTGTATGATTGCTATTCCTAATCCTGTCAATATTTCAGATGCAATAGCAGTGCCAAACGCACCTGGCAGCAGGTGAAGATGAAATATAAAAACATTCTTCAGAACGGTAGGTTTATATTCATAGCTTGATAAGCCCCACTTCGCCTAATTAATGGACATGCATTAGACCTATTTTGATATTAGTAATTACCCGCGATTGCATAAAACCCTTCTTTGATTTGCATTGCGGATAAATGGCCAGGGAAAACAACAAATGCATCCAACCGTTTAGATAGAGCAAGTACTACCTTGCGAATCTCAGATGTTCAGCATCACCGATGGAATACATAAATTGTCCACACTGGCAAAATAGGCACAAGACACATTATCTGCTTGATCGTCGGGGCATTGCTACACTGTAAAAAATGACTTGTTTTTACAGGAAAACACTGGCAGCTGTGGTTACCAGGGAATTCCTGTAAAATATACAGCAGCACAGTAGATAACATTACAGACATAATATGTATATGGATTTACAGTGAATGAACCACGGCTGACTCACATTAAAGGAACTGTTAAATCTACAAACAAGAGCTCTCTTTTTTTGTACATCTAACTCCTGTATTTTTTACAGGAATTCCCTGGTAATCACACCTGCCAGCGTATTCATGTAAAAACAACAGTCTTTTTTACAGTGTACGATGGGTGATGTTACAGACTTCTGGCCCGATCAGCTGACAAAGATAACGAATTCCCTCGGCTGAGAATCTATATCTTTCATAGAGAATATCATCCGGGTATGTCAGCGGATTCTGGCGGACTTTAAAAACTCTCGCCCTGCGAAGTGAGCCCCTCACAATTTGTGCCCCAATATCAAACGGATCATCCAGGTAGGCCGGCATTGTCTTCGGAGTGATTGATGGTGGATGGACAGTACTTATAAAGGGAGTGGTTAAGCGAAAGCCTCAAGCTAACCGAGAACATAACCTGCTCGGAGCAGGTTTGGCACACAGCATAAATTGCCATGGCAGCATACCTCGATCAAAACCTATCCACCTTTCGTAGTACGGGTTAACCGGGAAGTTACTCCACACGTCATCAACTTACTCCCGAAGTTACCCTGATAAGCCAGTAACCCCGCTTCGTAGTACAGGCCCCAGGTGGGTTTACCTCAATGCAGGTCAATTAAAGAAGGCCAGCAAACCTTTCCACTACACCCAAAAGGAACCAGAAAAGTAAACCTTCAAGTGTTCCGATGGCATTTGCTGTCAGTGATGCAAAGTGGCATTCTTTAGTTTGTTGTTGTTGTTGTTGTTGTTAACAATTTGATTCCAAAAATTCCCCACTAAATTCCAACCAGGTTTGTTTAATTTGATTCCAAAAATTCCCCACTAAATTCCAACCAGGTTTGTTCTAATTTGATTCCAAAAATTCCCCACTAAATTCCAACCAGGTTTGTTCTAATTTGATTCCAAAAATTCCCCACTAAATTCCAACCAGGTTTGTTCTTATTAAATTTACACTGAGTGCCTTGTTCTTTCTTTTCACTTGTTTTTTTCAAGTCTCATCAACATATCATCTCAGTAACAAAACTGAATAATTACCCATACTGTCAAAATCTGTCTTTTTGTTTGTATCTGTAAATACTAACCAGTTGTTTTTGTCTTGTGTCCAGTTGAAGACAGATGTCTAATCAGTTGTATCAAGAACTAATGACTTTCAGATCAAAGACTGATTGATTGATTGAGTAATATCGATCATAACGTGATCAAGTTCCTGTGGTATGTAGATGGTGTCCCTTTCAAGGTATTTAATTAAATTTCATATTTAATTAAATATTGTTTCAACTTATATCTGCTACACTACTATCCCGAGTTTGGGCATTGTGTATGAAGAAGCTGAGTTGCTTCACATAATTTCTTGTAATAAAAGTATTGTGTATTACAGATTTAAATGTGTTTTTTTTTTATATTTACAGTTAATTCACTGTTATTTTGATTCAACATGCACTTGTGTGGAACCTCAGCACTCTTATCACAAAAAACTGGTGGTTCAAAATGGGTATATAATATAAATTTTTTTTTTTCTTATTTGCTATTCAGCTGGTTCACAGGTCTGCTGCAAATGAGGTATATTGGTGAGTTCAGGCATATCCATCATAATTAACACCTTAGTAAATATTCTCAGTTGTTGGAATTTCTTTCTTGTTGTTGTTGTTGTGTGTGTGTTTTTTTTTTTAAGTTTCTTAATGAAGAACAAGCTCACGGCAACACATCCTGTCAGCCAACACATAAAAGCAAGCATTGGCCAATGTTTCCATGTACTTTTAAGGGTACAGTATTATTATTTTTTTATTATATAACTCATAAATAGATCCTTGTCATTTGATTGGTGGTTTGTATCAGAGGTGGGACAAAGTCACTATCAAGTCATAAATCAGCAAGTCCCAAGTCGAGTCTCAAGTCATAATGACTACCATTTCTTTGCAAGCTGACTTGAGACTCTAATTGGGACTTGCAGATTCATGACTTAAGAATGACTTGACAGTGACTTTGGCCCGTTCCAAAACCAAATCCTACCCACTTATCCGATGCACTTCCACTCAATACTCATGAAGGAAACTATGCAGCTAGACGGAGGTTCCTTCAAACGTGGGACTATAAAAGAGGAAGTGTTACGAGTGAACTCCCCCTTCCTCTACTGGAAACTGTATCAGGACATGACACAATGTCATGCCGTAGCATCACAGCCGCAGCAGTGTACATGCTGCTCCATCTGATCAAAAGCAATGTGCGCTCCCTAAGATGTTGCCAAAGTTTGATTTTCCATGATTAGTTCTGAATGGCATACACCTTGTTTTGCATTTTGGTTTTATATAAACATTACAACAAACTAAATTCTTGTGTGCAATTCATGTGATGTCTTATTGAAATTTGTTCTACTCAGTGCAAGTATCTGTACAGATGACAATCTGCAAAAAAGTAGATAAAGTTGCTGCAGCATCGTTATTGGAGGTTTTTTCTACACTTCAGTGCTTCAGGTCTTGATTTCTAATATAATATAGTAATTACCTGGTCTGCACAAGAGCATTACTGGGGTACACTGACATACAGCGAAATTGCATTTGACCAATGTAGTTCTCATTTCAAATTCCAATTAACACTGGATACCAAGGAATTAGAAACATTTCTGCCTGGTTCGATTTATGTTTATAACAGTATAAAAGCAAAACTATGAATGTGGGAGATGTTGTTTTGGGGTCATTCGCTCTATTTGTCATTTAGGTGTTCTGTCTCAGCTCCAAGTTGTTTCCAGTTATGCATTAAAATTAACATTTCCAATAACAGTCAATGTTTTTTTTTTTCTGCTGTACTATTGCCAAGACATGTCTTTTGGCTTTGGACTAAAAATAACTGATATCTGATCTGGACTACCACACATTATTTACCTGCTGAGTGCTGGCATTTAGAGGTGGACATTGCCTTTTTTCCCCCAATCTTTGTTGGCACGTTTTAAACTCTGAAACAAAATGGAATTACGCGCAAACAAACGAGAGGATATGGAGGCATTTATTTAACACAAATTAAGGAAATCATTTAAGCCTGCTTGGAAATAATATTTTGCAAAAACATTGAGAAAGATGTGATTCCTATGTTTTATCAGCAATTCTTTCCAATAGAGACATCGTCCTCTCATTTTGTTCATATATTTGTGTCGCTGGTCCTCCTTCACAGACTCTTCTTCCAGATTGGATAGGGCTTATCGTGAGTGCAAAGTTGTGGGACATTTAGCAAATCAATCCTTCATTATACTGTGTGTCAGTGGAACTTACATCTGAATGCTTTCTGTTGCTCTTCCCCAACGGAAAACATTTTATGTTGCACCGGCATGTTGAGTCTGCATCCATGCTGGCTTGACAGAGGAGGACTATATAAGCCTCTTACACTAATTTCTTATTGCTTTCAGATGGTACTTAATATGGCAGGCCGTCGTGGGAGCGCACAAAATGAGGGATAGTCATTAGGGGGAGGGCTTAGCGACCGAGTCCAACCTCTGCTTTGTATGTCACGTCACATGGATTCTTCATACCATTTGCCATTGTGTTATATTTACCGTGAAATTTTGGTGCTAACCTGAATTATGCCATTTTCGCTCTGTACCTATGGTTGAGGCCACATAAATGATCCTTGAACCAAGGTGAGTATTTTTTTGGGGGGGGGCGGTGGTTTTGGCGTAGGTGGAGCGATCATGTCCATGTCCATCTCAGTGGACAAAGCACTGAGATTGTAAACTGACTGAGTGATCTGGAACCACTGCCATAAGAGACACAATGTCAATATTTGAGACTAATTCCACAAGCAAGGACCAAATCCATGGTGTTTCTGCTTATGTGAGTCGAACCCTGAATGCATTGCTGGAATCCTATTACACCCATAATGTCCATGAATGATTTGCAGAGGGGTCAGAAGGCTTGTTTACACAAATGTTGAAGTCACCAACAATCAGAATATTATCTGCATGAGTTGCCAAATTAGAGAGAAACTCACCAAATGAATGAATAAGAATTCAGAAGATGGGCCCAGGGGCCTATAAACAGTGACAAAGTAACATGTTTGAATTTTATTCTTCAGACTTTGACTATACATGACATCCTGAGCAGAGCAGAGCAGAGCATCAAATGTTCAAATGAGCTCTGTTACATTAATGTCAGCCCTATATGACCCTTTATTCTACATTCAGAAAATAAATTTGGCCAAAGTGACATGATTAAAATTAATGACAACTTTACTAATGCATTTTTTTGACTCCTCCTAACATACACTTCCCTTTTTTTTATTTTTTTTAAACCGTTTTCATTGTCTCCTCTGATGCCTTGAAGCAATGGCAACAGTATTCACTTTTGCATCTTCTATGGCAATGTTCAAAGACCATGAAAGTGTTTGATGGTTGTTTTTTCCAAATCAGTTTGAAGTGTATCATGTGCCAGTATTGCACTTTGATGATCCAAGAATGACCTGCCAAAGGACAGCAGTTACTGTAAAGTCTGTCCAACAGGACCCAAACACATCATACAACAAGCTATCATTTGTCCAAGCTGGCTGTTTTTGTTTGTTTTGACATTACAACACAATAACCTGCTTTCCATCACTAACCATGAGCACTACCACTTGGACTTCATTAACAAATATGATTTTTATACTATAATATTGTTGATTGAAGATGAAAGTAAATGGATACCACTCCAATGGGATATTTTGTTGCATCCTTTGAATTTGTAGAGCTGGTGGATGAGTAGATAAGCATCTGGCCTGCCAATACAGGTTTGAATCCCACGCATGCTACCTGTCTGTGTCCTTGGACAAGGCACTTCATCTGTATTGTCTCATCCACTGAATTGTAAATGGGTACCCGGCTTAACTATGGAAATTGCAGCTGAACTGAGACACAGCGTATGACTTAACGTGTCTGACTGGCATCCTGTTCAAGTTATCGTTGGCCACTTACCTCATAAACATCACAAGGCTGTCACATTTTGGAGGCTACTTGTAAAGCAGCCAACATATGAGGCCTTCTTTCATAAAACAAGTGTGTCCTTTGCTGTAGACTGATTTTTTTTTATTATTATTATTATTTTTACCATAACTACATCAAAATAAATGCTTTAAAAAGAAGGCATCATGGCACAAAATCACATTTTTGTAAACTCTGTAATTAATCCGTGGTGCACATGTTCTGAAGCATGCAGGGTGGTCCATACAGATCACAGTTCAACTGATCCATTACACGATGGGGGAGTGGAATCCCTTAATTTTCTTTCATTCATTCATTTTTCTACTGCTTATCCAAGTCCGGGTCACCATGGTATGTTGTCATATCATGCAGGTTATCCCACACTTCCCTATCCTTGGCCAAGTCCTCTGACCAGCTGGAAAATATGGGTCTTCCCCATGGTCTCTTCCTAGTTGTATGTGCCTAGAGACAATCAGGGAACATTGTCACCAGATGCCTGAACCACCTCAGCTGGCTCATTTCAGTGCAAAGAAGCATCAGTTCTTCTCAGAGTCCATCCAGATATTCAAGCTTTTTACCCTGTCTGAGTGTAAGCCCAGATTAATAACAGAGAAACCTCACTTCCACTGCTTATATCAGTAACCTTGTTCTTTTTGGTCATTGCCCAAAATTCCTGACCATCGGTGATGATAGGAACGTAAATAGAGAGTCTTGCCTTCTGTCCAGTACAGCATTGGCAGAACCTGTGCCACAACACCAATCCATCTATTGATCTTACATTCCAACTTACCCCTTCCTACCCATGAACAAGACCCCAAGATACTGAAACTGCTCTACTATAACTCTCAACTCTTCCTTTACCCAGGGGGGACAATCCAACCTTTTCTGACAGAGGATGATGGTCTCAGATTGGTTATGCTGATCCTAATCCTACTCGCTTTACACTGGGCCCCAAACTGTCCAGTGCACATCATACGTATGAAGCCAACAGAACCATATCAAGCCTTCTCTTATCCTGCCCCGATTCTGTGGAATTATCTTCCTGCTGGGATAAAACAATCAGACTCGGTAGAGACATTCAAGTCCTGACTGAAGACTCATCTATTCTCCCCTCATATGGCTAGCATACTGGCATAGTATGGAACTATGCTTCCTATCCCTTTAACGCATTGACCACGAGATGCCATGGGTGAGGCTGATGCGGTGCACTGAAATCTGCTATGTGACTGAAAGTCGCGTATTTGTCATACTGTTGGCTTGTCCTGGTGATGCGGCGCACCCCTCATGGCCCGACACGCGTGTCTTGTCAGACGTGACATTCAGATCGCCTGCTGCATGTCCAAACAGATTGACAGTCTGTTTCTCCTCCCATCGCAAAAGCGATATATGTTTTTATGTATTTCCACACAAGCGTGCGCACACACACACGCATGTATGTCAAAATACGGGATGTGTGCTGCAGCCGTGATGTCGAGAACCAGAGACATCTCAACAACTGTGGGCAGCCAGCCACGCCCCTGTCCTGTCAGTGCACAGACCAAGATGTCACTCTGTGGGGGGTGGGGTGTGAACCACACGTACAGATGCATTGGGGGAGAGCGCGTGAAACATGTGCACACATGGGTTGTGGGGGAAGCCGACACTCTGGCATGCCACATGTGCACTCGGCAAATTCGCACTTGTGAGGCACTTAGACAAATTTCACATCCACCTCGACATTGATCGTCTGCTGACTGTTTTCGTGATGATGGTGCGAATGGCCGCACATTTTCTAAGTGCCATGTGAGCGGTGTTCATGCATGCCAGTTGGAATTTAGCCGACACCTGCCGTGAGAGGGTTCGATGGGCTCACACAGCGCACACTCTTTTTCAGCCGCTGGTGTGCGCAAATAGTTGTAATATGTTGTATAATGTAACGAGGCGTTAGAAGCAGCTACGATTCAATACATTTTGCATACGATTCATGCTTCATGCGCACTTTATGTGCAAATTGACCAAATTCGCACTATGTGTGAAAGGGCCCTAAACAATGTTATGGCATTCGATTCATATCTCCAAGTGAGACTTCAGTGAAAGTGATCATGGTTGGCTGCGTTTGTGTACTTTTTCCCTCACCAGTTTGTACAATGTCAATGTCAGATTTATTTATATAGCACAATTAATACAGAAAAACTGCCCAAAGTGCTGGACACACAATAATAATAATAATAATAATAATAATAATAATAATAATAATAATAATAACACAGCAGGAACAAAATGGCTAAAATGATAATCACAACCAAATCAGGAATCGGCTAGCTTGAGTCGAAAGCCAGAGCAAACAAATGAGTTTTTAACCAAAACTTGAAGATGTTTAAAGACGGGGCCATACAGACATTCAAAGGAAGCATGTTCCAGAGTCTCGGAGCCGCCACTGAAAATGCACGGTCTCCCTTGGTTTTCAGCCGGGATCTCGGCACTTCCAGAGTCAGTTGATTGGCCGATCTCATGTTTCGACCTGGAGCATGAACCGACAGAAGCTCGGAGAGGTAAGCCAATCCATTTAAACATTTAAAAACCAACAGCAACAATTTGAAATGAATCCTGTAACTGACTGGAAGCCAGTGCAGAGAGGCCAGTACAGGAGTTATGTGGTCCCGCTTTCTGGTGCCCGTAAGCAACCGGGCTGCGGCGTTTTGGACCAATTGCAGACGGTGAATGGACATTTGATCTAGCCCACAATACAGGGAGTTACAGTAGTCCAAACGACAGGTGACAAAAGCATGAATCACTCTCTTCAAGTCAGCCCGGGGCAAATAGGATTTAACTTTACCCAAGAGATGAAGCTGAAAAAAAGCTAGACTTGATTACGGAGTTAATTTGCTTTTCAAATTTAAAATAACTGTCAAAGACGACACCAAGATTCCTTACAGATGGGTGGCAGTGGTTATTCTGGTTTTTAAAAACCTGAATATGACACCTGGGTTACTCCTTCTCTAACCCAAATATCAGGTCATATAAATGCGCATCAGAATATCCCCATAGAAAGAAACATTTTGTATTCTGCGCATGTCCTATCCGCAAGGAATCTTGGTCTTTTGAGTACGGCAACTACTTGTATGCCGCGCGCAACCCACCGGACACCACAAAAGCAGAGGTAAACAAGCATGGGGAAATCCAGATGTGGCAGCACAGCACCGCACTTTTGGAGCGAGGAGGAAACCGAGTACTTCATTAGTATCGTGAAAGACATGAATATAATGTCTTTTATTGACGGTAGAAAGTACCGAGATAGTGACATTTACAAGAAGGTGGCCAAAAAGTTATGCAAAGCAGGATTTGCACGAATGCCAGACCAAATCAAGCACCGCTGTTTTAGATGGGGATATTCCAAATGATACCAATGACCATGTATACAGGAGTATCTCTGTCTGCTTGAGCATGTAAACGGGTTATTCCTAATGATTCAGAAACTGGAATATTGGCCTTATCCCAAATAGTAATGGCATGTAAACATAGCCAATATGTTTGATTCATCATTTCACAAAAAATGTGGGTTCTCAATCCTTGTTTGCTTGCACTAGCAACCAGTAAACCGTGTGTACTAGTGAACACTGATTCCTCTTACTTTCAGTATTCTGGTCTTGCTGCACAAATATGCCAAACACAGTAAGATCCTTCTAGGTCGTATCAATATAGTGGTGCCCCGTGGCAGCCTCTGAAAGGGGTTAGTAGATATGAAGGGCTCATTCTGAGGGTACAAAAATGCATCCATTCTTTGTTGCATGTAATTTATACACTAAGGCACAGATGGTTATGAATGCTATATTCCGTTTATGCTAATAAACACCCCTAATTCCTACACACTGTGTCTTTAGGGCACTGCAAGGCAAGGTTAAGACAGCACATATACCAAACATTTTTATTAAATCTGCATACAAAAATAGTGATGCAAGGCTGCTGTTACAGCTTCTAAATCTTTTTGCCGGACAAGGGTGGGGGTTGGAGGATCAGATGTATCGATTGTTGGCTGTAGAGATGCACCTTGCCATATCCATATAGGCTGTAATATTGTTGAGAATCATTAATCATTCTGACAGGAACAAATTGCAGCCAGACATGCTTTCCTTACAGCCAGACGAAAAGAAAAAGAAAAACCAGGCTGGGTGTCTGAGTGAACTATTTCATACACTAACTTACAGATAGCAAGGTTGGCAGTGCGGTGGCAGCTACACGTCCTTTATTTGAAGTGATTTATCAGCATTCTTATGTCATCCCCCACCCTTTTATTTAATTAATTATTTATTGTTGTTTTGTTGATGAGATTAAACGATTTCAAAATAAATCCCCATCATTATTTGCTTGCCTGAAATAATCCTGTCTTTACATTTTTTGGGGGGGGGAGCATCCCATAAATACTTCCACTCTTTTAAGAAATTTATTGAGACAAAACGTTTGGGCATATTTATTCATGGGATTGTGTAAAAAAAAAAATAAAAAAAAAAAAATCTTTTGAGGTGTTGTCACTATTGCCAAGCTGAAAAGCTGTAAAGTTTGTCTTCTCTCTGTAGAGCACGGAACTGATGATTTGTGTTGTTTTGCCAGCAGCGCGCTCTGCTCCAGATTGCTGTTGTCTGCGTTTTGCGGTAGCACCTACAGTATAGCACATTACATGGATTGTTGTGTTCGACATCATATTAAAGCCCTTTTGATCTGAATCATTTTTGCGTTCCAGCTCGTGATTTCTCGCAGCTACGCTGCAGACTGTGTGACCTGTCTTGTCGGACATCTCTGACTCAGCCAGATGTTTTATTTGTCACATTTTGGAAATGTTAATCTGACAGCTCTACTTGGAATTCTCGTATTCCACCTCTGATCTCTGGAGATTTTGTCAAATAGGAGTTCATTTCATGCAGGGTAAACACTGAGGTTGAGCTGTGCATATGAAGAAAATGGTGTGAAATCAACATATCCTTGAAGCCCCCTGAAGCTTCTCTGTGATCAATTATTAATGCACTGAAGAGCGGAGGAAAAATATATGTAAAGATCAACTGTTTTTTTTTTCTGTTTTTTATCGTCAGAGGAAACATGCTTGTTGAGTATTAATTCTCATCTTGTGCCAAAAGAGAGGAGCGCTGAAGTTTAAGACGCAGGAAGGAAAGATCAATGGTAAAGCAGGAACGCCTCAGAGTTGTATGGATGTGAGGTTAATGTTATACTGCGCTGACACTGCATGTTGACTGCGTCTGCACCCGTCCCCAAATTCATCTTCTGCCTCCTGTCACTCATTGGACACGGTCGCACCCGTGGTAACCTGACAGGAGGACAGATCATGCTGGCATGGCACTGGAAGCCAATCAAGTGTCTTTGTAACTCTATTACAGCAACCTTGTAACCAATAGAAATGAATTAAAGATGGTGCAGACGCAGCACTTCACTAGATGTATACCGTAGAGCAGCCAGCAGCCTGTGCTCCGTGCACGAATACTTATATACTGAAGTGCAAGACAATGTTTTTATCCTGGCAGTTTTGTGATAATAGGCTACACTTTTGGTGACTGAATGCTTTATGTACATTTTTGTACGCCCCAAAATTGAGTTGACTATGTCGTTTGTAACAATGCACAGTACTATGCAAAATTAACAAAATTTGCAAGCTGACAAACATTAATCATATTACAGTGCTTATATTGCGTTGAACATTACTTGGCTAATGTTAAAGCTGGGAGACTAAAATTCTTATCCAGATTTTATGAACTATCTGGACAGTATAAGTATTGCAGTATCTAACATTTAGGTGTTTATAAATGAATACTTAAATTTTAAAATGAGTTTTTTTTTCTTTTTCGCTAAGAAATGAATGAACAGTGGCACAATGCATTTAATTTATTTTTTTATTGTGAAACATGTTGTAACCATGCGACAGAATGCCATCGTATCCAGGGTGTATCCTGCCTCACATCCTGTGACTGCTGGGATAGGTTCCAGCCCACCAATTGGAGTAAGTGGGTATAGAAAATGAATGAGTGAATAGTCAAGGTAACTTTATTTATACCCAAAGGTAGATTTGATTTACAGTGAAGTGAGTGGGCTTTCTCCACACACACACAGACAACACTTAAAACATGATAAAAAACAGAGACAACAGTACTTCATCTTAAAAGAGAGGGATCAGGACAAGTAAATAAAATGCAAAGGAAAAAAACATCCCAGAAGATTAAAAAAAAAAAAAAACAAGATAAGAATAAATAAATAAATAAAAGCTGTACTGAGTGAATTCCATAAAATACTTGTGATGTTCTGTTGATCACTCCGATGGCTGCAGGAACAAAGCTGTCTTTATATCGCTTGGGTTTGCAGACCGGGAATTGGTTTTGCAGACAGACTGCAGCCTGATAGAAGAAGCTGAAATTCACCATGTAGTGGGTGGGAGCCATCCTTCAAAATAAGACTAGTAAATTAATATCATTAATAAGAATGGAACACCGACCAGAATGCCATTAGGGTTCCCTACCTGTGTGTGGTATTATCGAAACACTGGTATAAGATAATCGATGTGTGTACTGGTATTCCCATCCCCATGTTTTCAGTATATCCATGTTTAATACGCTGACCAAGTTGGCCTTTGTTTTCTGGGTGTCGGTGAAAGAATAATCAACAGAAAGTATTGTAATGCATATGCAGCAAAAAACAACAGCACACTCAGTTTTATAAACATAATTTGCACTTTGCTTTTTCTCCAAATATGCACAAAGTCTATTTCTGATGGATGGTGCATGTGATGAAACCTTACCTGTCAGTCAGGTAGCGCTTTTCACATAAATTTATTAAAACTTTAGTTAAGATAAAAGTCCCATTGAGATCTAGACCTCTTTCACAAAGGTGCTCCCGGTGTGTAGTGGGTGCCTTGCATTGCAGCAGCCTCACATCGGGGTGAATGTAAAGCACTTTGAGCGTCTGATGCAGATGGAAAAGCGCTATATAAATGCAGTCCATTTAATTTACATCCTCTGTAACTGTCTGGTGTCTAGGGGTTCTGGGTTAAGCTGTGGCTCTCCAGTATGCAGGCCACCTTGCAATTTGATACAGAGAATCTTTATTGTTTAAGGTAAGGTTCCTGAACCTAGACAACAAGATAAAATCAATTCAATAAATGTGCGATAAAATAGGGTCAAGCGTGTTCTGTCAGTGTTGGAAAATGACAACTTCCTCAAACAGTGCACATGCTGATTCCCCTTATTATACACAGCTTCACATCAAAAGTTAAGCCACCTTGACACTTGTTCAAATTTGATCCCCGCACTGGCACACAATCTGGCATGCCAGAGAGTCAACTGTGCATGAGCTGTGCACAGCTGCGTGCAAGTGCATAAAGAAAATTTCAAAATGTTCAAAATCTCTGGCACACATTAATTTTGTGAACTAGACATGGACATTGAACAATCTGTTCGAAAACACTGTCGATGCGTCTCATTGCCGCAGCGCATCTGAACAGTTTGAAGAGATGTTACATGCACAATAAACATTTTAGATACATTATCTAACTCAAAGATGAGAGATGGTTTCATGAGCCAAGTTCTGAGAGTAAATGTGCTTGTGAAAGTGTAGGAACACGGACCCACAACAGGGGCGCAAATGAACGGACAATGGAGGAAGTCAAATAACAACACTTTACTGTTGTGAAGAAGCACAACCAACACAGCGAATAACAATTGTAGTCAAGTAGTCAATTCACAATAAATGTGTCACGTGGGCAGGCTCGAAGATAAGAGACGTCCGTCCAAAGCAGAACCGGAACCACACGATTTCCTCTGCCACCGAACCCCGGGAATACTGGAGCCGCCAAGTCCCGAACACCCAGGTGGCCACTGCCTCCGCTTGTCGGATCTGGTACTGCTGGCGAGGAACAAAAACAGTTAGATGTGGGTGCGTGTGCACCCAGCAACACGTATGGTGGGAAAACCACCTCCACCTCTCGTCGAAAAAAGAAACAGAATATCTGTTGTCCAACACACACAAGCAATATATATTCCTGTTAGTAAGTCAACACAGTCAGCTGAGATCGTTACCTCCTTGGTAGAGCGATATCTCGGCAAAGAAGTGGAGATGACGTCTTGCAGATATACAGCTGTGGATCAGATGATTGGTAACAGCTGTCGTAGGTGACAGCTGTCACCCCGGCTGCTCTTGTGAGATGGCAGCGCCCTCTGGTGCCTGGAGCCCGCACTCCAGGCAGGGTGCCCTCTGGTGGTGGTGGGCCAGCAGTACCTCCTCTTCAGCGGCCCACACAACAGTGCTATCCGCTTTTGGCACATATTCCAAGTTGTTCATTGGGGACATATTAGTCTTGAACAGTTGAGTTATCCTCTCCTATGATGTGCACACATGTCTCAACTAGGTCCTCTGCTAACAGCACTGGACTTATGCCAAGAATGAACAGATGGATGGATGCAAGACCTTTGCAATACCCCATGGCCATATTTTGGCCGTCTCACAAGATGCAATTTTTTTTCAGTGTTAGATACAAGGCTTTGAACCAGTTCAAGGAATAAAAACAAGAAAAAAAAAATTGCTATATTCCTAAAACAAAACCAAAAACCTTAATTTTTTTTAATGCTCCAGAACAGAAACATGTATTTGAAACAAGAGCAATTAGAGATTTTTGACATCCACCAATTCAGATCTGAGTCCCCTCCAAAATTTAGTGGAGTCTTCCATGCTCTAATATCTATCTGTGGAGAAGGTTGTTCAAAGGAATTTGATTATGCCTGTCAGTTTCCTGACAGTGGTTCTGGAGTGTGAGGGTTCTTGTGTCAGCAGCTTGGCCTCAGCGATAGTGGTCAGTCTCATTTGGTGAGAGATGATTGCTTGAAAGTGCACTGGATGAAGGGGTGGATACCGCAGCTGTGGAACTGGAAGCTCTTGCCTTGGGGTCATCAGGTGATTTGCCTGTTAATGGTCTTGACCAAACTGGTACGACAGCAGATTTCTCTCGTGACTCTCACACAGACTGTAAACGCAGTATGTATTTACATGACACTCGGACTGTGACGACTGCTGACAGAACACCAACTATGACTGGCTCCGCAGTTAGTCTGAGGAGGTTGTTGTTGTCGGGTGGCAGCAACACTGTGCCATGGACATCTAGCCGAAGTGAAAGTTTGTTTTGAAGAGTATTGGATGACTGAGTATTATAATATGTACATCTGTTTGTTTGTTAGGTGAACTCATGACTCACCTTACATACTAATCTATAAAGGTTAGTTTTCAAACTGAAAAGACAGTGAATCCAAGGTGACCAGTACCTCACCCTTTTGAATTTTCTTTTGTCTTACTGTTTGTGTAGTTTAAATGTGTGTAAAAAAATTTTTTTTTGCTCCCTGGTTTTTCCTCCCCATTTTTTGTTTTGGTTTCTTTTATTTGATGGGCCAGTAGAGATCAGTGAGGTGTTGGGGTGTTTATTTTACTCTGTACCACTTGTAATGTGAGTATGTCACCACGTGGGGGTGCATGGGTTAGGAAGGAGACCTCCAGCGACTTAAGAGACAGAGCAACTTTTGTCCGTTCTCTCTTTACCTGCCCTTGGCCTCATGTGGTGAGTTGTTGGTTGTCGTTTATTTTATTTAAATTATTTATTTGTTGGAATTTTCTGTAGGTCAGCTTAATATATTATTTTGAAGTTAAATGGGGTATTTTTTTTTCTTTTTCTTTTAGCCGTGTGAATGGACAATGGAGAGTGATGGCACATTTCCTTTTTTTGTATATTTGTTACCAGGCATGCACGTTTTTATTGTACTTTTTATTGTTATTTAATGTTATTTGCTCCCTTTTTACCTGCCCTTGGCCTCATGTGTTGTGGGAACGGACAATGGAGAGTGATGGCACTGTTTCCTTATTTATTTTGTATATTTGTTACCAGGAATAAAGCCTGCGAGAAGAGAACATCTGTTTTTATGGTGCTGAAAAGTAAAAATAACAACACAGATTAAAACCGCAAGACACACAAATGAGCACCCAGAAAAGAGCACAACTTCAACAGACCGGATACTACACCCCATGCGATATTTTTTTTGCGGCAAAGACTGCACCTGAGGCATTCGTCTCTTCAACCGCAAATGAAGGTGATCCATCCGAACACACAGCTCGGACAATAAGATGTATCATCTGTGGTAAACCCCCACCAACAGAGGTCTAATACTTAGGAAAGTAATATTTTCAGTTTCAGATTTGCTGCTTGAAAGTCAACACCAAGATGAATCAGTCCATTGAACCATTTCAGTCAAAATCTTTGTCACAAGCAACTCATTTTAGTAGCTTGCATAACCTTAAAGTCAAATGAACTGCTGAATACAGCATATGGAATGTGTAAATAATAATTTATTCACACAAAGCTCTCAATAGAAGCTAACACACAATTTTGCTCAATGAGTGTAAGACTGAGCAAGCCTGTCTGCACAAAGGTGCATGCGGGGTTCTTAACTCACAGACATGAGCCTGATCTGCTTTTCACTGAACAGAAACACATTTTACACCAGTTTTAGGACCCCTTCACACATAGCGCGAAATTTGAAAAAACAATGTTTTGCAAAATTGCAAAAGAACAATGTCAATTTTTAGCGGGACTTGCATATCCCTGGTCATGATTATTGGACTGCCAGTTAAAGTAAGAAGCTTAGAGGAATGACAGTTATCACGAGAGAAGAAAACCCAGTTGTCACTTTACATCACTCTTGAAATGGTCAAAGCGTTTTACACATCAATGCCTCACATTCACCCCGATGTCAGGCTGCTGCCATACAAGGGGCCCACTACACACCGGGAGCAACTAGGGGATTAAGGACCTTGCCCAAGGGCCCTTAGTGATTTTCCGGTCAGGCTGGGATTTGAACCGAGGATCCTCTGGTCTCAAGCCCAACTTTCTGTAATCACTAGTTCATCACCTCCCCTCCAAAATGAAATGCAATGAATTGCTGTCATTTCAGAATTGTGCTTTGTCAACATTTGAAAATAGTGGTGAAATGTTGGGCAAATCTGTAATATAAATCCACCTTGTATCTGCATGCAAGGTGGCAAAGTGTGAGCAGGAAAAAAGTGAAACACAGTGCACTTCATTCAAACTACTTATTTACATTGGTCTAATGAAAAATTGTGGTTTCCAGTTTAAATCTGCTGGAATCACTTTACAAAATGATAAATATACATTGTGAGAAACTAAAAATATTAGCTGTAACAAATTACATCATTTTTTTAAAGTTGATCCAAAGTAGCATTTTTTTTCCAGTGTACCTGAGCAAGGTTGCAAAGTGTGAGCAGCTACCTGAGGTGAAGCAGTGAAATTTTTATAATTTCCATTACCTTTCTATCAGTTATCTTCAGTGTCAACAGTGTAACTGCTTTCTGTTGCCTCATGATAATACTGAATCAGCACTGACCTGACCACACTTCATTTCAGTACTAACATGCCAACTAGTGAACTCTATTAAACACCAATTAAATTGGTCTCAGAAATACAATCAAATTAAAATTAATGTGATATATCTAGCACAATACATGACATCAGGAATTATGTATTTTAATTTATATATGACAATTTGCTGAAAAAAACCCACATTTATGTGTATTGGATGTTGGCAGAGTATTTTGAATTAAATATTCAACAACTTAATGTTTTTCATGTCGAACACTATGATTTTGATGGGGTCTCTGTGTGTTTCATTTCATCTATACAGCACCAAATCACAACAAAGTTGCCTCAAGGCGCTTCACACAAGTAAAGTCAAACGTTACCAGTGATGCCAGTAACACCTTACTCTAGTCTGACTGCTTTTTTTCAGTAACGAGTAATCTAACGTGTTTCCAAATCAGTAATCCAATTAAAGGTACTTCTCCAAGTCACTGTGCATTACCATTATTTTGTATTGTGGGTTGACTGCAGCAGCCACTGGGCAGGAGGAGGTCGGGGTTTGACTGAACTGTCCACTTTGTCCATGAAACATTTGTTGATGCGAGCTCTTCATCTGTTTTCTGCAGCGCAGCTCCAAGTTGATAGAACAGTTGTCATCTCTCAAAGCATGGTGATAGCAGCAGTCGCAGCACACCTGCACTGAGCTTTACTAAGACACTTTTACATTTTTTTTTCTTGCAAACTTTGTGCCACTCTGTGTGTGTCCTTGTTAAAACAGCTGATCCGCACACATTAACAAATGCTATCGCTTATTTTTTCCGCCCAAATGCTCCCAAAGTCTCTTTCTGAGGACAACATGATATAAAAAACAAACAAACAAACAAACAAACAAAAAACAAAAACAAAAAACAAAACAGTGATAAACGTAAAAAAAACAAAAACAATCCTACCTGTCAGTCTGGATGTACTTTTTCCATAAATACTTGTTGTCAATTATTCCTGCTCAACCGGCCATCCAGGGGCGAATCCAGGCGGAAAAGGGGTGTAGGGGTGTGGGGTGCACAGCTCCCCCTCGCAACACCCCTAGAATAATTGTCTTTTGAAGACAGTTTTTCATTCTGCTACTAATACTATAATAATAATAATAATAACAATTAATGTTGAGAAAGAATTTAGATCTGTTCCCACTTCTATGTTGGGTTGAGGTGTTTAATGGTTTGGGCTAGGATCTTTACAACCAAATGCCCTTCCCAATGTGGCATCCTGCCCAATTACATCTGGGCATGGGACCATGAGCAGTTTGGAGTTCAGTGTTTGCTCAAGGGCAATTCAACACAGAGCAGGAGCCATCACACAACTAACTATTTGATTAATGGAAGACTCAATATATTGGCAATGAAACATGTTTTCTCAGACCGGTTTGGTAAAACATTGCAGTGCTTTTGATGCATTTTAAATTGTTTACTTTGCAGTTTGCAATAACTCACAATGGAGTGTTTAATGCAACAAGCTGAATGTCGTACATAACTTGGATTTAAATGAAAATCCTTTTTTTTTTCTCAAGTGCTTACCATTAGTTATAGCAAACAACAATTTGACTTTGAAACTTGCCTTTCCTTTTAGCCAGCATTTGTTCCTGGCTCTGATCAAACACACATGGAATCCTTTCAGTTCGCACAATATTTTCCATCTGCTAGGTAACATTTGGTTACAAATGTCAGTATCAAAAGCAATATTTGTCATAGAAATAAGTTACACACACACACACACACACACACACACACACACACACACACACACACACACACACACACACACAGCCCCATTAATATGCCTCGTTATTCTTGGCAAGGAAGAATGAAAACCTGTTAAATAATTTTGGAGCAATTCCCATTTTAAAATGTTGGATTTGGTTTGAATATCTTGGAAAGATTTTATCCAGACTCATATCTGCTGCTGATAATTTGATCTACTGCAGGCGTAAAAGCCTCACCTGTGACTTGAGCAGCTATGTTTATGCAGACATCACCATGAAAGAAATACACTGAACAAAAATCTAAATGCAACACTTTAGTGTTTTTGCTCACATTTTCTTGAGCTGAACTCAAAGATCTAAAACATTTTTTATATACACAAAAGTCCAATTTCTCTCAAATATTGTTCACAAATCTGTGTACTTCTCCTTTGCTGAGATAATCCATCCCACTTCACAGGTGTGGCCTATTAAGATGCTGATTAGCCAGCATGATTATTGCACAGGTGTGCCTTAGGCTGGCCACAATAAAAGGCCACTGTTAAATGTGGAGAAAACCCTATCTCCTGAGAAGATAGGGTTTGCAATCAAGATTTCCGGAAATAATTGATCCATAAAATGAAATCCATAAACTACTTAAACTGAAAGAAAACATATCATGGTCTTGGATGATACTTACGTTTTCTGGGATATTTTATTCACGTTTTGCATACATTTTTACCAATGATTTGCGGATAATTCACAATTTGCAGCAGATTCACATTTTGGGGATCAACACCTTTGAAAATTTTGACATTGTCTGGGCAATTCCATTAACTGCCCAGGCACATTTCACCTGTGAAACATTGTCTGAGTAAATAACCATGAATCAAATGACCTTGATTCCAATGACTGACCTTTGGCAAATTTGACCCTGTCTGGGTAATTCCAGAACCCACCTCCATATGTGTGCTATATTTGGTGCAAATTACAGATTAGCTGTTTTAAACCTTTGTTTGACCTCCATGACCTTGACCCCATTGATGTTGACTGTACCAGAATCCACCTCCATACATTGGAGTGATATTTTTGTTAACCTTTTGACCCCACTGACCTTGACAAGTTCAGAAACAAACGCTTTAAGTGCAATTCATCCTTCATTTACATACCAAGCTTGGCAGAAGTAGGGCCAAACGTCTGGGGCTTACTAGCAAACAGACAGACAAATGGTGCTCAAATTATAATGAATCACTGTACTCTCACTTTGTACTGCACACCAATAGTAGTAAATATTTTCCATAAGCAATTTTATTTTTACCCAAACTGAAAGTGGAAATTACTATTATGCATTAGCTTACGTAATTCACTGATACAACAGTTTTTAAATGTATTTTACATGATATTTGCGTTAGAAAAGCATACTTTGTACAAATTAGATCAGTTAAAAAGAGATATTTGATTTTGATTAAGATTCATCCCACTGTGAATAATTTTACTCACTTTAAAAAAGAAAAGGAGCAAGGTGGGGGTGTGGGGGGGTGCCATGTGCCCATGAGGACATTGTCATCCATTTCAGAAAATTAGGAGCCAGCAGGGAATCAGGCTCGGAGACGGCAGTAGCTCCTGGCTCCTTGTTTTCCCCTACATAAGTCTACACATTAGCATTTCTATCCCATTTGAATAATTGCATTTCCTTACACTCAAAGTGAAGTTTGTTTTTATTTGATAGCTTTAGATTAGCCCCATTCAAAAGATAATTATTCCCTTTGGTTAGGTATCTCATTTGGGCTTTCTCCTCTAAGATTTGTTTACAGGGCTTTTACTGCAACCCTGATGTACTGCATTTTCACAGTTTTCCCCTCCTACCTTATTCCCACAGTGTTGAACTTCACCATCTTCAGCAGAAAGGGAGACAAGACATAAAGAGAGCACAAGGAAGAAAGTTTAAAAAATAAAAGCGAAGAAAATGGCAGAGGTGGTGTCAGCTGAGAGACAGTGCTGAAGAAAACAGTGAATAATTGAAAAAGTCTCCAAAGAAAAGTGTCTTGTTTTGATGGTTGCACTGTCAGCATACAGTGAGTTAGGGACATGATGCCAAGTAACTTTACAAGCTGTTGAGGGGTTTCGCTTCAATGAGATGGTAATAACCAGCTCTGAGCCCTACATACGCTTTGTGAAAAAGATAGTTTAGAGGAGAATGTCTTTGTTTCTGGAGATTTATTAAACCACACAAAGCTGTGTAACCATGATGTGACCATTATGTACAGCACCAGCACCTCAGGTTCTGACACTGGCTGAATACAGAGAGAGAGATCAGTTCAGTATTAGTTTGCATTCCAGTACAGTACAATAGTGTAATGATACAATTTCAACAATAAAATGCACAAAAAAGCTTTTAAAAGACAATGTGTTACTTTACTTGCATGAACTGAAGAATTATTGTGTGTGATCAAGTGTTCATTTGTACAGCGTGTACATACAGTGGGGAAAATAAGTATTTAGCCCCTTGTCAGTTTTGCAGGTTTTCCCACCTACAAAGAATGTAGAGGTCTGTAATTTTTATCGTAGGTACACTGTCACGCTCGGCCCTGATCAAGTTTTTGGTTTAATTGCTTCCCCTTTCTTTGACCCACTTTCTGCTCCTGTTCTGTTAGTTATTTATCATGTATTTAGTCCCTGTTCTATTTTACTTTGGTTCTCTGTTACTTTGCATTCTTTAGCTATTGTCTAGTTCTTTTCTTCTTCTGCCAGATTGTGTTTTCATTGTTTGGAGTGACATGTTTAGCCGCATGTTCTCCCTGAATTGCTGGCTGTCTGAGTGGTGTCCAAAAAATGAGGTGGGCTTCATAGATAATTGGCAAAGCTTCTGGGGAAAACCTGGTCTTGTTAGGAGAGACGGCATCCATCCCACTTTGGATGGAGCAGCTCTCATTTCTAGAAATCTGGCCAATTTTCTTAAATCCTCCAAACTGTGACTATCCAGGGTTGGGACCAGGAAGCAGAGTTGTAGTCTTACACACCTCTCTGCAGCTTCTCTCCCCCTGCCATCCCCTCACTACCCCATCCCCGTAGAGACGGTGCCTGCTCCCAGACCACCAATAACCAGCAAAAATCTATTTAAGCATAAAAATTCAAAAAGAAAAAATAATATAGCACCTTCAACTGCACCACAGACTAAAACAGTTAAATGTGGTCTATTAAACATTAGGTCTCTCTCTTCTAAGTCCCTGTTGGTAAATGATATAATAATTGATCAACATATTGATTTATTCTGCCTTACAGAAACCTGGTTACAGCAGGATGAATATGTTAGTTTAAATGAGTCAACACCCCCGAGTCACACTAACTGTCAGAATGCTTGTAGCACGGGCCGGGGCGGAGGATTAGCAGCAATCTTCCATTCCAGCTTATTAATTAATCAAAAACCCAGACAGAGCTTTAATTCATTTGAAAGCTTGACTCTTAGTCTTGTCCATCCAAATTGGAAGTCCCAAAAACCAGTTTTATTTGTTATTATCTATCGTCCACCTGGTCGTTACTGTGAGTTTCTCTGTGAATTTTCAGACCTTTTGTCTGACTTAGTGCTTAGCTCAGATAAGATAATTATAGTGGGCGATTTTAACATCCACACAGATGCTGAGAATGACAGCCTCAACACTGCATTTAATCTATTATTAGACTCTATTGGCTTTGCTCAAAAAGTAAATGAGTCCACCCACCACTTTAATCATATCTTAGATCTTGTTCTGACTTATGGTATGGAAATAGAAGACTTAACAGTATTCCCTGAAAACTCCCTTCTGTCTGATCATTTCTTAATAACATTTACATTTACTCTGATGGACTACCCAGCAGTGGGGAATAAGTTTCATTACACTAGAAGTCTTTCAGAAAGCGCTGTAACTAGGTTTAAGGATATGATTCCTTCTTTATGTTCTCTAATGCCATATACCAACACAGTGCAGAGTAGCTACCTAAACTCTGTAAGTGAGATAGAGTATCTCGTCAATAGTTTTACATCCTCATTGAAGACAACTTTGGATGCTGTAGCTCCTCTGAAAAAGAGAGCTTTAAATCAGAAGTGCCTGACTCCGTGGTATAACTCACAAACTCGTAGCTTAAAGCAGATAACCCGTAAGTTGGAGAGGAAATGGCGTCTCACTAATTTAGAAGATCTTCACTTAGCCTGGAAAAAGAGTCTGTTGCTCTATAAAAAAGCCCTCCGTAAAGCTAGGACATCTTTCTATTCATCACTAATTGAAGAAAATAAGAACAACCCCAGGTTTCTTTTCAGCACTGTAGCCAGGCTGACAAAGAGTCAGAGCTCTATTGAGCTGAGTATTCCATTAACTTTAACTAGTAATGACTTCATGACTTTCTTTGCTAACAAAATTTTAACTATTAGAGAAAAAATTACTCATAACCATCCCAAAGACGTATCGTTATCTTTGGCTGCTTTCAGTGATGCCGGTATTTGGTTAGACTCTTTCTCTCCGATTGTTCTGTCTGAGTTATTTTCATTAGTTACTTCATCCAAACCATCAACATGTTTATTAGACCCCATTCCTACCAGGCTGCTCAAGGAAGCCCTACCATTATTTAATGCTTCGATCTTAAATATGATCAATCTATCTTTGTTAGTTGGCTATGTACCACAGGCTTTTAAGGTGGCAGTAATTAAACCATTACTTAAAAAGCCATCACTTGACCCAGCTATCTTAGCTAATTATAGGCCAATCTCCAACCTTCCTTTTCTCTCAAAAATTCTTGAAAGGGTAGTTGTAAAACAGCTAACTGATCATCTGCAGAGGAATGGTCTATTTGAAGAGTTTCAGTCAGGTTTTAGAATTCATCATAGTACAGAAACAGCATTAGTGAAGGTTACAAATGATCTTCTTATGGCCTCGGACAGTGGACTCATCTCTGTGCTTGTTCTGTTAGACCTCAGTGCTGCTTTTGATACTGTTGACCATAAAATTTTATTACAGAGATTAGAGCATGCCATAGGTATTAAAGGCACTGCGCTGCGGTGGTTTGAATCATATTTGTCTAATAGATTACAATTTGTTCATGTAAATGGGGAATCTTCTTCACAGACTAAAGTTAATTATGGAGTTCCACAAGGTTCTGTGCTAGGACCAATTTTATTCACTTTATACATGCTTCCCTTAGGTAGTATTATTAGACGGTATTGCTTAAATTTTCATTGTTATGCAGATGATACCCAGCTTTATCTATCCATGAAGCCAGAGGACACACACCAATTAGCTAAACTGCAGGATTGTCTTACAGACATAAAGACATGGATGACCTCTAATTTCCTACTTTTAAACTCAGATAAAACTGAAGTTATTGTACTTGGCCCCACAAATCTTAGAAACATGGTGTCTAACCAGATCCTTACTCTGGATGGCATTACCCTGACCTCTAGTAATACTGTGAGAAATCTTGGAGTCATTTTTGATCAGGATATGTCATTCAAAGCACATATTAAAAAAATATGTAGGACTGCTTTTTTGCATTTACGCAATATCTCTAAAATCAGAAAGGTCTTGTCTCAGAGTGATGATGAAAAACTAATTCATGCATTTATTTCCTCTAGGCTGGACTATTGTAATTCATTATTATCAGGTTGTCCTAAAAGTTCCCTAAAAAGCCTTCAGTTAATTCAAAATGCTGCAGCTAGAGTACTGACGGGGGCTAGAAGGAGAGAGCATATCTCACCCATATTGGCCTCTCTTCATTGGCTTCCTGTTAATTCTAGAATAGAATTTAAAATTCTTCTTCTTACTTATAAGGTTTTGAATAATCAGGTCCCATCTTATCTTAGGGACCTCGTAGTACCATATCACCCCAATAGAGCGCTTCGCTCTCAGACTGCAGGCTTACTTGTAGTTCCTAGGGTTTGTAAGAGTAGAATGGGAGGCAGAGCCTTCAGCTTTCAGGCTCCTCTCCTGTGGAACCAGCTCCCAATTCAGATCAGGGAGACAGACACCCTCTCTACTTTTAAGATTAGGCTTAAAACTTTCCTTTTTGCTAAAGCTTATAGTTAGGGCTGGATCAGGTGACCCTGAACCATCCCTTAGTTATGCTGCTATAGACGTAGACTGCTGGGGGGTTCCCATGATGCACTGTTTCTTTCTCTTTTTGCTCTGTATGCACCACTCTGCATTTAATCATTAGTGATCGATCTCTGCTCCCCTCCACAGCATGTCTTTTTCCTGGTTCTCTCCCTCAGCCCCAACCAGTCCCAGCAGAAGACTGCCCCTCCCTGAGCCTGGTTCTGCTGGAGGTTTCTTCCTGTTAAAAGGGAGTTTTTCTTTCCCACTGTAGCCAAGTGCTTGCTCACAGGGGGTCGTTTTGACCGTTGGGGTTTTACATAATTATTGTATGGCCTTGCCTTACAATATAAAGCGCCTTGGGGCAACTGTTTGTTGTGATTTGGCGCTATATAAAAAATTGATTGATTGAATTGATTGATTGATTGTTTATCATTCTGTTGTCATCTATTAATTTCTGTTGATCTTTAGTATTGGTATTTTGGTGTCATGGCTTGTTGATTTTTGTCATCTGGTTTTCATTTGGTATTCTTCAGTCAGTTGTTTTCATTATGTTATCACTTCTTTAGTTTTGCTTTAGTATTCTGCTTCATGTCTCCTGATCAGTTATCATGTCATGCCTGGTTCCTAGCTATGTTTTTCTGCCCTAAGTTTTCATTGTTACTTTTGTTCATAGTAATATTATATTCCGTAGTAGCGCTGTTCTTAGTTCTGTGTTTCACTCCAACCTGCACCTGCTCTATGTTTTCATCCCTCTGGCATCTCTGTCTGTGTTGTCACGTCATGTCACTCCACTGTGCCCTTCTCTCACACTTTGTCCCAGTCTGCTTTGTGTTATCATTTACTCACGCTCTTGGCACCTGTTCACATATCGTTGTCTATTACATCACATCAGTTTGTGCACTCCCCTTCTCACAATCTTGTCTGTGCATTATCTTTGTTCACTAACCACGCCCCCTTCTAGACTGTTCCTCACGTGCACCTTGTTATCACCACCTGTCCCTCATTAGTCCACTTTCATATAAACCCTCACAGTCTCACAGTCCCTCGCCAGATTGTTGTTGCTTCCAGCACACTCTCCAGCCTTTTTGTTCTCTGTCCTGATTAGTTTTGCCGTGTACCAGTCCCTTGCTCTGTGTTTTTTGACCGCGCCTTTTTGCCTCAGCCTATATGCCAGTGTTTGCTCGTGCCTCAGACCCCTGCCTGGAGATGACTGCATTTTTGGCTCACCCTGCTTGTGCCTCTGCTCCATTTTCTGACAACCTGTGTACCGAACCTCTGCCTGAAATAAACATGACGACTTGTACCTCAAAGCCTGGTTCAGGAGTTTGTATTGTGGGTCCACCCGCTTGTCATAACATACACTTCAACTGTGAGAGACAGAATCTAAAAAATCCAGTAAATCACATTGTATGATTTTTAAATAATTAATTTGCACTTTATTGCATAAAATAAGTATTTGACCCCCTACAAAAACAGAGCTTAACAATTGGTACAGAAACATTTGTCTGCCATTACAGAGGTCAGACGTTTCCTGTAGTTCTTGACCAAGTTTTCACACACTGCAGCAGGGATTTTGGTCCACTCCTCCATACAGATCTTCTCCAAATCTTTCAGGTTTGGAGTTTCAGCTCCCTCCAAAGATTTTCTATTGAGTTCAGGTCTGGAGACTGGCCAGGCCACTCTGGGACCTTAGTTGCCCTGGCTGTGTGTTTGGGGTCATTGTTATGCTGGAAGACCCAGCCGTGACCCATCTTCAATGCTCTTCCTGAGGGAAGGAGGCTGTTTGCCAAAATCTCACAATACATGACCCCATCCATCCTCCCTTCAATATGGTGCAGTCGTCCTGTCCCCTTTGCAGAAGAGCACCCCCAGAGGATGATGTTTCCACCCCCATGCTTCTCGGTTGGGATGGTTTTCTTGGGGTTGTTCTCATCCTCTAAACATGGTAAGTGGAGTTGATTCCAAAAACCTCTATTTTGGTCTTATCTGACCACATGACCTTCTCCCACACCTCCTCTGGATCATCCAGATGGTCACTGGTGAACTTCAAATGGGCCTGGACTTGTGCTGGCTTGAGCAGGGGGACCTTGCTGCCCTGCAGGATTTTAAACCATGACAGCATCATGTGTTACTAATGTAATCTTTGTGACTGTGGTCCCAGCTCTCTTCAGGTCACTGACCAGGTCCTCCTGTGTAGTTCTGAGCTTTCTCAGAATCATCCTTACCCCACAAAGTGAGATCTTGCATGGAATCCCAGACCGAGGGAGACTGACAGTCATCTTGTGTTTCTTCCACTTTCTAACAAATAATCATAACAGTTGTTGTCTTCTACCAAGCTGCTTGCCTGTTGTCCTGTAGTCCATCCCAGCCTTGTGGAGGTCTACAGTTTTGTCCCTGGTGTCCTTAGACAGCTCTTTGGTTTTGGCTATGGTGGACAGGTTGGCGTGTGTTTGAGTGTGTGACCAGGTGTCTTTTATACAGGTAACCAGTTCAAACAGCTGCAATTAATACAGGTAACGAGTGCAGAATAAGATGGCTTCTTAAAGAAAAATTAACAGGTCTGTGTGAGCCAGAATTCTTGCTGGTTGGTAGGGGTCAAATACTTATTTTCTGCAATAAAATGCTAATTAATTATTTAAAAATCATACAATGTGATTTTCTGGATTTTTTTTTTTTAGATTCTGTCTCTCACAGTTGAAGTGTACCTACGATAAAAATTACAGACCTCTCCATTCTTTGTAGGTGGGAAAACCTGCAAAATTGACAAGGGGTCAAATACTTATTTTCCCCACTGTATGTTGCTGCTCAGAACAATACCTAGGATTGCCATGATTGCCATAAAATGTGGATGGAAAACACCAAGTTGAAATACAAGTTCTGGATATTTTCCATCCTGAGAATTCATGACTGTTAACATTCAGACTGGAACATTCAGATTTTCAACAGTTGTGTGGCTGACTGACTTGTCAACAGAATAGTGACTGTAAAAGTAATGGTTTGTGTTAATAAGGCTTGTATTTTCCCACTTTGAACCAAGTTTCATTCGCCATGGAAAGCAGCAGTGGAGTTCATCCTATGTATGTGTAGAAACAAGAGATATTCTGGTGTTGAGCCTTGCAAATGTTTAATGGGCGCTGTGAGCGCCCATCCAACTACTGATCCCCAAAAGAAGCCATCTTCAGGCTTGAGGAGCACCTACAATCTCAGATGCAGTTTAGCATTGTCAAGGTCATCACATTCATGCACACTTACTGGATATGCTAATGTAAGAATTTGTAGCGGATATAAGTTAAAACAATATTTAATGAAATACCCCAAAAGGGGCACCACTTGCATACAGCAGGAACTTGATCATATTATGATCGATATTAATGTCTTTGATCTTAAAGTCCTAAGTTCTGGATATTGATCTGATTGATTTAAACATCTGTCTTATCAACTGGACACAAGACAAAACAACTAACATATTTACAGATGTATTCATATGTACAGATGTGACTGAGATTTTGGCAATACGAGTAATGATTCAAAGTTTTATTACTGAGACGATATGTGGATGATGAGACATGAAAAGCAAGAGAAATGAGAGAACAAAATTTAATAAGAATAATCCTGGTTGGAATTTAGTGGTGAATTTTGGCCAAAAGCTAAGACTAAGGACTTAGTGAAGGCTGAAAAGAGGAAAAGCAGACGAGTTGAAAAACAGTCCAAGACAAAAGAATCAGAAGAGAGTGAAAAAGTGTTCAAGAGAAAAGAGCAAGCGTTTCTTTGTTCCAGGGCCATTTTAAAGAGGCTAAGCACATGGTCATAAGCTCTACCCACTTGGCCCCAGCGTTCTCCCAAAGAAAGTTGTTTGAAAAACATCAGATACAATGAATGACTCAATCAATCAACATTTATTTATTAAGTGCTTTTCAGCAGCCAGATCATTTCCAAAGTGCTTTACAGTAAAATCAAAGATTCACAAAAAATAAAACATACAATAAAGTTAAAACGGCACATAAAAACCAAATGTCACAGCTGCACTAGGTATTAAAAGCCATTTTAAATAAATAAGTCTTAAGCTTTGATTTAAACAGTGCTAAGTCAGGAATAGTGTGGAAATCAGGAGGTGGCTTGTTCCCCAGTCTGGGGCCAGCTACCACAAAAACACGGTCACTCCAGAGTTTGTATTTTGACCTCGGAACATCTAAGGAAAGCTGACCAGATGCCCGTAATGTCCTACTGTAAGTGCGGAGAGTTAAAATTTCAGCCAGGTAGGAAGATGCAAGGCCATTAATAGCCTTAAAAACAAAAAATAAAATCTTAAAATCAATTCTAAAATGAACTAGAAGCCAGTGGAGTGTGTACAGTACAGGTGTGATATGCTCACGTCTAGAAGTGTTCTGCACCAATTGGAGTGTCATGAATGAATGACATATACCTTCTTTCTTCTTTGGCTAATGAAATATAAGCTGATTGAGTCCTTCTAAACCATCTTAGAAGCAGGCAAGTAATTAACAGAAACATTGTTTTCACCATGACAATTCATTGATAATTCAATAAATACCACTGACATGCACCAAGACTTATAAAAAGGCACACACGTAACATCACATGAAAAGAAACGTGCAATAGATTAAACTGGAATATAAATTTTGTCTTTGGTCAACTATAACAACAGGAACAGAAATTATTTGCATATTGAAAGGTCCATGTTCTTCCCAACAAGGAGCAGTGTGATTCCATCCCAATGTTGGCTGTTGTTACGACTTTTGATCTTTTGTCATCTTGCTGGTTGAACTGATCTGTTTTAGCAATAAGACATAAGCAAGAATGCTTTGAGGCCCCCTTGTGAAGACGTGAGATGCTATAAATTGATTACAGAGTACTTGGGTGTTGATTTTTGCTGGCACCATTTCAACAAAAGTCTTTGTTGAAATGGTAACTGAAGCTTTCCAGAGATGTCAAACATTTGTTCAGGGAATGTTTGAAAGGCTGGTCACTGTGTGAAAAAGTGGAGGCTGGATTTCATTGCATGACACTGAGTTGAATGGTAACACAGTCCTTCAGTTTAAGATATTCTGTCCTTAGAAATGTCTGGAGAGTCAGTTCTTTGTTAAAAATGGAAAGTTAAGGCAACTTTTGATTTTGTAAAAATATGTCTGTGGCGAAATTCGCTACACATGAATTAAGAATTAATTCATGGATATTTACACAACTTTATGAACAGGTTTTGTCTAGTGTGAAAGAGATCATATTTAGATTCAGGGCAAAACCATAAAACTCAAACCATGCAATGTAAAACTTTCCAGATCTTTCTCAGCAATATTCTGAATTCTAAATGTTGATAGTGTTGTGTCTCAACCGGTAGCATCAATTTTATTCTTTTTTTCTGAGCGTGCAGGAGACAGGTGAGGAAATAAAAATATGTCATACTGAAAAACATTCGAGGAACATCACAAATTTGCTGTGGTAAAAGCAAGCAACTGAGGGCAGCCAAATGAAAATGCAAAAAAGTAAAAAAAAAATTAGAGCCAAACAAAACACTATCTGAGATATATAAGCCACACCATGGTCCATGGATGAGTTGAGGACGTTTCTGTGTTTGGTGGTGGAGGAGAGAATACAGAGAGCTGGGCGAAGCTAATTGAAATGAGAAGATCTCCCAGTTTTGACATGGGTACCGGACATGACAGGAATGCAGAGAAAAGCTGAAAAAGCTTAAAAGTGATTACACGACCACAACGCCTGGAGTTGGTCGGACCGTAAGGGCTAGAAACAATTCGACCACAAGAACGCCGTTTACGGACACCAACCAAGAAACAGGAAGCAGGATGACGGAGATTTGGCCGCGGTTTTGGAGGTGACGATGGGAATGGTTTTTGTGACTTTATAGTCCATAGCCTGCTTGAAAGCACCATTTAACATTACTTATTCCCATTGGTGGGAAGCGCACTTTAACAAACAAGGATATTTTGCATCTAAAATTGTGTTAAAGTAACATCGTTGTATCATGTCTATGCAGACACAGGGAGCTAGCTGATTGCTAACTAGCAAACTAGCTAACTCTGTGCTCCACTCCAAAGTATGGACTTCTGACAAAAACACCTAAAGTCAGCATGACATCAATTAATGTGTACAGCTGACTAATTTAGTGCCATTACTGTGATTTTTTTTTTTTTTTATAACCCCAATTCCAATGAAGTTGGGACGTTGTGAAAAATGTAACTAAAAACAGAACACGATGATTTTTAAAATCTTCTTCAACCTGTAATCAATTGAATACACAACAAAGACAAGATATTTAATGTTCAAACTGATAAACTTTATTGTTTTTGTGCAAATATTTGCTCATTTTGAAATGGATGTCTGCAACACATTTCAAAAAATCTGGGACAGTGGTATGTTTATCACTGTGTTACATCACCTTTCCTTCTAACAACACTCAATAACCGTTTGGGAACTGAGGACACTAATTGTTGAAGCTTTGTAGTTCAACAGTCTGGGGTCTCCATTGTCGTATTTTGCACTTCATAATGCACCACACATTTTCAACGGGTGACAAGTCTGGACTGCAGGCAGGCCATTCTAGTACCTGCACTCTTTTATTACGAAGCCACGCTGTGGTAACACGTGCAGAATGTGGCTTGGCATTGTCTTGCAGAAATAACCCATATGGAAAAGAAATAGAAAAAAACTTACAAGAAGTTACATTGATTCCAGTAATAAACTTTATATTTGACATGTTGTGCTTATAAGTCTCAGTTTGATATTACATATATCTAATAAGGATTCTGAATGTGGAATTACTGTCATATATTGTTCTTTTAAGTTCCCAATTTATATAAGTCACATATTGTACAATTTCACTAAGGGCCCTGTCCCACTGGTGTTTAGGAGGATTTGCGCATGAAATGAGGAGACAAAAGCTGAGCATCCGCAACAAAGGCGGGCAGAAATGACAAATGGCCTGGGGTGGATCAGCGAATACATGAGGAAGAAAAGCGGATATAACAGGGAACAGAAGCGAAGGCGACCGCGGAGGAGCCCCCATGAGGGGCACAGCGGCCGTGATGCACTCGCTTCATCCGTGCCCACTATGTCTGCATGCGCGACATACCATTTGCGACTGTGATGTGGCCATGCTGGGCATGCGTCATATCTGTTTTGCACGCTGTCCCGGTCTGCCGCCAAGCCGCGCCAACCCGTCGGTTGCGGATATCAGCGGATGACAGGGGATATGCAGCGCGTTGGTTGTGTATGTCCTGCGTATGTCTTCAGTATGTGTCAAGGCAGTGATGCGGATCTCATCTGCAGCAGGATTTTTGAGCCGCTCAAAAATCCTGGCTGCGGACATGCGTGCCTCTGCGGATGATCACGGACGTGTTCAGATGGTGGCTGACTCATACAGGAATGTTACACGGTTATTGCGGTTGTTTGGCGGATGTGGGCCACTTTTGTGCGCATTCCATCCGCAAATCCTCCTAAACGCCAGTGGGACAGGGCCCTAAGGTTCTTATATCTGGTTTGACTATCGCATGCATTACTTACAAGATAGAACAGATAAAAAATTTATAAAATTTTTGTATATCTTTTCCATATGGGAAGCAGGGATGTCCCTGAAAAAGACATTGCTTGGATGGCAGCATGTGTTGTTTCAAAACCTGGATGTACCTTTCAGCATTGATGGTGCCATCACAGATGTGTACGTTGCCCATGTCCTGGGCACTAACACACCCCTATACCATCACAGATGCTGGCTTTTGAACTTAACAATCTGGATGGTCTTTTTCGTTTGTCTGGAGGACACGACATCCATGATTTCCAAAAACAATTTGAAATGTGGGCTCATCAGACCACAGCCCACTTTTCCACTTTGCATCTGTCCATTTTAAATGAGCTCGCGCCCAGAGAAGGTGGCGGTGTTTCTGGATGTTGTTGATGTATGGCTTTCTCTTTGCAGGGTAGAGTTTTAACTTGCACTTGTAGATGTAGCAATGAACTGTGTTAACTGACAATGGTTTTCTGAAGTGTTCCTGAGCCCACGCTGTAAGATCCTTTACACAATGATGTCGGTTTTTATGCAGTGCCGCCTGAGGGATCGAAGGTCACCCGCATTCAATGTTGGTTTTTGGCCTTGCCACTTACATGTAGAAAGTTCTCCAGATTCTGTTGTGTGGGCCGCCCGAAGAGGAGCTACTGCTGGCTCACCACCAGAGGGCGCCCTGCCTGTTGTCGGGTTTCAGGCACCAGAGGGCGCAGTTGTCAGAGGAGTCCACCAGGTGCATGGAGCTGACAGCTGTCACACATCATCATCACTCATCATCATCCATAAAAGCCTGGGAGAGACATCACACTCTGCCGAGTTATCAGCTTACCCTACAGGTAAACTTACTCAGCCACTTTGTGCTGTACGCACATTCATTGTTTCTGAAGTCTTTGCAGTTGTGACTTATACTTGCAGCTTGTAGCCGAGTTTGTGGAAGTTGGAGGAGTTGTCGTCTCCACTCCTAACTTCTGACTTACTAAGTATAACAATTGACACTGCATGTCCTCCAGTTTTCCTCTGCACTCTGGGAGTATCTGGATTTATTCCAACAAGAGGATTTCTGTGAGTTTGCTGACTGTTTGCTGGGTGTACACACACCCACCCTAACCTGTGTCTGTTCTTGCCAGCAGTACCGGATCTGTCAGCTGGAAGCGGTGGCCACCTGGGGACTCAGAACTTGGCGGCTCCGGTGTATCGCAGGTCTCCGTTGGTGGTGGAACATCGTGGGTCCCGGCTCTTCTCTGGTTAGGCGTCTCCTACCCTCGGGCCTGCCCATGCGTCATCTGGTTTTCCTGATTGACAGACTAAAAGGATTTTGAACTGTTGTGCACATTTGCAGTAATAAATTGTATTTATTGGAATCTCTATTGGCCGTTCATTTATGCCCCCTGGTGTGGGTCCATGCATTTCACTTTCCCCAACAGGATAACTCGGCCATGTCATGGATTCCGTGGGGCACATACCACCGAGTGAACAATCAATGGAGATGCAAGATGCGCAGGCTCCAGCAGGAGGCATGTTGGGTGAGTTGCAGCAGATACTCACCACCCTCACTGCTCGGTTGGATTGCGCGGCTGCAGCCACACCTCCTGCGGCCTGTCGCAGAGCAGAGAACTTCCAGTGGTTGTTAAACAGACCCCCCACATCCCCTGAAGCATACATTAGCCCCCCGGAACTGTACGGGGGTTGTGTCGAGATGTGCGCGGGCTTCTTCATGCAGTGCTCGCTCATTTTTGCACAACACCCCGTGATGTACACGTCAGACCACAGCCGGGTGGTTTATGTTATAAATCTGCTTCGAGGCGAGGCACGCGCCTGGGCTACGGCGCTCTGGGAGCAGGATTCACAGCTCCTAGTGACATATACTGGGTTTATTCGGGAGTTCAGACAGGTGTTCGATCATCCCATCAGAGGCGAGACCGCTTCAAACGTGCTACTGTCAATCCGACAGGGGCGCAGGAGTGCAGCCGAGTATGCAGTCAACTTCCACTTTGCGGCAGCGAGGGCTGGCTGGAATACGGTAGCGCTCCGCGCCGCCTTTGTAAACGGGCTGTCCCCGGCCCTTAAGGAGCACCTGGTGGCCAAAGATCAGCCGCGGGATTTAGATGGGCTGATAGACCTGGTTATACGGTTAGACAATCAGTTGGAAGAACATCGACGGGAGCGAGATGAAGGACGTGGCCAGGCGCGCGCCGTCCCTCTCCCTTCCAGGTCCGAAACAGCGCCGTCTTCACCCCTCTCCAAAGCCAGGGCACTCCGCGTTACAACAGCTCCCCCTGCTGACGAAGCTATGGACACGAGCAGGGCTAAAGTGAGATCAGATTACAGACAGAGGAGGCTGGCTCATGGAGAGTGTTTTTACTGCGGCTCGAGTGAGCATGTGCAGAAAAACTGCCCCAAGCGGTTAAACGCCAACGCACGCCCTTAGAAACTGGGCTAAGGGTGAGCCATAATACACACGCGGGCATTCCATGAAAATGCGCACAACTCCCAGTTATAATCCTCTGTGGGGATTTAACCCTTAATGTCCCAGTACTTATTGGCACGGGGTCAGAAGGGAATCTACTGGATAGTAGATGGGCTAAGGAGGTAGGGCTCCCTCTGGTGGCCGTTCCTTCACCATTAAAGGTGCGGGCACTAGATGGCACCCTCCTCCCAATAATCACACACCAGACACAGCCTTTAACCTTGGTTGTCTCTGGTAATCATAGGGAGGAGATTGTGTTCTATGTGACACCTTCTACCTCCAGAGTTATTTTTGGTTATCCATGGATGATAAAACACAATCCCTGGATTGATTGGCCGTCTGGGGTTGTGGCTCAATGGAGCGAAACCTGCCACCGGGAGTGTCTAAGATCCTCGGTGCCACCCGGTGAGACTGCTAAAGAGGAGGTCCGAGTCCCCCCCAATCTTACTACGGTGCCTGCTGAGTATCGTGATCTTGCTGACATTTTCAGGAAAGGTCTGGCACTCACGCTTCCCCCGCACCGACCGTATGATTGTGCCATTGATTTGGTTCCAGGCGCTGAGTATCCATCCAGCAGGCTGTACAACCTCTCACATCCTGAGCGCAAATCAATGGAGACCTACATCCGGGACTTTTAGCTGCCGGGCTAATCCGGAATTCTTCCTCCCCGTTGGGTGCAAGTTTCTTTTTTGTGGGCAAGAAGGACGGCGGTCTCCATCCATGCATTGATTATAGAGGGCTGAAAGAGATCACGGTTCGCAACCGATACACGTTACCTCTATTGGATTCAGTGTTTACGCCCCTGCTTGGAGCCAAAATGTTCACCAAATTGGACCTTCGTAATGCTTATCACCTGGTTCGGATCCGGAAGGGAGATGAATGGAAGACGGCATTTAACACCCCTTTAGGTCATTTTGAGTACCTGGTCATGCCGTTCGGCCTCACCAACGCCCCCGCGATGTTCCAAGCCTTGGTTAATGACGTCTTGTGGGATTTCCTGCACCAATTCATCTTCGTATATCTAGATGATATCCTCATCTTCTCCCTGGACACTGAGACCCATGTTAAGCATGTACGTCAGGTCCTGCAATGGTTATTGGAGAACTGGCTGTTTGTGAAGGGCGAGAAGTGCGAGTTCCACAGTACTTCTTTGTCCTTCCTGGGGTTCATCATCTCCTCCAACTCCGTCGCACCTGATTTGGCTAAGGTAGCAGCGGTGAGAGATTGGCCCCAACCAGCAAGCCGTAGGAAGCTGCAACAGTTCCTCGGCTTCGCAAATTTCTACAGGAGGTTTATTAAGGGCTATAGCCAGGTTGTTGGTCCCCTGACTGCCCTAACCTCCACAAAAGTCCCCTTCACCTGGTGGGATCGGTGCGAAGCCGCGTTCAGGGAGTTGAAACACCGGTTTTTGACTGCACCAGTTCTGATGCAGCCCGATCCTAACCGCCAGTTCATAGTTGAAGTGGATGCTCTGACTCAGGGATAGGAGCCGTGCTGTCCCAGAGCAGGGAGTCTGACAAGGTTCTCCACCCATGTGCCTACTTCTCCCGCAGGTTAATCCCCGCAGAACAGAACTACGACATTGGCAATCAGGAACTCCTGGCGGTGAAAGAGGCCCTTGAGGAGTGGAGACACCTGCTGGAGGGAGCTGTGGTCCCATTCACTGTTTTCACTGACCATCGGAACATGGAGTACATCCAGACCGCCAGGCGTCTGAACCCCAGGCAAGCCCGTTGGTCACTGTTTTTCGGTCGGTTCAACTTCAAGATCACCTACCACCCCGGGACTAAGAACCAGAGGTCTGACGCACTGTCCTGGGTGCACGAAGATGAGGTTGAACCTAAGCTGTCGGATCCACCTGATACCATCTTGCCGGAGTCCACTATTGTTGCCACCCTCACGTGGGACGTTGAGGAAGTGGTCAGGGAGGCCCTGACCCGACATCCGGATCCCGGCGGTGGACCACAAAACTGGCTGTACATCCCACCAGATGCACGGACTGCAGTTTTGGACTTCTGTCACGGTTCCAAGCTCTCCTGCCATCCAGGGGTGCGCAGAACCATGGCAGTGGTCCGACAGCGGTTCTGGTGGGTGTCAGTTGAAGCCAACAACCGGGATTACGTCCGGGCCTGTACGACTTGTGCCAGGGGCAAGGCAGATCATCAACCCGAAAAAGGAGTCCTCCAGCCACTTCCAGTGCCTCATCGCCCCTGGTCCCACATCGGACTGGACTTCGTCACGGGCCTCCCTGCATCCCAGGGAATGACCACCATCCTGACGATAGTGGACCGATTTTCCAAGGCGGCCCACTTCGTGGCCCTCCCGAAGCTCCCGACAGCCCAGGAGACCGCAGACCTCCTGGTCCACCACGTCGTGCGTCTGCATGGTATCCCAACAGATACCATCTCAGATCATGGTCCCCAGTTCTCCTCGCAAGTCTGGAGGAGTTTCTGTAGGGAACTGGGGGCCACCGCGAGCCTGTTGTCCGGGTACCACCCCCAGACCAACGGCCAAGCAGAGCGGGCAAATCAAGATCTGGAACAGGCCCTGAGGTGTGTTACCTCCGCGCACCCGATGGCCTGGAGTCAACATCTGGCCTGGATCGAGTATGCCCATAATAGTCAGATCTCGTCAGTGACCGGCCTCTCCCGCTTTGAAGTCTGCCTGGGGTACCAGCCCCCATTGTTTCCAGCCGTGGAGGGAGAGGTCGAGGTCCCCTCAGTCCAGGCCCATCTCAGGAGATGCCGTTGGGTGTGGAGAACAGCCCGCTCTGCTCTCCTGAAGGCCCGGATGCAGGCGAAGAGCCATGCAGATCGCTGGCGAGCCCCGGCCCCAGCTTACCAACTCGGGCAGGAGGTGTGGCTTTCAACCAAAAATATCCCTCTGCAGACGGACTCACCCAAACTCAGACCGGTTCATAAGACCTTTCCCCATCATCAAGATCATCAGTCCAACCGCAGTGAAGCTTAGACTCCCAGCTTCACTGCGGATCCATCCGGTCTTCCATGTGTCACGCATCAAACCGCACCACACCTATGCCCCCCCGGACCAGCGCCGCCTCCTGCCCGCATCATTGACGGCGAGCCGGCCTGGACAGTGAGGAAACTGTTGAACGTCCGTCGGAAGGGTCGGGGTTTCCAGTATCTGGTGGACTGGGAGGGTTACGGACCAAAAGAGCGCTCCTGGGTGAAGAGGAGCTTCATCTTGGATCCCGCCCTCCTGGCTGACTTCTACCAGCATCACCCCGACAAGCCGGGTCGGGGGCCGGGTCGGGCGCCAGGAGGCCAGGGGTCCTGTTGTGTTGGCCGCCTGAAGAGGAGGTACTGCTGGCTCACCACCAGAGAGCGCCCTGCCTGTTGTCGGGTTTCAGGCACCAGAGGGCGCAGTTGTCGGAGGAGTCCACCAGGTGCACGGAGCTGACAGCTGTCACACATCATCATCACTCATCACCATCCATAAAAGCCTGGGAGAGACATCACACTCTGCCGAGTTATCAGCTTACCCTACAGGTAAACTTACTCAGCCGCTTTGTGCCGTACGCACAATCATTGTTTCTGAAGTCTTCGTAGTTGTGACTTATACTTGCAGCTTGTAGCCGAGTTTGTGGAAGTTGGAGGAGTTGGCGTCTCCACTCCTAACTTCTGACTTACTAAGTATAACAATTGACACTGCACGTCCTCCAGTTTTCCTCTGCACTCTGGGAGTATCTGGATTTATTCCAACAAGAGGATTTCTGTGAGTTTGCTGACTGTTTGCTGGGTGTACACACACCCACCCTAACCTGTGTCTGTTCCTGCCAGCAGTACCGGATCTGTCAGCTGGAAGCGGTGGCCACCTGGGGACTCAGGACTTGGCGGCTCTGGTGTATCGCACGTCTCCGTTGGCGGTGGAACATCGTGGGTCCCGGCTCTTCTCTGGTTAGGCGTCTCCTACCCTCGGGCCTGCCCACGCGTCATCTGGTTTTCCTGATTGATAGACTAAAAGCATTTCGAACTGTTGTGCACATTTGCAGTAATAAATTGTATCTATTGGAATCTCTATATGCCGTTCATTTACGCCCCCTGGTGTGGGTCCGTGCATTTCACTTTCCCCAACAGATTCTCTGAATCTTCTGATTATATTATGGACTATAGATGATGGAATCCCTAAATTCCTTGCAATTGAACGTTGAGAAACATTGTTCTTAAACTGTTGGACTATTTTTTTCATGCAGATGTTTACAAAGTGGTGATCCTTGCCCCATGTTTACTTGTGAATGGTTCAGAAATTTGAGGATGCTCCTTTTATACCCAATCATGACACTCACCTGTTTCCAATTAGGTGTTCTTTGAGCATTCATCAACTTTCCCAGTCTTTTGTTGCCCCGTCCTAATTTTTTTTTAAATGTGTTGCAGGCATCCATTTCAAAATGAGCAAATACTTGCACAAAAACAACAAAGTTTATCAGTTTGAACATTAAATATCTTGTCTTTGTGGTGTATTCAATTGAATATAGGTTGAAGAGGATTTGCAAATCACTGTATTCTGTTTTTATTTACATTTTACACAACATTCCAACTTCATTGGAATTGGGGTTGTACATGTCACCATTTCATGTTGTTTTTGCTGAAGAATTTATTCTGATATTTTGAATAACCAGTTTTACTGTCTGTTTACTTCCATTTATGGCCCTGTTAAATGTAAAACTTATTTTACTATTGGATTATGCTTAAACAGCTTTTCCCACTTTTAGCATTTAATTTATGTCAATAAACCTTGGTAACCTTTAAAATCAAATTGATGTTACACAAAAGTGGTGACATTTTGGCAAAAAGTACAAAAATGTATTGTTCAAAATTTGCAGTGAAACATAACCGTGTGCAGTGGCGGTGCCACGAAATTTTTGTTGGGGGGCTGAGGTGGAGCTGGGGTAAAAGTTGGAGGGGCTCCACAAAATGTCATCAAAAGGAACAATATATATAGTAAATTGCTTTATAAATACCAAGGTATATGTTTTAGTCACCCGTGATCCTCTAAAATGTGGTATCAATGCACACACACACACCACTTAGAATGATTGCAAGTTCAGTAAACTTGCACATAGGTATAAATAAAGAGTGGCCGTAGTAAATATTTAGGAAACCTAAATTTTTGG